>NC_141139.1:120182726-120787726 GCF_053477565.2 Lygodium microphyllum
GAGGCGGCGAGGGCACGACTCGAGGCTGGAGTGGTCCATCATCTTGGGAGTGGCGGCCACAGGACATATTTGGAGGACTTTGTAAGTTTTTCTTTTGTTTTTCTTGTTTATTTTTTTACAATATCCTTTGTATTGACAATCATGTTTCTAACAGTTAGTATTTTATTTTCTTTGCAGCACTCCATTACAAATTGTGATCCGACCGGCCTTGAGACTTAATATGTAGAGAGGTACGATCTCACTTCATTGATCGACCGATTGTATAGATGTGGGGGCCCGGTAAGTCACTAATCTTTCATTGTCCGTAGTTACCATGTTTAATTAGAATGCATTATTGTATGGTGGACTGATATGTTGTTTCTTTTTTTGCAGAGTCCGTTCGATGGTTCTTTGTGGCGGGATGAGCTTTCGGATGGCGAGGATATGTAGCTCGCCCTTGGATCCCTAAAGCTCACACACCTTTATTTTTTGGTCGCCTGATCTGTGTAGACATTCTCTATGTATTAGTGATATCTTGTCATGACTGTACCAATCGCTTTCATTATGTGATCATGTATTTATTTCATGTATCAATGTTATGATTTCAGTATACTTTGTTTTTGTTTGCACGAGCATTGTACACAGTGCAGAAACTATTTTGTATGGCTTAAGTTGCCCTGCCAATTTTTTTTTTCCCTATTACCGTCGCTATTAGCATTACAAATTTACTGCTAGTGTTGTTATTGGCGTCTTTATTTTTGTCGCAAACCGTCGGTATCAGTGTCACAAATGCGACACTGATACCGACACCAATAACGACGTTGATATCGACTGTTCTATTGCATCGCCAATAACGATGCTTTTTGTGACGACATGGGAAATTTTTTTTATTTACACTTTCGTCGCTTTTAACGTCGATATAAGGCCTATATCTTGTAGTGTATTCTCACAGTGGATTACCGTAGCTTCTCCATGATCCTATTCGATGTGTAGTGGTTCAAAGTGGTACTTGAAGAAGTTGGGGCAACAATTCGATGAGGTCCATCTAGATTTCTCGAAATAGATTTTGAAAACAAAAGGACGGATTTGCGCGACACGTTTGTGTTGCCGGCCCATTGTGGACAGGTGCATGAACTCATGCATTTTTTAATTGTATTACGACATGGTACATGTCACAATAGTTAAATCTCTCTTGTACGTGATTGTAAACAAGTAATTTTCTATCCAAACCCCCGACAACCTCGATGGTGGTATGTTATACCTTTAGCTCCTCGAAGTGCAAGAGTATATGATCAAAGCGATGTTCCGAGCATAGATGAGGATAGTATGCAAATAGAGGGGTCGATATTGCAAGGGGTGGAGGCCACTGAAAGCTTGAAGCATGTAGAGAAGCCAGCATCATCGAGTAACAATGATGGAAATACAGGAGTCCAAAAATTCTTTGAGAATGAGGTGGACTCATCCTTTTGTGGTGACATGTCTATCAACCTTCCAGTGTATGCGGAGTTGTGTCAAGAGATTGACATGGGACCATAGGGTACTTCATACTTGGAGCATCCACCTACTCAATTTGTTGACGAATCACTAATAAGGGTACACAAGATATGCATTTTAAGTAAGATCAGTTTTTAAAGATTTATATTACCGTGCTTTGTATGATTTATATTGATTATGCTAACATTAATTTTTGTCTGTGCAAGTGACCTTTGTAGATATTTAGATCATCACAATGAGTTGAGGGATGAGTGATGAGGAGCTCCAAGAGATCTTCACACGTATGTCTCGAGATTAGATTGCAATATATATACATCAACTTCTATCAACTCTACTTTTTTTAGTCCATTTATGTCACACATCTTGATTGTTATGGCACCAAAAAGTTGATTTAGAGCCCTTATATTGTTTTCTGATAGCAACATGAAGAAATATTTGGTTTCTTTTCAGTGGACAAATGATAAATTCAGACTTTTGAGTCTCTAAAAAATAAATATATAGAATTTAATTATATATTTATATGCATTGAGAAATACCAAAGCATGACATCTATGAAATTGCACTCTCTTTCACCATTGTATTGATCTTAGGATTAAGATTTTCTATATGTTCTACAGCTAATCTTAATCTCATAGAGGATATCATTGAGCTTCTCCTCCACAAGGCTATGGTCAACTTGAAAATATTTTGATTGTATTATTGAGATTTTTCCATGCAGCCAAGTATTTTCTTCTATATCAGTATTAACAACCCATTGTTTTAGTCCTTGTATAGAGGGATAAAGCATGGTTTTTGCATAAATGCTATAATCTTTATAGGTCTTTAGTGTCAAATCAAAGACTCATGGCCACAAGAAAGAAATTCATGTCAATGCTACATAAATATATTTGAGTCTCCAGGCATCCATACACATAATCAATATATGCATGAGCTTAGAGTTCAACCAAAAACATACATGATGGATACATATATGGGTCAACTATTTAATGTATTTGAGAGAGAGCTTGATCTTGTGATCAAGCCTACATCAATCTTCTTGATTTGGTATGATTATGAGGTGTCTTTGGGAGGGAGCTTGAGCACCTTCTCAAGCTTGTATCAAACCTCTCCTTATATCGAAAACAAGCTTATCAATATAGTTCCCCATGTCTCTTTGATGGCATGGCAATATAGTTTCTCTTCTCTCATTGAGATTGTGATGAGACAATGCACTTGACCAAGTGC
This sequence comes from Lygodium microphyllum, assembly GCF_053477565.2. Taxonomy (NCBI): domain Eukaryota; kingdom Viridiplantae; phylum Streptophyta; class Polypodiopsida; order Schizaeales; family Lygodiaceae; genus Lygodium; species Lygodium microphyllum. The sequence goes on from NC_141139.1 coordinate 120,185,424, forward strand.
TCAAGCATGTATCTTAACCTTGTTTATTTGATATGACTTTTTGATATGTCTTTGGAACATAGCTTGTGCAAGTTCTCAAGCAAGTAAAAACCTCCTTGTGGGGATAGAGCTTGTCAAGAGGGTTTCTCCCTCTCGCATGGAAGAAATTTTCTCCCCTCTAATTGAGAGCACTATTGGACAACATGCTTCAAGTACCCTATTTATTTGATATGACCTCTTGATATGTCTTTGGGAAAGATCTTGAGCATGTGCTCACACTTGTATCAACTCTATCTTTATGGAGGAGGACCTCTATCTCTGAGTATAGGATGGTAGTTTTTTCTCCCTCATTTAGATGTCTATGAGATAGATCTTGGGCACATGCTCAAGGTTGTATCAACATTATCAAAGAATCATGGCCACAAAGGAAGTAATTCATGTCAATACTACATTAATATAGTTCATTCTCCAAGCATCCATACACATTATTAATGTATACACAAGATTAGATCTCAATAAGAGACATAAATGATGGATATATACATAAGACAGTTATTTCAACCAAAATTTATAACGATTGCATGCAAGGATGATATAGAAATTTGTATAACCCCTTATCATGTAAGAATAATTTAGCCCACTAATGATTTATGAAAGCCATAAAGGAAATAGAAAAGGAACCAATACAATGAGAATCTATAACATCATCTCAATAACAATATAGCACATAGCCCATCATTTATAACATACTGCCCAATTATAGCATATGAGCTATAAAAGTGTATCATTATGATAATTGTATAAATGAATTACAGTAAGTGGTTGCATGATTTTCTATTCTAAACTTATGACCATTGACACAACATTATATTCTTCTGCAATTGACAAAATCCCGATATTACATCTTTCCAAAAAAATATTCAAGAATTCTATACAAACAAGGTGGAACAGTAGATACTTATTATGGCCATATAGTATGGATTTATGAAGTGATGAGGGTTGGATAGAGCGCTTGAATAGTAAGCCATTCAAATGCAATACCATTGTTAGAATGGATTTCTCCATTGTGCTCAGTATTGTAGAAACATTAAGGTTGCTACTAAATGATTCCTCCATCACTCCATCTTCTATTTGCCTCTCAATATTGAAGACATTTGGTAGCTCTATCTTATATCTTGCTCAATTGAAAGATTAGTAAAGACCACAATGGATTGGATTGTTGAGCTCACATTATCACTTATACTATGCACAACATAAGACTTTAATATTCCAAAAGTAACTTAATATTTCCAAAAAGGGGGAGAAGAGACCTCTCTCTCTCTCTGTCTCTCTCTTTTCCCTTTGCCTTTTCTACTCCCCCCTCTCTTCTCTCTTTTCATTCTCTCTCCCTTTCCTCTTTTTTCCTTTTTTTTTCTTCTTATCTCTCTCTCTCTTCTCATTCTCTCTTTAATTTTTTTTCTCTCTTTTAAATTGTTTATTTTCTCTCTCTATAATTCTCTCTTTGTGTATTTATATTCTCTCTTCTTCATCTTCTTCTTCATCATCTTCTTCTTCTTCTCTCTTTCTCTCCCCCCTCTTTTTTTCTTTTTATTCTCTCTCTGTCTCTTTTAAATTTTATCTTTTCTCTCTCTATAATTCTCTCTCTCTCTCTCTTCTTCTTCTCTCTCTCTCTCTCTCTCTCTCTCTCTCTCTGCGCACCCTTTTTTCTTCTCTTGCCTCTCTTCTCTCTCCCTCCCCTCTTCTTTCTTTATTTTTCTTCTTTTTCTCTCTCTTTTCATTCTCTCTCACACACACTCTCTCTAATTAGGGAACCACTACAACAAAAAGGCTCCATAGATGCGCTTGTAGACACAATATTTGAACTATGTTAAAAAATGTCGGGCGCGTTCATTACCGCATCTACTGCTGCGTCTAAAATTTTACGTCTAAAAGTGCGCTTATAGTTAGAGTTACACACCCATATAGACACGCATATAGACGCGCGTATTGACACACTACATAAATATATAATCATATTTATAAAAAAGTGGATATATTCATATTGTGCATCTATATATGCGTGTATCTGCGCGTCTAAAAAAGTGTTTACTCTGCAAGTTTTTGACGAGAATAGACGTGCATTTATCCTGCAATTTAGATGCACTGATAGATGCGCAAAACAAAGGTATGAAAAAAAAAACCAGAGAGCATGTGGCTTGCTCTCTTTTTTTTTTTCCCCATCAACATCAAATTGTATGCTTAGGGAAAACAGAGAAAGATTATTTCGAAGATTTTTGTACCGAAAACAAAACAATGTATGTAGAACATGAAATTTTATATATATAGATGAAACATTTTTACATGATGAGTTCTAGTGCTTGTGACCTCAAGCATGGTCATGGTCGCAAGCACTAGCTGAAAGTAATACATATAAAAAATGAAAACTACAAGCCAAGGGGAGGCATGCATGCATGGGGCTCCTCTACATCTCCTCACAAGAGGCATCATTGTCGCTACCACCACCACTGCCTGTGCCGCTGCCGCTGCCACCACCGCTACTGCTAGTCCCCCCTTCGCTATCCTCAACTGCATTAGGGTTCGCCTACATAAAGGATTAAGGTATATAAATACCATTACAAACAATAAATTAGAGTTTCCTATACTTTTCATGTAAAAAATCAAACATGCCTCTTCTGGTTGTGGAATCCTCATGGTTTGATTATATTGTTCCTCCGTGATGAGTCCCTCCTCGTAGAAATGCTGCCAAGTGGACGCCCGATTATGACCTCGATGGTAGCCTACCTCTCTAGGAGTAGGCATCCTACCAACGATATGATACTACAAAACAATTTGAACATACAATGTATTAGAATACACTACATAATGAAGTGAAAAAATTTATAAAATTTAATTAAAAAAAGAAATCAAATAATACTTACAAACTCTGCCTCCCATGACTCCCTGCCACCCGATCCATAATGCGACGATCCCATGGTTGCCATCTGGATATGCCGTGCCTCTGCATGCTGGCGACTTGTCATTTTCTCTGCTGCTCTCTTCTTGGCCTCTTTCCACTCCTTGTGGTAGCAATTGGATGGTTGGTCATATCCAGGACGCCTCTGCTCTTGTCTCCGCACTGACTCCTTGGCGCGCATCATAAGGTGAGACCTCTTATTATGAAGTGCATCTCTCACCTTTGACCGTCCCCAATCATCTGAGAATCGTGAATTCTCGGGATTAGGTTCATTCTATGTACTGCCCGCAACACCTCTTGCCACAAGTCATTTTTTTGGTGCTTGAAGGGAATCATGCAATCTTTGTATGTGGCATGCACGATACTCCTCAATACTTCCCTCCCCTCAGAGTCATGCAAGATACCACCAACATCAGTGACAGAGTAGTACATTTGTGGAGGCTCACCTCTCTCATTTAGCGGTGAGGGTGATCGAGAGCCACCTCCTAGGCAACCCCCACAAAGCCCTCGACCTCCTCGTCCTCCCACACGACTCTCCCTCCTCCCTCGACAGGCATTACCCTCTACCTCACTCGATGCACGTGCTTCTGTAGATGCATGTGCTTTGGCTGATCCATGTACTTCAGCTGATCCCTGTGCATCATCTAATCTGTGTGTATGCATAGTGCATGGAGTACCTGTTAGTAGAAGTGTACCAAGGTTTGGTGTGCCAAGGTTTGGTGTTTGTGTGGCAGTACTAGGCAAAGATGTGATAGGTGTCCTAGACATGACACTGAAAACCTCCTCTGTAGTGGGAGGGCGACCAAGATAATTGGTTATCTCCCCCATGAATTTCTCCTTGTTTGGAAAATCTCCAAAAAAGCTACTAACACCTCTAGAAAACTGCGCTAAGGTGTTGTTCATGCGTTCTAACTCAGGATCAGTGCTGGAAGATCCAAGATTCCACATCTACACAAGAAAAATCATATTACCCTGTGCAAATAAAACATATTACATGCTGTGTCTATATCTGCATCTCTGTGTGTGTCTGTCAGCGCGTTTATTTCCGCGTCTATACCTGCATCTACACTGTCATCTAGACGCGCTGATAGACGCGCACAATCAGACCATTTTTTACAAACTTGGTTAAAAAATGCGCAAAAAAACCTCCATAGATGACAGTCTATAGCATGTAGAGAGAGAGAGAGAGAGAGAGAGAGAAATAGATAGTGAAAGCAAACAAGATTGAGAGAGAGAAGAAGAACTCATCTTCTTTGCTTGTTTCGATGGGTGGCGGCTAGGTTGCAAGCTCCTTGTCCTCCTTCTCCCTTCCCTTGGTAAGTTGCTTGAATCTTCTTCTCTTCCTTGCTATTTGGCTCTTGTTCTTTACTCTTTGGCTCTTTCTTCCTCCTGTCCTCTTTTTACTCTTATTTCCTTCCCTCATTGTCTTCGAAGTGATAGATAGACATGATTAGTGATGTCGAGCTCAAACTGCAGAAAACACACAAAAAATGTAGGAAAGCACTGGTTTGAAAAGAAAGCCACAACGTTTTTTAAATTTTTTTAAATATTTGGGTGGCGCATCTATAAGCGCATGTATATGCGCAGATAATACATATTACATGCGCTAATAGATGCGCAGTAACAATTAAACTAATTAGATGCTAGCTTTTGGTTGTTTTTGGATCAACATGACATGACTTTCCTAGTCTTTCAATATCAAAATGTTTGCCTCCATGTTGTAAGTATCAATGCATGCATTTAGGGAATATGACATATATACCAAATGAAATCACATTTGTCCTTATGATCCAGGTGTAATTATATCGTCATCTTCTACTAGTATGGAACATGCTAAGTCAACAAACAATACATCCTCCAGTGAGGATGAGACATTGCATCTTCACAATCGAGACGCTTGGCTACAACGGAAAATCAAATGTATGTGTGATTGTTGTCGAGGATGCTAAAAGATTTTGTAAGGCAAAATGCATGGCCCGAGGGAAGCATGGTTGAGGGTTGGTTAGTGCAATCATCCCTTGTACAAATCTGTGAATATCTTACTAAAGTTGAATCCTCTTTACCACGACTATGGAAAGATGATGAAGATTTGAGGATGACCTCTATAATACCTCAAGGAAAAGGAAGGAGCAAAGTGCTAATGAAAGAGGAACTTCATAAGTTAAATGTATTTTGTGTGCTTAACAGCGAAGTAATGAGCAAATGGGTGACACTATATAAAGAAGCAAGGGGAAGAAGAGTAAGTAAAAGGCAAGCATTTCGTGCTAGACATGGACATAATGTCCCATATCCAAAACATTTAAGTGCGCTTTCACGTCATATTGATATAGATTGTCTACATGAAGAAATGGAGAATATGGAAAAAGAGGAGGCGATGGATATATTGCAAGAGGAGTGGGAATACGCACGAGGTTGCTTATCAAAGGTGAGACATACTTATAATTAAATTATCTTTAGTTATATGTGATATAATAATTTTACATGTTTCATCTTTAACTAAATCATTAATATGATCTCAACAATGTACTACTAGTGCACATTGTTCAATGCTATTTGGTGTGAAGGCAAATATTTTCGAACTCAACGTATAGATGATGAGAGAAATACCCAGGATTGTGGTATCCTTGCAAACTTCCAAGGCGATGGATATATTGCAAGAGGAGTGGGAATACGCACGAGGTTGCTTATCAAAGGTGAGACATACTTATAATTAAATTATCTTTAGTTATATGTGATATAATAATTTTACATGTTTCATCTTTAACTAAATCATTAATATGATCTCAACAATGTACTACTAGTGCACATTGTTCAATGCTATTTGGTGTGAAGGCAAATATTTTCGAACTCAACGTATAGATGATAAGAGAAATACCCAGGATTGTGGTATCCTTGCAAACTTCCAAGATACCAATGGCACCATGGAAGGTTATTGTGGCTTGATCCAAGATATTTTGAAGCTTGACTTTAGGCGATTTTTTATATATGTGCTAGATGTGAAGTGGTTTAAAGAAGTAGTAACAACGGGTGAGCATTGCACAATTAGATGTAATCCAAGTGGTTTTGTAGTGATTGACTTTACAAAATTTCACCAAGGCAAGAATGACACATTCGTACTACCTCAACAATGCGAGTTGGTATATTAGAAGCTATTTATTTTTATATATATTACTTCTTGATACATTCTCAAAATACAATAAATATCTAAGTTTCTTACTTTTTGTTTTTTAAATGCAAGTTGTGTATTACCCAATGGTAAACAATAACCAATGGTGGCACGTCATCTCCCTATCTAATCGTTCAAAACCAATATATGGCAATGCTACCAACATAGAGATAATTGATGACAATCCAACAATCAATGATGATACAATCAATGATGATGCACATGATGATGCCATGATCGATGATATACATGATGCAATGCAAGATGATCCCTGCGAGGATGTTCGTGGAAGCGAAGAAGAGGATAACAATATGGTTGCAGATTGTGATGATGAAATTGAGCATAGCAATACATCTGACAGTGGGATAGACTTATTTGTTTCATTGCCTATTGGTAACATAGACCTAGAGGTAGATATTCTAGCAAGGGCCGATCTCATTGGAGATGAGATTGATCATTCATTGTAGCATATATAATTAGCTTTGAATGATTGGATGTATATTTGTAATACTCAGAAAGAAGTAAAGTTGGTAATGTATTTAAACAAATACTAGCTGTTAAGATGTTTGGTCATATTTAGGGACTTTATGAGAAATGAAAAATAGGTGTGTTTATTTTCGCATCTATAGGTGTGTTTATAAACGCGGGTATATAGACGCGTTCTGTATACTAGCGTGAATAGACGCGCTGATACACGCGCTTATAAACGCGCCCGCTATTTCGTGTGTATAGTGCACCTCTATAGGGCCTTTCTCTTCTAGTGAACAAGAGAGAGAGAGAGAGAGAGAGAGAGAGAGAGAGAGAGAGAGTGTGTGTGTGTGTGTGTGTGTGTGTGTGTATGTGTGTGTGAGAGGTTAACAAAAGTCATGATCCACCATCATTATCATTAGAACAAGCATGGTTTTCCAATTGAGAAAATAATAAGCTTGTTTTTTCAATACATTTTGTTGCTTCAACAACATGGTGCTTCTCTAATTGAAAAAACAATAACCACGTGGAAGCGACTGCCTTTAGGAGAAGTCACTTTGATATTGTTGTTGTGAAAGCTATGGTGTTCTAATTAAGGAAATAAGAAGCTTGATTTTTCAACACATTTTGTTGCTTCAACAACATGGTGCTTTGCTAATTGAAAAAAAAAAAATCACTTGGAAGCGAAGAAATAAGAAGCTTGATTTTTCAACACATTTTGTTGCTTCAACAGTATGGTGTTTTTCTAATTGAAAAAACAATAAATAAGAAGCTTGATTTTTCAACACATTTTGTTACTTCAACATAACATGGTGCTTTGCTAATTGAAAAAACAATAATCATGTGGAAGCGAAGAAATAAGAAGCTTAATTTTTCAACACGTTTTGTTGCTTCAACAGCATGGCGCTTTCCCAATTGAAAAAATAATATATAAGAAGCTTGATTTTTTAACACATTTTGTTGCTTCAACAGCGTGGTGCTTTGCTAATTGAAAAAACAATAATCACGTGGAAGCGAAGAAATAAGAAGCTTGATTTTCCAATACATTTTGTTGTTTCAACAGCATGGTGCTTTGCTAATTGAAAAAACAATAAATAAGTTGATTTTTAAACATTTTCAACACATTTTGTTGCTTAAACAGCATGGTGCTTTCCTAATTTAAAAAACAATAATCACATGGAAGCAACTGCCTTTAGGAGAAGTCACTTTGACATTGTGGTTCCCAGTATATAATTTATGTGGGAGTACTAGTGATGGGTGTGTGGCTTTGGCTATGCTGATGGGTGTAGAAGCGTGGTGATGTGAGATGGCATGGTGACTGGTAAAGAAATGGCGGCCAAAACGATCATGCACTCTCCACGTCGTGACTCGTGAATGGTTTTCTTGACCGAGCCATGCCTATAAAGTATCACCTAAATGCCTATATTCTCTAGAGAGAGAGAGAGAGAGAGAGAGAGAGAGAGAATATTCTCTACAGACAGAGAGAGAGAGAGAGAGAGAGAGAGAGAATATTCTCTACAGACAGAGAGAGAGAGAGAGAGAGAGAGAGAGAGAGAGAGAGGAGAGCACCAGCTACCCTTCTGCAGGCAATAGAATGTGGAGTCTTAAGTCCGGGTGAGGGGATTATTTACTTTACAGTCCCTGATTTAATTGTTATCACATCGTGCTCACTTACTGAATGTTGCAACAGTTATAATACCCAGCGACTCTAAGTCTTGATAATACTGACTCGTGTAATAACAAACTCAGGCTGGCGCAGTTGATCATGAGAGGGCGTTGTTTCTGCAGTACATCTAATTCCTCTGCCAGGTCTCTTTATCTGGAAAAATTCTAGATATTTTTCGTTTATGTGTTTCAAAAAAGGATGAAATAACTGGAGAGAGCTTCTTTCCTTGGATCGTATCCTGATTGTTTGCATCGTAGCTGCACGCACTTAAAGGTTTCCAAGGTCATGGATGATTTTAGTGGCTTTACTAGCCAATACTTGCCATTATTATATGTCCTAAAAGTTTGTATGAGCTTTCCAACTTTAGTATTATTAATTGAAAATCCTTAGTATGACATTTTCATGTTTATACTACAATTTGATGTTGTACACCCAAGTAGGGCGTAAGATAGTCACCCAATTAGTACGAGGTTTCCATGGTTAAAAATACAATTTGAAGTTGTACACCCAATAAGGACATCAGATGAAAGATGAGATTGGTCAAAATCTTAAAAAACTTAATAAGGTATCTTGCTGGAAAGATGAGATTGGTCAAAATCTTAAAAAACTTAATAAGGTATCTTGCTGAAAACAGAATCACAAAGTACTAAGAGAAGAGGAGGGAAAATCTATATTGTATATGAAAGAGTTACAAGGAGTAGCAACCAATAGCACTTTCAAAATAGACACTCTGATAAGGAGCTTGATCTACCCACTCGAGCTAGACACACACACACACACATACACACACACATGCATGTATCTATCCATATACATACATACATACCTATATGTGTGTGTGTTCCTATTTCTCTCATATATATTGTTATCTATTTTATTATCTATATCTATTGTACAACTAACTTTCTTTGTCCATTTGTCTCAAGATTTCTCTCTCTCTCTCTCTCTCTCTCTCTATTATCTATCTATTCATCTATCAAAAGAACACTATATAATTGTGCATGTATTGGAATGTTATACTTTAGTGAAGAGTGAAGGCTTTTGAAAGAGACCAATCATGCATCCTAGCACAATATTACTCATTGTAGTTTGTTTGAGCCTTTATATTGATTTTTAACTTTCATTGCACATCTAACACTACATGAAAATTTATCCTACAAGAAAACTCTTTTGATTGGATGTTTGAGTTCTTTATAGAGAGAGAGAGGGGGGGGAGGGAGAGAGAGAATGAATGAATGAATGATATCATGCATATAAAAGTGATTATCCACCTCCAAGAAGACGAAAAGGCCAAGTGTTCATGCCTTGGCTGAACTAATTACAGGCTTGCTAACAAAGTGTGCATCATCACGGGAGGGGCGAGTGGAATAGGAGAAGCCACGGTGAGGTTGTTTGCAAGCCATGGTGCCAAGGTGATCATTGCAGACATCCAAGACGCAATGGGAGAAAGGTTGGCCTCTTCAGTGGGCGATGCTGCGCAGTACGTGCATTGCAATGTGACGCGGGAGGAGGAGGTGGCAGGCACCGTGGATGAGGTGATGGCGAAGCACGGGCGCCTGGACTTCATGTTTAACAATGCGGGGATATGGGGATCGCCAACGCGCGGCATGACCATGAAGGACCTAGACATACAGGACTTCGAGCGGGTGATGGCAATTAATGTGAAGGGGATGGTGTTGGGTACGAAGCACGCGGCGCGGGCGATGGTGGCTAGTGTACCCAGCAAGAGGAGGGAAGCTAGATGCGGGTCCATCCTATGTATGTCGAGCGTGGCTTCTGTCGTTGGGGGTGTCGCCACCCACCCTTACGCCATCTCCAAGAGCGCCGTCCTGGGCCTCGTTAGGTCGGCCGCCAGCGAGCTCCGCGCCCATGGCATCTCCGTCAATGCCATCTCCCCCATCGGCATCGACACTCCCCTCTCCCTTCGCTGCCTCCAGGAGTCCTTACCCAACCATGCATTCACCCCTGACTCCCTTCCCAGCTTCATCGACCAGCTTGCAGGCTTCCAAGGTGGCCGCTTCAGTACCATGGAGGTCGCCAAGGCTGCATTGTTCTTTGCAAGTGATGACGGCGCTCGGCTTGTCAGTGGCCTCAACTTCGTCCTCGACGGCGCCTTTAGTGTCTCCAAATCATTCAACCTCTAGAAGATCAAGGCACACATCGAAGACTATATCGCTACCACAAACTTCTAATTATGGCTGCGTTGTACTTTCAAGTGTTGCTATTTTAAATATTAAGAACCTTTCGACCATGTAGCCTACGTATAAGGGCAATTCCAACTAAATAATATTGACCATGTTCCTTTTCTCTTTCTTTCAATGTTATTGCCAATTGCCTTGCCGTATGCTCAAGCCATGTGGATGAGTCGTAATACATAACATATTAACATGTGGATTCAACATAAGGCACTACTAGAAACCCATCTCCTTCCCAACAATGGCTCGAAATATCAAAACATTGATGAGCATTACATAACCAACTACAAACACCACTTATGTGATGCATTTTAAATTGTTTAATTTTTTTGCCCTTCCACAATTATTTGCATATGCTCTACAAACATAGCATAAAGAACATGCAAAAGCATGTCAAGAGCCACTATAGTAGCTCATTCCTCCATTTTTATTAGACTCGTTGTACTCTTGCCCTTATCTTCACCACACTTGGTCCCTATAGCATAGCCATCTATTCTATATGGGCAGTCTAAACATTGTATATAGATCTCCTCATCATAACAACAGCTAGGAGCTACTCAAGTGACCTAGCTCGTTAGGGTTCTAACAAGAGATTGGTTATCCTCTTGCTCCTTACAATACAACATATTGGCTATCCTCTTACTCCTTACAGCCTCACATTCATTATGTCCCCCATTGTCTCAACCCTCATCTTCTCTTTGGTTCTTATATCACATGGATCCTTAAATCTTTCAACTACATAGAGATAGGCTCAAATCATTCCATTATCAAACTTTTTTTTTTTGGGACTATGTATTCTAGGTTTAATTCTTAATTACCCTAGTAGCATCTTCTACTCCGTTTCATTGGCACTGTTCATTGCTTTCTTCACATGTCTTCGACTTCTTTAGTTCCACCTAAAAACAAAGGGGAGCCCTCTATCTATATACAAAGCAATATTTTTAAAGCATAAAGGGTGGACTTTGTTCTCCAACACCCTTGTGCATTGATTCAAAGGAGCCTCAAAACCTTGAGTAAATAATTCTAAACTTTTGATCTTCCTTCTGTACATAGAATAAAAGTTGCTACCACATCATGTTTAGATCTTCCCTCTTTGAAAAAAGATCGAATCAAAACCACCTTCACATTCTCATAATCTACATCTACTACCGACTCTTGAGAGACCTGCTAAGCAATATAGGTAGTAAACCATTCTCTACGCGCTTTCCAATTCTTATTGTAAAACATCTAAGTCTAGTGCTCTCTCTTCAATTTTCTCATGAAACATACCATCTCAAAATTGGGTAATTATTCCATAATTACGAGATTTGACTAGGGGTATCAAAAGATGTCACACGAAAAAGAAATGACAACTAGATCACAACCCAATGCCACTTTGAGCTACAAACAACTCCAATTCCAAAGAGAACATGCCACGCTATAGCGTGGTTAGTAACTCAAAGGATTGATGCTCATTAAAAATAGAAAATATAACCTTAGTGTAGCTCAATGTTGAGTAGAGCATCACACTCTTTAGGCCACCATTAGTGGAACATGGTGTACAAAGGCATTCCATGATACAACTCGCTCAGGAGAAAATTAAATGTCTATAGCTTTAAGAACATAAGTCTTCTTTGATATATGGGCATCACCTCCTCATCACCAAAGGTATATTAAGCATAACAAGTATCTTCATCCAACATGATAGTTGCTTCATACTTCCATCTTCACTATACGTTAACCAATTATTAATAAAAAACTGATAGAAACAATTGACTAAGAGTGAAATAGAGACAAGAGTATATGAGAAGAGAATAGATAAAATATTTCTTCATACATGAGTGAGCACCTCCTCCATGTATGTATTTATGGAGTTTTATTCCTTACGCTTTGTGCTTAAAAATCATGAATAGTATCCTTTTGGGATTTTTCCTTTCTTTGCATGAATGACATCCTTTTCATTACAATATATTGGGCCTATAGAGATGTCTTTAGCAAACAAAGTCTATAGAAAACCTACCATCACTACTATTAACGTCACTATTAATATTTCTATGGGCATTGCCACGAAGGTGTCACTATTAGCATCCCCAGTCACTACTAATAGTGATATTAATAGCAATGTTTTCAATGTAACTCGTAGCGACATAAATAGTAATGCTTTCAGCCAACACCACTATATAATGACACTGAAAGTGATATTAATAGTGACGCTTTCATGGAGACACTCATAGCAATGGTCGCAATAAAATTAGTGATGCAAATAGCGATGATTGTAGGGGAAATTGTTTTGGCATGTAGGGTTTTGCAGCGTTGCTTCCCTTTTGGACACTTTGGACTAAGAACTATTGTTTGCCCTTTGCTGCATGATATTGCATATTTTTTCGAACATAATCCATCTTGTATCAAAATATATACACAATAACATATTTCTTGGCACATCAAAATATTTAAGGGTAAAAAAGAGATTGATGAAATAGTCTTTTCCACATTATAATTGGAATATCAATTTATAAAAAGCCCAAGCTTTTCTTGTGCATAATATTTGAGGACCTGGAGCTATCAATTCCTGATGTACATGCCTAATCGGTGCATGGGACTCATTCCCTAGGAAGTGCTTATTGTGGATGGGGATTCAGATCTCTTCCTAATTATATATGCATCGTACATGGAATCAGGGCAATGCTTTGCTCCTCATCATGTGCCTCCACCTTTTCCCATAGTAGTTTACTAAATATGTAAGGTGTTATACCATGGAGTAGTATGGCACCTATAATACGATAACGGAGGATATGTGTCTCCATCTATGAAACAAGGCCAAAGGACATGAAAATAAGGATATAGTATATTAATTTAAAGTTGTTTACACAAGAAATTTTGAATTTATTTAAAAATATAGATGATGTAAAATCATCATATTTTATCATACTCATAAAATACAACATCAATGCATTTCAACCAAATGCCAAATCACGAGATAATAATCAACTTCTAGAAATCTCTCTCTCCCCCCCTTTCTTCTAAGATTTTTTCTCTCTCTCTTTCTCTTTCACCCTATCCCTCCATCTCCCTCTTGATCCCCTCGTCTCTCTCTTTTTCTCTTCTTCCCCCTCTCTCTTTCACCTACTCTCTAAGTCTCTCTCACTCTCTAGTTTTGTACTCCATCTCTCTCTTTTTTTTCTCTCTTACCTTCTCTCCATCTCTCTTCCCTCCCTCTCTCTCACTCTCTCACACACTCTCTCAGCCTTACCCTCTCCCCCCTCTTTCTCTTTCTCTTTCTCTTTCTCTCTCTCTCTCTCTCTCCACATAAATAGAAACATAGAAAGTATATGTATATGTATGTATGCATATATATATATATATATCCACATGAACAACAATATAGGAAGAAAAGAGGGAGGGAAGGGCTTACCTCGAGGCTCGAAGATGTACACATGCTCCCTTTAAGATCTCATTAGGGGCCTTCTCCATCTCCTTCCCCTTTACGATCTCCTTCACACTTCCCTTGGCTTTCTCTTCAAGCTCCTTATTCACACACACACACACACACACACACACACACACACACACACACACACACACACACACACACACACACACACACACACACACACACACACACACACACACACACACACACACACACACACACACACACACACACACACACACACACACACACACACACACACACACACACACACACACACACACACACACACACACACACACACACACACACACACACTCACTCACTCACGCACTCACTCACTCACTCACTCACACACACACACACACACACACTCTCTCTCTCTCTCTCTCTCTCTCTCTCTCTCTCTCTCTCTCTCTCTCTCTCTCTCTCTCTCTCTCTCTCTCTCTCTCTCTCTCTCTCTCTCTCTCTCTCTCTCTCAAGCTATCCCTCACACACATGAATGTGTGTGTGTGTGTGTGTATAAACATCTATGGTATTTTTTCATGTCTATTTTGGCAATGTCTTTTTTCCATATTATAGCATCATTGTGTCACTATATAGCAAAAATTAATAGTAATATTAATAAGGATGCTGATAAAAATTGTAACTAATGAGCGTCACTATGCCTCCATTCACTTGTAGCATTTTTGAGATAGTATCCTAGCACCTATTTAATTAAAGTAATTGTACGAAAATATTTTTCTTGCCCTCAGACCTTGGTAGATAGTTTACAATGATAGTAGATAAATCCATACATAAGGGTCATCAAGCACATGGTAACCAGTGTCATACAGGCACATTTATTGTAAGTCACTATTATTAGGTGATAAACAATAAAATTCAAAAATTTGATAAATTAATAATATCTTATTATCATGCCAATTTAAAAAATAAAGTATCATGCAATTTCTTATACATATTTTCTTGTTATGCACTCTCTTGTCCATTTCTCTCATACTCATTAATTTGTTTTCCATCAAATTTTGGTAATAGTTACTAAATTTGTTTAGTGAACTCAATAATTAAATCACACTCTTGATTCATCACTCACAAATCTATACTACAATCCTCTATCACCTACAGTAGTCTAAAAGTAGAAGTTCTTGATGGATCCTTTGGGAGACCTCATCTTAAATCCACAAGAGGCCTCTACACCTTTGTAAACACTTTTAGAGGATTTCAAGGACTTTGGCATGAGAAATTGCAACCTTCATAGTCTCTCACCTTCCTCACACAACTCAATTTCACCACCTTCTTGTCTTCTTACTTCTCCCACACATTGCTAGAATTTCTCTTTAGATTCCTCATTTTAGTACCCTTGCATCACTCCATGAACTTGGCCTCTTTTTTTTCTCTCTCTTTCCCCGCAATAGTGTTTTCATATCCTTGGTTACTAATCCACCTTCATTAGGTTTTTCCTTTTTAACAACTTGCTTTTGTCCAATAATTCCTAAGACATATCTAAGTTTTGTTAAGGCCTAAATCATGTATCTAACCCTAAGGCATATATAAGTTTTTAAAAGGCCAAAATAATAAGTCTAGCCCTATAAATCAATTGCCTCATTCTTAGTCCATGGTAAAAGAGCCACAATAATAGTAGACAATCCCACACATAATTGTTAGTTATCCTCAATTCCCCACCCTTATAAGTGCCACCAATGATCCATGGTGTTGTAAGTTGTAAAGAACCTCATATGAGAAGAAGCCATGTGTGATCCTGGACATTAGTTGAGTCCTAACTTGTATTGTCAATGAGGTCTATGTGGTTTGATAGCAAAAAGGTGACCTTTTGTAGATCTAACCTTTGGGTTAGATAGAGTAATTATGCTAGTAGCAACTCAAGGCACAATGGATCGAGTTGTGGGGTGTGAGAGTTGATAGGAACACTTATATCTAACACTCCCCCTCAATGTCCACCCACAAGGAATGTATATCCTTGGTCCAATGGTGAGTCTTTCAAGATGAACTCGAATGATATTCTTTGTAAGAGCTTTGGTAAAGATTACTACTCTATGTATAACAAGTGAAGTCTATTATTTCAAATCGAGAGCTCAAAGGCTCTCGAGTACGATGGATTATATCTTTATGGTCGCCTATAATAAGAAAGTTTTCCACATATAGGATAATCACTACAGAGTTTGTACTATCCCTATAAACATAAAAGTTAGCATTTGAGGTATACCTTTTGAAATTTAATCCTAAAAAGAATTTATCTATCCACTGATACTATGCTCTCAGGCTTGTTTCAGCCTATATAATGGCTTCTTCAACATACAAACATTGTTCTTAGGATGGAGGGCCTTAAACCCAAGTGGTTGAGTCATGTACGCCTCCTCCTTGAGGTCACCATTCAAGAACATTCATTTAATATCCATTTCATAAACTGGCCACTTCTTATGAGCAACCACATCAAGTACTATGCAAATAGTTGTAATATTTCCGCGTACCGTACCGTAAATATTAACTTTCCGTATACCGTGTAAACCCTGTGCAAAGGGTATCTCTCGCATTTTGATTATGGGCCGCGTAATGTGTGAGCCGCACGAGGAAAATAGGATCCTCTGCGAGTGGTAAAATGACCCGGGGAATAAAAACCGCTAACCGCACGGGAACACCCTCTTGGGAGGGGCAATTCAATTAATTAATTGCAAATTTTTTTATGTATTTATCCCTTTCCCCCAGCCGATGCATGGCTGGAGGAAAGGGAGTATGTGGGGGGGATGGGAAAGTGGGGGTTGCATGGGCAGTTTCCCCCACGTGGGGGAAGACCCACTCCCCACCCCCACGGCCTATATAAACACCCCCTTGATGGGGGGTGTGCTTAAGGAAGTCGGTGAGAAGGTGAGAGAGGAGAGGCCGCCAGAAAGCCGCCGCTGCCGTTGAAGCCCGCCGCCGTGTTGCTGCTCCTCCAGCCGCCGTGTTGCTGCTCCTCCAGTCGCCTTGTTGCCCGCCAAGTCCGCCGTGCTGCCGGCCGCCAGCCTCGCCACGGACTGCTGCACCTCCGCCGTGCTGCCGTCGGCCGACCCTGGACTCCCGCAGACTGACCCCCGTCCGCCGCTGATCACCTCGCCAGCCGCCATCCTGCGCCACGTCGCCCACGGCCTATCCACGTGCCCACCAGAAGCTCTTTGGAAGCTTCTATAGAAGCTTCCATAGGGGGCCTCCCTAAAGGCCTTTCCCACGACCCCCCAACCTCCTACCCTTTGTCACCCCTTTAAGGCCATTTTTCCCACCGTTTGGCCCAAAGGGCCCTTCCCACGGCGTATTTTCCAAACATCCCTTAAAGACCGGGACTCCGAAGAATGAGACGGTGAGGCCGTAAAGATCTCTCAAGGACCGTCAACAAGACTTCGGACGAGATTGTCAAAACCGCAAGCAGTCCGATTACCGCGCCGAATCGAGTTCGTAGAGAGTTCGAAGCTTTAGCCGAAGATCTACTCCGAAGTGGAATCCATCCGCAAACGAGCACAAAGGGGATCGTAAGTCGAAATTACGACTACGATGGCTCCTAAAAGATCCCAGGAGGCAACCGCGGGAGGTTCGTCGCCAAACGTGCAAGTGGACATCACCCCGTCACCACAAGTCCAGGTTCTTTCGTTTTATATTCCGCATAAGAAATGGTTAGGCGCGCTTAGGAAGGGAATTTCAAGTTACGTTTAGATTAAAAGCATGAAATGAATTGGGCGCGCTTAGGAATGGAAATTCATGGTTTCGTTAAAATTAAAAGCATATGGAAAATTTGGAAGAGATGCATCTTTTGAACATTATGAATGAACGAACGGTTAGAAAGTTAGATGCAAGTAGTTGGCACTTTATTAAGGTAAAGAATCTAGACAAGGAAACGAAGTATATGTGCATTAGTTGCATCTTAGATATGATGAATTAAGCGTATATGCACCTTATGATTTCATAGGAAAAGTCTAGCACCGTAAGATGTCGTTCGAAAAGAACTAATAGGACACTAAAAACGAGCGTATGACTTGAAAACATAGTTATAAGATGGAATTGCATATCACCAGTTTCCGTTGAGTATCATCAGTGACTTAGTGGTTAGGAGAATGTTAGGAAATTATGTAGTCTTCATGAGGAAAGGATCAATCAAAAGGTCGTAACTAGGTGTAATTGCATGAGACGCTAAAGGATAAACTACAAGGTTGTAGATACAATTGCTGATGCAAGACCTAGTGGGCCCTAGGAAAAATTAGAAACCAAACTATCATACACCAAGGAAAGATTGAATGATTCGCCGATGCTTAAGTTCGAGAGCATGAACTACAAAGTAATAGGCTTG
Organism: Lygodium microphyllum; assembly: GCF_053477565.2. NCBI lineage: Eukaryota > Viridiplantae > Streptophyta > Polypodiopsida > Schizaeales > Lygodiaceae > Lygodium > Lygodium microphyllum. Next base: position 120,203,593 of record NC_141139.1, read on the forward strand.
ACTTAACTAGGAAAGTTAGCGCACATATTAGTAATTAATTTTGCCTCACCAAGAAAACGGCAATCAATCGCTTGTTTACGCGAATCCGATTCCGTAAATTTGGATTATCACCCTAGAAGGGTCATCCTTGTCACAAACAGGCATAATTGATTTGACTAAGCAATATGAACCACAAGGAATCATAGAAACATAGGAATCCTAAGAGATAACTAGGATTTAGCGGAAGGATAATTTGCCTTCGTTTTAGACAAAACTGTGAACCTAAGGATCACGGTGGAACTCCGACAGAGTTGCACATTCTAGAATCATGACCCAAACCTAATTAGAAATAGCTTAAAGGATACCCCAAAATCCTGTTACTCGGATGGGGTTAAAACCCGCAGTCGGAACACTAGGAAATGGATAAAAGGATTCCATAGAATAGATGCAATACTTGCGCACAAGCCGCAACATTGTATAGTCTCGGGATTTGTTCGCAAAGAGTATTGTCATCTCTCGAAATGAGGATGACAAGTTATTGATGGAAGTTAAATTATTAAGGATGAGTAATCATCCTGTTATTCACTTTCCTTGGGAAAAGGTGCCAAGGAAAAAGAAAGTCAAGTAAATTGCCTTGAAGCAGTTGTTCGACAATAATCTAAAGCGACATGGTCGCTGGATCCTGCCACAATAAACCTAATGTATTGGAAGGGTATGACCCTGACCCTAAGAATGATAGGAATCTTGCCAAGTTGCAATTGATTCTGGATCGAATGCGGGTTGCATTCGGAGGAAAAGGAGTTACTCCTTGACAGTTTGCTAGCCAACCGGCCATTTGAATTTGATTGTGTTTGTAACAGTTAGAAAAGCACTGTTTGCATTGTTTGCTCAATGAACTAAAGGATGAAAATATATCTAAAGCTTCAGGTTGGTGCCTGAGAGGCAGCTTCAGTTACCCCCGACTACCTGCCTGACCCTAACCAAGGGGGTTGTGAACCGCGCCGGGAACGTGGACCGAACCCGCCGTGAGAGGTCTCTCCGTTGAGTTCTGCTTGGAGCAGGAGGACGCTTGGGTGCCAGGGGGGGCTCTGGCTGTAAATCCCTCGCCTTCCGGGCCCTGCACAAGAGACTAACGTGACTCGGGATTGGATCTCGAGGCCCGCATACTAGTCTACGGGCGGAAACTTGGGATAGTAATCACAGGAAGGATTACTGGAATACGCCTACGGGCGGGAACTCCTTGTATTTCAAAGATAAAAGGATATAATGATAATAAAGGAGTTGTTTGACATTGTTTTCTTTATGTCCTGTGATAAGATTACGTGAAGGAACCAGTGCTTAACAGGGTTAATCAAGGAAGCTGTTTGCATGTGTCAAACTAATGTGGTAGGTAATTACATAACTAAAACAAACCGAGGAAAGTGCGGAGGATAGACCATAGGTCTGTCCTATGGATGGGTGGTCCCGGTTAGCCGGGAACTTTCTTCAAGGACTTCAATGGACAGGGGATGATCGTCATCACCAAAGCAAGAAAGGAGAACGATGACTTAGGAATACCAATTACCCGATTCAAGCTGTTTTAGGGGGAACGGAATGGGACTATGCCTTTTGGCAGAGAGGTCGAGCCTTGCATCCCTCTCGTTTCCCATTCTCCTTGAACCAAGTGCAGCATGAATCCGCTTCAGACCGGGCGATCTGCGTAAAGTAGTTTGATCAGGTCTGACGCTAGTCGCTGTTAGCAAATGACCAACAATTCCATTCGATCCTAAGTGGGAAGCGCCCAGGACACTTCCGTTACGGGGCAGACGCGGAAAGGCCTAGATTACAAAACCCGCAACATTCCATGGGAGTGCCGGGTGGAGTCTTCTAGACAACCTTTCCGATGGACTGCTAAGACGTGTCGTAGAGGATGTTAGTGGACACGTTACAGTTGGTATCAGAGCCGACTTACAATGGAATTGTTTTCATAAGATTTCATTAGAAGTGAAGTAAAGAATTTGTTCCTGTCCAAACATTTTCTCATCTTCAATACTGTCTTCCAGAATTACGAGGCGTGGAATAAATTTCTGGTGTTCCGGATCATGTTCATGACTGCGATGCATTCTCCGCATTATAGGCAGAGAATTGAGATGATGAACATCTTGGAGCGGATTTATAACCCATCACCTCTATATATAGAGCGAAGTTGGACTGGGTCTTCAGGAATCTACTACATAGCTGCCCACCGGTTTGCTTATCTACAAACCAACTTGAAGAGGATCAAGTGGTTGGAAGATTTGAAAGTCGTGAAGCTGTTCATTTTTGTGGAAGCTCACGTGAATTCGACTTTGCATATTCGAGGTCGTAGAGTTGAATTAAACTCATATGTTTATGAGGAAGTACCCCGTGTAATTCCAGCTGATAGGATCAAGGTATTGGGACGCCATGGGAAGTATGGTTTCCAGCGGAAAGGATATCCCGAACTTCCGATGAATTATCGATTCCTAAAGATACATGACCCAAAACCCTACTACTACACAGTTCCTGTAGACAAATCCAATACTATGTTGTTCTTCCCAAACTAGATGTAATGACTAGAGATGTTGTATGAGGCTACGCCATATAAAAATAAATAAGGACTTCTTTTATCACTATCCGATTGTGCATCAGGGTTGTTGCAAAAAGTCTAGTGCTTCATGAGTTACGAATTAGCTGAACTAAAGATAAGCTAATGGCAATTATCATATAATAATGTTAAGAAAACTTTTTACGCCAGGCACAACCCCAGGTACAGGTTCCAAATTCACCCCCTACATCAAGTACTACTGTGATCCAGGAGAAGAAGTTCCTCCTCAAACAAATAAAGCCACCCGAGTTTGACGGGAGAGGCAGATTCGTCCAGTCAAACGCTGAGATTTGGATTGAATCTATGGAGGACTACTTCGAAGCCGCTGGCACTGCACCAACCAATCAGGCCATGCTCGCCAAATTAAAACTCACCGGTGAAGCCAGACTATGGTGGAAGCAATGGTGCAGGGATCAAGGGATCTCAGAGGGTTCCGTTACTTGGGAAAAGTTAAAGCAAGCTGTACAAGGGAGATATTTGCCACCCGCATATCGTACACAGAAAATGAATGAGTTTTATGAGTTAAAACAGTTAGGACTCACGCTTGACGCATGCTACTCTAAGTTTGACTCACTTCTGAAGTATGCGCCACAAATGGATACGACACAGCAGGTGTCCAAATTTTGCGCAGGCTTAAATCCACCTGTAAATACCTGTCTCGAATCTATGAGACCATCAGATCTTCAGGATGCACTCATTCGAGCGGCACCCATAATTCAGGAAGTGCAAGCTAAACCAAGGAGTATTAAGAATTGGTCTTATAGCGACCCAAGCGAAGGAGCATTCAGATCCCAGGTTAAGAGAGTTCAAGGCCACAATCAGGGACAAAGAAAGAAGGCAAGGACAAATAACGTCAACAACTTTGTTCCTACCCACGGTAATGGCCGAAACATCCGATGTTTCCACTGCAATGAACTCGGTCACTTCAGAAAGCAATGCCCCAAGCTCAGCGAGGGACACCGTCAAGGTATTGGCCACGGTCAGGGAGAGACAGTTGAGATCTAGAACCTTGAGAGAATGCCTCGTCCAGTGGCAAGATTATTCCGAAGAGGATGCTACCTGGATGGATGAAAGCTCTCTCAATCTTCAATATCCCCAATTTATCTCGAGATGAGGACATCTCGATTCTTCTAAGGGGGAGAGAATGTAATATTTCCGCGTACCGTACCGTAAATATTAACTTTCCGTATACCGTGTAAACCCTGTGCAAAGGGTATCTCTCGCATTTTGATTATGGGCTGCGTAATGTGTGAGCCGCACGAGGAAAATAGGATCCTCTGCGAGTGGTAAAATGACCCGGGGAATAAAAACCGCTAACCGCACGGGAACACCCTCTTGGGAGGGGCAATTCAATTAATTAATTGCAAATTTTTTTATGTATTTATCCCTTTCCCCCAGCCGATGCATGGCTGGAGGAAAGGGAGTATGTGGGGGGGATGGGAAAGTGGGGGTTGCATGGGCAGTTTCCCCCACGTGGGGGAAGACCCACTCCCCACCCCCACGGCCTATATAAACACCCCCTTGATGGGGGGTGTGCTTAAGGAAGTCGGTGAGAAGGTGAGAGAGGAGAGGCCGCCAGAAAGCCGCCGCTGCCGTTGAAGCCCGCCGCCGTGTTGCTGCTCCTCCAGCCGCCGTGTTGCTGCTCCTCCAGTCGCCTTGTTGCCCGCCAAGTCCGCCGTGCTGCCGGCCGCCAGCCTCGCCACGGACTGCTGCACCTCCGCCGTGCTGCCGTCGGCCGACCCTGGACTCCCGCAGACTGACCCCCGTCCGCCGCTGATCACCTCGCCAGCCGCCATCCTGCGCCACGTCGCCCACGGCCTATCCACGTGCCCACCAGAAGCTCTTTGGAAGCTTCTATAGAAGCTTCCATAGGGGGCCTCCCTAAAGGCCTTTCCCACGACCCCCCAACCTCCTACCCTTTGTCACCCCTTTAAGGCCATTTTTCCCACCGTTTGGCCCAAAGGGCCCTTCCCACGGCGTATTTTCCAAACATCCCTTAAAGACCGGGACTCCGAAGAATGAGACGGTGAGGCCGTAAAGATCTCTCAAGGACCGTCAACAAGACTTCGGACGAGATTGTCAAAACCGCAAGCAGTCCGATTACCGCGCCGAATCGAGTTCGTAGAGAGTTCGAAGCTTTAGCCGAAGATCTACTCCGAAGTGGAATCCATCCGCAAACGAGCACAAAGGGGATCGTAAGTCGAAATTACGACTACGATGGCTCCTAAAAGATCCCAGGAGGCAACCGCGGGAGGTTCGTCGCCAAACGTGCAAGTGGACATCACCCCGTCACCACAAGTCCAGGTTCTTTCGTTTTATATTCCGCATAAGAAATGGTTAGGCGCGCTTAGGAAGGGAATTTCAAGTTACGTTTAGATTAAAAGCATGAAATGAATTGGGCGCGCTTAGGAATGGAAATTCATGGTTTCGTTAAAATTAAAAGCATATGGAAAATTTGGAAGAGATGCATCTTTTGAACATTATGAATGAACGAACGGTTAGAAAGTTAGATGCAAGTAGTTGGCACTTTATTAAGGTAAAGAATCTAGACAAGGAAACGAAGTATATGTGCATTAGTTGCATCTTAGATATGATGAATTAAGCGTATATGCACCTTATGATTTCATAGGAAAAGTCTAGCACCGTAAGATGTCGTTCGAAAAGAACTAATAGGACACTAAAAACGAGCGTATGACTTGAAAACATAGTTATAAGATGGAATTGCATATCACCAGTTTCCGTTGAGTATCATCAGTGACTTAGTGGTTAGGAGAATGTTAGGAAATTATGTAGTCTTCATGAGGAAAGGATCAATCAAAAGGTCGTAACTAGGTGTAATTGCATGAGACGCTAAAGGATAAACTACAAGGTTGTAGATACAATTGCTGATGCAAGACCTAGTGGGCCCTAGGAAAAATTAGAAACCAAACTATCATACACCAAGGAAAGATTGAATGATTCGCCGATGCTTAAGTTCGAGAGCATGAACTACAAAGTAATAGGCTTGACTTAACTAGGAAAGTTAGCGCACATATTAGTAATTAATTTTGCCTCACCAAGAAAACGGCAATCAATCGCTTGTTTACGCGAATCCGATTCCGTAAATTTGGATTATCACCCTAGAAGGGTCATCCTTGTCACAAACAGGCATAATTGATTTGACTAAGCAATATGAACCACAAGGAATCATAGAAACATAGGAATCCTAAGAGATAACTAGGATTTAGCGGAAGGATAATTTGCCTTCGTTTTAGACAAAACTGTGAACCTAAGGATCACGGTGGAACTCCGACAGAGTTGCACATTCTAGAATCATGACCCAAACCTAATTAGAAATAGCTTAAAGGATACCCCAAAATCCTGTTACTCGGATGGGGTTAAAACCCGCAGTCGGAACACTAGGAAATGGATAAAAGGATTCCATAGAATAGATGCAATACTTGCGCACAAGCCGCAACATTGTATAGTCTCGGGATTTGTTCGCAAAGAGTATTGTCATCTCTCGAAATGAGGATGACAAGTTATTGATGGAAGTTAAATTATTAAGGATGAGTAATCATCCTGTTATTCACTTTCCTTGGGAAAAGGTGCCAAGGAAAAAGAAAGTCAAGTAAATTGCCTTGAAGCAGTTGTTCGACAATAATCTAAAGCGACATGGTCGCTGGATCCTGCCACAATAAACCTAATGTATTGGAAGGGTATGACCCTGACCCTAAGAATGATAGGAATCTTGCCAAGTTGCAATTGATTCTGGATCGAATGCGGGTTGCATTCGGAGGAAAAGGAGTTACTCCTTGACAGTTTGCTAGCCAACCGGCCATTTGAATTTGATTGTGTTTGTAACAGTTAGAAAAGCACTGTTTGCATTGTTTGCTCAATGAACTAAAGGATGAAAATATATCTAAAGCTTCAGGTTGGTGCCTGAGAGGCAGCTTCAGTTACCCCCGACTACCTGCCTGACCCTAACCAAGGGGGTTGTGAACCGCGCCGGGAACGTGGACCGAACCCGCCGTGAGAGGTCTCTCCGTTGAGTTCTGCTTGGAGCAGGAGGACGCTTGGGTGCCAGGGGGGGCTCTGGCTGTAAATCCCTCGCCTTCCGGGCCCTGCACAAGAGACTAACGTGACTCGGGATTGGATCTCGAGGCCCGCATACTAGTCTACGGGCGGAAACTTGGGATAGTAATCACAGGAAGGATTACTGGAATACGCCTACGGGCGGGAACTCCTTGTATTTCAAAGATAAAAGGATATAATGATAATAAAGGAGTTGTTTGACATTGTTTTCTTTATGTCCTGTGATAAGATTACGTGAAGGAACCAGTGCTTAACAGGGTTAATCAAGGAAGCTGTTTGCATGTGTCAAACTAATGTGGTAGGTAATTACATAACTAAAACAAACCGAGGAAAGTGCGGAGGATAGACCATAGGTCTGTCCTATGGATGGGTGGTCCCGGTTAGCCGGGAACTTTCTTCAAGGACTTCAACGGACAGGGGATGATCGTCATCACCAAAGCAAGAAAGGAGAACGATGACTTAGGAATACCAATTACCCGATTCAAGCTGTTTTAGGGGGAACGGAATGGGACTATGCCTTTTGGCAGAGAGGTCGAGCCTTGCATCCCTCTCGTTTCCCATTCTCCTTGAACCAAGTGCAGCATGAATCCGCTTCAGACCGGGCGATCTGCGTAAAGTAGTTTGATCAGGTCTGACGCTAGTCGCTGTTAGCAAATGACCAACAATTCCATTCGATCCTAAGTGGGAAGCGCCCAGGACACTTCCGTTACGGGGCAGACGCGGAAAGGCCTAGATTACAAAACCCGCAACATTCCATGGGAGTGCCGGGTGGAGTCTTCTAGACAACCTTTCCGATGGACTGCTAAGACGTGTCGTAGAGGATGTTAGTGGACACGTTACAATAGTGGTCATTTTAATAGTTGGAAGGAATGACCCTTGAAAATCAAATCCTTTAATCTATGAAAATTCTTATGCAATAAATTTAGCTTTGTACTTTTCTCAGTCATCATTAGCCTTATACTTTACCTTCCGAAACCACTTGGTGCCCATAATCTTCCTCTTTTCTAGTTGATCCACTAGCTTCCAAGTGCCATTCTTCATTATATTGTCAAACTCAGTTTGCATAATTTCTTTCTATGCTGGATTTACAAGTGCTTCTTTCAAGTCTGTTGGATCCTTTACTTCTCTCATAATCTTAGCCAAAGCCATATTGACTATGTGAGTAGAAGTCTTCCTTTGCCCCTCTATTCTTTGAGACCTCCTTGGTCCATCTACCATTTCCTCAATAGTTGTAGGCAAGGAATTACTACAATCATAGAGCTATTTCACCCAATGGCAATGGCTTTTCCAATGGCATGATTACAAGTGGGTGAACTTTCTCCTCATCATTCAAACACAATTTTTCCTCGTGCTTGAGGGTAGGGACAACTCTTGGGATAGGTCTTGGGATAGGTTCAAAGTGGACTACTTCTTCACTTGATGATAAAGTGGAAGAACTTGTATTCTCCTCCTCCATTGTATGTGGCTACTCCTTGAACACATCACGGCTTGCTATGTCTTCTTTACCTCTAGATCATACAATTTGTAAGCCTATTTCTCTCCTCACTATAACTCAAGAAGATACATTTGATACTTTTTTATTTTAACTTGTTCTCCTTATCATTTAAAACATGTGTATAACATTCATGTCTAGAATTTCTAAAGTGTGAGACAAATGGTTTGTTACCAATGTAGGTTTCATGAGGAGTTTTTCCCTTGAGAGCCTTTGTGTAACTCCGATTGAGAATGTAGACTATAGTATTAACAACTTTCGCCCAAAACTACTTAAACAATCCCTTGTTCTTAAGCATGCACCTTGCCATTTCCACAATGGTGCAATTTCAACATTCAGCAATGCCATTCTACTAAGGTGTATGATGCATCATTAATTTACACTTAATCCCTTTGATTTTGCAATAGACTTCAAACTTTTTTGAGTTGAAATCAACATCCCATCTATTCTAAATTTCTTCACACTTTACCTTCATTTTCCACAAGGTCTATCCATTCTTTAAACTTACTAAAAGCTTCAACCTCATCTCAAAGGAAGTACACCCACATCTTTCTACAACTTTAGAGGAGCCTTCATTGTATTCTTACTTTCTTGTGAAAATGCATTTCTTTGTTGCTTGCCCATCATGCAAGCTTCACATGCTTCCTTCAATTTAGTTAATGTAGATAAGTGAGCAACCATACCTTGCTATGCATTTCCTTTAATGTTGCAAATCTAATGTGACAAAATCTTTTATGCCAAAGACTACTTGTATCCACACCAAAGGTGGCTATAAGAGCACTTAGCTCATACAAGTTGTCTCTTCTTTCTCCTTTTCCAACAATTTTACTAGCACTATTGAGAATTTTTGCACCTCTCTTAGTAAACCTCATCTCATGGCCAAGATCAATTGTGGATACTCAATGCTCGAGTCCCATAGGGTGCCACTAATTATCCATACTACTCTAAGTTGTAAGGCCCCCATTATGAGGAGAAGCCATGTGTGAGTCTGGGTTGGATCCTAACTTGTATGTTATACAAGGTCTTAAGATATCTTTCACCTAGGTAGATTTTTTCTAGCTAGCCTTAAGCTACTCACCTATCATCTATCAAGATCACCATCTCAGCTTCACAATGGAACCACATGAGTGCAAAAATCCATATTTGTATCAATTTGTTTGAAATTAAAGAATTTCTTATTCTTCTCATATTTATTATGTATCCTCTACTCCTTGCTCAAATTCAGTCCACTATGTTGTGTAATTTTTACAATAAGTACATAAATAAGTTAGTGCATCAATGATACTAAAATAATAGTTATGCATACTAAAGGGGCTCCATTGATATATATAACAATCATTGCATTTGTATTGCTCCTAGAACTAATCATTTGGTCATTAAAAACACAAAATATATTGATTTGATATCTATTTTCCTAGAGTTTATCTTTGAATCGAGCATGCAAGACTAAGCTAATGTTTTTCATTTCAATTCATGGATAGACAAAAGGATGAACAAATCCAACAATATAAGAACAACATAAAGATAAAGACAAGGTGGAATTCTAAAATATTGTTGTTATAAAGCCTATTACATATCAACTTTATTTCACAATGTAACTTGACATGAGATGCCTTTCTACAAGAGCATACTAATGAAAGGCTTGTGTTTACTTCTAGATGCATGTTGGAGGACCACATATCTATACTCATCAAGATCACAACTATCTCACCATAGAAGAAAAACGCACTATAGGGATATTTCCAAAGTGTCCAAGCTATAAACCTTACGTAGAGTTATAGGCAAAACTGATTGTTGCAAAAACAACAAGCATTCCAATGCATACATGGTACAATGCATTCTCATACTAATAAAAATAATGCCATAACACAGAGTTGCACTTGATTCCCTCATTTCACACTAAATATTGTGAGACAAGTAAGAAGAAAATAGAAGCACTAGAGTGAATTAAAAAGGAACAAAGTGTGTTTGAATGATATTTTACCTTAAGTTTGGCATTCCAAATTGGTAGTTAACTAATGATCATTTCTAAGCAAAGAAGAGCTCCCTAAACTTCAATGGATAATCCGATATCTATAGCCCCCACATATTTAAGGGTGCTTGTGATTTTTTGTACTATCAAACTTTCTACACCTTCCTTACATCCCTCATGTGATAAACCCCTTTTTTTTGGGGGGGGGGGGGGGGGTAGAAGGTTGGGACAAGGAAGCATGATCCTTGATCTTAGTACCTATGCTTTTTACGTTACCCAAAACCTACAAATTCTTGACCACTATGCTTCACTTCAATGTAATCTTAACTTCTTTATGTGGTTTAGTTCAATTCAAGGTGACATTAAACCTAGTTTATCTTCCTCTTCCGCTCATACACATCTCGCATCATCATCAAATGATGTAAGGTAGAGAGATTTACCCACAACCTCCCTCGAAGAGGATATATGAGAGAAGAGAAATATGGCATAGCATGTAGATCTTAAGCCTACATCTATTGAAAGAACTACAAAAGCCACCAAAATGGAAACTAATGAAAAACAAGTAGTAGATGAGGGACATAAGAAATCCAAGTTGAGAAAGAAGTCAAAACGGCTATAACTTGTAGCCTCAAAATCATTTAGCGCAAGAATACTTCCATTCAAACCAAGGATCCTAGTAACTAGTCATCTTTGACTACTCACACCACTATATCCATGGCTATTATAGCTACTTTTCCCAAGCCAAAGTGGAAATAGATTAATTTCACCCCTTGATTGCAACCTCGATTGTGACTCAAACTTCCGCACAGGAAAAACTACTAATGGTTCAATGAAATAGGATGCCAACTCTACAACAAGGAGCATAATTGGCCTGACAACTATCATGTCATGCTCTACATAACAAATACGCCAACTCTATTGCATGGCAACATAGCAATTTGAAGTTTTAATGAAATGGAAAAAGATGAAGCTCAAAATGAAAATAGTTTGAATGAATACCTCAAATAACTAATGTCAACTTGATGTTATTTGTATGTGTCTATGTCCAAGCCAATGCCCCCAACACCTTCAACCACCAAGTTGCATGTACCAAGAATCCTCAACAAAGATCACCACTCCTCCAAGGAAAACACTTTGACATTCCAAGTATTCCATGTACTTGGTGCATGCTACTATGATGGTGAGTTAATGTTAAACACAAATGGTAAAGCAGAAATGTAGCAAAGCACAAACAATGAAAGGATGCAAGTCAAGCTAAGTGTAGTGTTCCAAGAGTATTTTTGAAGGATTAACTATCTTATAGTTAATTGAGTTTTAATGTATGAGTATACCTGTCTTTTCACTCTTCCATCCCTTAAGTGTCATAATGAGGAGGACAACATGGAGAGTGATCACAAGGATGAGGCTTATGTGTGCACCTTTTGATTAGTATGACTCGTCTTTTTCAATGCTTATTTTTCCCATACAATATTTGTTAGTTTTTGCTATTTATACAATATACATGATCATGGTTTGATATGTACATGATTTTTCTTGTTTGACCCTATCAACTATGTCAATCTTATCTATATCCCTTATACGCTTTGTAAGTAATATATTTTTTTGTATAGTCTCTCTTTGTAACATTCTTATGTCTTTGTTTGATAATCCAACTAGACAACAAAAGGTACTTGCCATTGGTTTTTTCCCATCTAGTTTCCCTTCCATTGCACTATCTAAGATCTTGAGCCATGCCTTATACATATTTTACTCACACATAACCATATGGGAAGACCTTTGCTGAAAGCCTTGGCCAATCCCATTTCAAAAATATTAACAAATTTTTACATTGACACAAGTACAAGGATCAATTTATTTTTTACAAAATGTACATAAGCGAGACACTATGGATCAATCAAACTAGTTGCGAGAATAGTTGATTAAAGATACTTGCATCCCCTGAATCTCACCATCTGATCTGGAGACATGTGCGTAAAGATCTCCTGCAACTCCTCATCCCTTGACTCATCATGATGATCTAAGTATCCACAAAGGTCACCTGCACAGATAAAAAATGATGTTAGCATAATCAATTTAAATCATACAAAGAACGGTAATATAAATATTTTAAGAATGATCTTACTTAAAATGCATATCTTATGTACCCTTATAAGCAATTCGTCAACGAATTGAGTAGGTGGATGCTCGAAGTATGAAGTATCCTATGGTCCCATGTCAATCTCCTGACACAACTCGGCATACACTGGAAGGTTGATAGACATATCACCACAAAATGATGAGTCTACCTCGTTCTCAAAGAATTCTTAAACTCCTGTATTTCCATCATTGTTACCCAATGCTAGCTCCTCTACATGCTCCAAGCTTTCAGTGGCCTCTACCCCTTGCAATATCGACCCCTCTATTTGCATATTGTCCTCATCTATGCTCAGAACATCGCTTTGATCATATACTCTCACACTTCGGGGAGCTAAAGGTATAACATACCACCATTGAGGTTGTCGGGGGTTTGGATAGAAGATTACATGTTCACAAACACGTACAAGAGAGATTTAACTATTGTGACATGTACCATGTCAAAATACAATTAAAAAACAAATGAGTTCACACAGTTGTTCACAATGGGTCGGCAACACAAAGGTGTCGCGCAAATCCGTCCATTTTTTTTTGGAATCTATTTCGAGAAATCCAGATGGACCTCGTTGAACTGTTGCTCCAGCTCCTTCAAGTACCACTTTGAACCACTGCACATCGAATAGTATCATGACGAAGCTATGGTAATCCATCGTAATAATACTTTGCAAGCTCCCATAATACTCTATCTCATCTATAACCGTGTTTGGATGTATTGCTCGTCATCGGATCTCCTGCTTGAACCTTGCTATGATACCACAATCTGTTGTGGACTGCATTACGCTCCTACGTGAAAATGTCGTCCGTGCAACCACGCTGCACTGTATATTTTGTACTGTACATTGAAACACTCAATTAGTTATGGCATATAAAATATAGATATGACAAACCCTAAACACATCATCACCTTTGGACTTGTAATATTTCCGATTCCTAACCTGCGTTTTTCATAAGAACCTCCCCTTGATAGGAGGCCAAAAAGGAAAATTGCTGGAATTATGACAAATTTTTTTTTCCCTCTTTCCCCCATCCGACGGTCGTGCTAGAGGAGAGGGAGGGGAGGCGCGATGACTGAGCATCCTTGCTGGAGCTCATGGAAGGGATATAGCCATGCGTAAGGTCGCGTGGGGGAGGGAGGTTCCCCTCCCTTCACCTATAAAACCATGTGGGAGGGGAGTAAGGAAAAAAAAAAGGAGGAGCGTTACGCTGTCGAAGGGTTTTCGAAAGCAAAGTCGCGACCACAGAGGTCCTTGAGAAATTCCAAGGCGGAATATCAATCAAGAGAATAAGCAATATGAGAAAATGATGCCAAGTAATAATATCTTTCCAAGAGTTATCAGCCTCCTTCCACTGGTGAATATTGTCAAGTGTTGCTTGAAGCCGATGCATGTAATTAGACAAAGACGAAAGCTCTTATGAGGTTCTCTTTTCTGCATTTGAAAATCAGTTCCTTCCTCTTCTTTGGCAACAACAACATTCTCAATTTTCTTTGTTTAAAACCTGCTTTCACTCCTTGGAAATGGCCAAAGCAGGCCTCTGAATTCGAAGGACTTACAACAATATAGTAAAGCCCTTGACTTTCTCACAAACCAAGTCGAGGACAAGTAGCGGAACTTAAACAGAATCCAACAAGCATTGGCCTCTATTGTGATGTAGTAGCAAATAGGATTGCACAGCGGTTGGCATCTATCAAGAAAAACGACTCATAGGTGGAGGTGGTGGATAATGAATTGGTGCTTTGACAAGAAAGTATCGTCTCTGCAGGTCGCACCATTTAGAGCAGCATCCGCTGATGAACTTCTATTAATTGTTGTCTTGATCATCCCTCATATTGCATCAGCTTCGTCGTCAGAATTTGATTTCATCAGCCACGATTGCTATTCATCCCTTCTTTCTGCTGTAAAAGTCAACTTTGACTTCAATGTTTCTGCTTCTGTTGTGTTCTATGGTAGCAGCATTCTCGTCCTTTTTGTCGTCACGCTTCCGATCTTTGTCACCTTCTGGAATGTCTTGGTTATTATCGTCTGATTGTCTTCAGTAGTCCTCCTTGAGCTTCAACTCCGTCAGCTCTTCTTCATCTCGACCTCTCATTGTAGCATGGTCCAATCTCGTCTTCCATAGCAACACTCGCCTATTCTTTGTTTTCCTCCGTCACAGCCTCGACTTCCTCCTTCAGCTTCATTACATGCTTCTGGTCTTCCTCTGTCGCTTCGTCTGGTTCTTCCACTTCGTTTCGTTCCACCTTGATCTTCATCGTCTCATCTTCTCATAGTCATTGTCCTCCTTGCAGTAGTCTCCTCATCTTCTTCACCTTCTACATCTGCGTTGTCTTGCTGTAGAGCTTTGGCTTCTCCTTCGCCTCCTTTGCTCTCCGTCTCTGTCACCAGCCTCTGCGCCACTGTAATCTCTAAAAGCTTCCTCTTCTTCCTTTCGTTGTCACAACCACTTTTCAATTTCTCCCCAAAAAGCCTCCTTTCAAAATAGCCATTCGTGGCTTTGTCATACATCCCCCGACGCTTTTGCGGTTTTCCTCTAGAAATACGATTCCCCTCAGAAAAGCATGAGGATTCCTTACACGAGTTGTACGAACTCCACATATACTGCATGTAAATATTGCATGCATATGTCGTCTTGGTGATTTGCTTAAGGAAGGCTAGCACTCCCCAATGGATTCAAATTATCCACCAGCTTGTGAAATATGTTATAGCCTCCACACTACACAAAAACTGTCCCTTCCTTGAAAGGAGCCCTTCTATGCACAACTCAAATCCATCTGAACTGCACCAATGCATTAAAATGTCCTGCCTGTGAAGAAAGTAGCAAGCCAGAGCCAAATAGGGATATGAACCTGTAAACGGGCATTCCACTCACATCTTCTCCAACTGTTATAGCATTAGGATAAAGGGCATGAATCATGTCATTGGCAAGCATCAAATAATTGACTGCATCCATATCAGTTGCTAGCCCAAAATACTGTCATATCCCCCATGTCAACATAGCCAAGGATAAGGGAACTCCAAGAATACTCATTGCGTTGTGGCAGGGAGTCAAACATGTGCTGAACATCAAGCAAGCTCCCACATTTGGCATACATATCCACCAGTGTACTTCGATCTGCATCTCTTTAAAACAGTTTAGTACTTCCTCACAAAGCCCATAATCAGCATATCCTAAAATAAGTGTAGCCCATGAGATTGCATATTGAATTACCAATCTATCAAAAACTCCATGTTCTTCTACAAGCATGTCACATTTAGCGTACATGTCAACCAGAGCATTACGGATACGTTCCTCTAGCACCAAACCCCTCTTCACTATATTATCCACGCAAAATAAAAGTGCAAACATAACGACTAAGTATGTACAAAGTATCAAATCCCACACACACAACTTTTTGGTGGATTTCACACCTCGGATGCGCAGTAGTACGACAACGCCACCTAAAGGGAATGGTGGAAAGGCTGAAGGTGAGAGCCGTGAGGAAGCCGTGTAAGAGAGAGAAGCAATTCTGCTTCAGCCACCGCCATTTAGGGAGTTGTGAAGGAGCCGAAGGCTTGATCTCCTGCGCCGCTGCCTACATCTGAAGCCGTTGTGACAGGTTGAAGACCGCCATAAAGGGAGAGGGACAAAACTGCCCACCAACAAAGCATCATCAAATCATCTTCTACCTCCACGTGGTGAAATCACGATGCCCCCACAAGCTTTAGAAGCTTCTTGGGAAGCTTCTAAAGCCCCCTTAGGAGGCCCCCCTTCTTGTGGGAATCCATAAAGCCCTTGCATGTCGGTTTTTAAAAAACCCCCCTCCCTGGGATTTAAACCCCTTCCCATGGTTCCCCCCCCCCAAAAAATCTATCTTTAAAGCCATTTAAACCCCTTTCCTATTGCCTTTACAAATAGGGTTTTTATAACCCCACCCCCTGGGATTTAACCCCTTCACAGGCGGTCTTTTATGCCCCCTTTCCCCCCTTTTTCAAATCCACTAAGTCCATTTAGAACCCCCCTTTCCCGTGGGGTTCCATCCAACCCCTCTAAAAGCCCATTTACCCCAAGAATTAAACCATTTTCCCCCTTTTTTTCATCCCACAAAAATCCTATAAGCTCACCTTGCCTTGGGTTTAAAGTAAACCTCCCCGTGGAAATCCTCACTTCCGGGTTTCAAAACCCCTTTCCCATCGGCCCTACAAAGCGGGTTTTCCAAACCCAGATTTTAAGTCCCTTGCATTCCACAAAGTCATTTTTTACGATTGTAAAGTCCTAATCATGAAATCATTCCCTACTTCGAGGAGGCAGCTTTAAGGCCTTCTAAAGCTCGATTCTGAAAGATAGTGGAATCGATCAAGGAAGCCAAACCACAAAGGGAGTTTCGCATGTGAAGGAGACGGCCAAGATCATAAATCTGCATCCAAGGCAGAAAGGTCGAATTCGCAATGGCTCCTAAGAAGGCACAAAGCGCAAACGTAGGAGGATCATCTCCTAACATCCATGTGGACATTTCACCACAAGCCTAGGTTTTCTTCCTAATTTTGTTTTACGTCGTAATATTTCAATTGTGCATGATTCATTTACGAAAATTAGGATGCACTTTTTCGATTGAAATACCTTGGCTAAATTAAAGGAAATAACTTCGATCAAAGAATCGGTCATCTGTATTAAACGAATGAAAAAGAAGAGCATAAGATCTCTATGCATTCCTAGCAAGTGGTTTTTATGCATTACATATTAACGAATTTAGATCAACTAAAGATCATCTTTATAAAGTCGAAATTCTTCGATTAGGCATGGAAAGAATAAATCGCATGTCGCATTATTAGGCATATTTCCTTCGAAATGATTCGTTAAAAGAAGGTTGCTAATAATCCGTAGGAAATTACAAGGCATGGAAATGGTTCTTAAGCTACGTGAAGTAGATTAAACTCTAGTCAATTGGCTTAAATCTCAATAAACTACATAAATAGTTATGAAAGGTTGTGTAATGCTCATTCAGCGTATGAATATCTCATTTAAAAAGAAGTTAGAAAAAGGTTGCATGGTTCACATAAAACCCTAATGCTTCGTAGCATGAATCTTGAATGCATGTTCTAGAAGAATCAATAGAAGTTATGCCATAACTTAGCATATGCTTTGATTTTAACCAGAAAAGTAGGGTTTGTAAATCTACTCAAATGTAGGCAATGAATCATGTGGTTACGAAAATGGTATCGTAAATATCTTCAGGAATAGACAACTAAATTGGTTTAAAACCTAAACACCTAAAACCGCGAAGGAAACACTTAGGAAGGGTTAAATCAATGCAAAATATCCCAAAGAGCTAACTAGGGTTTAGCATGTTGAGGACGTGACCTAATCACTCTTATTGCCAAAGCTAAAACTCTTATACCCTAAAGACCTGCCCTCATTCACAAAATGTAGGGACAATAGGACATACTTGTGAGAAACGATCTAGGGTTTTTACCCTAAGGATCACTCGCTAAAAGGATGAAACTCGATTTGAATTTTGAACCCTAGGACCAATAATGTCGGCCTAGTGCAATCATGAACGGATTGTTATGAAGACATCCTAAACCTATCTCCTATCTAATCATGATTCCGTGATTAGAAGATGCCGTTCAATGGGTAAAATAGTCCCATGGATTAGGTGGGACACTTGGCAACAAGTTGCAGAGTCGCATGATCTTGTGATTTGACCACAAAGGAATGCCCAATTCCTCGAAATGAGATTAGTAGATTCTTGCGCAAGTTTATCTTGCAAGAGAATGAGTACTCGTCCTGATAAAACACCTTTCTTGGGAAAAGTGACCAAGATAAGGGAATTAGATATTTGCTTGGAAGCAAAAGACCAATCAGTAAATTGGAATAACATATTTACTGCTAATAGAACTTAAGGTATTGGTTAAGTTGGGTTAATAGGGTACGGCCCTAACCCAAGGATATAAGGGTTAACAAACAAACCCTTGGGAATCTTGCCAAGTCGCAATTGATCCCGGATCGAATGCTGAACGCATTCGAAAAGAAGGATTCACTCCTTAGCAGTTGGCCAAAATAAATGACCACTGGAAATGATTGTGCTTGTAACAGTTTAGAGAGCACTTTTTGATTTGTTTGCTCAAGGAATCAATGGATGAAAAGATATCTAATGCTTCAGGTTGAAGGCCCGAAGGGAGAGGTAGCCTCAGTTACCCCCGACTACTTGCCTGACCCTAACCAAAGGGGTTGTTAACCACGCCGGGAAGCTGGACCAAACCCGCTGCAAGAGGTCTCTCTGTTGAGCGCTACTTGGAGCAAGAGGACGCTTGGGTGCCAGGGGGGGACTCTGGCCGTAAATCCTCGCCTTTTGGCCCTGCATAAGAGGCCAACGTGACTCGGGATTGGATCTCGAGGCCCACATACTAGTCTAGGGGCGGAATCTTGGATTAGTAATCCCTATGGATTGCTGGATAGCCTTCGGGTGGATTATGGACAAGCCTACGGGCTGGATTTTATAAATGTATTTCAAAGATAAATATGATAACCTATTGAAAAAGAAACTTGTTTGATACTGTTTTTCTATGGCAAGTGCTATGATTACGTGAAGGAACCGCTACCTAACGGGCTAATTAAGGAAGGTGATTGATGCATGTCCAACTAAATGTGGTAGGTAATTAGATAACTAAAACAACCTCAGGAAAGTGTAGTGGATGAGGCCATGGCTCCGTCCTACGGATGGGTGGTCCCGGTTGGCCGGGAACTTTTCTCAATCATGATGGACAGCAAGAAGATCGCTCAAAGGACACGAACAACAAGGGCGCTGAACTAGAGTCTAAGTTATAATAATCCTGATTTACACTGTTTTAGGGGAACGAAATGGGACTATGCCTTAGGGCAGAGAGGTTGAGCTTTGCATCCCTCTCGTTTCCCATTCTCCTTGAACTAAGTGTAGCGTGAATCCGCTTCGGCCTTAGCGTTTCTACGTAAAGTAGCTTATGAAGCATGGAGCAGGTTCTTAGTGTTCTGAGTCATGTTTATGACTGCGATGCATTCCCCAGATTATCAACAAAGGGTTGAGATGATGAACATCCTAGAGCGTATCTATAATCGATCGCTTTTGTACATGGAACGAAGATGGACGGGTGCCTCAGGAATCTACTATATAGCTGTCCACTGGTTTGCATACCTTCAAAACAACCTAAAGAGGATCAAGTGGTTGGAAAACCTGAAGATCGTGAAGCTATTCATTTTTGTAGAGGCTCACGTAAACTCAACTTTACATATCCGAGGTCGCAGGGTTGAGCTGAACTCATATGTATATGAGGCAGTGACCCGTGTAATCCCCGCCGATAGGATCAAACTATTGGGGCGCTATGAGAAGAATGGGTTCCAAAGAAAAGGATACCCTGATCTTCCAATGACTTACCGATTCCTAAAGATCCATGACCGGAAACCATACTATTATCCAGTTCCTATAGATAAATGTAACACAACATTATTCTCCCCAAACTTAAAATATGCTATTTTTTTAACTTTCTTATTCCAATCACTTCAGCATACTAACATTCAATTTATTTTCCATTTTTCCCCCATAGGAACACATTTCACCCACCCGAAACGACAAAACTATCATTTTACCGCTTAAAAACCGCATTTCGGGTTTT
The DNA here is from genome assembly GCF_053477565.2 of Lygodium microphyllum. Lineage (NCBI taxonomy): Eukaryota > Viridiplantae > Streptophyta > Polypodiopsida > Schizaeales > Lygodiaceae > Lygodium > Lygodium microphyllum. Next base: position 120,223,473 of record NC_141139.1, read on the forward strand.
TGGGAATTAAATAATGCATGTAAATCATTGCAAAATATTTTTTTTTAAATAAACAACAATTAATCATGATGCAACCAGCACTCAAACAAATTTTCATCCAATAAGAACATCATTACCATCATAAACTATTAAAAAACTTCATTTTTTCATCATAAAAATGGTCATACCGTGTTTTTACAGAACCCGAGATGCATTAAATGACTGCATAACCAGCAGAGGAGCCTCCATTTCTCTCAATCCAATGCTGCACATCAATCTTCAGCATCTCCATCAATCTCCATCACCGTTTCCTTCGATCTCCCACCCGATTCCTCCTTCAAGATAGTGCACATGAATAGCACATAGAGAGGAGAGAGAGGGAGGAGAGAGAAATATTAGATTCTGATCTCTTCATCCAAACAGCCATATCTTGCACGAGGACCGGTGATAGAGTTAGGAAGGAAGGAGAAGTTGCCGGGCAATGTCCGTTCTATGGCTTCTTTGCAGCCCAAAATCAAGTTTGGGGGGGGGAGAGGGTAGCAATTTTTGCACTGCCATCTTCTTCACGATGTGCTACCGCCATTCGTGGCAAAAATGAGGGAGGGCGGGGTTAAGGTTCCAAAGGGCACTCCCCTTTTGGCCTAAGTTTTGTCAATCTTTTTATTCTTGGCCAATTTTTTGCCTCTTTCGCGTCCGGGCTCCGTTTCAGCCTCTGAAAAATCCTGCATGTCCGTCTCGGCATCCTGCACTGACTAGCAGCTCTTGACATCCCATTCGGCAGTCGAAAAAATTATCAAAAATCTGCAAGTGTCGCTTGGGCACCTTTTAAAAGCCGTCTTTCACTTGGTGCTTAAAATTGTCCTAGCTGCAGCCGCCGCCTTCGATGTCAAATATTTTTCCCCTAAATTTTGGATTTTTTGGCAAATTTTAGGCACATTCCGGGCTCAAAACTCCACTCTCATTGGCGATCACGTGATAGGGCGACTCAGCCCGTCGAATCCCACAACGGATCTGCACAAAACAACCAAAGGAAGTATCAAGCTGATACAAAATAGACACATATTAAAACACAGCACAATGCTCACCCTACCCCGTGACAAAACCAAGGCATAAAATCCACAAGGAGTGGGCCTAGCATAATCTGATAGAAGGTCCAAAGCTAGTCACTAACCGACTACTCCAACACGGCCAAACTAAAAAGAACTATCAAAGAGGTCACCCTAAGTGGTGATCTGAACTACCTACCTAACTAAGGACAACACAACCAGGAGCTCCTACTAGGCGAGGACTTCTATAGCCTGATCAAGAAGTATTTTCTTTTAGCACATTTCTTCTTTTAGGTTTTTATTACCCCATACTCAGGCATGTAAAAAGGAGGGAGCTGAGCGTACTGACCCAAGGAGAACAAGGTATCGGCCTTAGGCCCTGTCTCGGTACCCAAGAACCTACCAAGCCCTCGCGGCGAGGCGACACTTAATCCTTTTCTGACGCTCACTTTTATTTTCGCTCCAACCTTCCTTACTTTCTTCTTTTCCAGCGAGACGCCACCCCTAGGAAGACAAGGCATCGGCCCTCGGTCTGACTCATCCCTAGGAACCTACTAGGCCTTCGCAAGGCGACGAGCAACTACTTATAAATTTTCCTTTCTTTTCTTTTCTATTTTTATAGGGGTTAGAACCCCTTTTTACACACCTTTGTATATGTTTATTGTCTTTGAGATATTTGGGGTTTTTTTTTTCCTCTCTCTCATCATCCTTTTCCTTCGGCATGCTTCTCTAATTGCCTCACAACTAACAAGAACTTCTAGAATGGCTGCCTAGCAGGCTAGCAGAGCAGGGTCACTAGGACTACTTTCTAAAACAGGTCTCTCGATGCCTGGCAATGTCTTTACAGGAGGCAACAACTACTCAAACCTCCCTCAGACATACCGAACCTAAACCTAGGACTTCTTACCTTGGTTGCCGGTCCCCAATCAAGAAAGAAAAATCCCCTACAAGTACACAGACACATATAGCATAAAAAAATGGTACTCGTAAAGGAGAGACATCACCTGGATAGGGCTACGAGAAGCTTCCGCACGACATAGGCTCCTTCCAAGCTCTTCTTTGAACCTATCTAGCATAGGACTAAAACAAGAAACCATTAACTGCACCTGTACTAAACAGACAATTGGCCCTCTTGGCCTAATGAAATAAAGCATTTCACTACAAAAACTGATCGGCCCTCTTGGCATAAGGAAATAAATCATTAAAACCTCGCAAAACTGGCCCTCTTGGCCTAACGAGATCAAACAGAATAGCATCAACACATCCCTCCCTGAAATAGTATAGATATACAATAATATGCTCCTTTCCAAGGAGGAAAAATAGGGCTCATAGCCCTAAGCTAAATGCATAAGATTATGACCCATCCCTCCTGCATATATAGCAAGAGGTGTACGCATAACATGTTGTCTAATCAACCTATGGGTCCAGGATAACAATAGTAGATGGGTCTCGGCTACTCTTTGCATCACCCATATCAACCATCGCCTACCATATATTGCATGCTCTGATAACATTTCCCACAAGTGATCGGATCCTGTCTCATTATTGATAGCAATATCCAAACTAGGACCACAGTTGAAGAAAAGGTCTTCTTCATAAGCAAGGTTTGCTAGTGAATCCACAAACTGATTCTAGTAACATGGAATCAGCTGAAGAAACACTCTCTCAAACTCCTCGAGTAGGGTCATAGCAGTTCGATGATACATACAAAGAATAGGATTCGGCACTGTGTATGTCCCATCTAGCTGATTTCAACTGGGAATCCCCTTTTACTAACAACGCCGAATACCACCTTGTTTGGCAATATGTAGTCCCATATACTCGGCCATGTTGTTAGTGAATCCTACCCCGAGATAAGCAGCTAACTTCATCGTAACTCTACGTCGGGGATCTCGGATTACTACTCCAACACTCCCCTTTTTATTAGGGCCCCTGGATGCTCCGTCAAAATATAATGTGTACGTCCACAATGGGTTTACATAGCCTGCCATTAGAACTCCTCTATTCCTAATTATGATAGTCAAAATTTAGCATGTTTAGAGGATGAACTGACGGCTCCATCCCATCTTCTTCATTAACTCAATAGGGATACTTGTCAACATTCGTAAGCAGTGATGGCAGAAGACTTTGATCTTCCACACAAAGGTTCCGTCCTCTTGCTCAATCACTTTGTATCCTTTGCTCCATCAAATAAGTTTCCCCTGATGGTATCTCTGCTCCAGATATGGATGCTCAAAATAAGGGATTAACCACCCCATCAACCAGTTTTAAGCTATTTTGCAGGTCTCTAATCAGCCCCAGCATGGACCTGCAATGCATTTTTTTGTATTAGCATACTTAGAAATAATAAGGTTTAATATTATTAAGATTCATCTTATTTTTAAATTCTACTCCCTGCAGATCAGCTAGTAGAGCCGTAGACCTATTTTTCCCTATCCTAACAATCTTGTAGGGGCCATCCCATCTAGATTCCAGCTTCCCTGGAAACAACTCCCTACACGCATCATAGTACAAAACTAATTGCCCTTTTTTAAAGGTATACTTCTTTGCTTTAAGGTCATGCAATTGCTTCATCCGATGTTTAGCTACCTCTTGGTATAATAAGCTCTACAATTTCAGTTTATCTAGGTGAGCTATGGTCGTGAAAGGTTCAAAGAGTGAATCCTCATCTCCCAAAGAGTGGTTAATTGCAAACCGTATGGTTGGCAACTCGATTTTGAGGGGTAACACGCACTCTTTCCCATAAACTAATTTAAATGGAGTATGGCCGGTAGCTCGCTTAAACGTTGTATTGTACGCCCATACTGCCACATACAACTTCCTGTCCCAGTCTCGTTTCTTCTCAGAGACTATTTTAGACAAGATACCCACAAGTTGCTTATTAGTACTTTCGACTTGACCATTGGCTTGCGGATTATAGGGGGTCATTTTGTTGTGCTTGATTTGCCAAGCTTCAGTCAGGCTTTTGATCACTTTATTCAAAAAGTGGGTTCCATAGTCTGACACTAGTTCCTTTGGTGGATCGAAATGATAGATAATTTGCTCTAAAAGGAAACTTGCAGTTTCTTTTGCATTGTCCTGCCTCGTCGCCTGCACTCCTGACCATTTTGTAAAATAATAAGTCGCTACTATAATGTACCTCTTCTGAGTAGTAGACGACAGGGTGATAGGACCCACAAAGTCAATGCCCCACCTCTCAAATGGAAGGATAGCCATGATAGGCGTAAGTGGGCATTTCCTATTCTCTCTGTTGTCATGTCTTTGACAGGTATCACATCTCTTAACGTACTCAAAGGAATCTTGGAAGATGGACGACCACCAATATCCAGCTCTTAAAGCTTTCTGCGCCGTCAACCGTCCAGCGAAGTACCCTCCACACGTAGAGTGATGGCACTCTTCCAAGATGAAAGGAACCTCGTCAGGCATCACACATCGGTGACAGATATCATCAACACCCTACCAATATAGTGTTCCTGCGATCAAGGAAAAGTTCAAAGCCTGTTGTCTGATTTTCCTCTTTTTTGATTTTGATAAACCAGCTCTATTCTCTCCCGTTGATAGATAATGCGTGATAGCAGCATACCAAGATGGGATAGAAGCTATATCAATTTTAAACATTTCTTCAATATCACTTCCTTCAGCCAAAGTCTCTTTCGGTTCCCCGAAATCCACACGGCATTCCACAGTACCTTGCAACCTCAGTGGCTTACTCTTAATCTCATAATCGAACTCCTGCAAAGTGATTAACCACTTTGCCAGACGATCAGGCAGTTGCAGCTTCTTCATAAGCAATCTAAGCCCTTCCGCCTTCGTATAGAAAACTACCTTCTCATAGAGGATGTAGTGCCTGAATTTTTTAGTCGCAAAGACCATCGCAAGGCACAACTTCTCCATGTAGGTGTAGTTGATTTTTGATGTGCCCAATTTTCGACTAGCAAAAGCTATCGAATGATACCACTTTTCCTCCAAGATTTGGGCTAAACAACATTTGATACTATGCATGGTGGCTGCTGAAAATATGTAAAATACCTTGCCTCTTTTAGGTGCTTTTAAAATTGGTGCTTTTACTAGCTCCTGTTTCACATCCTCGAAAGCTACCTTACAAGGGTTACCCCATAAAAATAAACAGCTAAAGGATAATAAGTTCGTTAATGGCAACGTCCTTTTTGCCAGGGCATTTATAAACCTCTGATAGTACCCTATCGATGACAGAAAGCTATGTACCTCTTTCGGAGTGCGTGGTGGACTCATAGCGACTATAACCTTGATCTTTTTAGGGTCACTTATGATCCCTATTGAACTGACCACATGGCCTAGCAATAGCCCATAAGGCACTCCAAAGACACTTCCATGGGTTAAGAGTGATACAAAATTGTCCGCAGTGCTCAAAGCACTTTCTTAAAATAATCAACATCCTTTCCCTTACAGTGGCTGCCCCTAGGTCATCGATAAATACTTTCAACTCATCTAGGGAGATGTCACCAAAGGTCTTGTTTGCTGTTCGTTGCCATGATCCAGGTGCATTGCACAAACCAAAGGCCATCATATGGTACGCAAAAGTACTAAAGACAGTAATGAAAGTTGTTTTCAACTTGTCCTCTTCTACAATTGCCATTTGGTTGTATCCGGCAAAGCAATCCATAAACGAATATACTTCCCTACCTGCTAATTGATCCAAAATCTGGTCAATAAATGGAAACGGGTAGTAATCCTTAACTATCTGCTTATTCAGCTCTCTAAAATCGACACATAGTCGAATCTGGTTGTTTTTCTTCTTCCTGATGACAACTGGTGAACATCATTTTGTGTGCTATACAAGGAATATTATGTTGAGATATCGAGCTCCACTCGTGATACGCCAAGGTGACCATTGTGTATTTATGTCATCGACTTGTCAGTTGCAGACGCGGTTGGTACACCGCCCATGAATAATAGCTACATGATAGCTATCCTTATCTACTCTAGTTCGTGGCTCAGTTAGTATGCCACCTTAGCTAGTTGAGTTTGGTTTGAGACCCATATATAGGGTTTTTCTATTTCTTTGTACGTGAGTTCTTTTGGCTTACACAACTAAGAAGAGGAAAACTGTTTTCAGCCTCCACCTCTGTGTGTATTCCCCCATTGTGCAAGCAAGAAAGCTACAAGTGAGACTCCTTCCTTCTCTCCCACAATCTTGACATGGTATCAGAGTCTTGTTCGTGGTAAGGAGCTCAAGAAAGCAAGCCAAGCTTGTGGCGTTCTGGTAAGAGGAGTAGTGTTGCTTTCATTTTCTGTTTTGGGAGCAGATCTCTGCAGATAGCACAGCCGGAAATTGCAAGAGTGCATTGTCTCAGGTTGAGACGCCCTTCGCAGTGAAGCAAGAGGGCAGTATATGCTGCGGGATAGGGCTTTAGCCCTGGGCGACCTTGTTTTTTTTATTTGAGGCCATTTCAGGGCCTGTTTTGGAGGCGGAAGTTTTCTGCACGCACTCAGGAAAAGGCCCAGTTTTATGCTGTGCAGCCACTGTTCTACAGGTCGGTGAAAAGTTACTGTAGAAATTGCATCGTATGCTTGTGCGCAGAGACATTGGAAGTTACAGAATCATCCCTGTTGCCTGTTGATGCAAAATCGTCACTAGGAAGTGACTGTGTGGTCGAATACCACTTTCGTCAGTTTTGCAGATTTGCCTTTGTGAGGCTGAAGCTGTGTTCTTTGCAGTGACAGAATTTTTTGCAATGTTCTGTAATGGCGTCTGATTCTCTCTCACAGATTGTCATTGAAAAGCTTGACAAGAACAACTTCCAAGCATGGAAGTTTAGAATGACGAATTTCCTTATGGGGAAAGGATATTGGGAATTTGTTGCAGGAAATGAAGAAGAACCAATTCTTCCTGATGTTCCCAATCAACAGCAAATGCAAGCATTTAAAGCATGGCATGAGAGAGCCAGGAAAGTTATGTACTGGATGTCTATCAGCATTTCAGACTCTATGATTGTGCATATTCAAGATGCAAGTACGCCAAAGGAGGCATGGGATACTTTATCAAAAATATATAGCACAAATACGCAAGCCAGGAAAATGCAGCTCAAGCAAGAGTTGCACAATGTGCAAAGAGAAAACATGAGCATCAACGACTACCACATGAAGGTGAAGAAGATTGCAAATGCACTTGCTTCCATTGGATCGCCAGTGGAAGCTGATGATTTAGTTTCTGTGACCTTGAATGGTCTAGGAAAGGATTATACACAGTTCCGAACATCCATTTCCATCCGTGAAAGATTTCTTGATTTTGAGGAGTTGATTGCTCTTCTAATTTCTGAGGAGCAGAGAAATGGTGGTGCATCTTCTTCAGGAGGAACTTCAAAAGAAGTTGTCTTCTACTCAAATGCTGGAAGAGGTAGAGGTAGAGGTAGAGGAGGCCGATTTGGAGGCCGTGGTAGAAATCAAAATATGCAGCAAACTCAAGAAAACCAGTCCTATGGAGGAGGACGTGGTAATTCTAGAGGCAGGGGGAGCCAAAGAGGTCGTGGTGGATGGCAAAGAGGCCAAAATGCAAACAGTAATGTTGAATGCTACTACTGTGGTAAAATGGGTCATATGGCTAAATACTGCTATAAAAAGAAGAATGACATCATGAATGAAAAACTGCAACAAGGGAATTATGCATCTTCTAGTAGACAGGGTGATGACAGAAATGAGCATTTGTTTATGGTGCAGCACATGAACAATTCTGTGACAAGTGCAGAAGAAAGCAATGATGTATGGTATGTTGACTCAGATGCATCAAACCACATGACAGGTCATGCAGAATGGATGGAGGATGCAAGGAAATTGGAAAAATTAGGATTTGTGGAGATTGGTGATGATACTGCACATCCTATTGTGCAGATTGGAAAAATTCCCTTGTCTATGCAGGATGGGAAAAAGAAATAGCTTTCCGATGTATTTCATGTCCCGAATATCACCAAGAATCTGGTTTCTGTTGGTCAAATGGTTGAGCAGGGCTTGCAAGTCAGATTTAATCCTCATGGATGCTTTGTTGAGGATATGAAAAATAAAGGTCGCTTGATAGCAAAAGGAAAGAAGAAGGGTAGAATGTTTACATTGGATGCAGACATGTCTGAATTGAGTGCAGCAATGTTTGCACATGGGACCGGTGTAGTTGCAGATATTGATATCTGGCATAAACGCATTGGTCATGTTAATGTACAGCGACTTAAATCAATGCAGGCCCAAAATATTGTTGCAGGATTGCCCAAATTCAAGGTTGCAGAAATGCATAAGGTATGTGAAGCTTGTCAGTTTGAAAAACAAGCAAGGAAACCATTTCCTAGACATGTTCAAGAGAGTGAGAAGCCATTGGAATTAATCCACTCTGATGTGTGGACTACTAAAGCTGCATCTCTTGGAGGCTGTTATTATTTTGTCAGTTTTATTGATGACTATAGCAGAAAAGTTTGGGTGTATTTTATGAAAAAGAAAAGTGAAGTTTTTGGGCATTTCAAAACTCTTAAAGCTATGGTTGAAAAAGAAACATGCCTGCAAATAAAATGCCTAAGGTCAAATGGAGAGGGAGAGTTCCTCTCAAATGAATTTGCAAGGTTTCTACAGGAGCATGGCATAAAGCAGCAATATTCATGCAATCATACCCCACAACAAAATGGAGTTGCAAAAAGGAAAAACAGGCATATTGGAGAGGTGTCTCGTGCCATGCTCAATGAAAAAGACCTGCCAGATTTTTATTGGGCTAAAGCAGTTGCTACAGCAGTCTATATAATGAACAGGACTCCCACTGCAGCAATACATGGAATGACTCCAGAGGAGAGGTATACTGGTAGGAAACCAGATATTTCTCATTTGAAAATTTTTAGCTGCATTGCCTATGTACATGTGCTAGATGAGTTGAGATCCAAGTTGGATCCAAAAGCTGAGAAGTGCATCTTTATTGGTTACTCTCTGCAGCAAAAAGGGTGTAGATGCTATAACCCTTCTACTCGTAAGTTTACAATGAGCAAAGATGTTGTTTTTTATGAGATGAGTAGCTGGTATAAACCAGTAAATGTGATTGATGATGTAGATGCACAAAATGGTAATGCTACATAGAATTCACAGCAGCAGTCACAAAATATTAGTGGACCTGGAGCATCCTCTAGCTCAAGTTCACATTCTTCGCCATGGACAGGCAGATTGAGATCAGGAGAATCTTCTCAAAGCAATGCAGATAGTGGTATGCAGGTATTACGAAAAGGAAAAGAGAAGGTTGATCAGCCCATGTTTGATGTGAATGCAGGTCACTCTTATGTGGATGGTGAATCCAGTGGCTCAGAACAGAGCATTGATGATGAGTTGGGTATTCCTTCTATTGTTACACCTAGAGTAAGGAAGACCAGGGATGTTTTGAGAGCACCTGGGAGTGAACCTACTTTGCGCAGGTCTACGAGAGCTAGGTATCCTATGGATAGGCTGAAATATGATGGATTTACAGCCATTCACTATGCATATATGGTTAAAGTGATACAGGAACCAGAACCCACTTCTTTTGAGGAAGCCATGGGAAAAGAAAAATGGGAGAAAGCCATGGATGAAGAAATGGATGCCTTGGAAGCAAATGCTACATGGGAATTGGTACCTTTGCCTAAAGGTAAAAATGCAATTGGCTGTAAGTGGGTTTATAAGGTGAAGCACAATGCAGATGGTTCTGTGAATAGATACAAGGCAAGATTAGTAGTCAAGGGGTATGCACAAACATATGGCATTGACTATGAAGAAACATTCAGTCCGGTTGCAAGGATGGCAACCGTAAGAGCAGTCATTGCTATGGTTGCATCAAAGGGATGGTCTTTACATCAGATGGATGTAAAGAATGCCTTCTTGCATGGTGATTTGCAAGAAGAGGTCTATATGGAGCAGCCACCAGGTTATGTGCATGTTGTTCATCCTAAGTTTGTTTGCAGGTTGAAGAAAGCCTTGTATGGCTTGAAGCAAGCACCTAGAGCATGGTCTGACAAGATAGGACAGTATCTTGTCACTATTGGCTTTCAGATTTCCAAGGCAGATTTCTCACTTTATGTGAGAAAAACAGAGAAATGTATTATGCTACTTGTCATTTATGTTGATGATTTGATTATGACAGGTGACAGTGATGAGGATATCCTTAATGTGAAAATGCTATTGAAGCAGAAGTTTGAGATGAAGGATTTGGGAGAGCTGCGTTATTTCTTGGGCATTGAGGTGACTAGATCACCAAGTGGGATACAGCTCTTGCAGAGGCAGTATGGATTGGACATGCTATCTAAATATGGGATGACAGGCTGTAAGCCTATTTCAGTTCCTTTGGAGCAGAATGTGAAGCTGAGCATAGATGCAGGTGAGCTTCTAGAAGACCCTACTATGTACAAACGCATAGTAGGAAGTTTGATTTATATGACTATTACCAGGCCAGATTTGAGCTATGTTGTTGGATTGGTAAGTCAGTTTATGCAAGCTCCAAGGAAACCACATTTGGATGCGGCTAGACGCATACTTAGGTATGTGAAGTCCACATTGCAGTATGGACTATTTTATGAGACTGGGGTTCAGATACAGTTGCATGGATACACTGATGCTGATTGGGCTGGTAGTATTTCTGATAGACGATCTACCGGTGGATATGTGTTCTCTTTTGGGAGTGCTGCAGTCATTTGGAGCAGCAAGAAACAGCCTACAGTTGCCTTGTCGAGCACAGAGGCCGAGTACAGGGGTGCAGCAATGGCTGCATGTGAGGTAGCTTGGTTGCATAAGCTACTTTATGATATACATCAGCCTACAGATGGGCTAGTTGTCATTTATTGTGACAACATGAGTAGTATACACTTGGCAAATAATCCAGTCTATCATGCTAGAACAAAGCACATTGAGGTGCATTATCACTATGTGCGGGAGAGGGTTTTACTAGGTCTTATTGATCTAGTTTATGTCAGCACAGAGGATCAAGTAGCTGACATATTCACGAAGGCATTGGGCGCAGAGAAGCTGTGCAAGTTCAGAGACCTGCTTGGTATGTAGGAATTGGGATTGAGCTCGAGGGGGAGTGTTGAGATATCGAGCTCCACTCGTGATACGCCAGGGTGACCGTAGTGTATTTATGTCACCGACTTGTCAGTTGCAGACGCAGTTGGTACACCACCCATGAATAATAGCTACATGATAGCTATCCTTATCTACTCTAGTTCGTGGCTCAGTTAGTATGCCACCTTAGTTAGTTGAGTTTGGTTTGAGACCCATATATAGGGTTCTTCTATTTCTTTGTACGTGAGTTCTTTTGGCTTACACAACTAAGAAGAGGAAAACTGTTTTCAGCCTCCATCTCTGTGTGTATTCCCCCATTGTGCAAGCAAGAAAACTACAAGTGAGACTCCTTCCTTCTCTCCCACAATCTTGATAGATTAAACTAGCTTTTTGTAACTTCTGTAACTCCTCAAACTACCTGTCCCTCAATTCAAAAGGCATACGCCTTACTTTCTGACGCATAGGATGACTGCCCTCTTTTATAAGAATAGTATGAACAGCCAGGCTGGGAGGAATGCCTCTCAGCTCAAGCAAAGATATCGTAGAGTTCTTGAATCAAGGACACATAGTCCTCCCTTTCTGCTGAACTGAGCATGGAACCTAATTTAATTGGCCGTGAATCATTCGGCGTGCCAAGGTCCAACTAAATCACATCCACATCTCTTATCCTATTTTGCGGCTCTATCGGCTCATTTAGAGTTATCTGGTAGATATCCTCTGTAGTGGATCCCTCTTTAGATTCATCACTGGAGGATGTCTCACTACCAGATGGATCATCTACTGTTTCTAATTCAGTAGAGGATAAAGGAGCTCTCTCACTCTGAGGAGACTTAGAGTAAGCATCGACTATTACTCAATTAGCACCTCTACCTAGAACCACTTGACCGGCGGGTATATCGACTTGACAGTCTGTTCGTAAGATCCAAGGCCTACCTAGCAAGACTCGATAGCTAGGACGTCCTGCAAATCTTATCACCCTAAAGTCCAAGAAGCATTCTACACTTGCAACTATAACATGGACTTTAGTAATGCAACCTTCTGGTTGCCTCAGACTATCATCAGTCATTCTAAGAAGGGTGGAGCTATCTTTTTGGATGCCTAAACCCAACCTCTCCATCAACTCTGAACTCATGATATTGACGGAGAACCCATTGTCTACGATAGCATACTCCACTAGTATTCTATCCACGTATGTTCGAACCCTAGGGCAATTCTTTTCAGCATGATCAAACAAATCTTTCCCTAATCGTGCTATGCCCAAAGGTTCTACAATATACCCAATACATAGGATCTTCTTGAATTCCTTGCGTACTCCTGGAGATAATTTAATCAACTGTAAGAGGTTTACATCTGGTTTGACTTCGCAAAGAGAACTTGCTAAATCAAAATCATGATAGGTGGCCAAAGCTCTCTTTTCTCGCCAAACCATTCTCTCTTTTGGTCTCGGGACCGACTTTGGTGCTTCTCTTTTAGCTCCTGCCTTCTTTCTTCGCACTACCTCATCCTTCTTAGGATCGACTTTTTTGTCAACAGGCCTTAGAGGTCCACCTTCCACGCCAGGATTCAGGACTTGCATCCCCTTATCCCCTTGCTTAGGGCTTTTCTCGACCGGTTTTGCATATCTTTATCACCCTCTTTAGCCTTTTGGCCTCTTGTCACAGCTCGTAGGTTAGAGGTTTGAGCGCCATTGACGCGTATAGCCTTGATAAGGCTGACTCTATTGCCTTGTGGCAACTCCTCTATAGTGGTCTTTCCCCTTTGCAGTATTTGTCTTGGTCCATCATTTTGCTGGAGGTTATTATCTTGCACTCTATGATTAACTAGACCTAGCTATTTACTCCCTTGTTGGAGGGAACTAATCTTACTCCAACAGGTAGCGGCTAAGTGGCTTGACTTCCCACAAATATCACATTTAACATTTGGATAGTTTTTAGGAAAATGTTGTTCGCCACACCACTTATAACTATCACCCTCTTCAGGGTGTCGACTCCCTATCAGATTCTGTTGCTTCTTTAGGAAATTGATGTCAACAGCCATTTTCTGACATTGTTCAGAAATCATGTCAGTGTAGTGCTTCATCATATCCTTAACTTCACCAAGGACATTAGAGGCACTCGACTCATAGCCTTGATCATCTGTCCGTCGTTCCATTGGGCGTTGGTTGTTGACTCACAAGAACAACATTAGGGTTCGAAACTTGGCCTCCAACATTTGGTGGAGCCAACGAACTAGCCATAGACATACTCACACTAGGAGGAGCTGGCAGCAAAGGTACATTTTGAACCATGCTTTTTCTTCCATTAGGGTTATTCATAGGCATCCCTTGACTTCCATTTATCAATGGTAAATTGCCTCTAGGTACTAGACCCACATTAAGATTTATTCAAGAGGAGTAGGCTGTTTGTAATCGTGACTCTACTCCTTCTGCCCACGTGATGGCAGTGTCTATATCAGCCAAAGCCACACTGCTCAATTGTACCTAAATATTGAAATCCAATCCATGCAAGAAGTATTGCAATTGGGTAGCTGGTGGAATAGGAATGCAAGTTTGTAACTTACGAAACACTTCCTTAAGCTTCTTGGCATAGGCTTTCACATTCTCATGGGGTTCTTGGCGTGTTACATTCAAAACACGCAACCAATATTTGTCACCTCTTTCAGGGGCATATTCTCCTCAAAAAGTTGCATAAAATTGGTCGATTGTGGTTATGGTTCCAGTATCTATTCTATGATACCATACTACAGCCCTTCCTTTTAATGTCATGTTAAAGAACACCATAAGATGTCCCTTATCTTGGATGCGGTAATTAAACATAGTCTTTGGAATTCACAAATGTGAAACTCCACATCTTCTTCGGCTAATCCATTAAAAATGGGCAAATGAACTCCTAAAGCTGGCAGATCCAGCATCCCTACAGGAATTGCTATGGGCTGTGCCATGACGACATTCGGATTAACAATAGGAGTTTGGACTGATGGGATCACACCCCCACTTGAAGTGGGTTGACTTGGTGGAAGAGAGGAAGAACTTGCGCTTCCTCCTGCACCTAAAGGACTATGTGGAGCAGTTGGATTACTAAGACCACTGCCTTTTATGCGTATCGGGCTACTCCTTTGAGGAGAATAGCAACTTACAATCTCCAACCGCCGTCTAGCCCTCTCAACACGTTCCGCTTTTTGTATTTCGGCTTGACGGTCCTTGTCAGAGGACATAAACCAACTTTTTGGTCCCTAAGAACCCTAGATTCGAGAACCACTACTTGTTGGCAGCTCCCGGCAGACGCACCACTGATGAGACCTCAAATGGGCCGGCACTGGCTATGGCACTAGCCAAACCTCATAGTCATGATAGACAAACACACCCACATGGCCTCGCGAGCCAGAAGCGTCTATTTGCTCTACTAAAGGACGAATTGTCCTAAAGCCTAATCTATGCATTTATAGTTTTGTAGTCTGACGTTTCCCTTTCTATAAACTCCACAGAGGGAGAACCCTTACAAATTGGCAATAAATGCCACGATAATCACATACATGGGAGGCAACCTCTTGGTGGAATCACCGCGGCCCCACTACAGCTCTCCTACACCGCAGGGATTAGCCAATTGATGTACTACTCAACATATAGGACAAACGAACAAACTCCACTCTTTCGTTTTGAACGTATTCCAGGAGATACAATGTGTCCTTACCAAATAATTCTCCAAGAAACGAACAACTATCCTATGGCTTAGGTTGCCTTTCCATACTCAAGCGTGGGTCATCATTATCGAAAATAGGTGCTATGCATCTAGTCCCTTGTATTCTGATACCATGGTTGACATGCACATGCAAAAGTGGATGATCCTTAAGTTCTCAAACATAATTTTCAATCGGAAACATGTTGTACACAACCAGGCTTTCCAATGTTTATTCACTAACTCGTTGCGGCGATGTAAGGATAGCACCGAGACAACACTTGTGCTACTATCCTCTTAATTAAAATACAACAAACTCTATGTCATGATATGCATCAGAAAATCACCAACAATTAGCACACAAATCGCACCATTCAAACATCCCAACCCCCTACGTTTAGGTATTGCTTTCGTTGCATAGGTGTAGAGGTTCATTTTGTCATGTTTTGATGTATGAAAAGCAATAAATCACCAACATTGACAAGGAGATAGGGCAAACTAAGGCTAAACCTCATGCTTTGCCACTACCATACATCCACAAACAATCATTATATTTTTCCTTATTTTTGTGAGCAGTATTTCTATTTTTCCCCTTATTTTTCCTATTTTCTTGATTTATTTGGCAATAAAATATGCTATTTTTTATCTTTCTTGTTCCAATCACTTCAACATACTAACATTCAACTTATTTTCCATTTTTCCCCCATAGGAACACATTTCACCCACCCGAAACGACAAAACTATCATTTTACCTCTTAAAAACCACATTTCGGGTTTTCGAGAGTTAAATAACGCGTGTAAATCATTGCAAAATCAAAATTTTCTGATAAACAGCAATTAACCATGATGCAACCAACACTCAAACAAATTTTCATCCAATAAGAATATCATTACCAAAACTTCATTTGTTCTTCATAAAAATGGTCATACCGTGTTTTTACGGAACCTGAGATGCATTAAATGACTGGATAACCAGCAGAGGGAACCTCCATTGCTCTCAATCCAATGCTGCACATCAATCTTCAGCATCTCCCCATCAATCTCCATCATCGTTTCCT
Source organism: Lygodium microphyllum (assembly GCF_053477565.2). Taxonomy (NCBI): domain Eukaryota; kingdom Viridiplantae; phylum Streptophyta; class Polypodiopsida; order Schizaeales; family Lygodiaceae; genus Lygodium; species Lygodium microphyllum. The sequence goes on from NC_141139.1 coordinate 120,239,256, forward strand.
TCAATCTCCCACCTGATTCCTCCTTCAAGATAGTGCACATGAACAACCCATAAAGAGGAGAGAGAGGGAGGAGAGAGAAAGACTAGATTCTGATCTCTTCATCCAGACAGCCAAATCTCGTGCGAGGATCGGCGATAGAATCAGGAAAGAAGGAGAAGTTGCCGGGCAATGTCGGTTCTATGGCTCCTTTGCAGCCCAAAATCGAGTTTTGGGGAGGGGGGAGGTAGCGATTTTTGCGCCGCCTTCTTCTTCACGACATGCTACCGGCATTCGTGGGAAAAATGAGGGAGGGGAGGTTAAGGCCGCAAAGGGCCCCCCCCTTGTGGCCTAAGTTTTGTCCACCTTTTCATTCTTGGCCAATTTTTGGTCTCTTTCGCGTTCGAACTCCGTTTTAGCCTCTGAAAAATCATGCACGTCCATCTCAGCATCCCGCACTGAGTGGCAACTCCTGACATTCGGTATGGCAGTCGAAAAAATTATCAAAAATCTGCAAGTATCGGTCGGGCGCCTTTTAAAAGTCGTCTTTCACTTGGTGCTTAAAATCATCCTAGCTACAGCCGTCGCCTTTGATGTCGAATATTTTTTCCCTAAATTCCTGATTTTTTGGCAAATTTTAGGCACATTCCGGGCTCAAAACTCCACTCTCAAATAAGTTTCTTCTCAAGCAGATTAAGCCACCTGAATTTGATGGGAAAGGCAGATCCATCCAAGCGAATGCTGAAATTTGGATTGAATCCATGGAGGATTACTTTGAAGCAGCCACCGCTACTGCACCCACCAACCAGGCTATGCTCGCCAAGCTGAAACTTATCGGCAAAGCCAGGCTTTGGTGAAAGCAATGGTGCAGAGATCAAGGGACCACAGAAGGATCTGTTACCTGGGGAAAACTGAAGAAAGTCGTGCAAGGAAGATACTTACCACCTGCATATCGCACGCAGAGAACGAATGAGTGCTACGAGCTAAAATAGCTGGGACTCACTCTTGACGCATACTACTCTAAATTCGTCTCACTTCTTAAGTATGCGCCACAGATGGACATGACACAACATGTTTCAAAATTTTGTGCTGGTTTAAATCCACCAGTGAATACCCGTCTCGAATCTATGCACCCATCAGATCTTCAAGATGCACTCATTCGAGCTGCGCCTATAATTCAGGAGGTGCATGTTAGGCCAAGGGGTAATAAAACTTGGTCTTTTGATGACCCGAATAGAGGAGCATTTAGGCCTCAAATGAAGAGAGTTCAAGGTCAGAATCGGGGACAAAGAAAGAAAGCAAGGACTAATAATGTCAACAACTTTTTTCCTACCCAAAGCAATGGCCAAAACCTTCGTTGTTTTCACTAGAACGAGCCCAATCATTTCAAAAGGCAATGTCCCAAGCTTGGAGGAGGACATCGCCAGGCACCTTTCCAAGGAATGGGCCGTGGACAGGGAGCCGCTACCCAAGGCAGAGGAAGAACCACATGTGTTACCAATAGGCAAATGTGCAAAGAAGAAGAAGATCTGACCATGGAAGCAAAGTTTGAAAGGGCAACAGTCCATGTGGCTCTTCACAAGAAAGGGCCGAATCGCCAGTTCTCGGTGATTCAGACACCGTCGGACTATCAAGGTAAAGGTTTCAAGACCTTGATTGATTGTGGCAGTACACATTCCTTTATCTCACCAGCTTGTGCAAAAAGATTAGGAATAGCCACAATAGAAGCACCTACCTTGCTTGTGGAATTAGCAAATGGTCGTGAGGTCACTTATACCAGGCAAACTACTAAGGTGGAATTCTTTCTGGGAGGAAAGAGGACTTCGGTCAAATTGAGAGTCATGAACCTAGGTATCCATGAGTGTCTACTCGGTATGGATTGGCTTAAACCTAATGACGCCCACATTCATTGTGAAAAGGGCCAAATTTCCTTTCGGAACTCTGAAGGGGATTTGGTCACAACTCAAGGTGAGGCTTGAAAGCCAAACATTCAATTGGCCAAAGCATCTCGAATTATAAAAGGAGTCAGAAAGGGACTACCTCTCTACTTAATTAAGCTCAATAAGTTAGATTAGAAGCAGGAGTCTAGCAAAGGACCTTCTTGGCTAAAGGAATATGCAGACATAGTTCTTGAAGAGTTAACAGAACTCCCATCCCAAAGAGAAGTGGATCATGAGATCAAGCTCGTACCAGGAGCTGTGCCAATTGCAAAGAGACCCTATAGAATATCTATACCGGAAGCAATTGAGCTGAATGAACAACTCAAGAAACTGCTAAATCAAGGCTACATCCATCCTAGCAGTTCACCATGGGGAGCTCCAATACTATTCCAAAAAAAGAAAGATGGAACCCTTCAACTGTGTATTGATTACAGAGGGTTGAATCAATCAACTGTCAAGAACAAGTACCCTATTCCTAGAATAGATGAGCTTGTTGATCATCTTCAAGGTGCCAAGATCTTCTCCAAGATTGATCTCAGGTCTGATTACTATCAGATAAGGATCAAGGAAGAAGATATCCCAAAGACGGCCTTCAACACAAGATATGGGCACTTTGAGTTTTTAGTATGTCATTCGGGCTTACCAATGTGCCTGCCACCTTCAATAGGTTAATGCAGGATAATATTAGGCCATATTTTGATGACTTCGTGCTCGTCTTCTTCGACGACACTTTAGTCTATTCTAAACAGGAAGAAGATCATGAACCCCAACTTCGGATTGTCCTTGAGACAATGAGGGCACATAAGCTGTATGCTAAGATGAAGAAGTGTGCATTCTTCAAACGTCAGATTAAATATCTGGGATTCATCACATCAGTAGAAGGAATCTCAGTGGACCCAGCCAAGGTCAGAGATGTGCTAGAATGGCCAATACCAACAACTGTCAAAGAAATACACAGTTTTCTTGGATTGACAGGATTGTATAGGGTCTTCATCAAAAACTATGCTTTGATTGCAGCACTTCTGACGGACTTACTGAAGAAGCAAACATCCATTGCATGGTCAACTCCCGAACAAACCAGTTTTGAGAAATTGAAGCAAAGTTTAGTATCAGCACCTATCCTAAGACTTCTAGACCTCAGTAAGAATTTCAAGGTAGTAACTAATGCTAGCACACTTGCCTTAGGATGTGTGCTCATGCAGGAAGGTCATCCTGTAGCATACTCTTCAAGGAAACTGAAGAGCCATGAGAAGAATTATGCTACCTATGATCTAGAACTGTTAGCTATCATCCATGCCCTAAAGCTTTGGAGGCACTACCTGTTGGGTAACAAGTTTTCTCTAGTGACTGATCATAAGAGTCTCAAGTGGATCTTTACCCTGAACGAGCTCAACATGAGGTAACGTCGATGGATTGAAGTACTGGAGGAGTATGATTTTGAAATCAAGTATCGACCGGGAAAGAAGAATGTAGTTGCCGATGCACTCATTCGCAAGGCATTCCTTAATTCACTAATCTTGCAAAATCCATCAACAGCTAGATCTCTAGCTACAAAGGTGTCCATGCCAAACAACCCAATACTTGAGCTAGCTAGAGAAGAAGCATGCCATGATCCAGCCTATCAAAAGATGCTAAGGGAAATCTCTATCAAGGACTAGGACCAAAAGCTACAGGCTAAGTATCATGAATTCTTTGTCAATAGTGGACTTGTCTACTATAGAATGAGAGCATGTATACTGGCAAGCCAGTCACTTAAGTAGAAGATCTTGTGGGATGAGCTCATGATTCCCCTTTCTCAAGACATCTTGCCTATGCCAAGACTCTCAATGCAGTTAGGAAGAGCTACTATTGGGAGAGGCTTAAAGGTGACATTCTCAAATATGTCACTGAGTGTTTGTCTTGTCAACGTATCAAAGCCGAACATGTCAAAATTCCAGGAAAGTTACAACCACTTGACATTCCCCAAATGAAATGGGAATTCATCAGTATGGACTTTGTTGTTGGCCTAACCCAAGTTCAAGGAGGATACAATTCCATCATGGTTGTGGTTGACATGCTTACTAAGGTTGCACAACTTATTCCAGTAAAGACAAACTATAAAGCCTCAGACATTGCAAGGTTGTTTATTAAGGAGATATTCAAGCTACATGGGTTACCCAGAAGAGTCATTAGTGATCGTGATTCTCTCTTCACATCGCACTTCTGGAGAGCTATCTTCGAAGCCATTGGGACTCAACTCTATTTTAGCACAGCCTACCATCCCCAAACTGATGGCCAAACGGAGCGAGTCAATCAAGTTATCGAGGATATGCTTAGGGCACATTGCAGTCGTGAACCAAAAAGGTGGATTCAATACTTGCCTTTGGTTGAATTTGCCTACAATGCTTCTTACCAACAAAGCATTCAGATTACCCCTTTCCAAGCATTGTATGGTCATGACTGTCGAAGTCCCCTAAACTTCTCAAATCCAACCTTGAGGGTTGAAGCTTGAAGGCAGATGTTGGAAGAGATGAATGACCAAATAAAGTCAATAAGACAATACATCCAAGCCGCAAAGGATAGATAGAAGGCATACGCGGATTTGAAGCATCAAAATAGAATCTTTGAGGAAGGAGACATTCGCGTACGCCCAAAGAAGAGTTCCCTATCCTTAGGAGATTGTAAGAAGCTAAGTCCAAGGTATTGTGGACCATACAAGATCCTTAAGTGCCTGGGACCTAATGCCTATAGACTACAACTCCCTAAGAACCTAAAGGTTCATAATGTATTCCGTATCAGCCTATTGAAGAAGTATGTATCAAATCCTAGTCATGTACTTAATGACCAACAAGTTGTAATGCCTAGTCAAGGAGTCCTTGAACTAAGGCCTGACAGGATCTTAGATGTTAGGGAGAGACAACTGAGATCCAGAACCTTGAGAGAATGCCTCGTCCAGTGGAAAGATTATCCCGAGGAGAATGCCACTTGGATAGATGAAAGCACTCTCAACCATCAATATCCCTAGTTTATCTCGAGATGAGGAAATCTCGATTCCTCCAAGGGGGAGAGAATGTAATATTTCCGATTCCTAACCCACGTTCTTCATAAGAACCTCCCCTTGATAGGAGGCCAAAAAGGAAAATTGTTGGAATTATAACAATTTGTTTGTAATTATCCCCTCTTTCCCCCAGCCAACGGTCGTGCTGGAGGGGAGGGAGGGGAGGCGCGATGACTGAGCATCCTTGCTGGAGCTCATGGAAGGGATATAGCCATGCGTAAGGCCGCGTGGGGGAGGGAGGTTCCCCTCCCTTCACCTATAAAACCCTGTGGGAGGGGAATAAGGGAAAAAAAAAAGGAGGAGTATTACGCTGCCAAAAGGGAGTGGTGGAAAGGCTGAAGGTGAGAGCCGTGAGGAAGCCGTGTAAGAGAGAGAAGCAATTCTGCTTCAGCCACCACCATTTACAGAGTTGTGCAGGAGCCGAAGGCTTGATCTGTTGTGCCGTTGCCTACATCCGAAGCCGTCATGACAGGTTTAAGACCGTCGTGAAGGGAGACGGACAAAACTAGCCACCAACAAAGCATCATCAAATCATCTTCTACCTCCATGTGGTGAAATCATGACGCCCCCAGAAGCTTTAGAAGCTTCTTGGGAAGCTTCTAAAGCCCCCTTAGGAGGCCCCCTTCTTGTGGGCTTCCTTAAAGCCCTTCCAAGTGGGTTTTAAAAAACCCCCCTCCTCGGGATTTAAACCCCTTCCCGTGTGTTCCCCCCCCCCCCCCCCCCACAAAAAATCTCTCTTTAAAGTCATTTAACCCCCTTTCCTATTGCCTTCACAAAGAGGGTTTTTATAACCCCAACCCCCGGGATTTAACCCCTTCACAGGCGGTCTTTTACACCCCCTTTCCCCCCTTTTTCAAATCCATTAAGTCCATTTAGAACCCTCCTTTCCCATGAGGTTTCATCCAAGCCCCTCTAAAAGCCCATTTACCTCAAGAATTAAGCCCTTTTCCCCCTTTTTGTCATCCCACAAAAATCCTATAAGCTAACCTTGCCTTGGGTTTAAAGTAAACATCCTTGTGGAAATCCTCACTTCCGGGTTTCAAAACCCCTTTCCCATCGGCCCTACAAAGCGGGTTTTTCAAACCCGGAGTTTAAGCCCCTTGCATTCCACAAAGTCATTTTTGACGATTGTAAAGTCCTAATCATGAAATCATTTCCTACTTTGAGGAGGCAGCTTTAAGGCCTTCTAAAGCTCGATTCTGAAAGACGGTGGAATCGATCAAGGAAGCCGAACCACAAAGGGAGTTTCACATGCGAAGGAGACGGCCAAGATCATAAATCTGTGTCCAGGGCGGAAAGGTCGAATTCGCGATGGCTTCTAAGAAAGCACAAGGCGCAAACGCAGGAGGATCATCTCCTAACATCCATGTCGACATTTCACCACAAGTCCAGGTTTTCTTCCTCATTTTGTTTTACGTCGTAATATTTCAATTGTGCATGATTCATTTACGAAAATTAGGATGCACTTTTTCGATTGAAATACCTTGTCTAAATTAAAGGAAATAACTTCAATCAAAGAATCAGTCATCTGTATTAAACGAATGAAAAAGAAGAGCACAAGATCTCTATGCATTCCTAGCAAGTGGTTTTTATGCATTACAAAGTAACGAAATTAGATCAACTAAAGATCATCTTTATAAAGTCGAAAATCTTTGATTAGGAATGGAAAGAATAGATTGCATGTCGCATTATTAGGCATCTTTCCTTTGAAATGATTCGTTAAAAGAAGGTTGCTAATAATCCGTAGAAACTTGCAAGGCATGGAAATGGTTCTTAAGCTGCGTGAAGTAGATTAAACTCTAGTCAATTGGCTTAAATCTCAATCAACTACGTAAATAGTTACGAAAGGTTGTGTAATGGTCATTCAGCGTACGAATATCTCATTTAGAAAAGAAGTTAGAAAAAGGTTGCATGGTTCACATAAAACCCCAATGCTTAGTAGCATGAATCTTGGATGCATGTTCTAGAAGAATCAATAGAAGTTATGCCATAACTTAGCATATGCTTTGATTTTAACCAGAAAAGTAGGGTTTGTAAATGTACTCAAATGTAGGCAATGAATCATGTGGTTACGAAAATGGTATCGTAAATATCTTCACGAATAGACAAGTAAATTGGTTTAAACCTAAACACCTAAAACCGCGAAGGAATCACTTAGGAAGGGTTAAATCAATGCAACATATCCCAAAGAGCTAACTAGGGTTTAGCACATTGAGGACGTGACCTTTAAATCACTCTTATTGCCAAAGCTGAAACTCTTATACCCTAAAGACTTGCCCTCATTCACGGAATGTAGGGACAATAGGACATACTTGCAAGAAACGATCTAGGGTTTTTACCCTAAGGATTGCTCGCTAAAAGGATGAAACTCGATTTAAATTTTGAACCCTAGGACCGGTAATGTCGGCCTAGTGCAATCATGAACGAATTGTTATGAAGACATCCTAACCCTGTCTCCTATCTAATCATGATTCCATGATTAGAAGACGCCATTTGATGGGTAAAATAGTCCCATGGAGTAGGTGCGACACTTGGCAACAAGTTGCAGAGTTGCATGATCTTGTGATTTGACCACAAAGGAATGGCCAATTCCTTGGAATGATATTGGCATATTATTGCGCAAGTTTATCTTACAAGAGGATGAGTACTCGTCCTCATATAACACCTTTCTTGGGAAAAGTGACCAAGATAAGGGAATTAGATATTTGCTTGGAAGCAAAAGACCAATCAGTAAATTGGAATAACATATTTACTGCTAATAGAACTTAAGGTATTGGTTAAGTTGCGTTAATAGGGTACGGTGTTGTATTGCTACGCATTCGAGGTGTGAAAACCACCCAAAAGTTGTGCATGAGATTTGTTACTTTGTACATACTTTGACGTAGACGTTGTGCTTTGCTTTGCTTGAACATTTTCCTTTCAGTTGGTTCATGATTCAATTTTACAGAAGAAACAAGCGTAAGTTCCTTAAGAGGCGAACTGTTCTTCCTCACAACTGAGAATGGAACTGTGGATATCTTGTTTATCCATCTCTTTCTACATTACACATACTTGATGCTCACACAGCAAGTTGTTATTGATTTGCCATTGATCCGATTGGGAGGTACTTTGCAATGGGAGTGCAGATGTTCTTGTGAGTCTTTGGGGACTTTCTGAGATGCTTTGTGTTCGTACTTTTACCAACCTTGAAGCAAAGCAAGAGACCTAGAGTTGAAGGGACATGCAATGTGAAGAGGAAAAGACGCTGCTTTTCTGTGTGTGTAAGGGAGGAAAGTGTGGCTAAATAAGTGGGCTTTTTCTGGTTCATAAAAAGAAAACAAAAGGGAAAAAGAAAACACTAATGAAGAAAGCTAAAGAGGGATTTTCAAAAGAGCTAAAGAGGGAGGGAAAAAAGAGGCGTATGGGGACAGAAAAAGAAGGAGAGGAATTACGCTAAACTAGGGGGGAAGGAAGGCGCAGAGAACGAGTGAGGAGGAACAAAGCATGGAAAAAGAAAAAACAAAGTGGTCCATGGGGTGTTCTTCGGAAGGTCTGAGAGTCTCGATCGAATGCCTGAAGAGAAAAGAATGCAATGCTGGAACAAAATGGAGGAGAAAGGCTCGGAAGGAAATAACGAAGGAGGAAGGAGCCGACAACAATTGACAAGTTCTGATGGACGCGCTGGACATTGATTAAGCTAAGGAGAAGAAAAGCTTGATTAGGCCTACTAATCAGGTGGACGCTAAACGAAAAGTTGGGGGAAAGCTCGGAATCCGAACTGGGGGGGGGTGCTGGAGCTTTGTGCAAGAGAGGGGAAAAGCATTGATTGGAGTCAAGGGAGTCGAAGAGCTCTGCGGAGAGGAGGACATGGATTACGGGAGTCCTCGCATATCCAGGAAAGGAAAGACAATAACGATGAACTACAGCCGAACAGGGAAAAACAGAGCATTAGAGGGAGGAAGGAGGAGCTCTGCAACTCGATGAGCACAGTCATAAGAGTAGCAGTGTAGTTTGCTGCATTCCTTGAAATCTATTGTCCTTAACCTTAGCCTGGGAATCCTCATCAATCGTAGCCTGCGAAACCAAAAGGAGAGCGACAGAATCAGGATTGCAGACCTGAACGTGGAGAGGAAAAAGCTAACTATGCTATTTTGGAGGACGGGTGCCCTGGTGGAGGAGAGCTTCAGAGGGAGGATCATGTAGAGAAGGAGGCATTGTGCGGAGGGGAGCTGCGCTTTAGGGAAGAGGATAACAGCCCATGAGTGTTGCTACAGCGACGATTGAAGTAGAGAGACGCTCTTGGCGATGGCGGCCTCCGTCCTGGCACCGGCTCTAAGTATCCTTACAGCCTCATCTCTCACGCCGCTTCAAAGCAAGCAGTGCATCGCCTCTTCTAAGTTCAAAGCTTGAATATTCGATGTGCTCGTGTTGGTGGGGTTGAGATTCCCAACAGCAAGCGGATTGAAGCTTCCCTTCAGTATGTCCATGTGTGTAGCCGTCGATTCACCCAACTGGCGTAGCATCAGGCCCAAATCCGGCTCGCATTGTCATCGACAGGAAAGGCTGTAACTGGCATCAAAGCCCTATATCCACATTGCCAGATTTGTACACACAAAAACAGATTTTGGCACCTGAGATGAAGAGAACAAGGGGATTGAAAGCACCCAGATGCAAGCAGTACCTACACCCCCAGCCATCCATATTTGAGGCTTTCTGTTAGCATGTCCATTTCTGTGTTTCGGCCGAAGAGTAGAGCCAAATAGCACCCCAGACTGCGTGTTCTTGGAGTGTCTATCACGGGCAGGTTTATTGTAGCAGATCCAACCTTTTCAGGGTCTGTGATGTGAAGAAGCAGGGAGGGATCTTGACAATTGACAACAGCTGTTATCGAGATGTTGCATATACACACTGATTTGGTTTTCAGGGAATGATATGCATAGGCAACATTTGACTGCTTGCTAAAGACCTACGATTTCTTGATTCCTGACCTTTGGAAAGAAACAAGGAAACAGAGGAGGTGACTGAAAATCCTTTGACAAGAGGAGGCAAGGCATTTGTGAAGCTTTGGAGGAGATGAATAGAAATCTGCTTCTTCTCCAGCTTAACTCGATTTTTACATTTATGTGCAGTGTAAACTCGTGTAATCAAAGAAGACTACCTTTTGGCACGTTACCAAAGCAGAAAGATTTGGGTATGGAGGGATGAAACATGAATCAACTCTATTGTACCTCATGAGGAGAAATGTGTGAAGAAGAAGAACAACCTGTCCATAGAAGAGAAGAAAAACAGTCATCCTTGGGAGAATAACAACAGTAATTACAACTGAAACTTGAGCTTGGGAATTATGTTCTCTCATACGGTGTTAATAGATATGGCTTGAAAAGCTTTTGAATCGAAAAGCCCTCATCCAAATGTTGCAAAGCTTTCTTCTAATTCAGATGATGGCATGTCAATGCCTCATGAAGAGCCATCAGTTTTGTCTTGATTTAAGTACCATTAGTCCTTGAACCATACCATCAAACTAACTTGAAGAAAGAAGTCGTGCTGTCCAAATTTCCAGCTCACCGATTGCTATTTCTGATTTTATGCCTGTGTATCATGATTGATGAAAAAACATGAGATTTCAAGGCAGATTCTAAGTTTTCCTTTGATCATCCATATTCCTCAGCAGAAATTATGTTTGTTCCTGATAAAGAGTGCCAGAAATCTGATTTATTAGCCATAATTGATGACTATCTCTGACAATTCAGAGGCTGCTCAAGTTTCTTCTTCTTGAAACAATGTCTTGGGATCATTTTCTCATCTTGATTATTTACCTGTTTGATCTTCTATCCTGAAATTATTCAAAGTCCTTTGTGGTTGCGACTTTGCTTTCGAAACCCTTCGACATCTTTGGTGAACCCAACGTGAAAGCGTCGCAGAAATTTCAGGATGGGAGATACTTCAGCCTCTATTTCAGCTTCCTCTACAACTCCAGCTGCGTCTACTTCAGCTCCATCATTGACTGATGCGTCAAGTACTTCGACGGAGGATCTAAAATAGATTTTGCAGAATATGTCCATGTATATGCAGCTCCAAAATCAGCAAACACAATTGTATATGCAGCAGCAACAACAATTGCATCAACAGCAGTTGTCTCAGCAAAGGCAACTCTATTCAGAGCAGAAGAATGCAAACAGCGCGACTAAGGCTATTGAAGCAGTTGAGAGTGAGAAGAAGCTATTTGACGGGGGTAATGTTTTAGCATATTTGAAGACATATGAGATCAAGATGGGGTTTTTTGGAGTTCCTGCTGGACTTATGAGTAAGTACTTCCTTCGTCTTGTCACACCTGCTTTGAGGACAAAAGTGACTGATCTTTTTATTCAAAATACACATTGGCAAGATTTTAAGAAGGCCTTGAAAGAAGAATACTTCCTTGAAGACTTTGGTATGGCTACTCGACGGTCATTCCGAGAGTGGGTCTACATGCCAAACAAAGGTCTCGCTGCTTCGGAGTTGATTCGAGAATTTGAGGAAAGGTATAGTCAGCTTGATGCTATTGAACAAAGAGCATTGGATGTTGAAAAGGTTGAGCTTTTCTTGCAAGCTGCAGATCCTGCTCTTCAAGAAGAATTGGGTGAGCTTCTTGAAGATCGTATGAAGCCTATGGGTCTTAAAACTGATTGGCAGGATGCTCAGGATGTAGTCTCGACTTTGACCAAGAGGAGGATATGGAAGACTCGCTTACAAAATGGTTCCATGACACCTACACCATCATCAGCTCCTATGCCTACTTCTATCCCTGTTATTTCTTCTCCTCCTCAGCCAGTTTCTTGGCCTATGCCAGTGCCTACTGTTTCTACTCCACCTATTCCTCCTGTTCCACGACCGATGCCTACACCTTCTGCTCCAAAACCATCCACTCCATCGGTGCCTACCTCTCTTGATGATATAATCAAAGGCATCACAGATTTGACACTTGAGTCATTTAAAGCGGAGTTAGTGGGGAAGTTGAAGGAGCAATTTGCTTCAACTGTGCCTACTACTTCTTCTAGTGCTCCTATTGCACCTAGGAGTGCTCCTAGTGCACCTAGGAGAGATCGAAGATGTATTTGGTGTGATAGTACGGAGCATCAGCATTGCAGGGATTGTGATTCTTTCCAGGATGCAAGGAGGCAGAATTTGGTATATTGGGGGCAAGATGGTAAGATTTGGTTGACTGAGACAGGAGCTCCACTTGCTACCAACTTTGGTAAAGGTGGAATGAAGAAGTTAGTGGAGGACATGGCTGCACGTACTTCTTATGTGACAGCTAGAGGTGATGCTTCTGCATATTTAGTAAAGATTGAGAAGGGATCAGAGACTCAGTCCGCACTATGGACTTATGCTATGGAGACTGCAAGCAAGGGAAAAATTCAGCAAACTGTTTTGACTAGTGCAGGCTCTAGCATCAGATCAGAGACAGGTTGGGACTCGCCTGTTGACAGGTATTCTATTTATGCTTATTTGGCTAAATCTCATGGTGCAGATGTATTTGTTGAGGAGAAGCGTAAGAGGGATGAAGAAAATCCAAGTGCAGCTAAGAAGACTAGAGGGGGTGAGTTTGTTACTCCACCTACTGCAGGACCGTCTTCAAGACCAGGGCCAGATCGACAGATGGAGGATGCTCAAAAGAGAGAAAAGAGGCAAGAGCCAAGAGAGAGAAAGCAGCCAGGATTCAGATTGATGTCCGACATTGAGACATCTACAGACATGAAGAAAATCTTTAATGATAAAATACTTGGCAGTGAGGTGACTTTCACTATTTCTGAGATTTTGGGCATCTCAAAAAGAGAGTTTCAGGATCAGTTTTAGGAGGTCTTGAAGAGGAAAAGACATGCATTGTCTACCACTGATACACAGGGAGTTTTGATTGGAGAGTTGGATGAGGATGAGGATGAGGTTATGGTTGATAATGCTTCTGTTTTTCCGCAGGTAGAGAAGAGGGTTCAGCCTATGCATTATGCTGAAATTGATGAGCCTGTTTTGATACCGTGTAGTCACTTTTCGCGGAGCCATTGGGCTAGGGCAACTACAGAGACGATGGTAAAGATTGGAGAGAAACAAGTGCCTTATGTTGCATTGGTTGATCATGGTTCAGAGATTAATCTCATAGTTCGTGGAGTTTATGAGAGTAACAGATGGCCTATGGATGTAGAGCATGGGTGGCGTATGAGAGCCGCCAATAATACTGCAGGTGATTTATATGCTGCTTGCCCTAGTGTCAGGGTTTCTATTGGTGATGTAGAGGAGGATTTTCATTTCTTTGTGCAGGATTCATGCTCTTATCCCATAATTCTTGGTCAGCCATTCATTACAGAGATGCACATGGAAACAAAGGTCATGGATGATGGATCTGCTTATGCACGGATTCGCAGTAAAGATGGTATGAGAGCAGTTCAGTTTATGAATGTATGTGTGAACCATGTTAGAAACAGGGATACTCTCAGAGATGCACCCTTGCCCACTATGAGGGATTCGGGTTTTCATTAGGTACCGCCGTTTCGCGAGACGACGGTGGTACAGAGGAGAGGAGATTGGAGTTCTCGCCTCCTGGCAGCAGCGGTGTTTTCTCCTCCGGTTATGTTGGGATTTCAGCAAACAGTTCAATGAGTTATCAGAAGACTTCTAGGTTGCCTAGAGCTGCCAGGCAGTATATATGCAGGAAGGAGAAAAATTTGAAAAATGCAAGAATTTTGGAGGATGATGAGCACATAGATGGGATGTATGACAGTGTGATTTGTGCAGATACGATGGCAGAGATGGGAGATATGCTGAAAACTGATATGCTGAATTGTCATGGTAATGTATTAGTGCAGTCCCTGGACATGTTTCATGAAATTGCAGATTTTGTGTCACAGATTGAGTCAGAGGCTGAGGAAACTCAGCAAAGAGTGTTGAGTGCTGAAGAAATTCAGCAAACAGAGTTTCCAGCTGATTATGATCAGCTTTCAGAGAGACAGAGGGCTGAAAATTTTCAGCCAACAGAGTTTACTGCTAAAATATTTCAGCATTCAGAGTTTGGGGCTGTTTCTATGCAGTCCATAGAGCAGAGGGCTGAGAATATTCAGCCATTGGAGTGCAGAATTGCTGATTTACAGCAAGGTTTATGTAATGCAGAAGAGCATAATGAAGCCAGGGTTGACACGAAATACAAAACTGTGGATAAGAAGGTGAAGCCGGTTGCTGTACCGCTTCCACCTGACAGTGATCAGCAAATAGAGAGGGCTGCTAAACAGCAAATTTTGAGGAATCCGGAGCATATTGGTCATAAAATTTCAGCAGAGAGACTTGCTGAATTGAAAATTGGAAATGGTGATTTCTTGTTACCCATAGAGAAGCAATGCTTTCAGGATATGCTTGAGCGTCATGGAAGGGGATTTGCTTTTTTGCCACATGAGATTGGATGTGTGAATCCTGATATTGTTGCTCCTATGGTCATTTTTACTATTCCTCATATCCCATGGAATCTCCGACCTATTCTAGTGCCTAAAGCACACTTGCCAAAGCTGATTGATTTATTGAATGAGAAAATCAGGATGGGAATCCTTGAGCCTTCATCTGCACCATACTCAAACAGGTGGTTTACAGTTCCAAAGAAAAATGGTACTCTCTGATTTATTCAGGACATGCAGCCAGCGAACAGAGTTACTATCAGGAATGTTGGTATAGGTCCAGTTGTGGATGAGTTTGCAGAGGCATTTGCTGGACGTGCCATCTATTCTTTGGGTGATTTGTATTCAGGATATGATCAATTTCAGCTGGCTTTGGAAAGCAGGGATATAACCACCATGAGAACTCCTATTGGGCTTGTCAGGATGTGTACCTTGCCTCAAGGTGCCACTAATTCTGTTGCGCATATGATGAATGCCATGCATAAGGTCCTTCGTGATTATATACCTCAGCTTACTATGCCTTTCTTGGATGATGTGCCCATTAAGGGGTGTGCAGAAGAAGAGAAGAATGAGAGCCTAAATGAGCAGGGATGCAGATACTTTGTGGCTAATCATATTTCAGCATGTGAGAAGATTTTGGCCAGGTTAGAAGAAGTGAACTTGACACTTTCAGGGCAAAAATCTGTTTTTGGAGTGAATGAGGTTGTCATTGTTGGGCATATGTGTGGATATTATGGCAGGAAACCCTCACCTGATAAGGTGAATGCTATAGGCAAGATTGCAGAGTATTGTTCTACTACTTCGGAGGTACGGAGATTCATTGGTGCTTGTGTGTTTTATATGATTTGGATACCTCATTTTGCACACATAGCAGATTGTTTGTATCAGCTGCTTCGAAAGGGGCAGAAATTCTATTGGGATGAGAGCCACACTAAAGCCATGCGGAAATTGAAGAAGTTATTGCAGAATGCTCCTACTCTTAGAAAAGCGGATTATAATTGTGATAGGCCTATTGTATTGACAGTTGACACTAGTCCAATTGGCATAGGTTGGGCTGTGGGTCAAGATGATGCAGATGGAAATAGGTATGCTATTCGGTTTGGGGCGAAAGTCCTAAACAAGAGACAGAGGAGATATCCGCAAATCAAGAGGGAGTTATTGGGGATTGTCACGGCTCTCAAATGTGACAAGGAGTACTTTATTGGAGCTTCAGTTGTGGTAGAGACAGATTGCTTGCCATTGATTGGTATGATCACGAGTTGCTCTACTCCGGATATAGCTATGTTGAGATGGATTGCATACATCAAGTCATTAAATCCGGAATTTAAACACATAGCAGGGAAGGATAATCCAGTGGCAGATATGTTGTCTAGAGCCAGATATGATGAAGAGGAGACTCTACTTGCAGAAGAGGATGATGCAGAAATTTCAGCCACTATGGTTGATCATGTTTGTCATGTCTATGATATTGTGGCTTTCACAGAAGAGCTCTATGTTGGAGATTGGTTGCAGATTGGCAGGTACCTTAGTACACTAAGCAAAAGAGATGAATGGACAGATGAAGAGTTCAAGAAGATCAGAAGGAAAGCCTATGGTTATTTTCTCAAGGATGGATTTCTTTGGAAGCATCCGAAGAAAAGAGGCGGATTACCTTTGCGGGTTGTCTGCGATAGAGAGACACAGTTACAGGTGATGAGGGAGTTTCATGAGAGTCCTTGGGCTGGTCATAGAGGAGTATGGGCTACTTATGAGAAAATCAAGGAGAAATATTGGTGGAAAGGCATATATAGAGATGTTTCTCACTTTGTTGAGACTTGCAGAGACTGCCAGATGTATTTAGTAGTGCGTCATAGAGATGAGCTTCATCCGACCTATCCACTATGCATTCATTATAAGTGGGTAGTTGATTTGGTTACCATGCCTATGGGTCTATGGCAGATGAGATACATTGTTTTGGCTAGAGAGGATCTTACTAATCATGTTGAGGGCAGATCTTTGAGAACGAAGACCACTAGTGCAGTGTGTAAGTTCTTATTGGAGGAAATTTTCTGCAGGTATGGTTGTGTGGGTAAGATCACTGCGGATCGTGGTGAATTGGATGCAGATGAAGCTAGGGAGTTTTTCTCTCAGCTAGGAATCAAATTGGCTCTAACCACAGCATAAAATCCAGAGGGAAATGGAAAGAGTGAAAAAGGGCATCCGCCGATAGTGAAAGCATTAGCCAAAGCATGCAGAGGACGGATTGGAGAATGGCCGAGACTTCTACCATTTGCTTTGTGGGCTGATCGTACGACTCATAGTGTTACCATAGGATATATGCCTGCAGAGTTGATGTATGGTCAGAAACCTGTTATGCCGATTGAGACTTGTGCTTTGACTTGGTCAGTTTTACCTTGGCAGGAGGATTTGACGAGAGAGGAGCTCTTAGCTCTTCGGATTCGACAATTGGAGAGGAGACCTGAGGATATTCAGCTAGCTATTGACAGGTTGAAGGTTTCTAGACTAAGGAATAAGGACAGGTTTGACAGTAGGCATCGCTTACGGCCTAGAGCAATAGAAGAGGGAGATTGGGTATTGGTCTTTGATAGCAGCCTTGAAAATCAGCATACTGCACTTTGGAAGATGGTGAAAAGATGGTTTTGGCCGTATATAGTCAGACATGTCTTTGATAATGCAACATATGAGCTGACTGAATTGGATGGGACAGTGCTTAGAGTGCCTATTGCTGGAAAAAGAATCAAGATTTTCAAGAAAAGAGATGATGAGGATTATGCATTGGAAGAATTTTCAAGAGAAGAGCAACGACAAGAAACTCCAATGGAAGAGACAGATGATATGGCTGATAATCTTGTGGATCTACCGGAAATGCATAACGAAGAGATTGATTTGTTTCTGGATCTTGATGATAATGATCATGGGTAGTTGGCCCATCCGGAGGATGCGCAGGATTAGAGGGGGTGGATGTCGTATTGCTGCGCATTCGAGGTGTGAAAACCACCCAAAAGTTGTGCATGAGATTTGTTACTTTGTACATACTTTGACGTAGATGTTGTGCTTTGCTTTGCTTGAACATTTTCCTTTCAGTTGGTTCATGATTCAATTTTACAAAAGAAACAAGCATAAGTTCCTTAAGAGGCGAGCTGTTCTTCCTCACAACTGAGAATGGAACGGTGGATATCTTGTTTATCCATCTCTTTCTACATTACACATACTTGATGCTCACACAGCAGGTTGTTATTGATTTGCCATTGATTCGATTGGGAGGTACTTTGCAATGCGAGTGCAGATGTTCTTGTGAGTCTTTGGGGACTTTCTGAGATGCTTTGTGTTCGTACTTTTACCAAGCTTGAAGCAAAGCAAGAGACCTAGAGTTGAAGGGACATGCAATGTGAAGAGGAAAAGACGCTGCTTTTCTGTGTGTGTAAGGGAGGAAAGTGTGGCTAAATAAGTGGGCTTTTTCTGGTTCATAAAAAGAAAACAAAAGGGAAAAAGAAAACACTAATGAAGAAAGCTAAAGAGGGATTTTCAAAAGAGCTAAAGAGGGAGGGAAAAAAGAGGCGTATGGGGACAGAAAAAGAAGGAGAGGAATTACGCTAAACTGGGGGGGAAGGAAGGCGCAGAGAACGAGTGAGGAGGAACAAAGCATGGAAAAAGAAAAAAAACAAAGTGGTCCATGGGGTGTTCTTCGGAAGGTCTGAGAGTCTCGATCGAATGCCTGAAGAGAAAAGAATGCAATGCTGGAACAAAATGGAGGAGAAAGGCTCGGAAGGAAATAACGAAGGAGGAAGGAGCCGACAACAATTGACAAGTTCTGATGGACGCGCTGGACATTGATTAAGCTAAGGAGAAGAAAAGCTTGATTAGGCCTACTGATCAGGTGGACGCTGAACGAAAAGCTGGGGGAAAGCTCGGAATCCGGACTGGGGGGGTGCTGGAGCTTTGCGCAAGAGAGGGGAAAAGCATTGATTGGAGTCGAGGGAGTCGAAGAGCTCTGCGGAGAGGAGGACATGGATTACGGGAGTCCTCGCATATCCAGGAAAGGAAAGACAATAACGATGAACTACAGCCGAACAGGGAAAAACAGAGCATTAGAGGGAGGAAGGAGGAGCTCTGCAACTCGGTGAGCACAGTCATAAGAGTAGCAGTGTAGTCTGCTGCATTCCTTGAAATCTATTGTCCTTAACCTTAGCCTGGGAATCCTCATCAATCGTAGCCTGCGAAACCAGAAGGAGAGCGACAGAATCAGGATTGCAACCTGAACGTGGAGAGGAAAAAGCTAACTATGCTATTTTGGAGGACGGGTGCCTTGGTGGAGGAGAGCTTCAGAGGGAGGATCATGTAGAGAAGGAGGCATTGTGCGAAGGGGAGCTGCGCTTTAGGGAAGAGGATAACAGCCCGTGAGTGTTGCTACAGCGACGATTGAAGTAGAGAGACGCTCTTGGCGATGGCGGCCTCCGTCCTGGCACCGGCTCTGAGTATCCTTACACCCTCGTCTCTCACGCCACTTCAAAGCAAGTAGTGCATCGCCTCTTCTAAGCTTCAAAGCTTGAATATTTGATGTGCTCGTGTTGGTGGGGTTGAGATTCCCAACAGCAAGTGGATTGAAGCTTCCCTTCAGTATGTCCATGTGTGTAGCCGTCGATTCACCCAACTGGCGTAGCATCAGGCCCAAATCCGGCTTGCATTGTCATCGACAGGAAAGGCTGTAACTGGCATCAAAGCCCTATATCCACATTGCCAGATTTGTACACACAAAAACAGATTTTGGCACCTGAGATGAAGAGAACAGGGGGATCGAAAGCACCCAGATGCAGACAGTACCTACCCCCCCAGCCATCCATATTTGAGGCTTTCTGTTAGCATGTCGATTTCTGTGTTTCGGCCGAAGAGTAGAGCCAAATAGCACCCCAGACTGCGTGTTCTTGGAGTGTCTATCACGGGCAGGTTTATTGTAGCAGATCCAACCTTTGCAGGGTCTGTGATGTGAAGAAGCAGGGAGGGATCTTGACAATTGACAACAGCTGTTATCGAGATGTTGCATATACACACTGATTTGGTTTTCAGGGAATGATATGCATAGGCAACATTTGACTGCTTGCTAAAGACCTACGATTTCTTGATTCCTGACCTTTGGAAAGAAACAAGGAAACAGAGGAGGTGACTGAAAATCCTTTGACAAGAGGAGGCAGGGCATTTGTGAAGCTTTGGAGGAGATGAATAGAAATCTGCTTCTTCTCCAGCTTAACTCGATTTTTACATTTATGTGCAGTGTAAACTCGTGTAATCAAAGAAGACTACCTTTTGGCACGTTACCAAAGCAGAAAGATTTGGGTATTGAGGGATGAAACATGAATCAACTCTATTGTACCTCATGAGGAGAAATGTGTGAAGAAGAAGAACAACCTGTCCATAGAAGAGAAGAAAAACAGTCATCCTTGGGAGAATAACAACAGTAATTACAACTGAAACTTGAGCTTGGGAATTATGTTCTCTCATACGGTGTTAATAGATATGGCTTGAAAAGCTTTTGAATCGAAAAGCCCTCATCCAAATGTTGCAAAGCTTTCTTCTAATTCAGATGATGGCATGTCAATGCCTCATGAAGAGCCATCAGTTTTGTCTTGATTTAAGTACCATTAGTCCTTGAACCATACCATCAAACTAACTTGAAGAAAGAAGTCGTGCTGTCCAAATTTCCAGCTCACCGATTGCTATTTCTGATTTTATGCCTGTGTATCATGATTGATGAAAAAACATGAGATTTCAAGGCAGATTCTAAGCTTTCCTTTGATCATCCATATTCCTCAGCAAAAATTATGTTTGTTCTTGATAAAGAGTGCCAGAAATCTAATTTATTAGCCATAATTGATGACTATCTCTGACAATTCAGAGGCTGCTCAAGTTTCTTCTTCTTGAAATAGTGTCTTGGGATCATTTTCTCATCTTGATTATTTACCTGTTTGATCTTCTATCCTGAAATTATTCAAAGTCCTCTGTGGTTGCGACTTTGCTTTCGAAACCCTTCCACAACGGCCCTAACCCAAGGATAAAAGGGTTAACAGAAAAACCCTTGGGAATCTTTCCAAGTCGCAATTGATCCCGAATCGAATGCTGAACGCATTCGGAAAGAAGGATTCACTCCTTAGTAGTTGGCCAAAATAAACAACCACTAGAAATGATTTGCTTGTAATAGTTTAGAGAGCACTATTTGCTTTGTTTAATCAAGGAATTAATGGATGAAAAGATATCTAATGCTTCAGGTTGAAGGAAGGGAGAGGCAGCCTCAGTTACCCCCGACTGCCTGCCTGACCCTAACCAAGGGGGTTGTTAACTGCGCCGGGAAGGTGGACCAAACCCGTCGCGAGAGGTCTCTTCATTGAGCGCTACTTGGAGTAGGAGGACGCTTGGGTGCTAGGGGGGGCTTTGGCCGTAAATCCCTCGCCTTCTGGGCCCTGTACAAGAGACCAACGTGACTCGGGATTGGATCTCGAGGCCTGCATACTAGTCTACGGGTGGAATCTTGGATTAGTAATCCTTGTGGATTGTTGGATAGCCTCCAGGCGGATTATGGATAAGCCTACGGGCTGGATTTTATAAATGTATTTCAAAGTTAAATATGATAACCTGTTGAAAAAGGAACTTGTTTGATACTGTTTTTCTATGTCAAGTGCTATGATTACATGAAGGAACCGGTACCTAACGCGCTAATTAAGGAAGCTTATTGATGCATGTCCAACTAAATGTGGTAGGTAATTAGATAACTAAAACAACCTGAGGAAGCTGCGGTGGATGAGGCCATGGGTCTGTCCTATGGATGGGTGGTCCCGGTTGGCCGATAACTTTTCTCAATCATGATGGATAGCAAGAAGATTGTTCAAAGGACACGAATAGCAAGGGCGCTGACCTAGATTCTAAGTTATAATAATCCTGATTTACGTTGTTTTAGGAGAACGGAATGGGACTATGCCTTATGGCAGAGATGTTGAGCTTTGCATCCCTCTTGTTTCCCATTCTCCTTGAACCAAGTGTAGCATGAATCCGCTTCGGCCCTGGCGTTTCTATGTAAAGTAGTTCGCTTGGGGTTCGACGCTAGTTGCCATTTAGGAAATGACCATTAGGGAAAACCCTGATTCGGGTCGGTCCTAAGTGGGAATGGCTAGAATACTTCCGCTATGTGGCTGACATAGAAAGTCCTAGATCACAAACCCCGTAACATTCCATGGGAGTGCCGAGCGGAGCTTTCTAGACATCCTTTCTGACGCACTGCTAAGACGTGTCCTGAAGTTAACAGGTGGACACATTACAAGACTACATCCCCTCGAGAATTCCCACTCCTCGGTTGAGACCTCCGCCCCTTCGCAAGACGCTGTAGTAAAAGCTCCATGCAACCATTGCATTGACATAAACTGAGGCATCTCCTCCATGCCCTCGAGTTATCGAATCAGTCAATGGCGTATACTATATCGAAAATCAGATCGTGCTTCCTTTCGATCTTACCTAGCTTGCTGGTACCTAGCGAGCCACGTCTCCATAAAGGCATGGTGCAACATACAAAATCGATTCATTTTCTCCTCCATTGCAGCATGCATTCTTTTTTCTACCCCATTTCCAACCACCACATCTCCGATTAGTCTATCATCATCCTTCAGCGACCATAGCAAACTATTGTCTAGATCCACCGTTGGTAGCCATTGTGAAATATACACTAGAATCTTAGACACCAGCCAACCTTCAGCCATGCTACCTTCTGGTCAAGCTCGTTGTCAAACAAAGCCTTTCAGGGTTTTCATGAAGCACTCCAAGAAGAACATCCATTACGTATGGATAGGTCTAACAATCTCCACTTCATCTACAAGATACACAAGAAGGTGGATTTGTATCGTGAGCATGTTGGTACGCAGGTATTTCTCAAAGAGACATACCATCTCCACTACTCCCCGCCTTGCGGATTCAATAGAAAACGTGTTAATCTCCTTTGTGAAATCCATTGCACTAATTTTGACAACCTGTAAATTGCCCCGCATATTTCTAGAGTAAGACATCCTGCAATCGCGATCGGTAGTACAAACTGCCACAAATGAGAAAGCATTATGAACAATGACTACACTCCAAATAGCAAAATATGCAGGCCACTTAAAATCCATTCATAGTATAAGCCTGACATATCTTATGCCAATCATGGGATTTTAGCCCTGATAATTGGTCATCTTTAGAAAACGCAGACCTGAGAGAACGTATCATACCTGTTGGAGTGCGGATAGACTTGACTATTTTCTTCAAAATGCGCTCTTCTTTAGTGGACAAAACCCAAGGAGCGCGAGATGGCTGCAAGCAACCATCAACACTCGACTGCAGCCAAAGCACCTCCATCTTGCCTACCTCCTTCAAATCCATTGGTGTCCCTATAGTGTCTCTCTTTCCTATGATGTGGTCCCATAGCAAGCTGGCCACGTTCTTGAAAGTATGCATGGGATCCAATAAGTGGTTGATCTGTAAGTGGCTCCAATATGGCAACTTGTAAAAAATTGAGAACTGTCACATTCCATTTGGATGTGACTCCGTATGGACCATTTTCAGCTCATACCAGCTTTGGGCATTCATACGTGTTGGAGGTCGTCCAAGAAAACCTTCCCTGAGTTCATGACCCTCTAGCAAGAAAGCGGCGTGTCCTTGATATACCATCTTCTTCATGGTTTGTTGCCTTTGGGAGTCTAACTATGGCCCGCAGAATGGACATGCATGATAACTTGAGGTAACCAGACATGTCCCAACACCTCTATCCAGTGAATACAAACTTGAATAAGCTATGATAGATATTACCAACCAGAACGGAAGCCTACTTACCTGAGTACTCTCTGAATCCCGAAAAGTCATGCATTGTCCACATGAGAATGGCTCGAATATTGGCAGACCGTCGACCATCGTGCTTGCTCATATCTTGCACGGTGACCCCCTTCTCCCAGAAAGTCTTAAGCTCATTGACTAATGGACGAAGATACACGTCCATATTTTTGACTTTGTAATGGCCAAGAATGAGTAAGCTAAGGATGAGATGTCATTTCTTTGTAACGGCTGAGAATGAGTAAGCTAAGGATGAGATGTCATTTCTTTATAGAAAGCCATGGAGGGATATGGTAGTTGACAAGGACTATAAGCCACACACTGTAAGAAGTTGAGCGCAGACCGAATGGGTTAACACCATCCATTGTAAGACCGAGTCGAAGATTCCTTGGCTCTCAAGTAAAGCCTCGGAAGGTAGAGTCAATGTGGCTCCATGCACGTGAATCTACTAATATTCATTGAACTCCATCTGTGGACCTATTCTGTGCATGCCACATTGTCAAGCTCGCCATGCCGGACGTACGAAACATGTGGTTTATGCGGGGGATGAGCAAAAAGTGTCTAAGAACTTTTTAAGGGGTGGTTTGCCCTTGCAAGTCCTGTTGATACCTGTGAGAACCACACTTTGGACATGTCTCCATAGTCTCGTATTCTCCTCAAAACAGTATGCAACCATTGATACATGCATGGATGTTGTTGTAGTCTGTGCCAAGCTTTCGTAAAACATGTCGTGCATCATCACGAGACTCAAGGATGGTATTTGCAAGTGATAATATATGATGCTTCAATAACCTGAAAAAAATCATAGAACACCTTGAAAAAGCACAAATGTTTTTAATGATAGTGCCGAAAAGAAATCAATGATGCGTACATACAAGGTACTTGATCAACTCGGTCATACTCGCATCACTCCACCTGTATTTTACTTGCACACTTAGGAGTGCATGTAGTGTCTTCAGGCAAGATACTTGGCACCCATCATATAATGGTATGGATACTTCCTCGCTAAGTGGATCAGAAGTCTCGACATCCATGGGAATCAATGCATCGATCATTGCCTCCATCTCAAGCTCCAAGATTATAGATAAGTCTCGAAGGCTATTTGTCTCCTATGGTATTGATAGTATAGATTGGGTAGTACCTTGCAAGTGGTGGATCGTCTCAGGCACTCCATCTATCACACGCCCATGAACTCTTCTAATTGGCCACAAAGGGTGCACTCCTCATTGGGACGAGATATCACCTCCCCGGATTGAAAATTTGCCAGCCACACCCAATATTTTTGTATATGGTATTCAATTAGCTTGTAAGTACAATGCATGATTGATATTAACTTTTCTTACCATTTGCTCAAAATCCAAGATCGCCTTATTAATTATCTCATATTGAAACTCGTCGAAGTGTCGTACGTGTTCTATAGACAACCGATGTTTTCGTCTAATTGCCAGCTTACATTAAGAGCAAGGACATGGGACACACTGATTAAGATATGCCTCGCGATCTTGAAAATCAGGTTCTTCATTTTTTTCCATTTTATCTACATTATGATAAACAATTTGTTTTTGTTATCATTCTCTTTTTCTTTCTTAAATTGTTTGAGAAGGGATTTCTTCTCTTGTAACTCAGCAAAAATTAATGTATGTAAAGTCTCCACCCACCCATCCACAAATTAAGATATGTCGGAGTGTTTTCCATCTCGTGGTATTACATTGGACCTCGCCACCACTCTCTCTTTGTTTTTTATCCATTCATTATCTCCTCTCCTTCCATCTCTCTCTTTCTTTCTCTTTCTTTATTATGCGATGTATGTTTATTCCCTCTCTCTCGTTCCTTCTTTCTTTTTCTATTCCTCCCCCTCTCTCATTTCCTTTAATAAAACATCTCTCTCTCTCTACTACTACAACAATAACAACAACAATAACTACTACTACTACTACTACTACTACTACTACTACTACTACAAATAAGAAAAGAAGAAAAAACTACTACTACCACCACTACCACTACTACAACAACAACAAATAAGAAAACTAGACAACAATAAACAAGAAAATTAAAAAAAAACTATTACTACTACTACAACAACAATAACAACAACAAAAATAACAATAAACAAGAAAACCACTACTACTACTACAACCACGACTATGACGACAATGACTAGGTCTACGACCACGACTCCCACTACCACTACCACTATCACTATAATAAACAAGAAAAGAAGAAAAAAAAAAAACAACAACAACTACTACTACTACAATAACAATAAACAAGAAAAGAAGAAAATTCTACTACTACTACTACAACAAAAAACAAGAAAACTAAACAACAATAAATAAGAAAAGAAAAAAAACTACTACTACTACAATAACAATAAACAAGAAAACTACTATTACTACTACTAGTGCTAGTACTACAATCATGACTACCATGACTATGACCACCACAACAACTCTCTCTCTCTACCACTACCACTACCACTACCACTACAAGAAACAAGAATAGAAGAAAAATCAACAACAACAACAACAAATAAGAAAAGAAAAGAAAACTACTACTACCACTACTACAACAACAACAAACAAGAAAACTAAACAACAATAAACACGAAAAGAAACAAAACTACTACTACAACTACTAATACTATAACAATAAACAAGAAAACCACTAATACTACTACTACTACTATAACCACGACTACGACTACGACTATGACTACGATTACGACTACGACTACGACTACCACAACAACAAACCACTACCACTACAATAAACAAGAAAAGAAGAAAAAACAATAACAACAATAACGACTACTACTACTACAATAACAACAAACAAGAAAAGAAAAAAAAACTCTTGCAACAACAACAACAACAACAAACAAGAAAACTAAACAACAATAAATAAAAAAACAACAACAAACAAGAAAACTACTATTACTACTACTACAATCACAACTATGATGACTATGACCACGACTACGACTACCATAACAACAACAAACTAGAAGAGAAGAAATTAAACAACAACTACTACTATCACTACCACTACCACTACTACTACTACTACGTCTTCCACAAAAACAATAAACAATAAAATAAGAAATTAAACAATAACTACCACTACCACTACCACTACCACGACAACCACAAAAACAACAAACAAGAAAATAAGAAATTAATCTCCAACTACCGCTACCACGACTACCATAACAATAACAAATAATAAAAAAAGAAAAGAAGAAACAAAACAAAAACAACAATAATAACAACCTCTCCCTTCTTCTCTCTCTCTCTCCCTCTCCCTCTCCCTCTCTTTCTCTCTTTCCCTATTATGTTTAATGTTTTCTCCCTCTCTCTCTCATTCCTTCTTTCCTTTTCTCTCTTCCTGTCCCTCTCTCATTTCCTCTCCCTCCCTCACCCTCTCCCTCTCTTTCTCTCTTTTTCTATTATGTTTAATGTTTTTTCTCTCTCCTCTCCCTCTCTCATTTCCACTCCCTCCCTCTCTCTCTCCCTATCTTATTTCCTCTCCCTCCCTCACCCTCTCTCTTTTCTCTCTTCCTCTCCCTCTCTCATTTCCTCTCCCTCCCTCTCCCTCTCCCTCTCCCTCTATTTCTCTCTTTCCCTATTATGTTTAATGTTTCCCTCTCTCTCCCCTCCCTCCCTTCCTCTCCCTCTATTTCCTCTCCCTCCCTCTCCCTCTCTCTCTCTTTCTCTCTCATTTCCTCTCCCTCTCTTAATACACATGAATTTTAATAAAAACAAGTAAAAGAGAAAGAGAAAACACCAAAACAAAGCAAGAAGGAACAATGCACTCACCGTAAAGGCTTGAGCATGGATTCAGCGGCTCCTCTTTGCGACAGTGGCTCCTCTTCACCCTCCATACACTTCCTCCTCTTCTTCACGAATGGCCTTTCCTTCTCCCTCTTTCTCTCTTTCTCTCCTTCTCCCTCTCCCTCTCAAATGCAAGATGGAGTTAGCTCTCCCTTTCACTCTCCCTTTTGCTCTCTCTTTCGTGTACTCGCGTAAAATAACACGCTCGGGTTTCGGCCCACATTTTTTTTGTTTGAGCACCGTCGCTATTTGCGTCACTATTAGCGTCGCAAATGCAATGCTAATAGAGATGCAAATAGTGACGCCGCTATTTTGCATTAGAAAGTACAAATAAATCAAAAAATACATATTTTCCATGAATAATGAATAGAGACAAACAATAAAAAATAGGAAAATTTGGGATTTTCACGCTCAAAAAATATGAAAAAATAAGATTTATATGCGTGAATGTTTGGCAAGGTTAAAGCATGAGGTTAAGCCTCAGTTCGGCCTCGTCCTGTGGAAAAAATTTCAAAGAACCTGAAGGATCTTTAGATAAAGATGGGTAGAGGAGATCAACATCCACTTAACCCAGCTCCAATTTCTATTCCCTCTTCTTCCACTCCTATGAATTCTTCTAGAAATGATCATGTTTGTCGATGCATATGGTGCGAAAATCGGGTATAGATTATGGGATTCCGAGAAAAGGAAAGTAGCATGCAGCAATGATGTTATCAAAGGACTATTTGCTCTATCTTCATGTTAGTGCCATAAGTTACACGAATGAACCCCGTTCCCTAAAAGGCCTAAATAGGAAAGCTGACTTTGAATGTCACACATAAATGTGATAGGACCTAATTAGAAAACTAAAGCTATTAAGGAAAGCGGATGGGCGGAACTCCCAACGAGTCCATCCTATGGCACGGTGGTCCCAGATAACTGGGAGGCTTTTCACAAGGTTTTATCCACGTTTGACCTTTAGGTATTGTTAGGTTAGAACCGCAATCTTGACCCCTAGGAACCCAGCTTTCAAGTCGATCCTAGTGGGTTCGGCTGCGAATGTTCCATTGCGACTCAGGGAAACCCTAGGCGACAAACCTCAGAACATTCCATGGGAGTGCCGAGCGGCTACGCTTAGATTCATTTCTCGATGGACCGCTAAAATGTGCTTGGACAGCCAATAGGCGGGCACATTACACTACATTTCTTTGTTAGACGAGATGGATATGGCTATCGATATGTGCAATTCACCTAACAATGTTGCTTAATGCTCTCATTTTCATGAAAAACCATTTGAATAAGTATTCTTGTTGTATAGATTAAGTGCTCACTTCCCAAGATGTAGTAATAATGAGAGCTAAATTTTTGGGCCGAAAAGTGTTGAAAAATCAAACAATGGTGGACGATTCAACTGGAGTTTTCCTAGATGCATTTCAACGTCAAAAATCGGACACAAGTTTCAGTTCGTCGATCGGAGGTCGTTTGACCCCCCATTTTATCCCCGCAAGGTTTGGTGTTATAAAGCAGGTACTAGATCTAAGAGCCGAAAAGTGCACGATGGGACCAAAGTTTATAGATTTTGACGTCACAAAGTTAAGTTGTCTAGTTAGATCGCAAATCGAAGTCCGTTTGTATCCCTAAACAGGCAGAAAACCCTTTCGCGACAGTGTGAAAGTGGTTTTTTTGAAGCAGACATTTTATAAATGAAATGAAATGAAACTCTAAATGAAGAAAACATGCAAAAACATGTCGAGATGCAAGGAGGGGGTGTTTTTTTATTGCACCCTATTTTTTGGGGATTTGTGTGTATCTTCGATGCTCAATCATGTAGAGAGAGAGAGAGAGAGAGAGATCCCTGATGTATGCAGAGAGGGTAATATTTTGATGGTAACCATGTGTAATATGATGAAGGGAAAGAAAATCAGATTTTTACTCTTTTTCTCTCCTCCTTCTTCTCTCCTCTTGTGGACTGTTCACATGCATCAATGAAAGAGAGAAGGGGATGGGGGGTGATTGACGATTTTGAAGCAAACGATGCTGATGGAGCAATAGAGGACGTAGACCGGGGCTAAAGAGTGCGTCAGTAGCAAGAGGGAAGAGTCAGCGGCAATCTTGGGATAGGCACCTCGAGCACGCGGGTTTCTAAGAGTAAGTGTTCTTTTTCTTTGTTTGATGAAAGATAATTGAAGGAAATGATTGATGATTATTCATCTTGGTTGCATATGCAGAATTATCTTTGAAATGAAAGGAAAAACCAAAAATTTTGATGACATAGTGTCTTCAAAACTCGTAAAACCCACAAAGTGCAATTTTTTTAAAAATCATGAAAATTGGGGATTTTAGTGAGTGTTTTGAGTTTCCATGGAATAAAAAATGAATATAAAATTGAGGCTGAGTCCCTTTGATCAGTGAGAGTTCACAATTCTAAATTTTTATGATTTTTTTAAAAATAAATAAAAATAAATAGAGAAAAATGGAGAAAATTAGGTTTTTCGCGATAAATGATTAAGAAAAAATATAATTAATGTTTATGAATGTTTAGCAAGGCTGAGGCACTCAATTCAGCCTTGTTTTTATGTTAGATTGTGTTTTTTTTGCTTTCTACATGAAAAAATGACATAAAAATGAATCTTACACATATGCAACGTTGCAAAACCTAAACGGTAGGGGGGGAGAGCATTTGTGAGTGTGTTTAGTTGCTAGAAATACATCAAATTCTGATTCATTTGTTTTATGCATAGCATATGGGCCGATGATCATTTAAGTTTAAGGAGACTCGTAGCACGAGGAAACTCTGTGCTAGTCTCTAGCAATACCGCAATAAACACATGCTGAAAATCATTAAAGTATTGTTTTGCACACCACGTGGTTGATTTCTAATCATAAAATGGTTTCGCACAATGGTCATACACTTCTCAATTTTTCATACCACAGGGTATAAAAACCTCGATGCATAGCACTTGATTGCTAAATAAATGACCAACGTGGAGTCTGTAAGAATTCTGAGATCACTCACAAAAAGATCTTGAGTATGTGGTCAAGCTTGTCACTGCCCTCTCTTTCTAGGGAAGGAAGGTGGCATTATTGTTTTCCCTATCTTTTCATGTAGACCATGGCAAGGTAGTTTCTAATGTCTATGAGATAGAACTTTAGTACATGCTCAAGCTTGCATTAACACTCTCTATTTGATACAAATTTTTGAAATGTCTTTTAGATAAAGATGGAGAATATGCTCAAGCTTGTCTCAACCCTCTCTTTCTTGGGCAGAAGCTTGGTATGATAGATTCATAGCCTCTTCTCTATCATTAAAGTGCTTTGAGATAGAGCTCAAGCATGTGCCCTGCTGTGTATCAAGCTTGTATCAAGTCTCTCTTTATAGGGAAGAACCTTGGCAATTAAGATTTATGGTTTCTCCATTATCTTTTAGCTGCCTTTGGGATAGAGCTTGAGCATATATGCAAGCTTGTATCAATTATCTCTATTTGGAAAAAGACTTTTGAGACAAATTTGGAAAAGAACTTGAGCATGTGGTTTGTTTTGTATCACCCCTCTCTTTCTTTCCGAGGAAAGGGGAAGGAAACTTGGAAAGATAGAGGGATAGAGCATGAGCATGTGCTCAAGCCTATATGGGCCCTATCCACTTTTATATGTCTTTGAGTTCTCTTTGGGATAGGGTTTTAGAGGGTTGATATATGCTTGAGCACATGCTCAAGCTTGTATCAATCATCTCTCTCTCTCTCTCTCTCTATATATATATATATATGTGACTTTGAGATATCTTGGGATAGCGCTTGGCCATGGGCTATTAGCCCTCTCTTTCTAGGTGAGGATAGTGTCATGGTTACTTCCCATATCCTTCATTGAGACCATGGCAAGGTAGTTTCTCCTCCCCCATTGAGATGTTTATGAGAAAGAGCTTGAGCACAAGCTCAAGCTTGGGTTAATACTCTCTATTTGATATGAATTCTTGAAATGTCTTTTAGACATAGCTTGAGAATGTACTCAATCTTGTCTCAACCCTCCTTTCTTGGGGACTAGATTGGAATAATATACTCATAGCCACTTCTCTACTGTTGAAGGGCTTTGAGATTGAGCTTGAGCACATGCTTATCAGGCATGTATCAGGCTTGTATCAAGTCTCCATTTATAGGGGAGGACCTTGGCAACATAAATTCATGGTTTCTCCATTGTCTTTGAGAAGCATTTGAAACAAAGCTCGAGCATATATGCAAGCTTGTATCAACTATCTATTTTTTGTCCCAAGGTGTGCACCTATAAAAAATCATCTATATAACATGCATTCAAAGGATATTAAGAAATACCCTTTCTTTGCATACTATAAGGCCATAAAACGACCCCTTTTACTTTACGAAACTTATGGGTTTTGTTTGAATCATAAATAAATAACCCTTTTGTAAATATAATCCTCTAAAATTTATTGAATAAAATACCATTTTCTTTGAACTCATGTGGTATCTAACATGTTCTATAAGGTGGACCTCTCCACTTCTTTGCAAGATTTTTGAGATGACTTTAGAAAAGAGCTTGAGCATGTGGTCCGATTTGTATCACCCTAGGGGGAGATGGAGGTAGCTTGGTAAGACAAAGGGATAGAGCTTGAGTAGGTGCTCAAGCCTATATAGACCATCTCCACTTTTATGTGTCTTTGAGTTCTCTTTGGGATAGAGCTTGAGTGGGTTGATATAGGCTTGAGGACATGCTCATGCTTGTATAAACTCTCTCTCTCTCTCTCTCTATATATATATATATATATATATATATATATATATATGACAGTAAGGCCTCTTGGCCTCAACCTTGAGCATGTGATCAAGATTTTCCCTCTCTTTTTAGGGGATGAAGGAGCCAAGATTTTTTCCCCTCTCCTATCATTGACACCATGGCAATGTAGTTTCTCCTCCCCCATTGAGATGTCAATGAGACAAAGCTTGAGCATATATGCAAGCTTGTATCAATTATCTATGTTTGAAAAAATACTTTTGAGACAAATTTGGAAAAGAACTTGAGCATGTGGTTTTGTTTGTATCACCCCTCTCTTTCTTTCCAAGGAAAGGGGAAGGGGGAGGAAACTTGGAAAGATAGAGGGATAGAACATGAGCAGGTGCTTAAGCCTATATAGGCCTATCCACTTTTATATGTATTTAAGTTCTCTTTGGGATAGGGTTTTAGAGGGTTGATATATGCTTGAGCACATGCTCAAGCTTCTCTCTCTCTCTCTCTCTCTCTCTCTCTCTCTCTCTCTCTCTCTCTCTCTCTCTCTCTCTCTCTCTCTCTCTCTATGTGACTTTGAGATCTCTTGGGATAGCTCTTGCCCATGGGCTATTAGCCCTCTCTTTCTAGGTGAGGATAGTGTAATGGTTACTTCCCATCTCCTTCATTGAGACCATGGCAAGGTAGTTTCTCCTCCCCCATTGAGATGTCTATGAGAAAGAGCTTGAGCACAATCTCAAGCCTTGGTTAACACTCTCTATTTGATATGAGTTCTTGAAATGTTTTTTAGACACAACTTGAGAATGTACTCACTCTTGTCTCAACCCTCCTTTCTTGGGGACTAGCTTGGAATAATATACTCATAGCCACTTCTCTACTATTGAAGGTCTTTGAGATTGAGCTTGAGCACATGCTCATGAGGCATGTATTAGGCTTGTATCAAGTCTCCATTTATAAGGGAGGACCTTTGCAACATAAATTCATGGTTTCTCCATTGCCTTTAAGAAGCATTTGAGAAAAAGCTTGAGCATATATGTAAGTGGAGCCCCAAGAGGAACACCAAGGAAAAGGGGATTCTACTGCAAGAAAATCTATCTTGTAATATCAACAAGCTTTTATTTCATTCTTTTGATGACCAAAACAAAGAAAACAACAATTCTTCACGCAACATCATAGTAGATATCTCCCACGGATTTAATAGAATCAACCATAATCTTCAACTTCATCATAGAATCCTCAAATAAAAAAAGGAACACAAAAGAATACACCATTTTTTAATGGAAATCAATCACATAATATTCATCTTCAATATCTTCATAGTTTTCTCTCTCAATCTCTCATATACAGTTATACTGTTTTGATAGAATTTACTATCTCTGGCTCTCTCTCTCTCTCTCCCTCTATCAATAGTACATCATATCCTCACTAAAATACTCTCATAATAACTCTCAATAATCCTTCTTAGGTTGTGGATGCACCTCCCAAGAGGTATGTCTGATATGAAGAGGCACCAGAGCCACTACAGTGTCTCTTCACAGCTCACTACTGTCACTGTCACTCAGTCTTCTCTTTAGTCTTCAGCAACTGCTTCTTCCATTTGTTTTAGCTCTTTTGAACTTAGATTCATCCTTTCCAAAAGTTAGAAAACTTTCCCAAAGACACACATACATTCTACAGAACACTTACAGAAGGTCTACAGAACAGTACAGTACAATACCAGAGCAGATACAAAACAGTTACAGAGCAGAGACAGAGGCTCTACAGAAGGTTTACAGAGGGTTATAGAAGGTCATGAGAATATCATAACTCATACTCAAACCATTCCAAACTATCAAAAACTATTCAATAAGCTTTCAAAAGATCTCAATCTTCATCAATCATCAATCCATGCTTCATACAGAAGAAAATCAACTAGTAGCGAAGAAGTTTGCTGAAGGAGAGATAGCTGAAGCATTCGTCACTCGAATTAAGAATCTGCGCAACCAAATGGCTGGTGCTAGGATACAACAGACTAGGGAGGAGCTAGCGAGGAGGTGTCTTCGGATTTGTCCACAAAATTTTGATGGACTAGTAACTGCTCTTAATACTCAGGTGAGACCTCAAGCTTTGAGTTTTGAGGAGTTTTGTGCATTATTACTGGAGGAGAAGTTGAGGCTGAAACAAAACTTGGACCAAACCACCAGGCTGCTCCTCATGGAACTTGTCGCTAGAGGAGGGGGCGATGTCACTAATATGCCATGATCAAGTGTACAGATTAATTCTTTCTCATGCCATATGAATCCACACCCCATGTGAACACACCCTTAATAGGACATCCTCGAGTCAACCATGTGAAGCCAACCCTTGCCATGTCATCATAGAATCTTCTAGAAGATATGCCATATCATCGCATGCATCATCGATGATGTCATCATAAAACCTTCTAGAAGATATGCCATGTCATTGCTTGTATCATTGATGATGTCATCATGAAACATTCTAGAAGATCTTTAGTTGCCCTCCAACACTTATAAAAGGAGGGGCTCACCATAGAGCTCCTCAGTCTTACCAATGCTAGTCTTGGGAGCTCTAGGAGTCAAGTCCTCCACATAACTTTGAGTTCTAGTTCTAGTTCTTATCTAGTCATGGTATCTAGTCATGCCTTGTCTTCCATTATACTCCTCTTGTCTTGTCACCTTATAATCTCATAGTACGAGATCTTGTCTAGTACTATATTGTATCTTATTCATCCCCAGTGAGGGAGATCTTGTAATTCTGATATCTTGTATCCATACCTATGGTCCCGAGTTGTGGGATCCTTCATATCCTATCAAGTCCTGGTGTCCATACCTATGGCCCCGAGTTGTGGGATTTTTCATATCTTGTTAAGTTATCATTGTACCTTGTGCCCTATGTGGGATTATCTTGAAATCAAAATTCTTGTAACAAATATTGCATCTAGTCTAGTCTCTTGAGCATAGTTTAGTGCTCCCATAAGACAGAGTTGCACTTGATTCCCTCATTTCACACTAAATACTGTGAGAAATAAGAAGAAAATAGAAGCACTAGAGTGAACTGAAAAGGAACAAAGTGTGTTTGAATGATATTTTACCTTAAGTTTGGCATTCCAAATTGGTAGTCAACTAATGATAATGTCTAAGTAAAGAAGAGCTCTCTAAACTTCAATGGATAATCTGATATCTATAGCCCCCACATATTTAAGGGTGCTTGTGATTGTTTGGAGTGTCAAACTTTCTACACCTTCCCTACATCCCTCATGCGATAAACTCATTTTTTTTTTTTTGGAGGGGGGGATAGGAGGTTGGGACAAGGAAGCATTATCCTTGATCTTAGTACCTATGCTTTTTACATTACCCACAACCTTCAAATTCTTGACCGCTATGCTTCACTTCAATTTAATCTTAACTTCTTTATGTGGTTCAGTTCAATTCAAGGTGACATTAAACCTAGTTTATCTTCCTCTTCTACTCATACACATCTCACATCATCATCAAATGATGTAAGGTAGAGAGAGTTACCCACAACTTCCCCTAAAGAGAATATATGAAAGAAGAGGAATATGGCACAGCATCTAGATCTTAAGCCTACATCTATTGAAAGAACTACACAAGCCACCAAAATGGAAACTAATGAAAAACAACTAGTAGATGAGAGACATAAGAAGTCCAAGTTGAGAAAGAAGTCAAAATGGCTATCACCTATAGTCTCAAAATCATTTAGCCCAAGAATACTTCCATTCAAACCAAGGATCCTAGTAACTAGTCATCTTTGACTACTCACACCACTATATCCATGGCTATTATAGCTACTATTTTCCAAGCCAAAGTGGAAATAGAGTAATTTCACCCCTCGATTGCAACCTTGATTGTGACTTAGAATTCCACACATGAAAAAACTACTAATGGTTCAATGAAATGGGATCCCAACTCTACAACAAGGAGCATAATGGGCTTGACAACTATCATGTCATGCTCAACATAACAAATATGCCAACTCAATTGCATGCCAACTTAACAGTTTGAAGTTTTAATGAAATGGAAAAAGAAAAAACTCAAAATAAAAATTGTTTGACTGAATGCCTCAAAGAATTAATGTCAATTCGATGTTATTTGCATGTGTATATGCCCAAGCCGATGCCCCCAACACCTTCAACCACCAAGTACCATGTACCAAGCATCCTCAACAAATATCACCACTCCT
Source organism: Lygodium microphyllum (assembly GCF_053477565.2). Lineage (NCBI taxonomy): Eukaryota > Viridiplantae > Streptophyta > Polypodiopsida > Schizaeales > Lygodiaceae > Lygodium > Lygodium microphyllum. Next base: position 120,275,188 of record NC_141139.1, read on the forward strand.
CCAAGGAAAACACTTTGATGTTCCAAGTATTCCATGTACTTGGTGCATGATACCTATGATGGTGAGTTAATGTTAAACACAAATGGTAAAGCAAAAATGTAGCAAAGCACAAACAACGAAAGGATACAAGTCAAGCTAAGTATAATGTGTCAAGAGTATTTTGGAAGGATTAACTATCTTATAGTTTGAATTTTAATGTTTGAGTATACATGGCTTTTGACTCTTCCATTCCTTAAGGGTCATAGTGAGGAGGACAATATGGAGAGTGATCACAAGGATGAGTCTTATATGTGCACCTTTTGATTAATATGACTCGTCTTTTTAAATGCTTATTTTTCCCATACAATATTTGTTAGTTTTTTTTGTTTATACAATATATGTGATCATGGTTTGATATGTACATGATTTTTCTTGTTTGCATTGCATTATTTTTATTAGTATGGGAATGCATTGTATCATCCATGTATGCATTGTCATGCTTGCTATTTTTGCAACAATCAGTTTTGTTTACAACTCTCCTAGGGAGGTCAATCATAAATATATGTATGTATCATGTGGGTTCAACATAAGGGATTTTTAAAATATCATTTTTATACATTTTTTATATATACAAGGGTCCCATATAAAGGGGTTACTTATAGATTGAATTAAAAAGGGTTATGTTTTATTAAGGAAAAATTCACAAATAAGGATATTTATAAATAGGCCTTGAATGCATGTGATATAGAGGGTATACATATAGTGAATTACCCGGGACAACTCTACATAAGGTTCATAGCTTGAACACTTTGGCAAAATCCCTATAGTGCATTTCTCTTCTATAGTGAGATAGTTGTGATCATGAGGAGTATAGATATAATATGGTACAACATAGTCCAACATGCATCTAGAAGTAAACAAAAGCTACGCCAAAAGTATGAGAGGAAGGATGCTTCCTTTCATTAGTGTGCTCTTGTAGAAAGGCATCTCATGTCAAGTTACATTGTGAAAGAAAGTTGATATGTAATAGGCTTTTTAACAACAATATTTTAGAATTCCACCTTGTCTCTATCTTTATGTTGTTCCTATATTGCTAGATTTCTTCATCCTTTTGTCTATCCATGGATTGAAATGAAAAACATTAGCTTAGAATTGAATGCTCGATTCAAAGATAAACTCTCACAAAATAGATATCAAATCAATATATTTTGTGTTTTTAATGACCAAATGATTAGTTCTAGGAGTAATGCAAATGCAATGATTTTTATATATATCAGTGGAGCTTCTTTAGTATGTAGAACTTTTATTTTAGTGTCATCGATGCACTAACATAATATGTACTTATTGTAAAAATTGCATAACACAGTGGACTAAATCTGAGCAAGGAGTAGAGGATACACAACAAATATGAGAAGAATAATAACTTCTTTCATTTAAAACAAATTGATACAAATATAGCTTTGTCCACTCATGTGGTTCCACTGTGAAGCTTAGATGAGTGATCATATGATAGGTGAGGAGCTTAAGGCTAGCTAGAAGAACTCTACCTAGGTAAAATATATCTTAAGACCTTGTCTAAACATACAAGTTAGGATACAACCAATGTCCGGACTCACACATGGCTTCTCCTCATAATGGGGGCCTTACAACTTAGAGTACTATGGATAATTAGCGGCACCCTATGAGGCTGGGGCATTGAGTATCCATAATTGATCTTGGCCATGACATGAGGTTTACCAAGAGAGGTGAAAAATTTCTCAATAGTGCTAGTAAAGTTGTTGGAAAAGGAGAAAGAAGAGACAACGTGTATGAGCTAATTGCTCTTACAACTATCTTTGCTGTGGATACAAGTAGTCTTTGGCATGAAAGATCTGGTCATGTTAGATTTGCAGCATTAAAAGAGATGCATAGCAAGGTATGGTTGCTCACTAATCTACAATAACTAAATTGAAGGAAGCATGTGAAGCTTGCATGATGGGCAAGCAACAAAGAAAGGCATTTTCACAAAAAAGTAAGAATAGAGCAAAGGCTCCTCTAGAGTTGTAGAAAGATGTGGGTGTACTTCCTTTGTGATGAGGCTGAAGCTTTTAGTACGTTTAAAGAATGGCTAAAACTTGTGGAAAATGAAGGTAAAGTGTGAAGAAATTTAGAATAGATGGGATGGTGAGTTCAACTCAAAAATGTTTGAATTCTATTGCAAAAGCAAAGGGATTAAGTGTAAATTAATGATGCATCATACACCTTGGTAGAATTGCATTGCGGAATGTCGAAATTGCACCATTGTGGAAATGGCAAGGTGCATGCTAAAGAACAAGGGATTTTTTAAGTAGTTTTGGGCAAAAGCTATTAATACTACAGTCTACATTCTCAATCAGAGTTACACAAAGCCTATCAAGGGAAAGACTCCTCATGAAACCTACATTTGTAACAAACCATTTTTAAAGCCGTTTTTAGGAAATATAATTGATCCAAGAAAATCACAAAAAAAAAGATTTGTCTAACACTTTGTTGATTTTTTGTACATTTGGAGGTTTGAAATAAAGAAGAGCGTGGGAATAACCTCTTGGAAAATCCAAGAAATAATTGGATGGAAATATTTCATTGACCAGTTTGCCAAGGGGGGGTGAAGAGTAAAGATCAATGGAGGAAGGTGAAGGAAAAATGTGTAATGTGAAAATAAAAGACATGAAATGGATTTGGAGCCATCCAAAGGACATGTGAGGCTCATAATGTCATGGCTTTGGAGCCTTATGATAATTCAAACAAATGGGACCCTTCTTGGAAGCATTAGTGGAAGAAAAATCAGGCACATGATTTTGTAAGGTTTTTAAAAAATACTTCCACTCCAATTCAAAAAACTTTTCGACACAAAAGTTATACGCGTGAGCTGAATTTTTGGTTGGTATTTTTTTATAACTTTTTAGAGCTACGAGTCGGGAGATATGGCCAAAATGGTGGACGCCAACTTTTTCCAACTGCGGTGGAGACCACCTCCCAATTTTATACACACCCACACTTTCTTCCCTACACTTAACACTTCCATAAAACATCATTCATTAGACTCCCGACCCTTTTCCCTCTCTTCTCCTCTCTCTCAAGCTAATAAACCATTAGAATTCCCCTCCTAAATCACCCTCAAATCATCCTTAATTGTAGTAGTAATGTATGAATTCTCACCACTCTCTCTCCATTATTGCTAAATATGATCTTATTTTATGAAGATTCTCTATATTTTTTTATAGGAGAGCTCTTGGACTCAAGTTATGGGGGGGCAGAATGGAGACAACTCACCTATGATGGAACTTGATTAAGTACAAAATTGGTCAACAAAACATCTAGATGGAGCTTCCACATTGGTGGACTCAAGCTATGGGGGGGATAATGGAGACAACTCACCTATGATGGAACTTGATTAAGTACAAAATTGGTCAACAAAACATCTAGATGGAGCTTCCACATTGGTGAAACCGCCTTAATGCAGCTTTGGCCTATTCTATCTTAACCTCCTCCCTAAACACCCTCAAGGCCTATATAAAGAGGCATTCTCCTTTATAATTTGCAAGAGAGAGCCAAGAGGCCTTCTTCAGCCCTATTGAGCCTTCCCCATTCTCTCTCATGAGCTTATGCAGTTCATTCCCTTACTATAGCTTATGCATGCTCTACAGTGTAATAAGCCCATGCTATTGGTGTCCATATTGTGTATATTGGTTATGTCTTTAGGGTTCTCGTTCTCTTGTGCCCTCTTAAGTTTTATTGGTTCATCTATTTTTTGTAGTTCTCTCTCTCTCTCTCTCTCTCTCTCTCTCAGTTTTCCTCTATTCTTCCTCACAAGCTCCTCTCCCTCTTGCATAGCGTCCTAGTCCGCTCTTCCATCTAGGTGGTTCCCTTACCTCATTCACTTTGTGGCAGAAGGGAGTTTGGCATAGTATAGAGGCTGCCATACTGAATTTCCTTCATCATAAATTAGTGCCCCCTCCAAGGACATTCTCATCCACAATTCTCTATCTCCTTATGCAGGACGATACAACACATAGTGGTACATCCTCTCCAATAAGTGCTCCAAGTGGCTCTTCTCCAACGCCTTCACCAACTCTTTTTGAAGCTGATCGAAGTCCATGACTCCCACAATGGTCTCCCAAGGAAGCCTAAGAAAGGAAGTATGCATACCGTATGACGGCACGTATAATACGGGTAAAAGGTGTTCACCTTAGAAATTCCATTCTCTCACAATGGAAAAAATCATGTTGCCATCAATTGTTAGGTTCTCATAATTGTGGTGAGTGTTTTGCAAACAAAGTGAAGGCCCTTTTGGGAGGTCCTCGTCTCCAAATCATCAAATCCCTCTCTCTCTCTGGCCTAATACACATCAAAGGAGAACAACTATGCATGAACGGTGTGGAGTTTTGTAGAGGTGCAAAGTATGGAGACTACCTTCAACTGTTTCTAGCTCGAAGGTTGGGTGTGGTTGAAAAGGTGGCCATCACACCTTATGAAATATATGTCGCCGGGGATGGACATAGTAAGGCAAGAACAATCACTAGGTGAGCAAATTCTCTGTATAGCAAAGTTGGTGGGTTCCAGAAAGAAACACTCTGGGAAAAATCCTTTATAATTCAAGAAAGTGCTTTCCCTCTACTCCCTTAAGTAGTCTCCACTTATGAATAATAATAATGGCCTGAATTTCTACACCTTTCACTCTGTACAAAACATCCGAGTTAATGTATGCATCAGTAGGAAGATTTTCTTCCAATAACGTCTTGTCATATACTTTGGGACTGAAAGATTAAGGGAGATTCTTGTATCACCAGAACCTATAATCTTACCAATGCTAGACTACAATGCATCCTTCAATGTACATGTCTTTATTTTATTATACTAGTTTCTCATGAATCACCATGAGTTGTATGGACCAATCCAACCTCTTGCTATGCAAACTGTGCATATTGTATCCAGCACAAAGCTTAGATTCCAAGGTATTATTAGAAATATACTGGGGCCTGGACGTCTTGCTGAAATCAATGCATCTGTGAACCCATTCATCCTTCCCCTCATAAAATACAACTTAAGTCTAGATGTGTTCATCTTTGTACTCTACTAAGGCAGCATGGCATTTCCAAGCTTCTTTGGGCGCAATGGGAAAAATGCAGTGGATTTTTTGGATAACCTTGAGATGGCCTTCCTTGTCTCTGGGAGGGATGACGAAGCATTAAAGTTGAGGACTTTTCCTTTGGTGCTCAAGGAAGAAGCTAGAATGTGGTTCCAAACTCTAAATCCGGCCCAAAGAGCTGAATAGGAGGGATTGAAGGCAGCTTTCTTGCAGAGATTTCAACAAATTAACTTAGATGAAGAGTTATGGCAATGACTTTTGGCCCTCCATCAAAGCGATTCTTATGGTTATGCAACTTATGAGGAAGGGTTTTTCAAGCTTTGGGGGTAGTGGTCAGACTCATTGAATCTTGGTGAGAGAGCTCCAAATTGCCTTTAAAAGAATCGATTTAGTTCACGTTTGTATCCCTTGCTTAGGGAGAAGGTAAATGTGAAATTTCCAAATACTTTTGAAGATGCTTTGAGAATCACTAGGAAAAAGAATCGAAAGATTCTCTACCAAGCCCAAGCTAGCCAAGTAGTTTTGGGAAACAACATCGAGAGAGCTCCAAATTGCCTTCAAAAGGATCGATTTATTTTAGGTTTGTACCCCTTGCTCAAGGAGAAGGTAAATGTGAAATTTCCAAACACTTTTGAAGATGCTTTGAGAATCACTAGGGAAAAGAATCGAAAGATTCTCTACCAAGCCCAAGCTAGCCAAGCAGTTTTGGGAAACAACATCACAACTATGGAGGCCTCTCAAGTTTCCCCAAATATATCTAATGTACTAGGCCTTGTTAGAGGTCAAGAAGACATGATCCAACAAATAAAAAATCTTACTAATCAACTAGAGGGTTTAAGAGTGAATCTTGTGCAAGGTGCAAGAAGACCTATCGAGGGAAATGGTGGTAATCAACCACAAATGCGGCGAAAAACAAGGGAGATATTGTGTTACAACTGTGGAGAAAATGGACATGGCATGTACAATTGTCCTCACTCTAGAAGATATGATCACCCTGCCAGAGGTCCTCGACAACAAGTAAGCCCTCCTTGTGCTAGGACTCAAGAGCAAGAGTAGTCACAACCTGCAATTTTACAACCATCTTATGTTCAAGTTGAAACCCCTGTTGTTCAACCAAATGTTAATGTCATAAAAATAGACAAGGTGGTTAGGGATAGAAGGCTCTAAGAAGAAATAGAGAAAGGTAAGATGAAGGTAGATGTAGTAGAGACCATGCCTATCATGCAAGTACGTGTCCAAACTGAGGCAAGCAAGGAAGCAATCAATGAGGCAAGTACATCACGGGCACCTAGAGATGAAGGGAAGAAGAGAAAGACTCGAACTAGGTCTAAAATTGATATCTCTGACTTCCCTTTGGGTTCTCGGACACAACCTTATGATTTGATAGCAAATGTGAGCTCTCAAGGGCAAAAAATTACTTGGCCACAACTACTTCATGCCTCTCCAAAGTTGCAATGGCAATGGTAAAAAATAGTAAGCACAAGGGCAAGGCAAGGTAAAATGGTTTGTGCAATCAAGGCATATGGCCTCAAAGATATAGTGCCTTTAGTGGAGGCTCAAATCAAAGGTCAACGGATTCGAAAAACATACATCGATAGTGGAGCAGAGGTTTGTGTCATGACAAAAAATCTTATGCATCAATTAGTCTTAGAAGTAATGGAATACTCAACCTTTAGGGCAAAGATGGCCAACAATGATACGGTCACATGTGTGGGTATAGTGAAAGCTTTGAGAGTTTTTGTTTTTGGAATCACTGCAGCAGTGGATGTTTATGTGATGCCAGTAAAGGGAGAAGGATATCCCCTCATCTTAGGGAGACCTTGGCTTATGGGCATCGGAGCTAGGCAAGATTGGGCAACAGGGAATCTCGAGTTGAGGCCACATAAGGTGGGTGGACATGATCAAAAGGTGGTTTACAACTTGAAGAGTGGGCGTCAAGAGAACCTTGAACTAGAAACGTCTGCCGATGATGAGTGGAGCTCAAGTGGATGTTCCTCATCGGTAGAAGAGGAAGAGAGTTCAAGTGGAGAGAGTGATAGCACTCTCGAAGGTATGGGCATCACCTTAAAGGAACCTACCTCATTAGAAGACAACCCAAGAATCCAAGAAGAAGATGCGTGGGATGCTAGCCTAGAGAAGATGATATCCAAGGATATAAAGGATGAAGAAAGGGAGGATTATGTGAATGTTCTCAAGAAGCATGCATCATTGTTTATTTTTTATTATGCTCACATTACAGGTGTCACTGCAGTGGCATCACATCCAACTCAAAGAAGGAAGCAAACTTGTAGTACAAAGATTGAGAAGACTGAGAGTTGTGCAACATGATGCATTGTTGACGGAGGTGAAGAGACTCTTGAATGTAGGATTCATATACCCAGTGGGAGATTCAGAATGGGTCTCCCTAGTAGTAGTGAGGCCAAATAAAAATGGTAAGTGGCGAGTATGCATAGATTACAAGCCACTAAATGCTGCAACAAAGAGGGACCACTTCTCTCTCCCATTTCACGATGAAATCTTGAATGAAGTAGCGGGACATGAGCGGTATACAGTGTGTGATGGCTACTCTGGCTACTTCAAGATTTGCATTGTAGAGGAGGATCAAAAGAAGACCACTTTCATCATACCATGGGGCTGTTTTGCCTTTCGGGTCATGCCCTTTTGTCTCACAAATGCCCCAGCAACCTTTCAACTATTCATGAATATGGTATTCCAACCTTACTTTGGTAAGTCCATAAGGGTTTTCATAGATGACTTTTGTATTTACAGCTCAAGGAACATACATCTACAGAAGGTTGATGAAGGATTTACTCGCTTAGCTAGGTTGGGTGGACAACTAAATAAGGATAAATGTCACATTGGGGAAAGCAAGGTTACACTACTAGGGCATGTAGTGTCAATTGAAGGAATTGAGGTAGATCCAAAAAAGATAGAAACATTGCTAGCTCTACCTTCCCCAATCTCCATCAAACATTAGTCTCCTTTTTACAAAAGCTAAGATATTTGGGTAGATTTATACACTTACTTTCTCAAGCCATATATCCCTGCAGCAACTGACACGCCAAGAAACACTTGTATGGAGTGAACAAAGTGAAGGATATTTTAAGGAGATAAATAAAATGTTGGGGTCACTTCCTATAATCCTCCAGCCTTGTTGGGAAGAAACATTCTTTGTAAACCCTAGCGTGGGAGAAGAGGCCATTGGTGCTGCTCTCCTACAAAAAGATCCAAAAAAATCCTTCATGAGGCTTGTGTATTTTGCCAGCCGCCTCATGAAAGCCTCAGAGAAGGCTTACACCTCCATGGAACAGCTAGTGTTGGCCCTCATGTTTGCAGTAACCAAATTTCGGCCATATTTGCTTCCAAAGAGGTTTGTGATCATCACTGTGGAGGATATGTTTCCCTATGCACTACAACATATGGGAATCTCTGACAAAATAGCAAAGTGGGTGGTTCGACTTCAAGAGTTTGATTATACAGTGCATGTTGCAAAAACAACTCGAGCATGCCTGGCTGATATTTTGACAAACAGGTGCTATGAGAAAAATCTCAGGGTGAAAAGAAAGGACCTTCCACCACCCCCATCCATAAAGACTCTTGTAGATGCTTATGGACTCTACTTTGATGGTGCATACAAGAGAACTAAGGATAAGGCAGCCGCGTGCATTGTTTTTTTCTCTCCTTTAGAAGAGAAAATCTATGGTGAAGGAATCATCTTGGAAGGTGTCCACTCTAACAATGAGGTAGAATATCAAGCTTTAATTCATGGTCTTTGTTGGTGTCTTAGATATTCAATCGAGAGGTTGAATGCTTTTGGAGACTCCATGCTATTGGTAAGGCAGATGCAAGGTACATGGGCATGCAAAAATACAAACCTCTCTAGTAAAATGAGAGAGGCCAAATCTCTTATGAGAAAATTTAGGGAGGCATAAGTACATCATGTGCCAAGAGACCAGAACAAGAATGCCGACCATCTAGTATCATCAAAGCTTAATGAGTCAATGGTGGGAGCAGTGGCTATCAAACCCCCACTTCAGCAAGGCAAGGAAGACTTAGAAGATATTCTACACCTCTTAGAGCAAGGAGAAGCTCCCAAACACCTGACTAAGGGAGAAAGACAGTGGCTAGCTCAGAAGGTTACAAGGTATCCCATGGTAAATGATTGTTTGTATTGTCTTGGTAAGGATGGTGTGCTTAGGAAAGTGCCTTCAAAATTGGAAATTAAAGAAATCTTAAAAGCTTGCCATGATTATGTGTGTGGAGGCCACTTTGCACACGGTATCACAAGTAGAAAGGTTCTACAAGCCGGCTTTACTTGGCCCAGTCTACACCAAGATGTCAAATATTGGTGTCAAACATGTGAAGAATGTCAAAAATCAAGACTACGACGGCTCATAGCACAACCCCAAACCCCAATCAAGGTCTATGGACCCTTTGAGAAGTGAAAAATTGATGCCATAGGGCCTCTACCATGCATTCCATCAGGAAAAGAGTATATTATCATGGGGGTAGATTACATGACTAGATGGACCAAGGCTATGCCAACTAGAAGAATCTCTGCTAAGGAAGTGAGTAAATTCATCTTTGACCACATTTGTTGTAGGTTTTGTACCCCTCTTGAAATAGTATCAGATAAAGGACCAGGGTTTCGAGCTAATGTGGTGGGTGAACTCATGCAAAAGCTAAATATTCAACGACGACACTCTACCCCTTACTACCCTCAATGCAATGGATTGGTGGAAAAGGTAAATGGAATGATTTGTAAGATCATCAGCAAACATGTACATTCAAGGGCTCGGGATTGGGACAAGCACCTTAGTGGAGCTCTATGGACTTACAAAACCTCCTTCAAAACCATGTTAGGGTTCACACATTTTCATCTAGTTTATGGACAAGAGGCTCTTTGCCTATTGAGGTGAAATTAGCTAGCCTTCGGGTATTAAGTGGCACAGTAGGCTCTCAAAAGGAGAAGTTACATCAAAGATTACTGGACCTAGAGAGGCTACAATTGGATCGTGAAGAAGCCATCAACCACTACTCCCAGGAAGCTGAGAAGCGTAGAGAAAAGTTCAACAAGAAGATAACAGATAAAAACATCAAGGAGGGATCTTTAGTGCTTCGATATGACAATCGCTTTGATAAAAGAAAGGATGGCAAGTTTCTCTACCAATGGGAGGGACCGTTTTGGGTCACAAAAATTTTCAAAAATAGCTCCGACAAACTTCAAGACATTGAAGGAAAAGTGCACAAGACTAGGGTAAATGGATGGCGCTTAAAACCCTATCACATCAGGGTGGGGTCAGCTCAAGATACAAAAGAGTGTCTAGAGGCATAAATACCTCTAGCTAGCTTGGGGGGGGCTATATGATCCAAGAAAATCTCAAAAAAAATATTTTTCTAACACTTTGTTGATTTTTTATACATTTGGAGGTTTGAAATAAAGAAGAGGGTGGGAACAACATCTTGGGAAATCCAAGAAATCATTGGATGGAAATATTTCATGGACCGGTTTACCAAGGGGGGGTGAAGAGTAAAGATCAATGGAGGAAGGTGAAGGGAAAATGTGTAATGTGAAAAGAAAAGACATGAAATGGATTTGGAGCCATCCAAAGGGCATGTGAGGCTCATAATGTCATGGCTTTGGTGCCTTATGATAATTCAAACAAATGGGACCCTTCTCGGAAGCATTAGTGGAAGAAAAATCAGGCACATGATTTTGTAAGATTTTTAAAAAATACTTCCACTCCAATCCAAAAGACTTTTTGACACAAAAGTTTTAGCGCGTGAGCTGAATTTTTGGTTGGTATTTTTTAATAGCTTTTTGGAGCTACGAGTCGGGAGATATGGCCAAAATGGTGGACGCCAACTTTTTCCAACTGCGATGGAGACCACCTCCCAATTTTATACACACCCACACTTTCTTCCCTACACTTAACACTTCCATAAAACATCATTCATTAGACTCCCGACCCTTTTTCCTCTCTTCTCCTCTCTCTCAAGCTAATAAACCATTAGAATTCCCCTCCTAAATCACCCTCAAATCATCCTTAATTGTAGTAGTAATGTATGAATTCTCACCACTCTCTCTCCATTATTGCTAAATATGATCTTACTTTATGAAGATTCTCTATATTTTTTTATAGGAGAGCTCTTGGACTCAAGCTATGGGGGGGAGAATGGAGACAACTCACCTATGATGGAACTTGATTAAGTACAAAATTGGTCAACAAAACATCTAGATGGAGATTCCACATTGGTGGAACCGCCTTAATGCAGCTTTGGTGGTGTTAATTCCTATTCTATCTTAACCTCCTCCCTAAATAACCTCAAGGCCTATATAAAGAGGCCTTCTCCTTTGTAATTTGCAAGAGAGAGCCAATAGGCCTTCTTCAGCCCTATTGAGCCTTCTCCACTCTCTCTCATGAGCTTATGCAGTTCATTCCCTTACTATAGCTTATGCATGCTCTACATTGTAATAAGCCCATGCTATTGGTGTCCATATTGTGTATATTGGTTATGCCTTGAGGGTTCTCCATCTCTTGTGCCCTTTTAAGTTTTATTGATTCATCTATTTTTTGTAGTTCTCTCTCTCTCTCTCTCTCTCTCTCTCTCTCTCTCTCTCAGTTTTCCTCTATTCTCCCTCACAAGCTCCTCTCCCTCTTGCATAGTGTCCTAGTCCGCTCTTCCATGACTAGGTGGTGCCCTTACCTCATTCACTTTGTGGCAAAAGGGAGTTTGGCATAGTATAGAGGCTGCCATACTGAATTTCCTTCGTCAATAATAATGGCAAGTATTGGCTAGTAAAGCCACTAAAATCATCCATGACCTTGGAATCCTCTAAGTGCGTGTAGCTACTATGATGCAAACAATTAGGATAAGATCCAAGGAAAGAAGCTCTCTCCAGTTATTTCATCCTTTTGTGAATAGGGTTTGAAACACATAAATGAAAAATACTTAGAAATTTTCCAGATAAAGAGACTTGCCAGAGGAATTAGTTGTACTGCAGAAACAATGCCCTCTCATGATCAACTACGCCAGCCTAAGTTTGTTATTACACGAGTCAATATTATCAAGACTTAGAGTCACTGGGTATTATAACTGTTGTAACATTCAGTAAGTGAGCGCGATGTGACAACAAAGTCAGGGACTATTAAGTAAATAAACCCCTCACCCGGACTTAAGACTCCACATTCTATTGCCTGCAGAAGGGTGGCTGGTGCTCGACTCTCACTTTCTCTCTCTCTCTCTCTCTTTCTCTCTCTCTCTCTCTCTCTCTCTCTCTCTCTCTCTCTCTCTCTCTCTCTCTCTCTCTCTAGAGAATATAGGCATTTAGGTGATACTTTATATAATTGTATCCGCTTAACAACATTGCATGGCTTGGTCAAGAAAACCATTCACGAGTCACGACGTGGGGAGTGCACGATCGTTTTGGCTACCATTCACAAGTACGTAATGGATAGCTTTTTCTTTGACTGCACTTTCTTTACCAATCACCGCGCTGCTACATCAGCATAGCCAAAGCCACACACCCAACATAAATTACATATTGGGAACCACACAATATCCAAACTTATTCTCCTCGCCTCATCTTGGATGCCCATGGGCCACAATGATTGCTTTATGTGCACATACATTTCACAACAACAATGTCAAAGTGACTTCTCCTAAAGGCAATCGCTTCCACGTGATTATTGTTTTTTCAATTAGGAAAGCACCATGCTGTTGAAGCAACAAAATGTGTTGAAAAATCAAGCTTCTTATTTCTTCACTTCCACGTGATTATTGTTTTTTCAATTAGCAAAGCACCATGCTATTGAAGCAACAAAATGTGTTGAAAAATACAGCTTCTTATTTCCTCAATTGGAACACCATAGCTTTCACAACAATAGCTTTCACAACAACAATGTCAAAGTGACTTCTCCTAAAGGCAGTTGCTTCCACGTGATTATTGCTTTTTCAATTAGGAAAGCACCATGCTGTTGAAGCAACAAAATGTGTTTAAAAATCAAGCTGCTTATTTATTGTTTTTTCAATTAGGAAAGCACCATGTTGTTGAAGCAACAAAATGTATGGAAAAATCAAGCTTCTTATTTCTTTGCTTTCATGTGATTATTGTTTTCTCAATTAGCAAAGCACCATGCTGTTGAAGCAACAAAATGTGTTGAAAACTCAAGCTTCTTATTTTCTCAATTGCAACACTAAGCTTTCACAACAATGTCAAAGTGATTTCTCCTAAAGGCAGTCGCTTCCATGTGAGTATTGCTTTTTCAATTAGGAAAGCACCATGCTCTTGAAGCAATAAAATGTGTTGAAAAATCAAGCTTCTTATTTATTGTTTTTTCAATTAGGAAAGCACCATCCTATTGAAGCAACAAAATGTGTTGAAAAATCAACCTTGTTATTTATTGTTTTTTCAATTAGGAAAGCACCATGCTGTTGAAGCAACAAAATCTGTTGAAAAATCAAGCTTCTTATTTATTGTTTTTTCAATTAGGAAAGCACCATGCTGTTGAAGCAACAAAATGTGTTGAAAAATCAAGCTTCTTATTTTTTCGCTTCCACGTGATTATTGTTTTTTCACATAGCAAAGCACCATGCTATTGAAGCAATGAAATGTGTTGAAAAATCAAGCTTCTTATTTCCTCAATTGGAACACCATAGCTTTCACAACAACAATGTCAAAGTGACTTCTCCTAAAGGCAGTCACTTCCACATGATTATTGTTTTTTCAATTAGGAAAGCACCATGCTGTTCAAGCAACAAGATCTATTGAAAAATCAAGCTTCTTATTTATTGTTTTTTCAATTACGAAAGCACCATGATGTTGAAGCAACACAATGTGTTGAAAAATCAAGCTTCTTATTTCTTGACTTCCACATGATTATTGTTTTTTCAATTAGGAGAGCACCATGATGTTGAAGCAACAAAATGTGTTGAAAAATCAAGCTTCTTATTTCCTCAATTGGAACACCATACCTTTCACAACAATAGCCTTCACAACAACAATGTTAAAGTGACTTCTCCTAAAGCCAATAGCTTCCATGTGATTATTGTTTTTTCAATTAGGAAAGCACCATGTTGTTGCAGCAACAAAATGTGTTGAAAAATCAAGCTACTTATTTATGGTTTTTTCAATTAGGAAAGCACCATGCTATTGAAGCAACAAAATGTGTTGAAAAATCAAGCTTCTTATTTCTTTGCTTCCACATGATTATTGTTTTTTCACTTAGCAAAGCACCATGCTGTTCAAGCAACAAAATGTGTTGAAAAATCAAGCTTCTTATTTCCTCAATTCGAACACCGCAGCTTTCACAACAATAGATTTCACAACAACAATAAAGTGACTTGTCCTAAAGGTAGTCGCTTCCACGTGATTATTGTTTTTTCAATTAGAGAGGCACCATGCTATTGAAGCAACAAAATGTGTTGACAAATCAAGCTTCTTATTTTCTCAATTGGAACACCATGCTCATTCTAATGGTGGACCATAACTTTTGTTAACCTCACACACACAAACACACACACACACACACACACACACACACTCTCTCTCTCTCTCTCTTTCTCTCTCTCACTTAGTGACAATATATATTAGGATGGGGCGTGCGAGTAAGTGAACCTGGTCACTCGGCCAAAATGAATGCAAATTTAAAAGGCCCCTAAAAACGGCCATGTCTTTATCACCTATGCACTTGCTGGGAATGGACCTTGCACCTCCATGCTATAAGAGAGAGAGAGAGAGAGGAAAAGCGGGGAGAGAAGAAAAGGAGAAAGAGAGAGAAGAAGAAGGAGAGATAATATGAACACATAGAGAATTATAGAGAGAGAGAGAGAATAAAAAGAGACAGAAAAGAAGAAAAAAAGAAAGAAGAGGAGAGGGAGAGAGAAGAGAGGCAGGAGAAGAAAAAAGGGTGGAGAGAGAGAGAGAGAGAAGAAGAAGAAGAAGAAGAGAGAGGGGGAACTAAGAGTGAGAGAGAGAGAATTATAGAGAGAGAAAAGATAAAATTTAAAAGAGGTAGAGAGAGAATAAAAAGAAAAAAAGAGGGGAGAGAGAGAGAGAGAGAGAGACAGAAGAAGAAGAAGAAGAAGAAGAAGAGAGAATATGAAAACACATAGAGAGAAAATATACGATTTAAAAGAGAGAGAAAAGAAAAAAATTAAAGAGAGAATGAAGAGAGAGAGAGAGAGAGATAAGAAGAAGAAAAAACAGGAAAAAAGAGGAGAGGAAGAGAGAGTGAAAAGAGAGAAGAGAGGGGGGAGTAGAAAAGGCAAAGGGAAAAGAGAGAGAGAGAGAGAGAGAGAGAGAGGTCTCTTCTCCCCCTTTTTGGAAATATTAAGTTACTTTTTGGAATATTAAAGTCTTATGTTGTGCATAGTATAAGTGATAATGTGAGCTCAACTATCCAATCCATTGTGGTCTTTACTAATCTTTCAATTGAGCAAGATATAAGATAGAGCTACCAAATGTCTTCAATACTGAGAGGCAAATAGAAGATGGAGCGATGAAGGAATCATTTAGTAGCAACCTTAATGTTTCTACAATACTGAGCACAATGGACAAATCCATTCTAACAATGGTACTGCATTTAAATGGCTTACTGCTCAAGCACTCTATCCAACCCTCACCACTTCATAAATCCATACTATATGGCCATAATAAGTATCTAGTGTTCCAACTTGTTTGTATAGAATTCTTGAATATTTTTTTAGAAAGATGTAATATCGGGATTTTATCAACTGCACAAGAATATAATGTTGTGTCAATGGTCATAAGTTTAGAACAGAAAATAGGATATAATTTAGGATTTTTCACCATATGGTGTGAGGATTACTACTATAGATCTAATGAAATGAAAATGTATAGACTAAGAAGGCTAAGTGTTGAAGCACGGTTCAAGCCCTTGGAAAAAATAGATATGCAATTTGGGCGTGATACTACATGAACCATCCTTATTGATGATGATCCTTATAAGGGTAGTATTACACCAAGTGGCCATTGCATCTTCTATCTACTTTTGATATCGAAGAAAATGACGATGATATACTTATGGGACATTTCCTCCCCTATCTTCTTGTGCTGAATGATATGTTTGATGTGGGAAGTGCTATTACAAGCACCTGATATGGGTAGATACCTCTATTTGAAGGATACAATTGGTACAACCAAGTTAGAGGAATCATGAGTGAGTGAGATGATATGAATAATAGATGGCTCAATCAGAATTTTCACACAAAGAGGTTGTCTACTATAAAACATCTACAAAGTAGAAGTACAAGTCTAGATGTAGTTGATCAACACATTTTACAAGTTCTTAAAAAAGAAGTACATAGAATTCCTAGAATAAATTAATTGGTTCACTTGATTGGGCTAGCAAAAATAATGGGTTGCAAAAAGAGAAGTGAGATAAATGCAACAGCTATGAAGAAAGTTTTGGAAATATTACTATATTAATATGGATGTGCAAAGCAATCATGCAAGTATGTATATATAACGAGTTAAATTCTTATAAAATCTCTATACTTTTGCAAACTAGTATTAACTATATCATTTTCATGTTGTATTTTAATACTACTAATATATCCCAACATTAATTGAGAAGAATACTCATGATACAAAGGCGTTGTCAAACCTTTGATGGAAGTAAGCAACATGCAACCATTTACTGTAATTCATTTATACAATTATCATAATGATACACTTTTATAGCTCATATGCTATAATTGGGCAGTATGTTATAAAGGATGGGCTATGTGTCGTATTGTTATTGAAATGATGTTATAGATTCTCATTGTATTGGTTCCTTTTCTATTTCCTTTATGGCTTTCATAAATCATTAGTGGGTTAAATTATTCTTACATGATAAGGGGTTATACAAATTTCTATATCATCCTTACATGCAATAGTTAGAAATTTTAGTTGAAATAACTAGCTCATGTATGTATCCATCGTGTATGTTTCTTAATATTGAGATCTAAGCTTGTGTATACATTGATAATGTGTATGGATGATTGGAGACTAAACTATATTAATGTAGTATTGACATGAATTGCTTCCTTTGTGACCATGATTCTTTGATAATGTTGATACAACCTTGAGCATGTGCTCAAGATCTATCTCATAGACATCTCAATGAGGGAGAAAAAACTACCATGCTGCACTCAGAGATAGAGGTCCTCCCCCCATAAAGATAAAGTTGATACAAGCATCAGCACATGCTCAAGCTCTTTACCAAAGACATATCAAGAAGTCATATCAGATAAATAGGGTACTTGAAGCATTTTGTCCAATAGCGCTCTCAATCAGAGGGGAAAAACTTCCTTCCATGCCCTCGAAGGGAGAGGGAGAAACCCTCTTGACAAGCTCTATCCCCACAAGGAGGTTTTTACATGCTTGAGAACTTGCACAAGCTATATTCCAAAGACATATCAAAAAGTCATATCAAATAAACAAGGTTAAGATACAAGCTTGAGCACTTGGTCAAGTGCACTATTTCATAACAATCTCAATGAGAGAGGAGAAACTATATTGCTATGTCGTCAAAGAGACATGGGGAATTGTATTGATAAGCTCCTTTCTGATATAAGGAGAGGTTTGATACAAGCTTGAGAAGGTGCTGAAGCTCCCTCCCAAAGACACCTCATAATCATACCAAATCAAGAAGATTGCTATAGGCTTGATCACAAGATGAAGCTCTCTCTACATTAAATAGTTGACCCATATATGTATCCATCATGTATATTTTTGGTTGAGCTCGGCTCATGCATATATTGATTATGTGTATGGATGCATGGAGACTGAAATATATTTATGTAGTATTGGCATGAATATCTTTCTTGTTGGCCATGAGTCTTTGATTTGACACTAAAGACCTGTAAAGATTATAGCATTTATGGAAAAACCATGCTCTATGCCTCTATACAAGGATTAAAACAATGGGTTGTTAATACTAATATAGAAGGAAATACTTGGCCGCATGGAAAAATCTCAATAATGCAATCAAAATCTTTTCAAGTTGACCATGGCCTTATGGAGGAGAAGCTCAATGATATCCTCTATGAGATTAAGATTAGCTTTAGAACATATAGAAAATCTTAATCCTAAGATCAATACAATGGTAAAAGAGAGTGCAATTTCATAGATGTAATGCATCGGTATTTCTCAATGCGTATAAATATAAAATTAAATTATATTTATTTATTTTGTAGAGACTCAAAGGTCTGAATTTATCATTTGTCCACTAAAAAGAAACTAAATATTTCTTCATGTTGCTATCAAAAAACAATATAAGGGCTCTAAATCAAGTTTTTGGTGCCATAACAATCAAGATATGTGACATAAATGGACCAAACAAAGTAGATTTGATAGAAGTTTATGTATGCATATTGCAATCTAGGAATTCATATATGTTTCAAATCCCATAATCCTTGCATTATTGAGGTAATAATAAAAATTTGTGCTTTCTTGGTCGTGTATACTTGTTAAACGGGTCAATATTCTATATTTTGATATGCTAAAAAATAGGTTTTTAAGATCAAATTTCAATCTTGATCAACATAGCAGTCTACTAGTTGTAGATCCATTAGTTTCATTAGCTCTGTGATTAGGATTTGGAGTTGATAGATGTTTACGACATTACAAATCCAAGAGCTTTGATAAACTAATTTTTTTATAACAACAGATATTATCAATTTACCCTTTAAACATATATAGGTTTAAGGTTATTGAATGTTACCTAATTAAAAAATGTATATAATGAAAAAGCTTATTCATTCAAGAATTTGATGTGCATGTTGTACCAAGCATTGGAGCCTTCTTTTAGTAGATCTGTAACATGAGAAAATAGCTTACTTGCTCAACTCATTAGCAAATACACATCTTGAAACTAGAAGATATAACATTTTTCTACTAGGATATTGTATATATTATTGATTTCACAAATATAAATTCAAAAAAAAAGGGGGAAAACTTGGCTATCATCTTACTTTGCAATGTAGTTGTGTGAGAAGAATGCTCATTGCCTTGGATATAAATGATGAAGAGTCTTATCTTGGTATATGAGTATATAATAATCAAAATACATATCAAACCATTAAACATTTCCACATTAGAAAGCAAACAATGTTTGGTGCTAGAACTCTAAACTATCCACTTGGTGTATTGTAGGTTCCTCAACAAAATGATGGTTACTCATGTGGTTGTAGAGCACTATGCAATACCAAGCTAATACTAAGTCACTTTTACTTAGTGCCTACACCATTTTCACAATTCCTCCAAAGTCCTATGCTACTCTAAGCCATATTACAACCACAATCAAAGGAATTCTATTAATTTTTTCTTAACATAGTAATGATGTGCATGGTGTTGTAGCAATTTAGATAACATATATAGACATGTTGTAAAGGGACTATAAGAAGAGTGTCATTGCCAAAATGCTAGTTTGAGAAGGACTTGGAGAAGAGCCTTCATCCAAAAAGTGGTTCAAAACAAGGCCACAAGATGGTGTACATGGTGTTGTGGCAATTTAGATAATATATATAGGCATGTTCTTAAGGGACTATAAAAAAAGTATGATTGCCAAGATGTAATTTAAGCATTACATGGAGAAGAGTCTTCAACTAGAAAGTGCTTTAGAACAAGGCCACAAGATAGAGTGTCATCATCAGAAAGTCAAAATCATAATTTTCCTAAATTGGCATAAAGGAGACCATGACATGTAGAAGCCTTACAAAAGACAAGGCTTCAATATTGAAATACTCACCAGGGCCACGAAAAGAAATCTGTAATCCTACTCTAACATCATATATCCCTACAATTAAGAATCTAGTCTCTTACAAATCTCTTATGATTACTAAACATATCACACATAATATATATTTTATCAAATTTAAATTATTCATAAGATTTGACTATCCATAGTCTCATTCTTGAATTTGAGTCAAGATGTCATATGTACCCTACTGTAAGGGTGTTTGACAAGTTTTCATTGTGGATGCATTTTAATAAGGTTTAAACAAACTTTGTTTGTATTGTATGTTCACTTTCATTAAAAGGGTAAAAGTGTATGCTATTGACATGAATCAAGTTAAAGTACACCAAGTTCTAAACACATGACTTGACAAGATTCTTAGTATAGTGTTAGAGCAATTTTCATGATGTCAAAGTGGAAAATGGACATGTGTACACTCTAACTTGGGCATCACCTAGACATATGCAACACTATTCTTATACTTCCAATTTCATTTGACATTTGTTTGAAAGTTCAACTCAAGTTCCTAGCTCCTAATCCCACTTGATCATTAAAATGCTTCAAAAACATATTTATGTTCACATCATAGAACTCACCTTTTAGCTTTTAACTTGCCATAGGAAATGCAATGTTGTGTGATAAGGATTAGAAAACTCAAGTGGATGTGAGTTTTAAGGATCATAGATATTAGAAGACGACGGTCTTATCATGTTTGAAAGATACCTCAAGGTCATATCAAACAAAGAAGGTTGCTATAGACTTGATCACACACTCAATCTTCCTCTCAAATACATCTAAAAGGGATAGGAGAAACTAGGAACCTATCTTGTGAAGTTCCTCCCTCTAAAAAGTTGATACAACCTTGAGCATGTTCTAAAGCTTTGTCTCAAAGACATGTCAGAAATTCACATAAGAAAGATAGTGTTGATACAAGCTTGAGTACATGCTCAAGCTCTCTTGCATAGGCATCTCAATGAGTTAGGAAAAACTACCATGCTACACTCAGAGACAGTGGTCCTCCCCCATAAAGGTATAGTTGATATAAGCTTGAGAAGCTCTTTCTCAAAGATATATCAAAAAGTCATATCAAATAGATAGGATGCTTGAAGCGCACTATCTAATAACCATCTCAATGAGAGAGGAGAAACTTTCTTTCATGCCCTTAAAGGGAGAGGGAAAAACCCTCTTGACAAGCTCATTCCCCATAAGGAGAGGGTTTTTACAAGCTTGATAATGTGCACAAGCTACATCCCAAAGATATATCAAAAAGTCATATCAAATTAATAGGGTGCAGGAGCATGTGCCATGACATCAAAGGGACATGGGAAAACTATCTTGACAAGATGCTTTTCCATAAGGAGAGGGTTGATTTGAGCTTACAATGTGCTCAAGCCCCCTCTCCCAAAGACGTCTCATAATCATACCAAATCAAGAAGGTTGCTATAGGCTTGATCACATGCTTAAGATCTCTATCAAATACATGAAATAGTGGACCCGTGTATGTATCCATCATGTATATTTTTGGTTGAGCTCTAAGCTTGTGTAGCATTGATAATGTGTATGGGTGCTTGTAGACTAAATTATATTTATGTAGTATTTACATGAATTTATTCCTTCATGGCCATGAGTCTTTGATTTGATGCTAAAGACTTGTAATGCAAAGACCATGCTATATACCTCTTACATGGTTTAAAATGATGGGTTAGTAATGCTAATATAGTTGGAAATACTTGGCCACATAAATAAAGCTCAATAATACAATCAAACTATCTTCAAGCTGAGCATAACCTTGTGGATAGGCTCAAATATATCCTCTATGAGATTGAGATTATCTTTAGAACATATTGAAAACATTAGTCCTAAGATCAATACAATGGTGAAAGAGAGTGCAATTTCATAGATCTCATGCTTCAATATTTTCAACACACATAAAAGTGTACCCTATTCTAAGGAAACTTGACATGAATCATGTTAAAGTACACCTAGTTCTTATCACATGACTTGACAAGATTCTAAGTATAGTGTTACAGTAATTTTCATGATATCGAAGTGGAAAATGATAACAAAGTATACCCTAAAATATTTTAAGCAAGGCAATTCAAAGTAAGTTGTTGCATCAAACTTCTTTGTCATCAAAGTGGTAGTCATAGTATACCCGATCAAGTCATTGTACTAAAATTCCTAATAGATTAATGGTCATAAAATCTTATTAGTTTATTGGTATACAAGGTGGAGAGCACAACCTTCCTTTATACATGTCAAAGGGCATCTTGTAGAGTTGAAAAGAGGTA
Source organism: Lygodium microphyllum (assembly GCF_053477565.2). Lineage (NCBI taxonomy): Eukaryota > Viridiplantae > Streptophyta > Polypodiopsida > Schizaeales > Lygodiaceae > Lygodium > Lygodium microphyllum. The sequence goes on from NC_141139.1 coordinate 120,297,312, forward strand.
ACAATATTGATGTGCATACCATATTAAGTTATAAATCACTTTTTGTCATCTCATGGTCTTATAATGAGGAGGTTGATATGTGTACTATATGTACAAATGTTTACACTAAGAGGTTGAATCTTTTTGTCTCATGTTTCTAAAAGGGAAAAAAAAAAAGGTAAATTAGGTCCCACTGAGCTCACTAGCTAACTATAAAATTATCATTGATCCTTTCTCTTGACAAGGTTGAAAAAATAGTGTTTTAAAATATACTTTACTAAATATTCAATGGGTGAACTTAAATTTTTCAAAGTCTAGTCTTCAACCTAAATACATATCAAGATGGATGTTTCCATAGCCAAAGCTAAGGTCTGCAAGTTTCACAAAATTTTGGCAATTTGAAGGGGTCACAAAAGAAAAAATATGGATATCAAGGACCCATTAAGCTTGGAACCTATTAAGCATAAAGCTCTCAATGCTTTATCTTGACAAGATTTTGGAGAGCAAAATCTAAACTAAATTCTACTAGAAGCCAACAAATGATCCTAACAATTTGAAGTCTTCAATTTAACCTAGTATTTCTAGCCCCATAGCCAACCTCTCATCATGTATTTAGAATGGCAAATGACAGACACATGACATACATTAGAAATGTTTACATAATACTAAGTGACAAAAAGGGATTACAAAACTTAGATAAATTATGGGCATAAAGCTAACTAAGAGAAGAATATTCTTCAACTTGAACACTTATTAAGGTGCATGTCTCCATGCCCAAGCTAAGGTCTCAATGTTTTATAAATAACTCATAATCCAAGGTACACATAAAAGCAAAAACATCAACATTAAGGTTTCATTAAGCTTATTGTAACTTATTATTAACAATAAAACTCTCAATCTTCTATCTTGAATAGATTTTGGAAAATAAAATCTAAACAAAATTTTATAGTACAAAAACAACAAATGATCCTAAAATTTGACATCTTCAACTTGATCCCATTTGCTTGGTCGCATGGCCAAGCCCTCCTCATGTATTGACAATGATAAATAGCAAAAGGATTTCCATAGTGACCCAAAAGCTAGGCTCGGCTTAAAAAATTTATCATGATGACCCAAAAAACAAGCCAAGTGAACAAAAGGGATAGAAAAATATAAAAAGACTTACAAAAATCTAAAATTTAGGGATATTATTAGATTACTATTGTAAGAAATATCTTAATAATGATAGAATTGGCCATGTTGGGAATGAAACTTTTCCCATTTTACCTAAAACACTCTTAAACCTTATCTATTAGCAAAACACATTGAAGTGTACCTTGACTAAGGTTGATACAACTATTAATCAAAAACCAAAATTGACACTGTGTGATGAGCTATCAAAACCACATCTTCATGATGCTTCTCAGCCTAGAAGGAAGAGCTGTCAAGTATTTCCTAGCAAGCCCAAGGAAATTCATGCTGTCCTATTTGGTCTAAAGTCTCCTAATTTTAAAAGATCTTTGTTTTCTAAGTAGAAGCAAAAAAATCCAATAGGTAGTAGCCTAGCATATCCACTCAATCAAAGGAAGAAAATCCACAAAAATTCACCAAGAATACACCAAAGGATTAACAACCTTCCTTTGAGAGCATGTTAGAGGCACATTTGAACTTGTTAAGACCAAGTCTACTAATCATTTTACAGATCTAAGAAATAAATCATTCTTGATGACAAGGATTGACTAACCCACTAAATTTTAAGCTACCACTTCCAAATCCATAGTGGAATCCACACAATTAGAGACTTTGTCTAGTATGACAAAACATGTGTGTAACGCTTTGATACTATGAGGGGATATAAGATCTAAGAAAAAAGTAGAGTGAATCCAATAACTAACAAGATCTCCTCTTCTTTACCAGAATATCTAGCACATTTGAAGCCTAAAAAAACCAAGAAATCTCTCCTAGAGATGACACAAGAGCACATCAAGGTAATGAACTAGAAATGAAGTGCCTCATAGAGCTTGACAACATATCAACCTTACTAACATGTACCTATACCTATATTGACATTGGAACCTAGACTGAAGAGCACACTGAATAATACCCTTCCAAGCATAGAAAATCTACCATATCTTGGGAAAGGGAGGTTGCAAGTGTTAGATATGATCAATGCCCCACCCTCATTAGGTGCTATCAATGATCCATGGTGCTCAAACTTGTAAGGCCCCCATTATGAGGAGAAGCCAAATGTGAGCCCGGACATTGGTTGAGTCCTGACTTGTATATCAGATGAGGTCTATGTGACCAGATGGCAAAAAGGTGACTGTTGTGGGTCTAATCTTTGGGTTAGATGGAGTGGTTAAAGCTGGTAGCAACTCGAGGCACATTGCATTGAGTTGCGTGGTAAGGGAGTTAAAAGGGATCCCAGGGGGGCCAGCGGCCCCCCTGGCGGGGGTCCGAGGGTAGCGCCCCCGGCCCAATGGTAAAGGGAATATTCCTTGGAATATTCCCTGGCCGACTAGTGGAGGCTCATATGGTAGGTTGGTCAGCAGGCCGACCTAACGACCTTCGCGGGCTATAAAAGCTAAACCCCTTCGCAGCCATCACACAGTCATCTTTCACCCAGTCAGAGTTGTTGTTCCAGCTAGCCTTAAGCTCTTCACCTATCTTCTGTCTAGATCGCCATCTAAGCTTCACACAGTGGAAGCGCACGAGTGGACAGAGCCATCTTTGTATCAGTTGTTTGGAGTTAAAGAATTTACTTATTCTCCTCTTATCTATTGTGTACTCTCTATCTCTTTCTCAGATTCTGTTCGCTGCGCCGTGTATATTTTACATGGTATCAGAGCCCAGGGGGCTCTAGAGATCGGAGAGCGTGCAAGAGGCAAAGGCTTCAACAGCAAAGAGAAACGATGTCGACTCCGGGAAGCGGTTCTAGCGCATCAGGAAGCGGTGCAGGAGGTGGTGCTGCTGTACCGGCTATTCAAACACTGAGGATTCGTCCACCAACCTTCAGCAAAGGCAAGTTAGATGGTACAAACTACACCTTGTGGAAGTTCAAAATTACAACTATCCTTGATTCTTATGAGCTTCTGGAGACTGTGCTGGGGACTGACGCAGAACCACAGCCTACCCCCGACCCATCAAATCCTAGTGTGATGATTCCTCCGAATGCAGATCTTCTACGAGCTTGGAAACGAAGGAATGCAGATGCATTGTGTGCCTTAGTTACAAGCTGTTCTGACAGTGTTTTGACTCTGATTCAGCATACAACCAAAGTGTCAGAGGCTTGGAATGTACTAAGGAGTCAGTACGAAACGCGAAACCAAACAAGGATTCAAAACTTGGAGAATCAACTAGCAGTGGAGAAGTTTGCTGAAGGAGAGACGGTTGAAGCATTCATCACTCGGATTAAGAATCTGCGCGACCAGATGGCTGGCGCTGGGATACAAAAGACTAGCGAAGAGCTAGCTTAGAGGTGTCTTCGGATTTGTCCACAAAAGTTTGATGGACTAGTAACTGCCCTTAATACTCAAGTGAGACCTCAAGCTTTGACTTTTGAGGAGTTTTGTGCATTATTAATGGAGGAGGAGTTGAGGCTGAAAGCCCGAGAAGGAAGCAACATTGGAGATGCTGCATTCTCTGCCAATGCAAAAGGCAAAGGTGTTTCCTCCACCAAAAATGATGGTGACAAAAAGAAGAAGGGCGGCAAGAAGAAGTTTCAAGGAGAGTGCTTCTACTATAAGAAGAAAGGACATGCAATTGCAGATTGTCGTGTCAAGAAGGCAGATGAAAAGAATGGTACCCTTAAAAGTAAAGGGAAAGAGACAGCCAATACGGCTGAAGCAGAGTTGGAATTATTCATGGCGACCATTGAGGAAGTGTGCTCCTCGGCGCAAGAAGAATCTACCATTGACTCTTGGGTGTTGGATAGTGGGGCCTCCCGTCACATGACCAACAAGAAAGGTCTATACAGTTCTATGCAGCCTCTACTAGAATCCATCACTGTGACGGTTGGAAATGATGCTAAATGCCCTGCTGCGGGCACAGGTACTATTTCTTTTGTTGCTACAAATGGTGAAGTCAAAAAGCTTTCAAATGTGTTGTATGTTCCCGAAATCAGGAGAAATCTCTTATCAGTTGCTACCATAACTGATCTTGGTCATGAAGTGAGGTTCAAGAAGACAGGTATAGAAATTATTGATAGTGCTGGCACAATTGTTGGCAAAGGAGAAAGAAGGAACAACCTATATGAGCTAAGTGCTCTTACAGCCACTGCTGGAGTGGGCACAAGTAAGCTTTGGCATGAAAGGTTTGGACACATCGGATTTGCAGTATTGAAGGAGATGCAAAAGCAAGGTATGGTTGCTCACCTACCTACAATAATTGAATTGAAGGAACCATGTGAAGCTTGTATGATGGGCAAGCAACAGAGAAAGGCATTTCCACAAGAAAGCAAGAATAGAGCACAAGCTCCTCTAGAGTTGGTGCATGCTGACTTGTGTGGTAAGATGTCTACACAGGCCTTGGGGGGATCTTCTTATTTTATGTTGATTGTCGACGACTACAGTAGGAAGATGTGGGTGTACTTCCTTCGTGATAAGGCTCAAGCTTTTGGTAAGTTTAAAGAATGGCTAATACTTGTTGAGAATGAAACAGGGAAAAGTGTGAAGAAATTTAGAACAGATGGTGGTGGTAAGTTCAACTCAAAGGAGTTTGAAGGCTTTTGCAAGAGCAAAGGGATCAAGCATCAATTGACGATGCCTCACACACCTCAGCAGAATGGTGTTGTGGAACGCAGGAATCGCACCATTGTGGAGATGGCAAGATGCATGCTAAAGGGCAAGGGATTGCCTAACCATTTTTGGGCTGAAGCTGTTAATACTGCAGTCTACATTCTAAATCGGAGCTATACAAAGGCTCTCAAGGGAAAAACACCTCATGAGGCTTACACTGGTAAGAAACCATCTGTTTCACATTTCAGAATTTTTGGATGTGAATGTTATGCACATGTTCCAGATGAGAAGAGAAACAAGTTACAACCAAAAAGCAAAAAATGTATCTTCTTGGGTTATAGTGATGAGCAGAAGGCTTACAAGTTATATGACCAAGAGGCAAAGAAGATCATCGCGAGTCGTGATGTGGTGTTCAAGGAGGAGCCGCATACAGTGGAGGAGGAGAAGGCAAGTTCTTCCACTTTATCATCAAGCGAAGAAGTAGTCCATTATGAACCTGTCTCGAGAGCTATCCCTATCCTTAAGGAGGAGGAAGCATCATCTTCAGATGATGAGGAAAAAGTTCACCAACCTGACATCACCCCACCGGAAAAGCCATTGCCGCGCTGGGTGAAGCAGCTCTATGACCACAATAATCCTATGCCTGCATCTGTTGAGGAGAAGGCAGACAGACCAAGGAGGTCTCAAAGAATAGAGGAGCAAAGGAGGGCTTCTGCTCACATAGTCAATATGGCCTTGATGGTTGAGATTATGAGAGAAGTAAAGGAGCCAACTGACTTAGAAGAAGCACTTGCAGATCCATCATGGAAGGATGCTATGCAGGCGGAGTATGACAGCATAATGAAGAATGACACTTGGGAGCTAGTGGATTGACCAGCAAAGCGGAAGGTTATTGGCACCAAGTGGATCTGGAAGGTAAAGTACAAGGCTGATGGTACCTTAGAAAAGTACAAAGCTAGACTGGTTGCCCAAGGATTTTCACAAGTTGAAGGGTTTGATTTTCAAGAGTCATTTGCCCCAACTGCCAGAATGACCACTATTCGCACAGTACTTGCAGTGGCTGCCCACAAGAAGTGGCCAGTGTACCAAATGGATGTTAAGTCAGCGTTCTTAAATGGTGACCTCAAGGAGGAGGTGTACGTGGCTCAGCCACCAGGGTTTGAGGCCCCCCATTCTGAGAACAAAGTGTGTAAACTGAAGAAGGCATTGTATGGGCTGAAACAAGCCCCCAGAGCATGGTACCAGCAGATAGATAGGTTCTTTTTAAACCTAAACTTCAAAAGATGTGCCTCAGATGCTAACTTGTATGTTTACAGGGATGGTAAAAAGTGTGTAGTGATTGTCCTATATGTGGACGACCTTCTTATTACAGGTGACTATGAAGATATGATCAACCAAACTCGAAAGGCTTTGAGTTCTGAGTTTGAAATGACAGACTTGGGCTTGCTACACTATTGTTTGGGGATTGAAGTCTGGCAAGAGCCAGGAAAGATCTTCATCTCTCAGAAGAAGTATGCATGGGAGATCTTGAAGGCATTTGGCATGACCGAGTGCAAGGAGATAGCTACACCTATGGAGGTGAATGCAAAGTTATCCGTCGAGGATACATCAGCACTAGCAGACATTGGGAGGTATAGGAGGTTGGTCGACAGTCTGATCTACTTGTGTAACACCAGACCAGATATCAGTTTTGCTGTTGGTGTTTTGAGCAGGTTCTCAAACAAACCTCATGAGAGTCATTGGAAGGCTGGGATGCGGGTGCTCAGATACTTGAAGAAAACTCTTGACTATGGTATCACATACAGTTTCGGAACTTCTCTTGTGGGGAACTGTGACTCAGATTGGGCAGGAGACATTGATTCTAGGAAGTCAGTTTCTGGTTATTGTTTCTCTTTGGGTTCAGGAATTTTCTCTTGGATTAGTAAGAAGCAACCAACAGTGGCATTGTCTTCTACCGAAGCAGAGTACAAGGCAGCTTGTTTTGCTGCATGTGAGGCCGTATGGTTGAGAAGGATTCTATAGCATATGGGAGTGCAGGATGAAGAACCAACTGTGCTGAGATGTGACAATCAGAGTTGCATCGCCATTGCCAAAAATCCAGTGTTTCATGCACGCACCAAACATATAGAGATCCAGTATCACTATGTGCGTGATTTGATGGAGGATGGGATAGTGGAATTGGTCTACTGTCCAACAGAGGAGAATGGAGCATATATCTTCACCAAAGCACTTACGAAGGATCTGCTTCAAGTTCATCTTCAGAGACTCGGCATTGGGCCGAGAAGATAGTTCACCTATGGGTGGACATTGAGGGGGGGTGTTAGATATGATCAATGCCCCACCCTCATTAGGTGCTATCAATGATCCATGGTGCTCAAAGTTGTAAGGCCCCCATTATGAGGAGAAGCCAAATGTGAGCCCAGACATTGGTTGAGTCCTGACTTGTATATCAGATGAGGTCTATGTGACCGGATGGCAAAAAGGTGATTGTTGTGGGTCTAATCTTTGGGTTAGATGGAGTGGCTAAAGCTGGTAGCAACTCGAGGCACATTGCATTGAGTTGCGTGGTAAGGGAGTTAAAAGGGGTCCCAGGGGGGCCAATGGCCCCCCTAGCGGGGGTCCGGGGGCAGCGCGCTATAAAAGCTAAACCCCTTTGCAGCCATCACACACTCATCTTTCACCCAGTCAGAGTTGTTGTTCCAACTAGCCTTAAGCTCTTCACCTATCTTCTGTCTAGATCGCCATCTAAGCTTCACACAGTGGAAGCGCACGGGTGGACAGAGCCATCTTTGTATCAGTTGTTTGGAGTTAAAGAATTTACTGATTCTCCTCTTATCTGTTGTGTACTCTCTATCTCTTTCTCAGATTCTGTTCGCTGCGCCGTGTATATTTTACAGCAAGTACACTTACATGGCCTCCAAACCTGCAAGAAATGCTTACTTCAACTAGAAAATTAGCCTTCCACTCAACAGGAATGAGGCACATAGGACATATCTTCATCTTCCTCATCCTCACTCTCTCCCTCTTCCATGATTATAAAAAAAAACAAGAAAGTAAAATATAAGGAAGAAAGCAAGAGTTGTGCCAATGCAAGAGAGAAGGAAAGATGCGTGTAAGTGGGATAATAAAGAAGAGAAAGAAGGAGGTTGCAACCACCTCTCTCAACCACTTTTTCCCCAAAATCACAAGACTCCTCATTCCCACTTTTCTTTTTGTATTTCTATGGAATATTTGTCTTGCATGGTTTTTGACACCTTATAAAAAAGTTTCATTATTGAAGATAAAAGAACTTCTCAACCTTTCAAATTGGAAAAGTGGCATACTCATTTCAAGGACATGACTTTAGAATTGTTAGTCATGCCTTTTACAATGCTTATCTTGAGATTTTATAGTGAAGTTACAAGGTTAAATATCAAACTACATAACATTCGCCGATGAAGAACATACTTGTGTGCCTAAATTTGCACAAATCTCTGTGTTATTATAATTATATTTTCTCTTATTATACAATCATTGCTGATGAAATCACAGAGCCCATGTCAAAAGAAAAATCTACAGAGTGTCATGAACATTTTATGATCAAGTGTGCATATGAATTCTTGCTCATGCCATAGGAATTCACACCCCATACGAACACACCCTTAATGGGACATCCTTGAGCAAACCATGTGAACCCACCCTTGACATGTCATCATAGAATCTTTTGGAAGATATGCCATGTCATTGCCTACATCATCGATGATATCATCGTAAAAGCTTCGCTTGCATCATCAATGATATCATCATGGAACATTCTAAAAGATGTTTAGCTGCCCTCCAACACCTATAAAACAAGGGGCTCACCATAGATCTCCTCAGTCTTGCCAATGCTAGTCTTGGAAGCTCAAGGATTTGAGACCTGTAAGTAAGTAACTTCAAGTGTTCTTGTTCTTGTCTAGTCATGGTATCTAGTCTTGCCTTGTCTTCCATTATACTCTTGTTATCTTGTCACCTTGTAATCTTGTAGTATGAGATCTTGTCTAGTATTGTCTTGTATCTTATTCATCCCTATCAAGGAAGAACTTGTCATTTTTACATCTTGTATCCATACCTATGGTCCCACGTTCTAGGATCCTTCATATCCTATCGAGTCCTATTGTCCATACCCAAAGGCCCCAAGTTCTGGTACTTTCTGTATATTGTTAAGTTATCATTATACCTTGTGCCCCTACATGGGATTATCTTAAAATCATAATTCTTGTAACAAAATTTTGCATCTAGTCTAATCACTTGAGTGCAGTCTAGTTCTCCCATAATAGTTTGGCAAGACTCTTTTCTAGCCCTATTGAGCACCATGGAGGCAACGCTTGAAAGAATCGTGACCTCCCTTCAAAACCTCCAAGAACAAATTCAAGACTTAAATGAATATAATCCTCCACCACCTCTGTAGATTGAAAATCATAAAGAATTTGAGGTTGAGCATGTCTTAGACTCGAGGATCTCTCAAGGTCGATTGGAATACCTTATTCACTGGAAAGGATATGACATCAATGATCACACTTGAAAACCTACAAAATATCTCCAAAGAGTAAATCTCAAAGTTAAATAATTTCACAAGAGGAATCCAATAAAACTTGGACCAAACCACCAAGCCGCTCCTTGTGGAACGCGTCACTGGGGGGTGATGTCCTAGACATGCATGATCAAGTGAAGGAGTTTTCCACAGGGGAGGAAGGGAGGAAACAAAAAGAGGAGCAACACCACCAAGAAATGGAAACAATTATCAAAAGGCCAAGCCTCGAAAGAGAAGAGCAGGAGAGAATGAGCAGAGAATTGGAAGATCAACAGCGAAGGCTCACAGCCTTGGTGCAAAGATAGGGAGAAGGCATGTAAGAAATGAAAAAGAGGGCTGAAGAGTGGGCAGGCCAGAATGAGCAAAGAGTGAAGACCTTGGCACATCGCCTGGCTCTTGTGGAGAAAGAGAAAATCCTAGCAGAAGGCAGAGCAAAGGCAGTCCAAGTGGCCTTCCGTACTCAACAACAAATCTTCCGGAATACCTTGATGGATGTCACTCATGAGGAGGAAGGGGAATCCTTGGAGGCAGTAAAAAAGAAACTGAGCATAGTGCCCAAAGCCCTACGAGCAAGGCTACACATGCCCTCCCAACCCATTACAGTGGGGCTAAGCTCGGAGGAACAACGTAGGTATCTACTATTGGCCGGCCTAAACCCCCAGGAGATTGATGCTTAGGGGTTTGTAGAAGGGGTACAACAACAAGAGTGCCTAGGGAGTGAGACAGAACTACATATCAACCTAGGCGGATTCGAAGAAGAAGTGGTTCCACAACCCCCTTCACCCCATCTTGAAGGGCAAGGGCAGCCAGCAGGTGCATCTGTGGAGAGGAAAACCACCTTGAGGGAGAAGAGGAGAGAATTGGTGGAAGAAGCTAGACAAAGATTAAGGGCTAACCTTATGGCCCAGCCGTATGTACCCCTCCCGCCATGCCCAAATGACATGCCTCCCAGTTTTCATGTGGAGCTCATACTCTAGGAGAGACAAGAACAGGAGAAGCAGCCCTTCACCTTCAGCTTCCTCATTCCCAATGCCCTGTGTAAATTCCTTCATATTAAAATAGTGGACGAGGTGATCAACGTCGGAAGCTGACTAAGCCAATAGTGGCTGAAGGAAAGAGAGAAGAATCCCACCCTTTGGGGCACCAAGGATGCTCAATACTGGAAGAATAAAGTTTTTGAAGTGCCTCGGTCCATGCCCGGATACGAGTGCCAACCACTGTGGCAAAGGCGCATTTGCGACGACAATGTATTTGCATGGATGGCCTTCTATAACACTCTTCCTTCAGAGAGGAATGACCCTACCTACATGGCGTACCCTCGATGAACAGGAGTAGACTTTGATGCAAACACCCATGGCTGTTACGACTTCCCTGTAATATACAATCCCTATATCACCACTTTAGCCCATGCCCTCACCTTCACCTTCGACAGCTTAGATGCCACCATGACACACTTTATCGCTGATTTCTCCTCCTACCTGGATTCTGCCTTCATCACCACTTGCAACTATCTTAGGCTCCTAAAAATCCTACTTAGACAAGAACCCACCCCGGATAAACGTGCCCTTCCCTCGCTCTTTTTTGATCCTAACACAATCGATAGCTGCACGATGACCCGCCTAATGATGTGAGCCAACCTCCTCCCTTCTTTCTACCTTGTTGTTCTTGAAGACATGAGTGACATCCGGTTCACTCGCTACAACCATCCATTCCTCTCCACCACTCCCCTCCAGGTTCACTTGAACCTTAATAATTTCATGCAGAGTTGGAGAGTTTTGAGCCATTCCATTAAATCTCATTCACCACCCCCTCTCCTAAGGACGAGGACTAACAATTTCCTACTACTAAACCCAACCCAAAAAAGAAAAAAAAAGAAAGGAAAGAAAGAAAAATGTATCCGCACGTAGGTCGCAACACATGGCTCACAATCCCTACATCTAGGAGTCCTTAAGTTAGGCAAGTTCGGTGACCTCGGTTGGTTGGCCCCATTCCTAACCCCCTAGCCATTTTTTGCCCCCACTTCACGCTTAGGGCACCCCAAGGGCAGGACACACCTAGGGAGGTAACAGTCGCCTATGGTTAGACCTATCACCCTACACTACACTCACCGCACCTCCCTACCACACAAATGGGGTCCTCAAGTGTGGGATATCACCCAAGCCTACTACTTGTGGTTTGACCTAGCTCCCCATCCCACTAGCATGAGCACAATGCACCACACAGTAAGGTAGACACTCCCCTTAGGTAGAGCACCACACTTTCTCCTTTCGGATACTGCAAAATGTGACCAACCATCAACTTCAGAGGCCCCATCATCCAGTTGACATCTCATTGGCTCTCCGTCAACCATCATTGCCCACGCTTCCAAAACAGCCAGCCCACATCTGGCCCTACCATCACCTGACCAACAACTTGTCAACTGCCGACCCTTCCCCAACAACCAGCTCAACGTGCCATGGGACTAGCACTTGCCTCAGAGGGGGATAATGTTAACCTAAAATTGAGATGGCAAAAAAATGAAGGAAAAAGCGAAAAAAGAATGGAAAATGAGCAAAGGTGTAGAGGCGGCCTCTAAAGCTAAACTAGGGCAAAAGAGTAATTTTAAAGGAAAGGCGCTTCAAAAACTCTAAAAACTCTTGTAAAAGAGCGCTAGGCTCCCTTCTGTGCCAGTTGTAAAAGAATAGATGGGTATAGGCTTAGGGAATGAAGCAAGAAGAGGGAATTAGAAAAAGGGACCTTGCCACAATGGCTGGTCATGTAAAAAGGGATGGGTGCCCATGGGGTTTTAGAGTTTGTATATATAAAGTTCAAAAAGTGAATGGAAGCTCATTCTTTGGTGTGTGGCTAACAAGAGTCCTTTCTTCTTCTCTTCTTCTCTTCATTTTTCTTTTGTGTGCTCTTGAGAGAGGGAGAGTGAGAGTGTTAGGGAGTAAGTGAGTGTGTGGGAGTGAGGGGTTAAGAGGGTGAAGCTCTTCACCATCTCCTCTTCTCTCTTCTTCTCTCTTATCTTCTCTTCTCTTGTCTCGCATGCGGCTATGGTGGATGGAGCTTGGAGATGGAAGAGGCTTGAGGATTCTTGAGCTAGCATCTAGGATTGTTGAGGTACCAGCTTGTGTGAAGTAGGAGGCAACTCATTTGGGCATCAAGGTAAGCTCACTACACCCCGAGAGGATCGACGGCATCAGCTAGGTGAGAGATAGCCATGAGAGCTCGCTTGGAATGCTTGAAGCAATAAGCGGTCCTTGGGTCTTGGCGGTTGAGCGAGAGCTCCCACAATCATTGAGAATTTTGACCCCATACTTCACATTATGCAAGGCTTGGGCTAGCGTAACACTTGAGCTCTTATGGATCTTATCACATTATGGGAGCTTCACAAATAGGAAAGACTCCCTGTGCAAGAGCATTGAGAATATTTGGGATGAGAAAGCTATCGAGTTTCAATAGGCATGAAATATGTGAAACAAATATTTTAATTTCAAATTCGAGTAATTCAAGGTGATTACATGTTCTCATATCACTCAGTGCCACATTATAATAAACATAGACTCATATATGTGAAAATTAATTGGGATGCATAGATATGATTATGCATGTACCTACCATGTGTGTAATACCAAGACTATAAATACCGAGCTAGCATGAATTTTCTCACAATTTTCACAATCTCTCTCTCTCCCCTCTCTCTCTATATATATCTCTCTTTCTCTCCCCATTTTCACAATCTCTATTTGTGTGTGTCTCTCTCTCCCCTTGGCTTGTGGTGTATGCCCACACAAACACACATACACCCTTGATTGAAGATCCTTATCTCCTAAGGTGTGGGCCTCATCATAATTCATTTTCTCATCGATTTTCATTTATCAAATAACACCATTATGGACATGATCAAGCCCTCATACCTTTTCATTAAAGCATTCTTACTCTTTCCAAAACCTGAGGCTCATAAGATAGTAGGGTATCAATGAGGTTAGAATAAGATGCACTCATGGAAGCCTTCATCATGATCAAGAATCACTTCATAGCCAACCAAAGCATGGGATCAAAGTTTGATCAATTAGTGGCATAATTCAACATATTAATTGATAAAATGGGTTCTATTTCAGTTCCCAATGGATCTACCATAAGAATTAAGCAAATCACCATGTCAAATCGGTATTTGAAGTAGGAGGACTAATGGAAACATTCAATATATTAACTAAGAAATTGGGCTCTACTTTAATTTCAAATAGCCTCTACTTATACAAGATTTAGAGAAAGGCTACACTTTACCCCAATGAATCATGAGCATCATGAGGACTTACATTCTAGCCCAATGAGAAGGATGTGCATGGTGTGATCCTTTCTATAAATATTTTTATTGTCAACCCAATCATTATATTAATTGCCCAAAGAGAAATAGATCTACAAATTTTTGGAAAAAGAAACAATTCTATAAAATTTATTTCAATAGCTTCTTGAGAGATGGGCTCCTACTTGTGCAAATTGTAATTGAAATGGACATGCCATGATTAAGTGTACGGATTAATTATTGGTCATACCATATGAATCCACATCCCATGTGAACACACCCTTAACAGGACATCCTAGAGCCAACCATGCAAGCCCACCCTTCTATGTCATCATAGAATCTTCTAGAAGACATACCATGTCATCACTTACATAATCGATGATGTCATCATGGAACATTTTAGAAAATCTTTAGCCACCCTCCAACACCTATAAAAGGAGGGGCTCACCATAGAGCTCCTCAATCTTGCCAATGCCACTCTTGGGAGCTCAAGGAGTCAAGACTAAGTAAGTAACTTTGAGTTCTAGTTCTATTTTTTGTCTAGTCATGGTATCTAATCTTGTCTTGTCTTCTCTTGTCACCTTGTAATCTTACAGCACGAGATATTATCTAGTACTATCTTATATTTTGTTCATCCCCATCAAGGGAGATCTTGTAATTCTAATATATTGTATCCATATCTATGGTCCTAAGTTGTGGGATCCTTTATATCCTAAAAAGTCATGTTGTCTATACCTAAGGTCCCGGGTTTTGGGATTTTTTGTATCTTGTTAATGTATCACTGTACCTTATGCCCCTACGTGGATTATCTTGTAATCAGAATTCTTGTAACAAATCTTGCATCTAGTCTAGTCTCTCAAGCACAGTCTACTGCTCCCATAATAGTTTGGCAAGATTACTTTCTAGCCCTACTGAGCACCATGGAGGCGATGCTTGAAAGAATTGTGGCCTCCCTTTGAAACCTCCAATAACAAATTCAAGACTTGAATGAATGACAAGTGCAACTTCAAATAGAACACCCTATGCATCTAGGCCCTACACTTCAAGAGATGCAAGACTAGATTTGAGACTTGTAGAACAACAAAGGAAGTGATCAAATGATTTCGCATGTTTATCAACCTCCAACAAGAGAAACCAAGATCAACATGCGCCAGAGAAGCTCAATGGTGACTGCTCTAAGTTCAAGGGATTCTTGCAAGTAATGCTATACATCCACATGCAACCAGATAGATATCCAGATGATGTTTCCAAGGTGGGACTCATTGAAACTTTTCTTTGTGATCAAGCTTTATCATGGTTTGCCCCAATCTTGGAAAAGAATATGCCATTTCTTCATAAGAGGCATTTCTTTGCGAGCTCACTTCCACATTTGGAGATGTAGACACTAGTCGAGTAGCAAAAACAAAACTTCGGAAGCTATGACAAGGTAACCACCTTGCCACCTCTACTTATGCATATGAATTTAGGAAATTAATCTGTGACCTCACTTGGCATGAAGAGTATTTTATCAACCAATTCAGATGGGGTATTCAAGATAACATCAGGGATCTCATGCTTACTATGCAAGGCAAAAACACTCAACGATTATATCATGTGAGCAATCTAGTGTGATAATAGAATGTTCAAGAGAAAGAAAGAAAAGTGAGAAGAATTAAGGCCTTTCTAATGGAACCCAGCCCCAATCAGAGAAGAAACCAAGCTTGAACCGATGCATATAGATAATACCAAATTCTAGCCCTTGACCCCACAAGAAAAGCAAAGATGACGAAGAGAAAATAATCTATGCCTATATTGTGGAAACCCTGGACACATCACCCTAAATTGCCCAAATAAGAGGGAAAGAATCCCAAGAGTTGCTGCAACCATCCTCAAGCAGGAAGACAAGGATGTTCGATTGTAAATGAGACCATAAAACTGGACCTTGATATAACAAAGGGTCTCTTGATCCCAGCCACACCCATGGAAACTTTCCTTGTCATAGTCGAGATGATCCTGTCAAGAAAGACCCTTTTTCTCAAAGCCCTGTTTGATTCTGGAGCCTTCACATGTTTCATTGATGATGGCTTTGTGAATAGATACCAGATTCCAGTACTCCAAAAGACCAATCCTACAACAGCTGAAGTCATGGATGGAAGACCTCTAGCATTTGGAGATATTACCAAGGAAACCCGACCACTCATGGTAACTCTTGGTGATCACAAAACTTGTGTATGCAGAATATCATATCTAATCCCAAAAACTTATGTATAATGTCATATCTAGTCATGGTAACTCTTGGTGATCACAAAACTTGTGTATGCTTTAATGTCATATCTGGTCCCAAAAATCCAATTATCCTTGGGATGCCTTGGCTAAAGAAACACAACCGAGAAATTGATTGGGTTAAGCAAAAGATTACACATCATGAAAGTCAAGGAAAGTTGGTATATCTAGGAGCTAAAGCCTTTATGCACACAGCAAGGCAGGAACAAACCTACATGATATATCATATACCAGCTCAAGAATCTAGTAAGGATGAGTTAGTCAAGCTACCAAGCCAGTATCAAGAATTCTGAGATGTCTTTGAAAAAAAGAATACAGATCTCTTGCTCGAACACAAACCATATGATCGTGCTATAGAACTCCATGAGGGGGATCAACCACATCTTGGACCCATCTACAAGCTATCCCCCCTAATGAACTAGCTGAACTACACAAGAACATTGATGAGAACTTAGCCAAGAGGTTCATTAGGCACTCAAAGTCTCCTACTAGAGCCCCAATTCTGTTCATGAAGAACAAAAATGGTTCACTTTGAATGTGTATGGATTATCAAGGACTCAACAAGATAACAATCATTTGCCATTGATACTTGAGCTCTTGGAATGCCTTGGAAAGGCCAAGATCTTCACAAAGGTTGATCTATGAGGGGCTTATAATCTTGTACGGATTAGAGAAGGAGACAAATGGAAGACATCCTGCCGCACAAGGTATGGTCACTTTGAGTATGTTGTTATGCCATTCAATCTCACCAATGCTCTTGCACTATTTCAACATATGTTGAATGATATGTTCCAAGAGCATCTAGATGATTTTGTAGTTATATACTTAGATGGTATCTTGATATTCTCAAAAGATCCAAAGGAACATTGTCGAAGGGTTTTCGAAAGCAAAGTCGCAACCATAGAGATTCTTGAGAAATTCCAAGATAGAAGATTAATCAAGTGAGAACAGGCTATGCAATAGTAAACTCCAAACTCTTCATATTCAATGCAAAGATTGCTGATTTAACATGTATCTGTTCAATAAACTTGTTGTTCATAGCCTGAAGAGCTATTGAAACCAAGCACCACTCGTTCCAGTAATCAAAGACCAGTTTTTGATCAGCAATTATTAAACCCTGCGCGAGTTTAACATACTCTATGGAAATGCTTTATTGATGGATTCTATGACTCTGCAGAAGGCTAGGTTTGTCTCTAGCAAGCTCTCTAACACCAAAAGTTACATATAAGATTTCCAGCAAGGGCTGCCATTAGCATGCTTCACTCATGTTATACTCTTCACTGCTTTACAAAGAGCATAATACTTCAAAATCTAATTCTTTGTAATCATTGAGACGTGATTCAATGTCCTCAACTTGCAAATCTCCAACTTTGGCATATAGGAAAGGGAATTCACTTGCAAAATGACCTACTTTTTCGGCTTCTAGTACAACATTAGATCCATCAGCCTGCAACTTTACAAATCTGTTGACAAAGGTGATACTTCTCAGGTCTGGTGAGTCTCTCTTGAGGCACCCAGTTTGACTGAACTTTCCATCTTCAGAGCTTGTGCAAAGAGCATCCCAGCAAGTTCTGACAGAGCCCTGTGCTCGAACCTCAAGAGCTAGTAGTTCTTTTGCTGTGGGAATTTCCTTCCTCTTTGCATAGAAAGCCCTTGACGTAAACACAGGACAAGCTATTACTCTTTCACTGTTTAGCAGATGTTATGAAGATTTCCTCTCATTCTTCTTTTTCTGGGCTTTGCTTTTGCAGATGTTATGTCAGTAAGGATGAATGATAGGAGCTGAGTTCAGCAAACAGTCATGGAAGGCAAACAATTGTTCGTTGTGTCTTTACATAATTTTTCTTAATCTTCATCTTGTTTCCTCATCTGTTTCTTCTTCCTCCTTTGCTGATTGAGCGTGCACAAAGGATATGACAACATTCCGGAAAGCAACCAGGTTTCCATTCCATAGCTTTTTCAATGGTGGTGTCATCTTGTCAAGCTCCTGATCTCAAGAAGATAAGAAGATGCGTGTCTTTCTTCTAAAACTGCTCTCTCTATTCTTAGCTTGAAGCACAAGCCAGAGCTCCTGATTTTGTCGGCTGTATCCTTCTCTCTGTTCATCAATGGCAGACTCCTTTCCAAGTAACAATGAAATCTCCAAGTGCATTCCCCTTTGCTATTTGAAAGGCCCTCTTCTGTGTATTCATCATCTAAAGCATGAGCACTCTTTTTGGCAAGTGTAACGAATGAGTCATTTCACTTTATAATACCCAGCTCTTGAGGTTGCCATACAATTGATTCTTTAGCTGCTGCTAGGTTTTCCCTGTGGCTAGCAATTACTTGCTCTGCTTTTTCTTTTCTTATCGAATAAAGTGCATATACAATCGTAACATTGAGTATCCCAATGGCAGGATTCTACCGGTCTGTATTAGTGATTTGGTTTAAGAATTCTTAGGCTAGAGTTTTAGCATGAGTACTGATAACTGTATCAGTGATTCTGTCTAGCCATGGCTCTTTTGGAAGAGGGTTGGTTTCAAAAACATCTCAGTGGATAGTGGGAAGATTGTATTTCTTCTGGGCGATATCAATTTTCAGGTGCGGCAACAGCTATAGCAGCATCAATCCACGCTTTCTCTGGCATGATCCCTCTTTTCAAATTGCAGAGATCCTCCCTCTCATCTGACTAAGAATAAAATCTCCATCTATATCTATTGAATTCGCATCATAGAGCCCCGATCCTCTTCTCGTGATGCTTTTTCTTCCCCAGGCATTCGATCCTTCCACAATAGGCCCTCGAAAAGCAGCCCCTTTTTTATCAGAAAAGTGGCTCAACTCTTTTGGCAGACCACTCTATAGGTCCTGCTGGCCAAGAACCCCTACAAACACCTGTGAACATGTGATTCTCACTTTCAAATGCTGCCAATCCTTGTTGCACTACACCTCGCATCTAGGAGAGAGCCTGCTGAGTAAACTGCAAATGGCCAAGATCTTGAGCCTGTTGGAGTTTCAGAACTACAACATTAGCATATGCCAACCCATTTGAAGCAACGGATGGTATTAAAATTGAAGGAAATGTTGGGTGTCCACCTGAGATGGACAGAAGACCAGCAGAATTAGGGAAGTTAATGAAACTATTTCTCTGTAGCAGTGCTGGAGACATTATTGGTATTGAGTCGTTGTACAACAAAGTAGGCTGTGAAGAGACCTCCTCATTGTACCTCTCTTGAAATTCTTGTGAAACCTGCTGAGAGACCACACCCTGGAATTGAGCCAGTTGGCTCATTGCTATGTTCAGATCAGATCTGTTGGCAAGTATTCCATCCATCTGACATTGCGGCCAGAGCCTATCCATACACTGCATGTCAACTTGCATTGGAGCTATACTTGAAGAATAGGAAGCAGTGGCCTTTAATCCCACCAAGTTGTTGATGTTCTACCGATTGAAAGTAAAACTGCCAGAAGGATTTTGATCCTTTCTCAGCAAAATTTTGTCTAGTGATACAGAGTTTTTGAGTCTTTGAGTTCCTGAAATAAGAGGCTACTTTAAACGTTATCCAAGCATGACACCTTACTATTAAAATCTTTCATTCTTCCTTGATGGTCCTGAGGGCCTTGACATTCTGCAGATGAAGACTAGCTCCTTTCTGGAAATAAAATATTACTAGTATCTCCATTTTCGGAGTCCACATTGTGCCTTCTGTTGCCCCCCCTTCTTTCCCTCTTTGGCTTTTTCAGAGAAATAGAAAAATAGCAATCCTTTTCCCACATTCTACATATCCTGAAAGCTTCACAGTCCAAGAAACTGTATTTCAAACTGGTAGCCTGTCAAAAACTTGGCAGCATCTCCATGAAATCCACATCTAGTATACATTTCTACCAGCATGTTTCCCACAGGGAACTTCCCTTTTAAATCCCCTTTGAATTATCTCAACATGCATTTCATGTCCTGTTTCCAAAGCTCCTATAATGCTACAAGTTTTCAATTTGCAAAGATAAATGAAAGCATCTGAACGCACCTCATCATGAAGCCCATGTTCAGCGTATCTTTTTGGTGGATTTCACATCTCGGATGCACAACTGTACGACATCCACCCCCTCTAATCCTGCGCATCCTCCGGATGGGCCAACTACCCATGATCATTATCATCAAGATCCACAAATAGATCAATCTCTTCATTGTGCATTTCTGGTATATCAACAAGATTATCTGTCATATCATCTGTCTCTTCTATTGGAGTTTCTTCTCGTTGCTCTTCTCTTGCAAAGTCTTCCAATGCATAATCCTCATCATCTCTTTTCTTAAAAATCTTGATTCTTTTTTCTACAATAGGCACTCTAAGCACTATCCCATCCAATTCTGTCAACTCATATGTTGCATTATCAAAGACATGTTTGACTATGTATGGCCCAAACCATCTTTTCACCATCTTTCGAAGTGCAATATGCTGATTTTCAAGGTTGCTATCAAAGACTAATACCCAGTCTCCCTCTTCTATTGCTCTTGGCCGCAAGCGATGCCTGCTGTCAAACCTGTCCTTATTTCTTTGTCTAGCAAGCTTCAACCTGTCAATAGCTAGCTGAATATCCTCTGGTCTTCTCTCCAACTACCGAATCCGAAGAGCTAAGAGCTCCTCTCTCGTCAAATCCTCCTGCCAAGGTAAAACTGACCAAGTCAAAGCACAAGTCTCAGTCGGCATAATCGGTTTCTGACCATACATCAACTACAAGCATATATCCTGTGGTAACATTGTGAGTCGTACGATTAGCCCACAAAGCAAATGGTAGAAGTCTCAGCCATTCTCCAATCCGTCCTCTGCATGCTTTGGCTAATGCTTTCACTATCGACCACTCTTCCCATTTCCCTCTGGATTGTATGCTATGGTTAGAGCCAACTTGATTCCTAGTTGAGAGAAAAACTCCCTAGCTTCATCTGCATCCAATTCACCACGATCCGCAATGATCTTACCCACACAGCCATACCTGCAGAAAATTTCTTCCAATAAAAACTTACACACTGCACTAGTGGTCTTCATTCTCAAAGGTCTGCCCTCAACATGATTGGTAAGATCCTCTCTAGCCAAAACAATATACCTCATCTGCCATAGATCCATAGGCATAGTAACCAAGTCAACTACCCACTTATAATGAATGCATAGTGGATAGGTCGGATGAAGCTCATCTCGATGACGCACTACCGAATACATCTGGCAGTCTCTGCAAGTCTCTACAAAGTGAGAAACATCTCTATACATGCCTTTCCACCAATATTTCTCCTTGATTTTCACATAAGTAGCCCACACTCCTCTATGACCAGCCCAAGGACTCTCATGAAACTCCCTCATCACCTGTAACTGTGTCTCTCTATCGCAGACAACCCACAAAGGTAATCCGCCTCTTTTCTTTGGATGCTTCCAAAGAAATCCGTCCTTGAGAAAATAACCATAGGCTTTTCTTCAGATCTTCTTGAACCCTTCATCTGTCCATTCATCTCTTTTGCTTAGTGTACTAAGGTACTTGCCAATCTGCAACCAATCTCCAACATAGAGTTCTTCTATGAAAGCCACAATATCATAGACATGGCAAACATGATCAACCATAACGGCTAAAATTTCTGCATCATCCTCTTCTGCAAGTAGTGTCTCCTCATCATCATATCTAGCTCTAGACAGCATATCTGCCACTGGATTATCCTTCCCTATCAATGGCAAGCAATCTGTCTCTACCACAACTGAAGCTCCAATAAAGTACTCCTTGTCACATTTGAGAGCCATAACAATCCCTAGTAACTCCCTCTTGATTTGCGGATATCTCCTCTGTCTCTTGTTTAGGACTTTTGCCCCAAACCGAATAGCATACCTGTTTCCATCTACATCATCTTGACCCACAGCCCAACCTATGCCAATTGGACTAGTGTCAACTATCAATACAATAGGTCTTCCGCAATTATAATCTGCTTTCCTAAGAGTATGAGAAATTTGCAATAGCTTCTTCAATTTCCACATGGCTCTAGTGTGGCTCTCATCCCAATAGAATTTCTTCCCCTTTCGAAGCAGCTGATATAAACAATCTGCTATGTGTGCAAAACGGGGTATCCAAATCATATAAAACACACAAGCTCCAATGAATCTCCATACCTCTGAAGTGGTAGAACAATACTCCATAATCTTGCCTATAGCATCCACCTTCTCAGGTGAGGGTTTCCTGCCATAATATCCACACATATGTCCAACAATGACAACCTCATTTACTCCAAAAACAGATTTTTGCCCTGATAGTGTCAAGTTCACTTCTTCCAACCTGGCCAAAATCTTCTCACAAGTTGAAATATGATCAGCCACAAAGTATCTGCATCCCTGCTCATTTAGACTCTCATTCTTCTCTTCTTCTCCACACCCCTTAATGGGCACATCATCCAAGAAAGTCATGGTAAGCTGAGGTATGTAATCACAAAGGACCTTATGCATGGCATTCATCATATGCGCAACTGAATTAGTGGCACCTTGAGGCAAGGTACACATCCTGACAAGCCCAATAGGAGTTCTCATAGTGGTTATGTCCCTGCTTTCCAAAGCCAGCTGAAACTGATCATATCCCGAATACAAATCACCTAAAGAATAGATGGCACGCCTAGCAAATGCTTCTGCAAACTCATCCACAATTAGACCTATACCAACATTCCTGATAGTAACTCTGTTTACTGGCTGCATGTCCTGTATAAATCGGAGAGTACCATTCTTCTTTGGAACCGTAAACCACCTATTTGAGTATGGTGCAGATGAAGGCTCTAGGATTCCCATCCTGATTTTCTCATTCAACAAGTCAATCAGCTTTGGCAGGTGTGCCTTAGGCATTGGAATAGGTCAGAGGTTCCATGGAATATGAGGAATAGTAAAGATCACCATAGGAGCAACAATATCCGGATTCACACATCCAATCTCATGCGGGAAAAAAGCAAACCCCCTTCCATGTCGCTCAAGCATCTCCTAAAAGCATTGCTTCTCTGTGGGTAGCAAGAAATCACCATTTCCAATTTTCAATTCAGCAAGAGTCTTTGCTGAAAATTTATGACCTATATGCTCCGGATTCCTCAAAATTGGCTGTTTGGCAGCCCTCTCTATTTATTGATCACTGTCAGGTGGAAGCGATACAGCTACCGGCTTCACCTTCTTATCCACAGTTTTGTATTTCGTGTCAACCCTGGCTTCATTATGTTCCTCTGCATTACTCAAATCTTGCTGTAAATCAACAATTCTGCACTCCAATGGCTGAATATCCTCAGCCCTGTGCTCTATGGACTGCATAGGAATAGCCCTAAACTCTGGATGCTGAAATATTTCAGCAGTAAACTCTGTTGGCTGAAAGTTTTCAGCCCTCTGTGTCTCTGTAAACTGATCATAATTAGCCGGAAACTCTGTTTGCTGAATTTCTTCAGCACTCAACACTTTTTCCTGAGTCACCTCAGCCTCTGACTCTATCTATGACACAAAATCTGCAATTTCATGAAACATGTCTAGGGATTGCAATAATACATTACTGTGACAACTTTGCATATAAGTTTTCAGCATATTTTCCATCTCTATCATCGTATCTGCACAAATCATACTGTCATACATCCCATCTATATGCTCATCATCCTCTAAAATTCCTGCATTTTTCAAAATTTCTCCTTCCTGCATATGTACTGCCTAGCAGCTCTAGGTAACTGAGAAGTCTTCTGATAGCTCATCGAACTGTTTGCTGAAATCCCAACAAAACTGGAGGAGAAAACACTACTGCCAGGAGGCGAGAACTCCAATCTCCTCTGCTTTGTACCACCGTCGTCTCGCGAAACAGCGGTACCTAATGAAAACCCGAATCCCTCATAGTGGGCAAAGGTGCATCTCTAAGAGTATCCCTGTTTCTAACATGGTTCACACATAGAGTCATAAACTGAACTGCTCTCATGCCATCTTTACTACAAATCGTGCATAAGCAGATCCATCATCCATTACCTTTGTTTCTATGCGCATCTCTGTGATGAATGGCTGTCCAAGAGTTATGGGATAAGAGCATGAATCCTGCACAAAGAAATGGAAATCCTCCTCTACATCTCCAATAGAAACCATGACACTGGGACAGGCAGCATACAAATCACCTACATTGTTGTTGGCAGCTCTCATACGCCACCCATGCTCTACATCCATAGGCCATCTGCTACTTTCATAAACTCCACGAACTATGAGATTAATCTCTGAACCATGATCCACCAAAGCAACATAAGGCACATGTTTCTCTCCAATTTTTACCATCGTCTCTGTAGTTGCCCTAGCCCAATGACTCTGCGAAAAGTGACTACGCGGTATCAAGACAGGCTCATCAGTTTCAGCATAATGCATAGGCTGAACCCTCTTCTCTATCTATGGAAAAATAGAAGCATTCTCACCCATAACCTCATCCTCATCCTCATCCAACTCCCCAATCAAAACTCCATGTGTATCAGTAGTAGGAAATGCATGTCTTTTCCTCTTCAGGACCTCTTGAAACTGATCTTGAAACTCTCTTTTCGAGATGCCCAAAACCTCAGAAATAGTAAAAGTCACCTCACTGCCAAGTATTTTATCATTAAAGATTTTCTTCATGTCCGTAGATGTCTCAATATCAGACATCAATCTAAACCCTGGCTGCTTTCTCTCTCTAGGCTCTTGCCTCTTTTCTTTCTTTTGAACATCTTCCATCTGTCGTTCTGGCCCTGGTCTCAAAGACGGTCCTGCAGTAGGTGGATTAACAAACTCACCCCCTCTAGTCTTTTTAGCTGCACTTGGATTTTCTTCATCCCTCTTACGCTTCTCCTCAATAAGTACATCTGCTCCCTGAGACTTAGCCAAGTAGGCATAAATAGAGTACCTGTCAACATGCGAATCCTAACCTGTCTCAGATCTGATGCTAGAGCATGCACTAGTCAAAACAGTTTGCTGAATTTTTCACTTGTTTGCCGTCTCCATAGTATAAGTCCATAATGCTGACTGATTCTCTGATCCTTTCTCAATCTAGACTCCATATGCAGAAGCATCTCCTCTACCTGCCACATAAGAAGTATGCGCAGCCATGTCATCCACTAACTTCTTCATTCCGCCCTTCCCAAAGTTGGTAGCAAGCAGAGCTCCTGTTTCAGTCAACCAAATCTTACCATCTTGTCCCCAAAATACCACATTCTTCCTCCTTGCATCCTGAAAATATTCACAATCCCTGCAATGCTGATGGTCCGTACTATCGCACCAAATACATATTTGATCTCTCCTAAGTGCACTAGGAGCACTCCTAGGCGCAGTAGGAGCACTAGAAGAAATAATAGGTGCAGTCGAAGCAAACTGCTCTATCAATTTTCCCACCAACTCCGCTTTAACTGACTCCAGTGTCAAATCTGTTATACCTTTGATTATGCCATCAAGAGAGGTAGGCACCGATAGAGTGGATGGTTTTGGAGCAGAAGGAGCTGGCATCGGTCGTGGAACAGGAGGAATAGGAGGAGTAGAAATAGTAGACACTTGCATAGGCCAAGAAACTGGCTGAGGAGGAGAAGAAATAACAGGGATAGAAGCAGGCATAGGAGCAGAAGACGGCGTCGGTGTCATAGATCCATTCTGTAGGCGGGTCTTCCATATCCTCCTCTTGGTCAAAGTTGAGACTGCATCCTGGGCATCTTGCCAATCCGTTTTAAGACCCATAGGCTTCGTGCGATCCTCAAGAAGTTCTCCCAATTTATCCTGAAGAGCAGGATCTGCAGCTTGCAAGAAAAGCTCAACTTTCTCAACATCCAATGCTCTTTGTTCAATGGCATCAAGCTGACTATACCTCTCTTCAAATTCTCGAATCAACTCTGAAGTAGCTAAACCTTTGTTTGGCATGTAGACCCACTCTCGGAATGACCGCCGTGTAGCCATCCCAAAGTCCTCAAGGAAATACTCTTCTTTCAGGGCCTTCTTAAAATCTTGCCAATGCGATTTTTGAATAAAAAGATCAGTCACTTTTGCCCTCAAGGCGGGTGTGACAAGACGAAGGAAATACTTACTCATAAGTCCAACTAGAACTCCAAAAAACCCCATCTTGATCTCATATGTCTTCAAATATGCTGAAACATTACGGCCATCAAATAGCTTCTTTTCATTCTCAACTACTTCAATCGCCTTAGTCGCGCTGATTGCATTCTCCTGCTCCGAATATAGTTGCCTTTGCTAAGACAACTGTTGTTGATGCAATTGCTACTATTGCTGCATATACAATTGTGTATGTTGATTTTGAAGCTGCATATACATAGACATATTCTGCAAAATCTGCTTTAGATCATCCGTTGAAGTACTTGACGCAGCAGTCAATGATGGAACTGAAGTAGAGGACACAGCAGGAATTGTAGAAGAGGCTGAAATGGATGCTGAAGTATCTCCCATCCTGAAATTTATGCGACGCTTTCACGTCGGGTTCACCAAAGATGTCGAAGGGTTTTCGAAAGCAATGTCCCAACCACAGAGGTTCTTGAGAAATTCCAAGATAGAAGATTAATCAAGTGAGAACAGGCTATGCAATAGTAAACTCCAAACTCTTCATATTGAATGCAAAGATTGCTGATTTAACATGCATCTGTTCAATAAACTTATTGTTCACAGCCTGAAGAGCTATTGAAACCAGACACCACCGGTTCTAGTAATCAAAGACCAGTTTCTGATCAGCAATTATTAAACCCTGCGCGAGTTTTACATACTCTATGGCAATGCTTTATTGTTGGATTCTATGACTCTGCAGAAGGCTAGGTTTGTCTCTAGCAAGCTCTCTAACACCAAAAGTTACATATAAGAGTTCCAGCAAGGGCTGCCATTGGCATGCTTCACTCGTGTTATACTCTTCACTGCTTTACAAAGAGCATAATACTTCAAAATCTAATTCTTTGTAATCATTGAGACGTGATTCAATGTCCTCAACCTGCAAATCTCCAACTTTGGCATATAGGAAAGGGATTTCACTTGCAAAATGACCTGCTTTTTCAGCTTCTAGTACAGCATTAGATCCATCAGCCTCCAACTTTATAAATCTGTTGACAAAGGTGATACTTCTCAGGTCTGGTGAGTCTCTCTTGAGGCATCCAATTTGACTGAACTTTCCATCTTCAGAGCTTGTGCAAAGAACATCCGAGCAAGTTCTGACATAGCCCTGTGCTTGAACCTCAAGAACTAGCAGTTCTGCTGCTGTGGGAATTTCCTTCCTCTTTGCATAGAAAGCCCTTGACATAAACAAAGGACAAGCTATTACTCTTTCACTGTTTAGCAAATGTTATGAAGATTTCCTCTCATTCTTCTTTTTCTGGGCTTTGCATTTGTAGATGTTATGTGAGTAAGAATGAATGATAGGAGCTGAGTTCAGCAGTCATGGAAGGCAAACAACTCTTCATTGTGTCTTTACATAATTGTTCTTAATCTTCATCTTTTTTCCTCATCTGTTTCTTCTTCCTCCTCTGCTGATTCAGCGTGCACAAAGGATATGACAACATTCCGGAAAGCAACTTGGTTTCCATTCCATAGCTTTTTCGATGGTGGTGTCGTCTTGTCAAGCTCCTGATCTCAAGAAAATGAGAAGATACGCATCTTTCTTCTAAAACTGCTCTCTCTATTCTTAGCTTGAAGCACAATCCAAAGCTCCTAATTTTGTCGGCTGTATCCTTCTCTCTAACTCCTTTCCAAGTAGCAATGAAATCTCCAAGTGCATTCCCCTTTGCTATTTGAAAGGCCCTCTTCTGTGTATTCATCATCTGAAGCATGAGCACTCTTTTTGGCAAGTGTAACGAATGAGTCATTTCGCTTTATAATACCCAGCTCTTGAGGTTGCCATACAATTGATTCTTTAGCTGCTGCTAGGTTTGCCCTGTGGCTAGCAATTACTTGCTCTGCTTTTTCTTTTCTTGTCGAATAAAGTGCATATACAATCGTAACATTGAGTATCCCAATAGCAGGATTCTACCGGTCTGTATTAGTGACTTAGTTTAAGAATTCTTAGGCTAGAGTTTCAGCATGAGTACTGATAACTGTATCAATGATTCTGTCTAGCCATGGCTCTTTTGGAAGAGGGTTGGTTTCAAAAACATCTCAGTGGATAGTGGGAAGATTGTATTTCTTCTGGGCGATATCAATTTTCAGGTGCGGCAGCAGCTGTAGCAGCATCAATCCACGCTTTCTCTGGCATGATCCCTCTTTTCAAATTGCAGAGATCCTCCCTCTCATCTGACTCAGAATAAAATCTCCATCTATATCTGTTGAATTCGCATCATAGAGCCCCGATCCTCTTCTTGTGATGCTTTTTCTCCCCCAGACATTCGGTCCTTCCACAATAGGCCCTCGAAAAGCGGCCCCTTTTTTATCAGAAAAGCGGCTCAACTCTTTTGGCAGACCGCTCTATAGGTTCTGCTGGCGAAGGACCCCTACAAACACCTGTGAACATGTGATTCTCACTTTCAAATGCTGCCAATCCTTGTTGCACCACACCTCGCATCTAGGAGAGAGCCTGCTGAGTAAACTGCAGATGGCCAAGATGTTGAGCCTGTTGGAGTTTCAGAACTACAACATTAGCACACGCCAACCCATTTGAAGCAACGGATGGTATTAAAATTGAAGGAAATGTTAGGTGTCCACCTGAGATGGACAGAAGACCAGTAGAATTAGGGAAGTTAATGAAACTATTTCTCTGTAGCAGTGCTGGAGACATTATTGGTATTGAGTCGCTGTACAACAAAGTAGGCTGTGAAGAGACCTCCTCATTGTACCTCTCTTGAAATTCTTGTGAAACCTGCTGAGAGACCACACCCTGGAATTGAGCCAGTTGGCTCATTGCTATGTTCAGATCAGATCTGTTGGCAAGTATTCCATCCATCTGACATTGCGGCCAGAGCCTATCCATACACTGCATGTCAACTTGCATTGGAGCTATACTTGAAGAATAGGAACCAGTGGACTTTAATCCCACCAAGTTGTTGATGTTCTGCTGATTGAAAGTAAGACTACCAGAAGGCTTTTGATCCTTTCTCATCAAAATTTTGTCTGGTGATACAGAGTTTTTGAGTCTTTGAGTTCCTGAAATAACAGGCTGCTTTAGAACGTTATCCAAGCGTGACACCTTACTATTAAAATCTTTCATTCTCCCTTGATGGTCTTGAGGGCCTTGCCATTCTGCAGATGAAGACTAGCTCCTTTCTGGAAATAAAATATTACCAGTATCTCCATTTCCGGAGTCCACATTGTGCCTTCTGTTGCCCCCCCTTCTTTCCCTCTTTGGCTTTTTCAGAGAAACAGAAAAATAGCAATCCTTTTCCCACATTCTACATATCCTGAAAGATTCACAGTCCAAGAAATTGTATTTCAAACTGGTAGCCTGTCAAAAACTTGGCAGCATCTCCATGAAAGCCACATCCAGTATACATTTCTACCAGCATGTTTCCCACAGGGAACTTCCCTTTTAAATCCCCTTTGAATTATCCCAACATGCATTTCATGTCCTGTTTGCAAAGCTCCTGTAATGCTACAAGTTTTCAAGTTGCAAAGATAAATGAAAGCATTTGAACGCACCTCATCATCAGGCCCATGTTCAGTGTATCTTTTTGGTGGATTCCACATCTCGGATGCGCAGCAGTACGACAACATGAGCATTATGTAAAATTAGGTTTGGAAAAGCTCGGAGAAAAATATAGATATACGAAACTTGAGAAGTGTCTTTTCCATCAAACAAAAGTGGAATTCTTGGGGTACAATGTCTCCTAGAGAGGAATATTTATGGACCCCAAGAAGATCGAGAATATTCTTGATTAGCAGACACCCACATGTGTCCATGATATCCAATGTTTCCTTGGCTTTGCTAACTTCTATAGAATATTTATCAACGATCACTCAAAGATAGTCACACCACTCACCATACTCATAGGAAACTCAAAGTTCTCATGAACCCTAGAAGCCGAGATGGCCTTGCAGACCTTGAAGATTGCTTTCATGATTGTCCCAATCCTTGTCCACCCAGATCCTAGCAAGCCATTTTTCTTAGAGGCTGATGCATCATACTATGCCTTAAGAGCCATCTTATCCCAGCGTGGAGATGATTGTCATATGCATCTAGTGGCATTCCACTCAAGAAAGTTCTCCCCTCTAGAAATAAACTATGAGATCCATGAAAAATAACTCCTTGCCTCTAGAGGGTGTAGCCCATAAATTTATCATTTATATAGATCACAAAAATCTAGAATATTTTATGACAACTTGCATCCTCAATCAAATACAATCCCATTGGAGTTGTTAGAAAGACGGATCTAGAGCATGGCAGGAGCTATGGAGGCCAGAAGTTGAATACAAGACTCGTGATGACATGGACAATAGATTGACTATTACACAAGTGAATTAGGTTCTAAGATGCAAGCTTGGACTTATAAACAAAATCTTGTGAAAGAGACTAACAATGACAATGACACTAATTGAAATAAGAAAGCATCATGATATATTGCATTCAACTCATTGAAAGTGATAGTCAAGTACAATGCTTTATAGTAATTGGATAATAGCATTCTGCCTCACTATGCATATGGGATTCATGACATCTCTTGATGCCAGGAGGCATATTCCACGGTGGATTCCGTGAGGTTTTACGGTGGATTCCGTAAACTTAGATGACCGGGGCTCATACACAAATAGGATTCTTTGTGCGAGAAGTTGATGGGGACGCCTGTCCTTTTCGGGCGTTTCACTAATTTAGTGTGTACATGGGTGATTCCATAGCGGGTGATTCCGCAAAATGCATATTAAATTAATAAACGTTTATGAGTTTAGAGTGCGCACTCGTAATAAATTAAGGTTAGGATTTATTTCTAACCAGTTGATTTATTTATGTAGCTGAAGACTGCTAGGTATTCACTTTTGTCGGTTTAATTGTGTTATTTTACTAACGATTGTGAATGCTTCAGTTGATGTGTAGAGATAGCAGCAGTGGCGGAGGAAAGCATTGGAGTCTAGAGGGTTTTCGATCTTTGGACTATATTTTGATAGGCGCCACGCCTATATTTTGTTATGACTATAGAGACATCGATTATTTATTATTATTTTGTATGCGCTTATGCGCCTGGATATGTTATTTCTATTTGGACATTGAGATTGGGCGTGCCGGACTCTATGGGCACCGTCCATTAGCTTTATTTTCCTATTTTTGGTAGAAAGCAAACTCAAAAGCTAAAAGCTTGTCATATTTTTGTAATTGGGCTATTTTTTAGCATAAAGATTGGAAATATACATTAAATACATGCTTTGTGAAGCGCTCACACAAGGCATGGGGGAGATTGAACCCAATTTGTCTCTTGTCTCATGTCGTGCTTGCTTTTACATGGGTTTTTGTGCTAAAAAGTAGAGTACTTTGTTCTTGGGGACCTTCCGGGATTCACCACGTGAGCTATCTGCGTCCGATCTGCGCACCAGTGGTATCAGAGCGGAGCAGAGATCAAGGGCTTCCAATCGCTACCAATCTCGGGCGAAGGCGGAGCTCCAGGAACAAACGGCCTCTACAGTCAATCTCGTCGCGAACCGTCGATACAGGCAGACTTCTAGCGATCAAGAACCCCTATTTCCACTATCAGATCGCGAAGGACCAATCTCTGTCGGCGGAGGACCACTCATACATGTTCTTCATCAAGTCGTTGCAAACAGAGATAAGATTTCTTCTTAATCAAGTTTAGTTTGACCTTAAAGCTTAGTCTTAAGCTTAAGAAGCTTTATAAGATTCAAATCGTCAAATCGATTGGCAAGAAGACATCTCCGAAATTTCCGTGTTAGTAAAAAAACGCCCCCCCCCTTCACGAAAAAACAGTGGCCTGTTTTCTCCTTCTTAAGCTTATTAAGCTTAAGCTTAATTCATTAAGCTTAAGTTACTTCAAACTCTGCAAGTCAGTGAAGGCAAACAAGTCTGTAAACTCCGGGTCCTGCGCTCCAGAAGTCAAGTTCAGTAAGTCACTTGGAATCAAGTCCTGCAAGTCCTGCAAATCGACTAAGTCCAGCAAGTCAACAACTCTGCAAGTCTGCTAAGTCTGCAACTCTGCAAGTCAGACTAAATCAGAACTGACTAGTGCTTAAAACTCATAGAATACTTGTTCGTATGCAAAAACTCTGAACTGGAAAGTTGTTCGCAGCAAGCTGTTTTACCTATCTGTAAGTTCGTTGAAGTACTTTCAGCAAACGGAGACAGAAATATTTCAGAATTTCTGAAAATTGAAGAAGAAAATACCCAAAAATACATAGCCTTGTAACCCCAAATTTGAGCTACGCTCATCCCGCTAACTGATTTTGAGTGAGAAAGGTTTGTTGAGTTTTACAGGATGACTACCCCACATATGGATGATCCTATGGGTGAAGACGACTTACCCGAGCCTACCATGGAACAAAAGCTGGATCTTATCATGCTGCAATTGGAAGAAGAGCGAAGAGCTAGGCAAGCCTTGCAAGCGCAATTGACAAAGCTACAAGGAGCGTCCACTGACAAAGAAGAACCTCAAGCTGAAGATTTGATTCGTCGTACCATCGACGCCACTCTTGAAGCACAACCCATTCGCAAGGAATCCAAGATAAGTAAACGAAGTTTCAAGTTTCGCACTTTCAATGGCATAAGAGAAGGAAAGACTGTTTTATCATTCATTAGCCAGTTTGATGACTATTTCCATGAGGAAACTTATCCTGAGAAAGATAAAATCAAGTGTGTTACTAATCATCTGATAGATAGAGCATCACTTTGGTGGACTGTAGTCCGCAAGAGCATAGAATGTCCTGCTACATGGGAAGATTTCAAGAAGAAGTTCATGCAAAATTTCCTTCCACCGCAATTTCATGAGAAGGCTATCAAGCAATGGGATTTACTTCAACAGCGCGATCGTGAGCCTATTCCACAGTATATAGAGCATTTTTGGAATGCACTCTTACAGCTACGCATGCTTGAAGACGTACCAGAGACGACACATAAGCGGAAGTACATGTCTAGACTTCTTGGACATTACTACGCTGAGGTGAATATGTTCAAGCCTGCTACCCTTGAAGACGCCATCTCCTTAGCTCACGACACTGAAGATAAGTTACGTGGAAGAGATCGACGACCACAGCCATTCCAAGCAAACGGTAATTATGGATCTAAACAATTCAATTCAAATTTCAGAAGGTTTAATCCAGGTCGTTTTTCATCACCATCTTTCCGCAAGAATTGGCCTAAACCACCTGCATTACCATCCACTGTCAATCCAAATCCTAAGCCTATCCAACAAGCAAATCCAAATATACCCAGACTCCCAGCCATTGCAAATAATGTGACCAAAGCCAAGCCCATCGTATGCTACAAGTGTCACCAACCAGGGCATCTCGCAGCAAATTGTCATTCAAAGAAGCCATCAGCACATATCAACTACCTTGGAGCTATGGATGAAGACGAGCATGAGGATATGCCGGATTTCACTGAAGAAGAAGATGATCCTACTACTACTTCCGACACTTTACCAGGTATGCCTAATTCACATTCATTGTTGACTATGAAATGTATGGTGCATGGAAAAGAAAGAACTATACTGCATGATGACGGTAGTACCCATGACTTTATTTCAGCAAAATTGGTAAAGGAATTGAAATTGCATACAGTACCTACGCACTATCGCATAAAAGCTGCATTTTTAGGCACTAGGTACAATGGCACACAAGAAGTTCAAGATTTAGAAATTCAAATTGGTCCATATATTGAAAGAAGAAATTTCTTAGTTGTCCCATTACAGTCTAGCGACATTATTCTAGGAATGCCATGGAGACACCAACATAATCCCAATATAGATTATTCCACACACACAATGAATATTAATTTTCAAGGAAAATCTATTACATTATTTGGTATGCATGCATCTCATATGTTTCCACTGCTTTCGCATACTCAAGCAAAACGTGCACTACGCAAGAATACTAAATCATATCTCATTTGGGTGAATGAATTGCACGCAAAAGAAACTCATATGCACCCTAGGCATAAGGAATTTCTTGCATATTTTAAGGATTGTTTTGTAGAAGACCTACCACCAGGTTTACCTCCATCACGTCCAGAAGACCATAAGATTGATCTAATACCTGGCACACAACCACCTTACAAAGCCCCATATAGGCACAATCAAATAGAGCAAAAAGAAATCCAGAGTCAAGTAGAAGAATTACTAAATAGAGGCTTAATTCGACCTAGCAGTTCTCCATTCGGTGCACCTGTGCTCCTAGTCAAGAAAAAGAATAATACTTATCGGATGTGTATTGACTACCGAGCATTAAACAAGATTACTGTAAAGAATAGATATCCTATACCTAGAGTTGATGACCTTATGGACAAACTGCAAGGATCTTCTATATTTAGTAAAATTGACCTTAAGTCTAGATATCATCAGGTGAGGCTAGATAGATCCGACATATTTAAGACTGCATTCAGGACACAATTTGGCCATTACGAATTCTTAGTTATGCCATTCGGATTAACTAATGCTCCTGCCACTTTCAGTAGAATGATGAACCGTATTTTTCTAAAATATCAATATTGTGTGATTGTTTTCTTTGATGATATTTTAGTATTCAGTCAAAGTGAAAAAGAGCATTATGAGCATTTATCATTAGTTTTTCAATTACTGAAAGAAAATCAATTATTTACAAATCGTGACAAGAGTGAATTCTTTAAGACAGAAATAGAATATCTAGGTCATATTGTATCAAAAGAAGGAATAAAAGTTGATCCTAAGAAAATTGATGCAATATTGCATTGGCCTATTCCTAAAAATGTACATGAATTACGCTCATTCCTTGGTCTTGCTAGTTTCTATAGGAAGTTTGTACGTAATTTCTCATTACTTGCTTTACCACTGACCAAACTTCTTAAGAAAGGCATTGTTTATCAATGGACTGAAAACCAGCAGAAATCCTTTGATTTACTCAAATGTGCATTGACCAATGCCCCTATTCTACAATTGCCTGACTTTAACAGACCATTCTTTCTAGTTGTGACCGATGCTAGCGGATCAGGAATAGGAGCCGTGCTAATGCAAGACAACCATCCAATAGCATATTCTAGTTCTAAGCTGAAACCCTCTGAGCTTAAATATTCCACTTATGACAAGGAACTCTTAGCAGTTGTCCAAGCATTAAAACAATGGAAGCATTATTTAATGGGTTCAGAATTCATGATAAAGACCGACCAGCAAAGCATTAGACATCTACTTAGCCAACCCCAAATTTCTGACCGTCATATTAAATGGGCTTCATTCATTCAAAGTTTCCATCCTATCATTCAATACCAACCTGGAAAAGAAAATGTAGTTGCTGATGCATTGAGTAGAAGACCTGCAATTCATAACATTTATATCATATCTTTTGATTCTTTGATTGCTATGAAAGACACATATCACCAGGATATTACTTTTCATTCTGATTGGCAAAAATTAGTTCAAAATAATTTCATTCATGTTGATTCATTGTCATATAATGATGGATTCATGTTCTTTGAAAAGAGACTGTGTGTTACTATTCCATTCCGATCTTTTGTTTTGAATGAAATTCATTGTCCCCCATATCAAGGTCATAGAGGTATCATTTCTACATTACGCATGTTAACTGAAGATTTTTATTGGCCTCATATGGATGCAGATGTATCTAATTTTGTCTCTGAATGTCTGATTTGTCAAAGAATAAAGAGACATCATGGTAAACAGTATGGATTATTAATGCCTTTATCTATTCCATCTAAACCTTGGGAACATATATCTATGGATTTCATTACTGGCTTACCAAATACTAAATCTAACCATGACATGATTTGGACAATTGTAGATAGATTTAGTAAGCAAGCATATTTCATTGCATGTAAGAAAACTTTAACAGCATCACAAGCAGCACAGTTATTTTTGAAAACTGTTTTTACTAACCATGGATTGCCCGAAAGTGATTATTTCAGATAGAGATTCTAGATTTTGTAATAATTTTTGGATTACACTGTTTGCAAATCTAGGCACAAAGATTGATTTCTCATCTGCATTTCATCCAGAAACAAATGGACAAACAGAAGCCACAAATAGCACCATTCTAGATCTTTTACGTGCATACACTATCTCTAAACCTCAGACATGGGATACTCATTTACATTTATTACAGTTTGCATATAACAATACACCGCACACATCTATAAAGAAAGCACCTTTTGAAGTTATTTATGGATATAGATTATCTACACCTGTTGCATCTTTGTCTAATAGAATACTAAGTGCCGATGATATTGCTGTTATGCATAATACTATTTTTGATGAGGTCAAGGATATGATTGCTAAAGCCCAACAATCATATACCAAACAAGCCAACAAGAAAAGACAAGCCATGAATTTCAAAGTTGTTGATTATGTTTGGCTTAGAATAGAAAAAGCGTAGACTGCAAAGTGTATATAGACATCCAGTTGTCAAATTAGCTCCTAGATTCTACGGACCATTTAGAATCATTCATAAGATTAATGACAATGCATTCAAGTTAGAACTGCCATCCCATTCGAAAATTCATAATACATTTCATATTAGTTTATTGAGACCATTTAGAGGACAATTACCTATCCACCCTGTCTATGAAAACCCACCTTTACTAGAAGAAGAGACTGAAATACTTGAACCAGAAGCCATTATAGACACTGACTACATGACCACTAGAACTGGCCGAAGGTATTCTAGATATCTAGTGAAATTTAAGAACCATCCTGTAGAGGAAGCACAATGGATGCACGCTAGAGACTTAAATGCTTTCCCCACTCTGTTAGCTCCACATTGAGCTAATAGCAATTGAGGTCAATTGCTATCCCACCCCGGGGGTATGATGCTAGGAGGCATATTCCACGGTGGATTCCGTGAGGTTTTACGGTGGATTCCGTAAACTTAGATGACCGGGGCTCATACGCAAAGAGGATTCTTTGTGCGAGAAGTTGATGGGGACGCCTGTCCTTTTCGGGCGTTTCATTAATTTAGTGTGTACATGGGTGATTCCATAGCGGGTGATTCCGCAAAATGCATATTAAATTAATAAACATTTATGAGTTTAGAGTGCGCACTCGTAATAAATTAAGGTTAGGATTTATTTCTAACCAGTTGATTTATTTATGTAGCTGAAGACTACTAGGTATTCACTTTTTTCGGTTTAATTGTGTTATTTTACTAACGATTGTGAATGCTTCAATTGATGTGTAGAGATAGCAGCAGTGGCGGAGGAAAGCATTGGAGTCTAGCGGGTTTTCGATCTTTGGACTATATTTTGATAGGCGCCACGCCTATATTTTGTTATGACTATAGAGACATCGATTATTTATTATTATTTTGTATGCGCTTATGCGCCTGGATATGTTATTTCTATTTGGACATTGAGATTGGGCGTGCCAGACTCTATGGGCACCGTCCATTAGCTTTATTTTCCTATTTTTGGTAGAAAGCAAACTCAAAAGCTAAAAGCTTGTCATATTTTTGTAATTGGGCTATTTTTGAGCATAAAGATTGGAAATATACATTAAATACATGCTTTGTGAAGCGCTCACACAAGGCATGGGGGAGATTGAACCCAATTTGTCTCTTGTCTCATGTCGTGATTGCTTTTACATGGGTTTTTGTGCTAAAAAGTAGAGTACTTTGTTCTTGGGGACCTTCCGGGATTCACCACGTGAGCTATCTGCATCCGATCTGCGCACCATCTCTTCCTAGATCATAAATCATTTTTCATATCTTTCAATACCCCCCCTCAAATGATGAGGTCCTATACTTGCTGGATTTTGCCCCCCTACATGATGGCATGGCTACAGAGACTAGCTCATAGGTAGCCTAGTCAAGTTAAAGCTTGAAACTTTACATCTTTGCCAAGGTTTTAAAAAAAAAAGAAAATCCACTAAGGGAAACAAAATCCACTATGGAAAACACAAGATCTACTATGGAAAATATGTAATGAAAATTTCATCAAAATAATCTATGAGAGTTGTTGTTGATAGTAGCAAAATCATCTTCTTCATTCATGAACTGATTGTGATGGTTACCATTTTGCACATGTTGTGTTCTTTTGGAAACATTCACTAGTTCCTAGTCTTACCACAATAATGACATGTGACCCGATCCTTGTTGTTGGTGCTAAATTCTCATCCATGTCCTTTTGCCCCATAAGTTTCCATGGTGTACAAGAGATTGTCCTTTGAGATGGTTTCTTTTACATCCTTTTTTAAAAGTTTACTTTCAATGCTCAATATCTTTGTGTGAGAGATTAGGCACATTACTTAGGGTAGACACAAGGTTCTCATATGGTTCTTGATTTACACTTGCTAGTAACTATTCTTCTTTAGAGTTGCAAGTTGAGTTTTTAGGCCCTTAAACTTGTGAATGTGCATCATCATAGAAGAACTATTCTTTATATCTAGCTTATAGAACTACATGAGTAATTTTACTTTTGAGTTTTAAGCTTGAGTTTCAAAGATCGTGTCAAGCTCAACCCATGCCATTTTTTCATCTTTGATATCGAAGATATGGTGCAATACATCATAAGATAGTCCCCATCAAGCAGTGATGCCTAGAGTCTTGTTGTTCATCTTTTTCCACTCTTTTGTCTTGAGCAAGACTTCTTCAACAAACCCATTTTCATCATCTTCCTTCTTGCCATATGCATCGCCTATATCATCCTCAAATAGATCCCAAAGGTCTTTTCTCATGAGATGATACATTCTCTTTTCTTTCCAGGTGTGAAAGCATTCACCATTGAATTTGGCTATTTGCTCAAGTTTAAACATTTTGAAGGAGGTCTTACCATGAGTATACTTAGGCGATGTCTATCCTTTTACAATGAGATTGATGCTTATAAGGGATTTAATCAATTGGGCATTCCACATTAAAAATCCTCATGTTTTTCAGTGCAATAACTAATGTAAAATCAACAAATGAGTTGTTCTTGAATGTGCTAAGAACACAAGTGCCAAAAAAGCACTAGGTTAGTATCAAGAGATACTAGCTTGATGCCATGCTTTATGATGCTTGATTTCAGGTGGTTTTCTTGATCTTCAGGTGGACTACTTGAATTCTTCTTCTTGAGGGGTTAACTTGCTCGAAACTGATTAGATCTAAGTAGCAGAGGGTTCCTTGAGCTGAGAACAGTGAGAAAATGAAGTGGAAAAGAGCTTGAAGTAAAGAAGCTATGATGGAGTAGGGTTGCATGAATAGACCAAATGATTTTTTAGTTGTTGTAGCTCATGGATGCAATAATGTGTCAAAATATTTGATGTGCAAGAAGCTTATAAGCCAAGCTTCAAATGCCCTATATTCATAGGAGTAATGGCAGCCCGCAGAAGGAGAAAGAGCTGTATGACTGGAATCGTGCACAGAATTACAATGATGATGAAATACGCAATGCTAGCTACTTGGTACATCAATCGACTCAATTTTTGTGATGGGATGAAGGGCCTTGGACTATCGAGCAATCTCTAGAAGAAATCAAGTTGAGATATGGCCGATAGAGAGATTTATGAAGGCTCTAAGTGCTACTAGTCCAGTCTTGGCTATGGCAGACAAGAAGGTAAAGTGGAGACGGAGGTTAGTAATGAAACCATGAGCTAACAATGAACTAACCAAAGGTAAAGAGAGAGACTAGGAGAGCAAGTTGAGCTAAGCCATACTCAGCTGAGCTC
This sequence comes from Lygodium microphyllum, assembly GCF_053477565.2. Lineage (NCBI taxonomy): Eukaryota > Viridiplantae > Streptophyta > Polypodiopsida > Schizaeales > Lygodiaceae > Lygodium > Lygodium microphyllum. The sequence goes on from NC_141139.1 coordinate 120,336,815, forward strand.
TGATACCATGTAATATCATATTTGAGAATTTGGAAAATTTCCAAGTCCCAATTTCAAATGTGATAAATATTTGACCACGTGGCTAAATCTTGATCCATATTTGAAAGTGGGATTTGGTAAGGTAACTTATATAGAATTTAGGGTGGACTCCATGTTTAAGTAAGACAAAAAGAATTGACCATGTGGTTGAATAATAAAGGTATTGGGGATTCCCAAAGTATATGGAAATTTCCAAATTTCCTAATATAGTGTTATGTTAGAAAGATGGATCTAGAGCATGGCAGGAGCTATGGAGGTTGGAAGATGAATACAAGAGTCATTATGACATAGACAATGGACTCACTATTACACAAGTGAATCAGGTTCCAAGATGGAAGCTTGGACTCATAAACACAATCTTGTGTAAGAGACTGACAATGACAATGACACTAATTGAAAGAAGAAAGCATCATGATATATTGCATTCAACTCATTGAAAGTGATAGTCAAGTATAATGCTTTATAGTAGTTGGATAGTAGCATTCTGCCTCATTGTGAATATGGGATTCAAGACATCTCTTCTTGGAGCATACATCATTTATCATATCTTTCAACATGAGTAACTTCTTATCTAGGTTTGACTTTGTCATCACCCATTTCCCGGGATGCCAATCAAATGCTTTATCAAGAAGATCCTACCTAGCACCTAAGAGGGGAGAATAAGATTTTGATCAACAACAAGCAACACTACGCAAGCAAGAGCACCTCCAGCTAGCAACCATCTCTAGTTGTCACCAAGATGACCCTACCTTGATCTAGTTAATCCATGAAGCCTTGCCGAATGATGATTTGACCAACAATTTTAAGAGAAAAAATTAAGAGGAAAAAGGAAATGAAGTTTGTGAGTTTTAGGAAACTAATGGATTGTTATACTATAAGGATCTACTTTACATCCCTCCAAGAAAGTCGAGACTCCAGGTACTCCAACAACACCATGACACCCCAACACTAGGACACTTTGAAGTTAATAAGAACTTAGAGCTTATTTCAAGAGATTTTTGGTGGCCCCATATGTGGAAAGAAGTTAAGGAATATATAAAATCATGTGATACTTGCAACAGGGCCAAGGTACCTCATCACAAACCACATGGCCTCCTACAACCCTTGTCCATTCCAGCACATGAACTTGGTCTTCTTTGTCCATGGATTTCATAACAAATCTTTCCAAGTCAGATAAATATGACTCTATTCTTCTTGTGGTAGATAGGTTCACAAAAATGACACATTTCATCCCTACCACAAAGACCATCACAAGCGTAGCTACTGCTAGAATATTCCTCAAATACATTTTTAGATTACATGGACTCCCAGATGACATCATCAGAAAATCAGGGTCCCCAATTCATATCTAGTTTTTAAAAGAGCCTTTGCAACCTCCTTGGAGTCCAAGTTAAGTTATCCACAGCCAATCATCCACAGACTAATGTTCAAGTAGAATGGGTAAATCAAGTCCAAGTTAAGTTATCCACATCCAATCATCCACAGACTGACGTTCAAGTAGAATGGGTAAATCAAGTCTTGGAACAATATCTCCGCTGCTCCATCAACTACCATTAGAATGATTGGTTTGATCTCTTGGCATTTTGTAGAGTTTTCTTATAATAATAGTATCCACGCATCTACTATGGGAGCTTTTTCTCGACCACCAAGACCCATGGATCACTTATTGCTCAAGTGTTTCAAGCCAAATGCTAATGGCTACCTCTCACATAGCCGTATGTGCTCTCAAGCCTACGAGTATAGTGAGCTTACCTCAATGCCTGATCAAGTATCCTCCTCTCTCAAGCACACTAGTAGCTTCATGATTCAAGATGCGAGCTCAAGAAAACTCAATCCTCCACCTTCAAGCTCCATGCTCCATAGCCACATGTTCAAGTCAAGAGAAGAGAGGAGAAGAGAAGAAGGGAGGAGAAGATGGAGAGCTTCTCCACCATGGTCCCTCACCCTCACACACTCACTCCCTCACACTCTCACACTCCCTCTCCCAAGCACAAGCACAAGCAAGCAAGCAAAAATAAGAAGAAGAAGAAGAGAGACACTTTTGCCACACACCAAGAATGAGCTTCTCTATTCACTTTTTGGCTTTTCTACATGCTCTCATCCCTTTGGGCATCCATCCCCTTTTTTACATGATCGGTTATCTTGCTAAGGTCCTCTTTTCCAATTTCCTTCTATTTACATTATGCCTTCACCTATGCACGTCTACTCTTTACAACTTGCACAAGAGGGAGCCTGGTGCTCTTTTACAAAAATTTGAGGGCACCTTTATATTTTAAAATGTGCATTTGCCTTTGCTCTGACTTTTAAGGTTGCCCTTACTCTTTTGGCCTTTTCTCCTCTTATCCTTCCATCGGGCCGTCTTTTTTTGCTTTGCTCTGCACTTTTGAATTTTCTCAAATTTTCTTCACTTCCTTTTTCTCTATCTTGCATTAGGGTTAACATTGCCCCTTCCTAGTTGAGTGCCAATCCCATGGCACTTGCAGGACTTTGTTGATGAGGGTTGGGGTAATTGAAGGGTGGTCATGTGAGTCAATGATGACACTTTTGTGGGGATTGGACATGGGAGAGAAGCATGTCGAAATGGTTGAGGTTGTGGAGACCGAGGGTATATTGAGTGAGTGAGGGGGGCCTCCAAAGCTGGTGGTTAGGTGTGGGTCATCCGATTCACCTGAAAAATAAAAGAGAGTGCACTATTTGGGGATGTTCCTATCTCACCATGCCATTGCATTGTATTTGTGCTAGTGGAGTTGGGAGCTGGGTCAAATACTGCAAGCAAGCCTAGGGTGTTGTCTTACACTTGAGAACCTAGTTCGTACATAGGGAAAGTGAGATGTGTGTAGCTTAGGGAGATAGATCTAACCATAGGCGAGTGTGACCTCCCTAAGTGTGTCTTGCCCTTGATGTGCCCTAAGTGTGAAGTGGGGACAAAAGGGCTAGGGGGTTAGGGATGGAGCCAACCGACAACCAAGGCCTCTGAACATGTGCCTAATTTGAGGACCCCTAAGTGCAATGATTGTGGCACTCATCAAGTGAGGTGTGTTTTCCAACTTTCTACTTGATTTTTTTTCCCTTGTACTTGTCTATCCTTTTTTTTTCCTCTCTCTCTCTCTTTTCTTTCTCTTTCTCTTTCTCTTGTTTCCTTTTTCTTTTCTTTTTCACTTTTTGTCTTTTTTTTTAAATGTACACAAGGAGCTAGTCCTTATGTTCTTGGCCGTAATAGGAAGAGATTGGGAGCTTCAGGGACTTACTAAGGAAGTTTCCAAGGCTTTGCATATAGTCATTTAGATTCATACATACATTCAGAGGGATTATTGACAAAAATGGATGGTTGCATCTAGTAAATCGACTGTTGTTCATGTCCTCTAGTAGGGCTATGAAAAAGTATGGAAGAAGGGCGGCTCTCATCATGACTTTGGCCATAGCGCATCTATCTATGCCGACATTCAAATAAAAAAACAAAGGAGATAGTCGGTGTTCATAAGAGGTAGGATTTTTCTTAAGTAAACCTCTAAGTAACCTAATGTAGTTACATGTTGTGATGAAAGCCAGATCAGGGCAAGAAGAGAATTTGCTAAGGAAATGGGAGATGGAGGGCCCTAGGTCATCTTTCGAGAATGTAAGGGCCTCCTCCTTTGGCTTGGTAACATTTATATTGTATATTTTAGGGAAATCATAACGAGGCTTCATGATCCACGTAGAACTTGAAATGCGTTGACAATAGATAGTGTCAAAACTTCTCCAATGTAAACACCATTGTCAAGCACTCAAGCTCTATCACTGTGTAGTTGTGTTCCCTATCAATGACCTTTCGGCTTGCATAATATATTGGTTGATCTAATTTAAAGGGGTCCATTTGACATAGGACATCACCTAGCCCTTCAACTGATGCATCTGTATGCACATGAAACTCCTTTGTCCAATCAGGAGGAAGTAAGATAGGTGCTTGGATCAGGCATTGTTTTAGGGTATTAAAGGCTCCTTCGTAGTCATCAGTCCAAAGGAAATCCACATCTTTCCTTAGGAACTTGTGCAGAGGGGCTGCCTTGGTTGCAAAATGTGCAATAAATCTTATGTAGTAGTTCACATGGCCAAGAAATCCTCTCAATTTCTTGAGGTTTGTTGGTGTTGTCAAGGTGGCAATCTTCTCAATCTTCACCGGGTCTATTGCAATCCCTTATGCAAAGAAAATATGGCCTAGAAAAACTCCTAATGAGACGCCAAAGACACATTTGTCGAGGTTGAGAGAAATCCCATACTCTTGGCATCTATCAAAACATTGCTCTAGATGTCCCCAATGTTCTCGTATTAAGCTATAGACACAGAAGTCATCAAGATACACCTCAATGAAATCATGCAAATGATTCTGGAAGGCAGCCATCATTACTCATTGGAAGGTAGAAGGAGCATTACAAAGCCCAAATTGTATCACTCTATAGGCATAGGTCCCCCATTCTGTGGTGAAGGTTGTTTTGGATTCGTCCTCTTCTGTGATTTGGACTTGGTTATATCCGCTAAATCCATCCAAGAGGGAATACAGCTCATGACCTACCACTATGTCCAACAGTTGGTCTGTAAAAGGGATAGGGAAATGATCCTTCTTCATCTTTGAGTTTAACTTCCAAAAGTCCACACATATTCAAAGTTTCCCATTCTTCTTAGGTACTACCACAATGGGCGAAACCCATTCATTGTTAGCCACTGGATAAATGAACTCGGCTTCAAGAAGTTTCAATAATTCAACCTTCACCAGTGCAGAATAATTAGGATTCATACGCCTTTGTCTTTGCCTTAGTGGTTTGGCATCAGACTCTAGGTCAATGTGATATTGGCATATGTGGGATCAATCCCCTTTAGATCTTTATATGACCAAGCAAACACGTCTAAGTTCTCCTTTAATAAGTCTCGCAGGACCACTAGTTCTTCTTCTAGAAGATTGAGACCCACTTTCTAGTGACATTCAGTACTGCCAGTATCTAAGAATGTTACTTGTCTTTCACCTTCCGCTTTGAGGATAAATGTCCCATGGATTGCTTTTGGATAGAGGTCTAACTCTTTCAAGGGAGTAGTGTCATCATCTGATATTCCACTAGAACCAGTGTCCTCCTTTTGAACAAATGACTCATTTGTCTGTTGAGATTGCTAGAAGGGTATCAGAGCTTTGTTTGCTTCTATGTAAGTGGTGATTTCTTTTAGACTTAGGGATTCATCTTCAGAGGATGTGTCCATGAATGTCACATAGCACGGACCCTCTAGAAGTTGTGGCTCTAATAGATCTAGCTTTTCTTGACAAGGGGTGTCATCATCATCTTTTCTCCATAATGAATGGTCAAGGCGAGAGGAGCCACTAGTGAACTTAATTTTTATGCCTTTGATCCATTGCTTATACAAATTCTCCATACTTTGTGGTCCATTGGTAAACCCAAATGGAACCATGGTCATTCCCTCCAATACCCCGAGATCTTCGGCCTCTGAGGTCTCTGTAGGGCCATCAACAAGATCGTCCCCACTATCAGAGGAAATTTTTCATCTGCACTTTCATATCTTGCTTCGTTTTCTTCCTCATCATTTTCATCCTCTTCCTCTGGAGGCTCTGTCTCTGCTTCTGTAGAGGCTCTATAGGAGAAGAACAGATCCTCCACCTCTATGTATGTTTCTGCTTCTACTTTTGTCTCTGGTTTTGTCTCTGTTACTGTCTTTGCGACTGACATGTAACAGGGAGAAGAGTGCATCTATGCTTCTATCTCGCTGTCGGAGGTGATTTTAGAAGTTAATTCTAGTTAAGGCAGGAGGTATTCTCCCATGGACAAAGACTTTGCTTCCTTTGGTAGTTGGCTTACAATGCCCACTATTAGGGACTATGCCTCTGTTTTCTTAGGAAAAATCTGTTTAACAGCCTCTTCGTCTCCTAATGTACCATCTATTACTTCATTGGAGGAGTCAGTTATGACTTCGATGGATGTGGATCTATTATCTTTCTGCGATCCATACAATTTCAATACCACTTTGTTGAATCCTCTGCCTAGGGTTAGGATTCCTTTGAACCAGTTTGTCCTGGCTCTTGCTTCAAAAAGCCAAGGTCTTCCCAATAGCAGGGGGTATGAGGTCCCATAAGAATTTGGTTTAACCACTAGATAGGTCAACCAGTAATCTTGTCCTGCAAGGGTTGTTTTTATATATGGGAGGATGCCCAACGGTCTAATTCTGCCTTGGTCTACCAATCTGATAAGCCACTGTGTAGGTTGAATTCCTTGCAACCCTAAGTCCTTCATTGTCACATCCATAATTATGTTTATTGATGAGCCTCCATCAATCAATGCATCTGAAATAAAACATCCTTCTATCCATACACTAATCTCTGGGGTTCTAGGATTTAGGAGGGCATTGACCACATCTACTTCCTTTACAGGCTCCAGGGCCTTATTGGTCTTGGTCGATATTGAAGGAGTAATCCTTAGTCCATGTCTTCTTGTCAAGATGTTTTTGAATTTCTTTTGACAGTTGGGAGACAGCATCAACAATTTTCGGAATGTTAAGTTTTGTTTAAAAGTGTCTAGGTCTTTTACCAAGTCATATTCTTTGATAGGATCCACGGGCTTCTCCAACCTGTTGGGGAATGGGGCTACACCCATTTTCATCTTTTCTTTTTCTTTTAGCAATGGCAGCATCAGCACTTTCTTTGCTTCTGGAGGTGCCTCTGTATCATCTATCTCCTGGACCTCTGCTCTTCCTGTTTGTGGGACTGTCTCTGTGACTCTCTATGGCACTACAGTGCTCTGTAATGCACTGTTATGTCCTGTACTGCTGTCTCCCTTTATTGGCAGGTTGAACTTCACAGTCTTGGCAAGAGAGTTGTTCTCTTTTTGGAAAATTGGTTCCTTCTTCTTGGCGAGTGTGATAGCATCAACTTCCAACTCTACCGAATTGGAGGCAGGCTCTTGTACCTTCTGTTGGCTATTAGTGGCATTGGCCTTGACAGGGGTTGGACTTGGACTTTGCAGTGTGGCCTTCTCCTTTGCATCAATTGCATAAGGGCTTGTAATCCACAGATGTTCTAGGATTTGGACAATTCAGGGAGATATGGCTCTTTTCTCCACACCTATAACATTCCACTATGATCTCTAACCACCGCCAGACTGTCGTCCTCTATAACTTTGAGGGGGAAACCTCCTTGGACCGAAATAAGGACCAAACTTCCTAGGCTATGGTCCAAGATCCTGTGCCATCATTTTGGATTCTAGCAAGTTGAATCTTGTATTTTCATCTTTCTATCTTCGCTCATGCATCTCTTTTAGAGAGCAAATATCATTTGTATGGTTCTTCCACAAATAGTAGGAACAAAAGGCTCTAGGAATGATTGGTTTTCAGGTACATTCAGTGGCTAAATGTCCCACCTGATGACATTTTCTGCACCATGTATTAGAACACATCACATCTCTCCCAGCTCCCGCAGGGGTGGATATATTGGCGTTATTCTCCTTCAACTTTTGTAGCTACTTTGTAATCACATCCATAAGCTCTTTCTTGATACTTGCAAATGAGTTGAATAAGTAGTCCTTCATATTTTCACCTCCTGAAGTACTTATAGTAGGGTTTTGGGAAGCTTTTTTAATTACTGCATACATTGGTTGGATTGGTCCAGAGGGTCCTCTATTCTGGTTCTCCTGTTGAAACTTGTGGTTGTTGATTTCAGTTGGTAGGGTTCCACTATTGTTGAGTCGCCATTGGAGGAACTGTTTGAGGCCATTGTTGTTGTGGTTGAGCCATCATTTGAGGCACTGTCGTCTGTGGTGACCATAGTGAATTAGGTGCATTATACTGCAACACTATTTGCATTTGGGGATAGGGGTAGGAAACTATCCCTAGGACTGCATTTGGTGGGTATACCATTCTAGGCATGGGAGGAGGTAAGACTTCTCTTCCTAGAGTCATTGATAGCCTTGCTTCAACTTCGTTATATAATCTTGCACCTTCCATTGCAGCTTGCGGATTGACTGGTCTTCTCAATTCCACGAAGTTGCAAACTTCTGGTTGTAGGTCTCTGAGGAACACTCCTTTCTAGATACCTTCATCCAAATGATGGTTAGTCCATCTCTTTAGGATGGATTCCATTCACAAGACATAAGCTTCTACTCTTTCTCCAAAGGACAAACTTAGGTTTATGAACTCCTCACATCTGCTCTTCAAAACCTTCACGCCTGAATTTAGTGAGGAAGGCCTCTTCTCCTGAGACTCTCTCAAGCATGCACTCTATGCAATGGATAATAATCTCTCTTAGTCATTGCATTGACTTTCTTGTAGCTCATGCACACTTTTATTTTTTTGTTATTCTTCAAGACGATCACAATGGGTAACACCCAGTCTATGTGCTCAATCTTGTAGATGAATCTTGCCTTCAATAGCTTGTCGATTTATTCCTTCATGGCATGAGCATGCTTTGGATTCATCGAGTAAGGTCGTTGCTTTACTGGCATTGTGTCAAGATTCATTGGGATGTTATGTGTTATGACCCTTAGATTGAATCCTTTGAGTTCAGACAAACACGTTTATGTACTCTCGTAAGAGAGCAATAAGATTAGCCTATTCTTGCTTCGTTGGGTCGTCAGCTATACACAGGTTGAGGCTTCTCCCCTTCCCCTACTAAGTCGACTTCCTTGACTTTGGCAGGTCCTTCTATTGGTTCACTTGTTTGCCCTTATCTCTTTGTACCCAACAAGATCACTACCTTGTCCCCTTTCTTGAATTTAGTGAAGTGCTTTGGTAGGTCTTGGGGTTTCTTTTGTTGTTCAACTCCTGACCCTTTTGGTTGTCCTCTCTTTTCCTCCTTCAACCTTTTGTGCCTTAGGTGGATTGGAAAGTCCCCTTTGGTGCATCTGGTTTTAGGTGATGAGGGAGCATCATGATGATGGTGTAGCATGCTCTCTCCCAATGAATCTCCAAAAAAAAAAAGAAAATAAAAGAGAAAATAAAGAAAAGAACCATAAAAAGCAAGATGAAAGAAACAAAGAGCTTTCTCATGTAACATTAGAGTACCACAAACATTGCAACTAAGGGTCAAGCTAGGTGCATTTGGTGGCCTTGATCTGCCAGCTACATGTCTAACCCCTAACCCTCTATGTCCACCCACTTCACACTTAGGGCACATTAAGGGCAAGACACACCTAGGGAGTTTGTGCTCAACTTGTCTCCCTAAGTCACACCCACAGCACCTCCCCTTGTATACAAACTAGGTCCTCAAGTGTGGGACAACACCGCAAGCTTCCCTAAGGTTTGTTGACTTAACTCCTAGTTTCACTGGCATGGACACTCTGCACTACACGGTGAGGTATACATACCTCCCATGTAGTGTACTTCCTTTTTCTTTTTAGGTACATTTGACAATCCACGAGACCGACCACAGACTTTGGAGGCCCCCATCACCCATTCAATCTACTCTCAACCTCCACAACCCCATATCTATTTTGTGATGGTTTTTCTCCACGTCCAATCTCCAAAAAGCCCCATCATTGACCCACATGGAAACCCTTCAATCACTTGAGCCCTCATCAACAAGTGCCAGCAAATGCCATGGGACTGGAACTCAACTAGGAGGGGGTAATGTTAACCCAGTGCAAAGAAAGTCAAAAGAAATTAAAAAGACACAGGAAAAAGTGAAAGAAGGCAGCTTGACTAAAGAAATAGGAGGAAAAAGGGCCAAAAGTATAAGGACAACCTCAAAAGTTCAGGGCAAGTGCAAAAGAATAAAGGTGCATTTTAAATGCAAAGGTACACCCTAAATTTTTATAAGAGAGCGCCAAGTTTTCTCCTATGAAATTTGTTGGAGCCCCAAGAGAGACACCAAAGAAAAGGGGATTCTACTACAAGAAAATCTGTCTTGTAACATCAACAAGCTTTTATTTCATTCTTTTGATGACCAAAACAAAGAAAACAACAATTCTTCATGCAACATCATAGTAGATATCTCCCACAAATTTGATAGAATCAAACATAATCTTCTACATCTTCATAGAATCCATCATAACAAGCAAGAATACAAAGGAATACACCACTTTTGAATGGAAATCAATCACATAGTATTCATCTTCAATGTCTTCATAGTTTTCTCTCTCAATCTCTCATATATAGATACACTGTTTTTAATAGAATTGGCTCTCTCTAGCTCTCTCTCTCTCTCTCTCTCTCTCACAATAATACATCATCTCCTCACTAAAATAATCAATAATGACACTTAATAATCCCTCTTAGGTTGTGGATGCACCTCCCAAGAGGTATGGGAGGTATGAAAGGGCACCAGAGCCACTACATTGTCTCTTCATAACTCACTACTGTCATTGTCACTTCAGACTTCTCTTCAATCTTCAGCTGCTTCTTCCACTTGTTTTAGCTATTTTGAACTTAGATTCATACTTTCCAAAAGTTAGAAAACTTTTCCAAACTCACACATATATTCTACAAAACACTTATAGAATATCTACAGAACATAAGAGAACATAGATAGAAGCTCTACAGAAGGTTACAGAAGGTCATCAGAGAACATCAAAAACTCATAACTCATAATAAAACCATTCCAAGCTATCAAAAACTATTCAATAAGCTTCCAAGAGACCTCATCCTTCTTCAATCATCAATACATGCTTCATACAGAAGAAAATCAAAACAAAGCAGAAGCTATATAGAAGGTATCAGAACCAATCAAAACCTCAACAGAACCTATCAGAACATCACAGAGCCTCATATTTCTACTAAGAATCATCATGAACTTCCAAAAAATAATCAATATCATCTAAAATATACTCAAGCACTCCCATTAACAACCATATATCACTCTAAATCCATAAAAAATCAACCATTCAGACATCAAAAACAACAAAAATCAATCAAAAATTCAGTCTTTTTCCACTCTCAATATTTGTAAATATAGACGGGCATGGGTGAAGGCACAGTGTAAATAGGAAGGGAATAAGAAAAGAGGACCTAGGATATAATGGTTGGTCATGTAAAAAAGGGATGGGTGCCAAAGGGGACTAGGGATTATATAAAAGGAAAGAAGTGAATGAAGAAGCTTATTATTGTGTGTGGCCAAAACTAGCTCTCCTCCTCCTCCTCTTCTTCTTGATTGCTTGTGCTTGTGTGTGAGAGATGGATTTATGAGGGAATGAGTGTGTGAGGGTGAGGGACTATGGTGGAGAAGCTCTCCATCTTCTCCTCTCTTCTTATTCTCTTCTCTTCTCTTCTCTTGTCTCCTGCACAGCAATGAAGCATAGAGCTTGGAGCTTGAAGATCGAGCTTGCTTGAGCTTGCATCTTCGATTGTGTGGAGCTACTCGAGTTCTTAAGGGAGGAGGCATCTTGATCAAGTATGAAGGTAAGCTTGCTACACTTGTAGATGTGAGAGTATGCACGTCTATGCTAGAGGTACCCATTGCACTTAGCTTGAAATGCTTAAAACAATAAGCGGTCAGTGGGTCTTGGTGGTTGAGCTTGAGCTCCCATAGAAGGGGTCCTCGAAGGGCGGATCATTAAGGTTAGGATATTTGCCTCCCTAATCCTTGCCTAGATTGTCAAAATTTGGGGATTCTTCTCTTTGATCCTTGAAAGGTTATTTCTTAGCTTTAACTTGCGACTGGAGGTGAGCACATCAACAACATTTTGGTGGGGGAAAAACTGGGTCTAGATTCAATAAATCTTGTTTGAGACGAGGAATGCTAACTTCCATCATTTCTTGGGTCACCTTGGTCTAGTCTTCCTCAAGAATATACTATTAGAGAAGGTTAAATTCTTTCTTTCAATCTTAGTTCAGATCCAATACTCCTTAATATGCTTCTCTATCTCATGTTTTGTTGGTCTTTGCAATTCTCCACCATCATCTACCACTTTGGATCTACGCAGCTAGTGCTAGTAAGAAGTTCATAGTTGGAGACTTTGTTGAAACATCCTCGTCACTTATGGTGGTGTGAGGGGCTCTTCTATAGCAATATTATTTCCTTTTCCTAGAGGTAAGGGCATGAGATACTTTCCTGCTATCCCTTTATCCCGCGGCAATCGATTTAAGAGGATTTGGAGAGTGAGTATTCTAGTGTGGAATAGAGCCACAAGTTTGAAAATGGTAGCAAATCTTGAAGTAGAGTGTGAGTGAGATGGGGCTAAACCAACAAGGAAGATTTTACCTTGATGTTGGTGGACGTGCAAAATGACAATAATCTATGCTTGGACAAAAGTAGCACATTAGGCATCTGTGTTTGGATTATCTGATTTTTTAGGTAGGGATGGGAGCTTGGAGGAAGGGTTCAACATGGCAACCTAGAGTTCATGCTTTAGCTTTTCCTAGTGGTCAGTCCACTCCTCATAATTCCATTGGAGTTCCTCAATAGTTTGTAGATTGAGTAGGGTCAAACCATTTGATTGCTTTGTGCCTACACTGCACCTGCATGAAGGAAGACATTTTCCTTCTCCACCTATTGTGCTCTATTCTGGATGTCTTTTGCAAAGGTTAATTGTGCTTGCTGGCATGCCAACCTTTGATAGTATTCATGGAGAGGAACATCCAAAGTTGTTCAGAGTGTTAAATATTATCCAGCTTGAGGTGGGCCACTTGGGTGGTGAGCTCCTAGTTCTAGTGTTTTTTCCATGTCAAGAACCCATCGATGAAGTTGAAGGAATGATGTGACATTTCCCAACTGAAATCTAGAGGGATGAGGATGAGTTGCTAGGAAGGAAGAGCAAAAGAAGAGAATAATAAAGAAGCTACCCTTTTAGATACACTAAATGCCCTAGCATGCAGATACATGATCTCCACAAAGAAGTTTAAGGTATCATGTTTGGACTTGTGGGGGTCAAAGACTAACTAGGTGATATTCTTTGTGAAGAAGCATATCAAATACACCTTTGATGTTTGAGCTAGAATGTAGTGGGGGGTCAGGGTTTCCATTACTAGGGAGACACAACTTCTCATGGACGAGGTTGGTTGGAATGATGTACTTGTGACCTTGGATGTGGATGTTGGAGCCTAAGACGAGTTGCTAAAAAATAGACTATGTTTTGGGATGAATTGGGGTGTTGTCCCATGGAAGGATGATGAAGCAGTTGAGCTCTAGGGATTTTATCTAGGGCTATATTGCAACAATAGTTCCTAGGTTGGGAACGATGACTTAGAAAAAAGAAGAGATTAAAGATGATTGACAAAGCAAAGAGATGAATACAAGTGTAAGATGAAAAATAAGGGCGATGAGAGATAGAAGCTTCCTTAAAAGGCTATTGAATTAATGCAAATGTATTGTGGCCAATGCATGCTTGCCACATTAGCAAAATAGACCATAAACCAACATCTTTAATATGAGCTTTCTGAGATACCATGCCATCATTTGAGGGTGGGGTTTCATCACATAAGTGAGTTTCATAAATGGACTTCATGTCACTCTGACTTGCGACTATTGGATCCAACTCAATGTGAAGGTACAATGGGGTGAAATGTTCGGAATTCATTATTAGTAAAAGAGCAGTGAAGATAGTAGGGGAATTCAAGTTGATGGGGAATGGTAAAGTAGAAAGAGTTAGTAATGGAATCATGACACACCTAGAAGGGATCGCTCCATCAAAATTTCAGATTGCATGAAAGCTTGGCCATCCAGGTAGTATTGAAGGCTAGGATGAGTTAGTCCTTCTAGAAGAGTTGTTTCTTGGAAAGCCAATTGACTTGATGCTTTTTCCATGCTTGGACTTCAGATAATATGTAAGCACTACTACAGATCTCTTATTTTAGCTCTACTAGGGCTTCCATTTGGAAGGGAAGAGATTTCTCTAGGACAAGCCAACCTTGTACCGTGATCTATAGAATAGGGAATATATACTCCAAATGTGTGTTGGCTTCTAAGCCAAATGCCAATTTGTAAGGTGTCATTCTAGTAGCTTCCTTGAAGGAAGTGTGGTAGTCTCGTAGTGTTTTCGGAAGTTTGGTATCCCAATCTTTTGATTTTGATCTACCAATTTGATTAAAATTTTACAAAGCACTTTATTTGTGAATTTTTCTAAGCCATGGGCTTGTGGCTAATATGGTGATGACTTCTTGTGTAAAATGAGGAAAAAAAAAATAAGTTCTTTGATGACCTCAATAATAAAATACATACCTCGATCATTGACCAATTCTATAGTGGTACCATATCGGGTGAAGATATTTTTAAATAAGAATTTGACAATAGATTTGGCAGTGTTGTTTGGGAGAGTCCATGCTTCCACCCATTTTATACAAGTCAGTTATCGTTAAGATATACTTGTTTTTGGTGTAATGTTATTGCCAGTGAGATAGGATTAATAAAGTCCAGACTCCATTTTTGAAAGGGCTTCAAGAGTAAAATTGGCTGAAGCTACAAGCGATCTCTAGTGCCGAGTTGACCCTATCTTTGGCATGAATCACATTGTTGGACCCACTTACATGCATTTCCATGCATGGTCGGCCATCACAATCTAGTCTACTAGATTTTTCTTATGGTCACATTAGTAGCAAAGTGGCCATTGAAAATTCCTTGGTGAGCTTTTTCTAGAACTGCAAACTTCTCCATTTGTAAAACCACTCTCTATAGCACTTTGAATAGGGTGCACTAATATAATTGGCCCATGATGGCCTCAAAATGCCAACTTTAGAGAACCAATCATTTTCATTGATCAATCACCAATGGCACTCTGGTCTCTAGAAAGGTCAACATTTCCTCATACCAAGTCCCTAGTGGACTAGGCAATTTAGGCTCTGATTCATCCACTCCTACTACAAATAAGTGGACATACGAGAAATCATCATTGACACATGTTGATGCTTCTCTAGAATCTAGTCAAGAAAGAAAGTTAGCAATCACATGCTAATCTCCCAGTTGAAGTATCACTTTGTACTCAAATTCTTGTAGCAATAGAATCCACCTTACTAATATTCTTATCACATTCTATTGCTTAACTAGGTAATCCAAGGCTGAGTGATCCACATGGAAAATAAAAGCATGACCTAGCAAATAATGCTGAATTTTATTTATGGAATAAATCATGCTCATGCACTCCCTTTCAGTGTGTCGGAGTAATTCTTCTTTGCATTGGATAATCTCTAGCTTGCATAGAAGACTGGTCGGAACCACCCATTGGGAATCCTCCTACATGAGAACATTCCCAATAGCCACATCAAATGCATCAACAAAGACATGAAATAATTTCTTCCAATATAGTGGGATCATGATTGGGACTCAGGAAATAACAGCCTAAGGCACCGAACTGGTAGGTCTACCTCCTCATTTCACTTAACACTAAATTTTGCCATACGTGCCCATTGATTCAAGGGAACAACTAAATATGCCAAGAGCCACATGTGATGCCCACGCCACTGGATTTTCCCTAAGAATTAGAGAACTACAAATGGAGATTTGATATTTGCAACTTATATGATAGCTACAACCTTCGTAGGATTGATAACAATGCCAGAAATAATATGGCAAAGCAAAACACCTCCTCGAATAGCCCATATACATTTTAAAGGATTCAGACTCAAACTTACCTATCGGCATCTTGTTCAACATAATTGGAGGTGAATTAGGTGGAGAAATACTTTCCTAAACACACTTAAGTCATTTAAAAAACTCTCATAAAATTAGTTAGATAGGGGTCAAATATCTCCTACATGTCCCTTTGAAAAGAAGACGTAGCATTCTTTAGACCAAACCACACACTATATACACAAAGACATCCCATGCTATAATGAAACCCATTTTGAGCTAATCCTTTAGAGGGAAAAAAACTTGGTGGTAGCCACTAAATCCGTCCATAAAAGAATACATCTCCTGGACTAGCCACTTCATCTAGAATATTATCTAAGTAAGGAATGGATCCAAAATGGTGGCAACATTAAGCTTCCTATAGTCAACACAAATCCTCAACTTCTTATTCTTCTTTGGGACACTGACAATTGGTGAGATCTAGTTGACTCCATCTAGTAGGTCTTTGAAGCCAACTTGTAGTAGTTGGTCTAATTCTTAAATCAACTTGTTTGGCTATCATGTGCAAATTCATTCAATTCTTTGGATCCCAGACTGGAACAACATCCAACTTCAAGGGAATTCGATGCTAGTAGAATCATGGATCCAATCCTTTCATTTATAAATAATCCCAAGAAAATACATCCTTGAACTCTTTTAGTAAACTGATCAGTTGCTCTTGAAAACCTAGCTCAAGATGAGCACTGATTTTTATCAATTTAGTCTCCTTCAGACCAAGAAATAATGTAGCTAATTCATCCTTTTTTACTCTTGTAACTTTCTTCATCCAAGTTTCAAACTCAGCTTCTGCAATCACTTCATCTTCTATTTCAGATTCCAAGTTTTGGATTCTAGAAATCTTTGAAGTTTGGCCCTCCTCCTCCTTCTTTGAAGGTTTATATGGCAGACTTTGCACCTGCATATATTGTTTATTGATTTGCAAAATATCAACTGGACACCATGGCTATAAATCTGCATTGGTCATTTAGAAACTCCTCTTTCTCATCATCATTCAATCCTTCCACCATGTTGACTATGTTTGCCATGGTTGGTCTATATTACAGTGAGGGAGGGAAAATATTCGCAAGAAAATAGTAACTTTGTGTTTATTCTAGTAAATAGTGAGTTTATTTTGATCCCAATTGTGAGTTACTCGTGCTTGGTGGAGTAGGGCCTTTTCAATAAGAGGCAGTAATCTCCTTGCCTATATGCTCCATATTTAACATAATAAAGAAACCAAGAAGGGAATGGTAGCAATTTCCAAAAGTATAGTGCAAATAATACCAAGTGATCTCACCCTTTGCTAATTTGCTATTCTTACCAGAAATAGGGCTGATTCCTAATCCATCAATCCAAATTCCTTACATGCTTTCCAGGTGATGATGTTCACATCAAATTTTTTATCAAGCATGCCATTTTAGATTATTATGTCCTTGCATTGAATAGGAAGTACTAGAATTATTGAATCAAAAAATGGGCATGGTAGTACTCCTGCTAGACCCTCCAACCAATCTCCTTTAGAGTGGTCGCAATCATGGCCACTACTTAAGGCTCTAGTAGCACTATTGGATCTGGTTAGATAAGCTTTAGTAGAGGTGGTTCTTGAAAGCTAGTATATAAGATTTAAAAGATCTCTTAATGGAATAGTGATATTAACTTGTCTCCATCTAGTTGATTCTTTGGATGAATCTAAAACAATCACAACTTCTAGCCTATCCCCTTTCGCTTGGATGGAATCAAAATCAGACTTCTAGCCCTTATTGCCTTTGAGATTAGGTTCTTGGGTCTTACCATGCTTTTTTTCGAGTTTAGTGCTATTCTGGGAGAGATATTAATCCTCGCAATGTCTAGGGTTCTTGCAATTGGGGATAAAACTTCAATGACACCACTAGGTTGCAGATCCTTCTTTGCAACTTGCTTGGTTTTATCTTCCTTCAAGGTTGATACTTTTTAGATATTCTCCTAGTGTGGCTTAGAATTTGTAGTATTTGGACCCGTAGCAATTCTCTGGGTTTGCTTATTCCATTCTAAACTTGGGTGTAGATTTACGTTCATATTTGGTTTCACTCCTTGAATTGACGGAGTTTCTGCATCCTAGTGCGAGCTATACTGTGGATAGCCAGTGCAATGTGGCTTCCATTTCCTCCTCAAGAGGCTACTCTTGAAATATCAATCTCTGTATCTCAATAACACTTTGTACCACCTAATGCCTTAAAGGACACAGGTCAACAGCTAAAGGGTCACCTATGTGTGTAATATCAGACTTTTTATATGAATTACAAGTCTGCCTACCATAAAGATAATGATCACAAGAATCAAAATACTTATAGTCAAGGGGCACAAGATACTGCAAACGGGTAAGCATTTTCATTCCCTATAATGACATATGCCCAAGGCAAAGATATCATAATGATACATGTGGTATTCCAACCACTACCAAAACATGGTCAATAGACCCAAATACAAGTAAGTGGTAAAGAGTTCTAGACTTAGCACCATGTGCTAGGACATAATTTCCACAGGTAAGCTTCTACAACGAATTGCCAAAAGTGAGAGCAGATTTTAAAGACCCTTTTTGAAGTGGAAAAGAGCTTGAGATGTTGGAGAGAGATAGAGTGGAGCGGAAGATGATCCGTAGCTTATTGTTGTTCTTCTTCCATTATTCTTCCATCATACTCACTGAAAGAGACTTACACACATAGGTATGACTAACCAAGACTAACTGTTGTTAAGTCACTGACTATACCAACTTATTGAATGTCACATACATGTACAGTTGTATCCAACTAATGTCGGTCACACTCATAAAGATAAACTGAGTGAAGAGTAATGGGAGCTTGATATTATAATACTCCCTCTCAAGTTCAAACCATCTCATAAACTCCAAGTAGCTGTCTGAAATATATGCACTTTTCTTTACCAAGATACTTGGTAAATATATCTACTACCTGGTCTTTAGCCTTCACATGAATCAAGTCAATTTGCCTTATAAGAACCATTTCTCAGATGAAATGGTAGTGAACCTCAATATATTTGGATCTAGCATGGTAGATAGGATTGCTAGCCAACATAACACTACTGAGGTTATCACAATGCAATCTCACTTTGCTTTCCACATGTATTCCCAAGTCTTTCAGCAGTTTCATAAACCAAACTACTTCACAAGCCGCTAAGGCAGCTCCTCTATACTCAACTTCTGTACTGGACAATGCAACAGTAGGCTGTTTCTTACTCTGCCAACTAATCATACTATTGCCCGATCCAAATTCATAACCACTGGTTGACCTCCTATCATAGGCACAACTAGCCCAATCAGCATCAGTAAACCCTATCAAGTCAAGAGATTTTCCATATGCATAAAACAACGCATAATTTGTAGTACCCTTTACATATCTCATGATCCTCCTAACTGCATCTAAATCTGGTTTGTGAGGCTTTTGCATGAACTGACTAATTAGCCCCACTACATAACATGCGTCAGGATGGGTAATAGTCAAGTATATCAAGTTGCCCAGATACATGGTCACATTCTCTATGTCATCCCAACCATCAATTTGCAGCTTGACATTCTGATCAAGAGGTGTCTCCATAGGCTTGCATTCAGCCATACGATACTTCTGTAACATGTCATGAGCATATTGCTTCTATAGCAGCCATATACCTTGAGGCGTAGAGACTACCTCAATCCCAAGAAAATACTTTAGTTCACCAATGTCTTTGACTCTAAATTTAGCCTGTAAACATGATTTAATTTCAGCAATGCCCTCTTCATCATCTCCAGTGATGATAAGGTCATCTACATAAACCACTAGAAACACATATCCATGATCTGTCTTCTTCGTGAACAAACTCTAATCTGCATCACCCAATCTAAATCCATGTTGCTATAAATAACTGCTGATCCGAGCATTCCATGCTCTAGGTGCCTGTTTCAGTCCATATAAAGCCTTTTTTAGCTTACATACATGTGT
Organism: Lygodium microphyllum; assembly: GCF_053477565.2. Classification (NCBI taxonomy): domain Eukaryota; kingdom Viridiplantae; phylum Streptophyta; class Polypodiopsida; order Schizaeales; family Lygodiaceae; genus Lygodium; species Lygodium microphyllum. The sequence goes on from NC_141139.1 coordinate 120,356,327, forward strand.
AGGAAAGTCCGGGTGAACATAGCCTTCAGGCTGCTCCATATATACTTCCTCAATCAAATCACCATTCAAGAAAGCATTCTTGACATCCATTTGCCATAATTTCCAGCTTTCGCATGTTGCCAAAACAATGATAGGTCTGATTGTTTCCATTTTAGCCACCTGACTAAAAGTCTCCTCATAGTCAAGGCCATACTGCTGTCATACCCTTTTGCAACCAGCCTGGCCTTATAGCGTTCTAACAAACCATCTAACTTGCACTTAACCTTGTACACCCATTTGCAACCAATGGGGACTTTGCCTTCAGGCAACTCAACCAATTCCCATGTCTCATTTTCAACCAGGGATACATACTCCTCATCCATGGCAGCACACCAGTTATCATCTGTAACTGCATCATCAAACTTTGTAGATTCTTTGTAACCTGTCACACTAGCCATATATGCATAATGGTGGGCTGAATAACTATTGTATGTAAACCTGCCAATTGGTTTTTTGACTCTCACATATCTCCATAACTATGGCTCACTTTGAGCTTTCCTCTCATGAGGCGGTACATAACGACTCTGCCTTTCTCCAAGCGTCATAATAGAGGAATGCCTAACTCACTATCCAAACTATCATTGCTAGACAATCATAACCTGCTGCTGTAACTGGACCTGTCACATCCTCAAGCATCTTTTCTTTTCCCTTATCCAATCTCCCCCTCACTGACATATCCGTGTTAATGGAGGTAGGAGTATGACTCCACAAGCGTCTTGACGAAGGACTTACTGTAGGTGACACATCACCTATAGGACCACTCATAGATGTACTCACTGTAGGTGTATTTTCAGCGTTACTAGTTTTGGCTAATCCATCAGGAGCCACTACAACAGGATTACCATACCACAATGCCAACTCATAAAAAACATCTCTACTAATCAATGTCTCATGCGTAGATGGTACATAATACTTGTAAGCTTTCTGGTCTTGTGCATAACCAAGGAACACACTCTTGACAGCTTTAAGATCCAATTTCTTCCTCTTTTCATAAGGAACATGCGCATATGCAATGCTGTCAAATACCTTCAAGTGTGAAATGCCAGGCTTATGACCATACAACCTCTCATATGGAGTTACATCATGAATCCCTGCTGTAGGAGTTCTATTTAGCACATAGACAACAGTCAATATTGCTTCAACCCAATAACCATTTGGCAAACTCTTCTCATTCAGCATAGCTCTTGCCATTTCCATCAATACCCTATTTTTCCGTTCTGCTACACCATGTTGCTGCAGTGTATATGTGCAAGTTAACTATCTTCTGATCCCATGTTTAGCAAGGTACCTATCAAAGTAATTAGAAACATATTCTCCATCTCCATCTGATCTAAGACATGAAATTTTATAGCTCAAATCAGTTTCAGCATGCTTCTTGAAGTCCTTGAATGCATCAAACACATCATCCTTATGTTTTAGTATGTAAATCCAAGTATACCTGGCTGAAATCATCAATGAAGGATACATAGTAATGAGCATCACCAAACGAAGCATTATGAGACAGACCCCATACATCTGAATGTACCAACTGCAAGGGTCGTGAGCTATTCTGTACATGTCTCATAAATGGAAATTGTGCTTGCTTTCCAAACAGACATGCATCACATACATGTCCAAAGTCATGATACTTGAACTTAGGCAGTCTGAGCACAATCTCCTTCTGCTGCATATATGTCAAATTTTGTACATTCACATGGCCAATCCACTTATGCCATATCTTAACATCCCGTATAGCACCATCATCATGTGCAAACATGGCTGCTTTCAATTCTGGAATTGATGCATCAAGAATAAACATTCTGCCATCTCTTCAGCCTCTAGTAATCAATTTGTAGCCATTACCATATTCTTCAACAAAGCATCCATCTCTATTAAATCTCACTTGCAGATTCTGTTATGTCATTTGTCCAACTGACAAAAGATTCTTGGTTATTGTAGGTACATGTAGTACATCATGCATGCTCTTTTTTTTGCCATGGTGATGGTAGCCATGCTGCTCGAAATGATCGATAAGGAGATGAGCTCTGCATATCAGAAATGGAACGCTACAAAAAGAAAAGGTTGAACACAAAATGTACGCAGGAAATGGAGGTAAAAAAATGCACATGTAGCTTTCTTTACTGCTATATCTCTTCCTGGTAGAGAATGGTGATATAGAGGTAGGAAAAATTGAGGCCCGAAGAATGAAGAAGTAGCTTTTCTTCATAGCTTTATCTCTTCATGATAGCAAATGGTAGTAATGGGAGCTTTTTGGACTAACCCAAACTCAATTACTCTAATACCATAGTAGGAATTGATAGAGAGAGATGGACATAAGGTAAGGGCTCAAAGGGTAGAAGACATGATCCCTGTCATTCCATTCCATCAACACACACACAAAAGTCAACTATGTGTACTATATACAAAAAGATCAAAATGACCTAGATCTAACCATGGTTAAGTCAATGGGACTTAACCTTATTCAACTAAGGTAGACAACTATGAGCTTGAATTTCAACACATTAGTCAATTGCAAAATGTCAATAGATGAGTTTATAAGTATGTGATCATCATCAAAATTAGTTTGCACATCATTAAACTCTTCAATCTTGACACCAAACTTGCTAGGGATAATCCTATGATCATCATTCTTTTTCTATACTTTATCCTTTTCTTTTTCCTTGCCCTTGTCACATCATGCATTTTATGGCATCATGGCCAAATATAACCATGCTTCCCCCAATAGGGAAAATTCAAGGTAAACTTATGACCACGAGACTTATTGCAAGACTATCCACGTGTCTAAGATTGAAACTTTCAAGAGTTTCTCACACGGTGGTCATGACTACTCCTATATCATTATTGCATTTGATTGTCAAAGCATGAGAACTGCAAGAAGCATTGATATTATTTCTATTAACCTATTCATTCAAGAGCGCATGCTCTATATCCTAGAATTTCAACCCATCAATAGGTATATTTTCACACATAGCAGTACAAAAATGTGTTCCATGACTCGAGCAATGCAACCAACAAGAACAAGGAAGAAAGATTGTCCTTAAATTCAATTTCCTGCAAAGAAAAGTGGCTGAAAATAGAATGAAACTCATTCAAGTGGGTGAAGATGGAGGTCCCCTCCTTCATACAAAGATCCATGAGTTGCTTTAGTCAATATACTTAAGAGACATGGTTCTACTTGTCATGGACATTGAGAATCTTATCACATAACTCCCATGCGATCTACTTGTCAGAGACAACATTATGCTAGACCTACTTAGAGAGTGATAAAATGATTGTATATTTATGTGACTTATCTAGTTAGCCTAATCCTCTATATCAAAGAGTTTGGGCTTTGCACTCTCATGTCTCAATGGCTTAATCTGTAATTTCTACACTAAAACTTGCTAGATTTATACCTTTCAATAGTTGTAATTTGTGGCATCCAACTTTTCAATGTTAAAGATAGCACTACATTTGATCCATTAGCCATAATGCAAGTGATAAAAGCACAATCCAAGATATACAAGCTACTGTAAATTATCAAGAATCACATGGTGGAGGGGACTTGCTTGAGTTGCTATACCAAACACACACCATATACATAAGAGGAAGCTCACTCAAGAACATAAGAAGAGAGATGGAGGCCAAAAAATTTTCTTGCTGGTTTCTTTTTCTTATTTCACAAACAATACAATGTACACAAAGTATATATAAAAGAAAACATAAAGAAAAGTAGTCTACTATGACAAAAAGTGCATAAATGGCTGTACTAATTGATTGGCACTATAACTATGCTAGCTGTAGATAGGTGTGACAAACTAAATATAATGAGTAATAAGTAATTGGCTATGTGAGGATCATAATGACCACCAATGTGCTAAGTATAGACTACACACTAATCTAGCCAAGTGGTCCATCATCAATGTCCACACATATTGAGCTTGCCATCTCAACAACCCCTCTCAAGATCTCAACTGTATCTCTACAACTCCAAGTAAGCTTCAAAAATTTTAAAGCTTATTTGCACCCAATGCCTTTGTGAAAATGTCAGCTATCTGATCCTATGTGTTGACATATACCGAGTCAATCTCTCCTACAAGTACCTTGTCTCTCACAAAGTGATAGTATATCTCAATGTGTTTTATCCTAGCATGGAACATTGGGTTCCTAACTAGCTATATGCTACTCATGTTGTTATAATGAATGACAACTGTTGGGACCATCTCCTTGCACATCCAAATCACCCAATAACTTTTGCAACCATACTACTTCACATGCTGCCATAGTAGCACCTCTATACTTAGCCTTATACTAGATAAAGTAAATGTAGGTTGCTTTTTGTTGCTCCATATAATTGCTCCACTTCCAAGAGAAAGCATGAATCTGCTAGTAGATCTTTTATTTGATATGATACCAGCCCAATTTGCATCTATGTATGCAAACACTTGTATATCCTTACCTAGATCTTCTATTTGATATGATATCAGTCCAATTTGCATCTATGTATGCAAACACTTGTATATCCTTACCTACCTCATTAAAAAGTTCATAATGTAAAGTGGACTTCACATACTTCAATATGCATCTAACTATATCCAAATGAGGCTTTCTAGGCATCTGCATAAGCCGACTAACAAGGGCAACTGTATAGTTCAAGTCTGGACCTATGATAGTCATGTAAATTAGACTCCCTACTATCCTCCTGACATAATAGGGTCTTCAATCTCATCCCTAGCATTAGCACTCAACTTCACATTTTTCTCCAATAGTACTGAAAGAGGCTTACATGCTGTCATACCATACTTGGATTGCATATCCAAGCTATATTGCTTTTGGGATAGCCATATACCATCATCACATTTGATCACCTCAATACCAAGAAAGTACCTTTGCTCACCCAAATCCTTCATCTCAAACTTCTTCTTCAAAAAATCTTTAACTTTAGCAATCCCATTGTCACTGTCACACTTGTAATAATCAGATCATCCACATAAATGACTATGATGACCAAGTGTACATCTCCCTTTCTCACATAAAGCGAGTGGTTAGATCACAAACATAAAAGCCAATGTTGACAAGATACTCTCCGATCTTGTCAAACCATGCTCTAGGTGCTTGCTTCAGCCCATAGAGTGCTTTCTTTAACCTACATACATATGTGGAATGCTCTAAATCCTCATAACCTATTGGTTGCTCCATATACACCTCTTCTTGTAGTTCACCATGCAAGAAGGTATTCTTGACATCCATTTTTTGCAAATTTCAACCTTTGACTGCCAAAGTAATCACACATCTAATAGTTTCCATCCTAGCAACTGGACTAATTGTCTTGTCATAATCTATGCCATATATTTGAGTATAGCCTTTTGCAATCATCCTAGTCTTATACTTGCTAATAGAACCATCTACATTATAATTGATTTTGTAAAGCCACTTACAACTAATAGCTTTCTTGACCTTAGGCAATGGTACGAGATCCTAAGTCTTATTGGCTTCTAATGGAGTCATCTCTTCATCCATTATTGCATCCCAATGAGCATGACCAACAACATCCTTAAAACAAGTGAGCTCAACATCCTTAACCACCTTTACCATATAAGCATAATGGTGAGCTATATAGCCTTCAAAACCAAATCTTTTGATAGGATATATGATGCTACTAGACATGCATACCATTGGATTAGTTAAGAGAGCCTTCACATTACTATGTGCTCTCTGTACACATAGTATCTTGATTGAAGGAATACCAAGCTCACCATCCAAACTCTCTAAACCTCTAGAATCTCCATTGAATCCTGAATGACTAGTAGATGTATCATTATCATCTAACACTTTATTCTTCCCTTTTGCTTTACTTGCAATACTTGTAGATCCACTTGAAGTCGTGGGGTTACTCCTTAGTCTCCCAAATTAATATAGTATCAGATAATGTTTCTAGTCCACTAAGACTCTGTGATGCTTGCTTTTCTTTCTACACATAATTATCACAATGATCATCATCATCCAATGCATCACCACTATATGCATACTAACTACTCATCTCATTAAAAAGAACATCCATGCTCACTCTGAACTCACTTGTGATGACAGGGTTATAACAATAATACCCTTTCTACTCTAAAGAGTATCCAATAAAAATACATTTTTTAGTATTTGGATCAAGCTTCTTTCGTAGCTCATCTAGAATATAAACATATGTAATATAGTCAAACACTTTCAAGTGTGACACATCGGGCTTCTTACCTATAAAGCATTCTTCAGGGGTCATCCTATTAACTACATGTGTGGGAGTTCTATTCATAATATAAACCGTATTATGAATAGCTTCACACAAATATTTTGGTATATTCTTTTCAACCATCAATGCCCATGCAACTTCCGCAATATGTTTATTTTTTATTTTTGCAATCCCATTTTGCTATGGGGTGGTATACCTAAAACAAGTAAACTGTCTCTTTATCCCATGAGACTCAAGAATACATTAAACTCATTAGAGAAATGCTCTCCCCCTCTATTTGATCTCAAGTACTTAACTTTCAAGTATGTTTCTATTTTAACCACAGTGTTGAAAGTTTTTAAGTGCTCAAATAAATCACTCTTTTTCTTCACAAAATATACCCATAGCTTTCTTAAACAATCTTCAATAAGCCTAACGAAATATTTGCTACCACTAAGAGATATGTCCTATGTAGGTTCCCAAACATCTATATGTACAACATCAAGTATGTTTCTAGTTACATCTCTATCATGTGATAATGATTGTCTTGCCTACTTACCAACTCGAGGAGTCCACCTTATAAAACATGTAAGATACCAGGTGAGTGAAAAGGAAAATTTATTTTATATAGTAAAATTTACAAGATTATATTTATAAAAGGAATTTTTAAATTATAATTTGAAAAAAAATTGTAAGTTTAGTAAAGTAAAAGGAGTTATTTTATGGTCTTATAGCATATCAAGAAAGTGTATTTCTTAATACCCTTTGAATGCACGTTATATAGATGATTTCTTATAGCTGCATCCCCCCCTCTCCAAGCTTAACAAACTGACATGCTTCACACACTTTATGAAATTCTGCAACTCAAAAAGTAGGCGACCATGTAACCAATGCTTTGAACTACATTGATTTTAGCCTTTGCACATTTGCATGTCTAATAGGTTTATGTGATATTCTAATGTCTCCAACCACTCCTTTTTCTTTAGCATACATAACAACATTCATAAAAAAATTTCAACATCTAAAGTGAATATGTGACTAACTCTACTTTCTTTTGTGACCAACTTACACTTATCATTAAATTCTTTTACAAAATAACATTTTGTATTAAATCAAATCTACAACCCTTGCTCTACCGTTTGGCCAATAGACACTAAACTCTTTGTGATTGATGACACGTGTAATACATCTGATAGACTCTTTGTCTGGCCATCATACAAGGACAAGAGAACCTTTTCAATGTGTAAAATTGGGTGGCATGAATAACTTAGATTTTGTAGATCTTGCATCTCTCCAAACCATTCATCATGACTAATCATATGATTAGATGCACCTAAATCAACATACCATACATCATCATGTGTCCCCTTTCTTATAACAACATTCATCATATATTGTATAACAAACAAACACTCACTTTTATCTTCATTCTATCATCAAGGCTGTACATAATTTCCTTGCTGCAATTTGCCACTATAAATATCATCCTTCTTAGTATAACAATAAGTTGCAATATAACATGTTTTACCATAATAATGGCAAACAATACTAGAATTGCTAGAACCTCTGTTTTGCCATCCACCTCTTTCTCTAGAGCTCCCCCTATCTCTAAACTTTCCAAGGCCTCCCAAAACCTATATTTTATCAAATTGCTAATTAACCTATTTTGTTGGTTATCACCAGCACATCTTGTTGAGATGACAAGCTCAACACATGCAGACATTAATGATGGACCGCCTGGTTAGATGGGTCCACACATCTACACTTAGCACTTTAGTGGTCATTATGACTCATATGGCCACTGACTCATTACTTATTATATTCAGGTTGTTACACCTATTTACAGTTGGCATAGTTATAGCACTAGTAGTCAACTAGTATAGTCGGTTATGCATTGTTTGACTTAGTAGGCCACTTTCCTTTATGTTGTATCTTATCTATACTTTGTGTACATTATAAAGTGCGTGGAAGAAGAAGAAGAAACCACAAATAAAACGTTTTGGCCTCCATCTCTCTTCTTGTCTCTTGAGTGAGCTTCTCCTTGTGCATTCTGTGTGTGTTCAATGCAGCATCTTGAGCAAGTTCCCCCACCACATGATTCTTGACATGGTATCAGAGCTATACCATTGATTAAGGCTGGTTTTGAAGGCTAAAGAGAAGGAGAGGAGCCAAGGATTTGAACAAGCAAGCAACGGGTAAGAAGCTCTTCCATTCTCTACTTTCTCTCTTAGACGATGGCTGTGGAGGCACCAGAAGTAGAGCAGAGTAAAAATCTTAGATTACAGTGAGATTTGGTGTGCGCGAAGAGCATTGTGTATTTTGCAAAAGCCCTAAAGGGCTTGCCTGCCGCTGCTATTTTGGCCATTCGAGGTCATTTCAGGCTCCGTTTTAGACTCGCAAGGTTGTGGACAAGAGTTCGAGATACCCTGTAATTTCAGCTGTGTCTGCCGTATTCATGTGCAAGGTTTCAGATACCTTAGCAGCGATTGATGCAATGCCCGATGATGATGATTTGGTATCGTCTACCTTGGGTGGACTTAACAATGAAAAGGCTTGGAAGTCTTTTGTAACTTCCGTATATGTTAGAAAGCCATTTCCAGATTTTGATGAGTTGGTCTCCCTTATGATCACTAAAGAGATCAACATGCAGAGTGAGACATCTGAAAAAAGTGGTGAACATGTCCAAGATTTCTACTCCAGTTCAGGAAGGGGATGTGGCAGGTCCTCTTCAAGAGACCGTGGTACAGGACATGACAGTGACAACCGGCAAAACAGATTGAATCAATAATTTGGCGATATGCACGTTTCAGGAGGTCGTGGTAACTTTAGAGGCAGGGGGAGCTTGAGAGGAAGAGATGGATGGCAGAATAGAGGTTCTAACAACTTTGGTATTGTGTGTCACTAGTGTGGCAAAACAGGTCATATTGGAGCCCAATGTTATGCTAAGAAATATGATATTCGCAGTGGTAAGTTGCAACAAGGAAACTATGCATCGTCTTCACGACAAAATGAAGACAAAAATGAATGTTTGTTTGTTATGCAGCATATGTTGAATGCTGTTACAAGAAAGAGAACACATGATGATATTTGGTATGTTAATTTAGGTGCATCCAATCATATGACCAGCCATGCAGAATAGTTTGGAGAGATGCAGGATTTGCAAAATACAGGTTATGTGCAAATGGGTGATGATTCATGCCACCCAATTTCACACATTGAAAAAGTTTCCTTGTCCTTGCATGATGGTAAGACAAAGAGTCTTTCAGATGTATTACATGTGCCATCTATTACAAAGAACTTGGTGTCAGTCGGTCAGATGGTAAAGCAATGGCTGCATGTCAGATTTAATGCAAAGGGTTGCTTTGTAGAAGACTTCAATGACAAGTGCAGGTTGACTGCAAAGGGAAGTAGAGTTGGGCGTTTACTTTGGATGATGCTGGAATTCCTACTATGAATGCTGCTATGTATGCTAAAAAAAAAGGTGTTATTGCACATATTGAAATTTGGCACAAACGCATTGGACATACAAATGTACAAAGGTTGAAATTAATGCAGTCCAAAGGGTTGGTTACAAGTTTGCCTACATTTAGAATTGCAGAATTTCATAAGGTATGTGAAGTATGTCAGTTTGGTAAGTAGGCAAGACAACCCTTTTCACATGATAGAGATGTAAGCAGAAATATCCTTGATGTTGTGCATATAGATATTTGGGGGCCTACACAAAATGTATCTCTTGGAGGCAATTCATACTTTGTCACATTCATTGATGATTATTCTAGAAAGCTATAGGTATATTTTATGAAGGAAAAGAGTGAAGCGTTTGAGCACTTTAGAACTTTCAAAGCTGCAGTTGAAAGAGAATCAGGCTTAAAAGTAAAGTGCTTGAGGTCAGATGGAGGGGGAGAGTACCTCTCGAATGAGTTCAGTGATTTTTTGAGGTCTCATGGGATAAAGAGACAGTTCACATGCAGGTATATCCCACATCAAAATGGTGTTGCAGAAAGAAAAAACAGGCATATTGCAGAAGTTACACAGGCATTAATGGCTCAAAAGAATATGCCCAAATATTTTTGGTCTGAGGCTATCCATACTGCTGTCTACATTATGAATAGAACTCCCACAGCTTTCATGGGATGACTCCTAAAGAATGCTTTACTAGCAAGAAGCCTGATGTATCACACTTGAAGGTATTTGGCTGTGTTGCATATGTTCATGTGCCAGATGAGCTACGGAAAAAGCTTGATCCAAAGGCAGAAAAATGTGTCTTTATTGGATACTCTTTAGAGCAGAAAGGGTATCGCTGTTATAACCTTATCATATGTAAGTTCAGAGTGAGCAGGGATGTCATCTTTGATGAAATGAGCAGTTGGTATGCATCTAGTTGTGATGCATTGGATGATGATGATGATCATGACACTCATGTGCAGGCTGAAAAGCAAGAATCATAGACTCTTAGTGGACCAGAGGCATCATCTGGCAGTCCTTGGTCTGGGAGACTAAGGAGTATCTCTACATCTTCAGGTGCATCTAGTAGAACTACAAATAAAGACAAAGGAAAGAATAATGTGTCAGATGGCATTGATGCAGTTCTTGATGGAGACTCTGTCGGAATGAGCGGGATCTAGGACATGGCAGTGAGTTATGGTGGATGGAAGGAGAAGAGTAAACTCATGATGGAGGAGACAAAGACACTATTTGTTACACAAGTAAATTAAGTTCCAAGATTGAGACTTGGACTCATAAACACAATCTTGTGTATGTGGACAATGACACTGACACTTACTGATAAGAAAAGAGTACTATCATTGCATTAAGAAAAGGAAGCAAGTACAATGCTTTATAGGAAAGTAGGAAACTGCAGTAGGCACCACTGTGTATATGGGATAGGTAAGCCTGCATGTCCTTGGCCCTGAAGCTCCATACAAAGAGGTTGTTAGTGAGTGTGATTGCTAAATCTCAACACCCCTCCTCAATCACAACTAGAAAGGCACAAAATGTGTAGAGGCTATAATGAGAACCACCTGCAAAGTGTGGGCACACCACAAACATGGTAGACACTAGAGGCTGTCGTCGCAAGAAAGGCTAAGTGTGGGCACCAAAACATGATGGACATCCAGAGGCTGTAATAGGGGCCTCACAAAGTGTACAGGGACCGTAGTGCCAAGTTACATGAGGAGTTTACAAAGCTTATGGCAGGAAGAAATAGGGCAAGGAAATACAAGGCTTTTAAAACAGTCTATCAGAGTAATGAGAGTAAAAGGACTGATGAGACTTGTCCTTCCGATCCTGGTGGTCTTCATCTTCATCTTCATCTTCATCTTTTGGTCCATGGTCTTCTTCTTCTTTCATAGCTGCAAGATAGGCCTTTTGGGACCTCTTCCTAGCATGACAGAACCTCTCAGTGTGTCTTGTCCTTTTGCAGAAGTCACAGAAGAGCGGTTCCTTTTTACCTTTGTATTTGTTATTTACATATAACATTTGTTCATCCTTTGAAGTGCTAGGATCTTCTTTGCTTTTAAGTTTCTTTTCTTCCTCTAGCAGAGAGGCTTTAATATCAACAAGTTGAGGATCAGGCATATTGGTTAGAGTGGTTGATACATTATCATAGGCAAGAGGCAGACTTTTTAACAAGACACCAATACAAACATCTTCATCCATTTTTAGCTTTATCCCTGCAAGTTGAGTAAGCAGGCTTTCCATGTAGTTCATATGGGATGCCAAGGATGTATGAGGCTTCATATCAAGTCGAAAAAATTCAATTAATAGACCATACTTAGAAAACTTTGAGTGTGCACCAAATAAGGTATCCAATTTGTTCCAAGTGTCATGGGACGTGTCACAGGCATCCACATGATGGATGTAGCTGTCATCCAATTCTAGCTTAATGATGGCTTGTGCCTTCTCATCATTCTTCTACCAAGTAACTGCAAGTTCTGCATCTTGAGGTTTCTTTTCTTTGCCATTTGTGATGGCCCAGAGACCCTTCTTCATTAGGATGAGCTTGATGCGGGTTTGCCAAGTGTGAAATCTGACTCCTTTGAATTGATCATTTGGAGAGTCTTTTCCCATGTTGAGGTTGCAAGATCAGCAGCAAATCAGCTCCAAAATTCTCAGTTTGTAGCAACAGAAGCGTTGGTTGTGTCACAAGACACAAGTGCTAAGAGCACTAGATGAGTGTCAATGGACACTATGTTTGTATCTTCTTCCTTGAGTCTTCAAATCTTTAATGGGTCTTCAAGTGCTTCATAGATCTCCCCTCCTTGATTTGATACTTGTCTTGTTGAGAACTTTAATAGCTTAGTGAGATCTCCCCTCCTTGATTTAATTGGCAGGAGAGAGAAAGTGAAGTGAGAGATGAGCTTGAGCTCAAAAAGCTATGGTGGTCTTCTTTTAGGGTTTCTACACAATTGGTTTTTCTGAGATTCCAGCTCATAGCCTAAACCATATGCCTCAAGATTCAAGCTGGAGATAGCCTAAGTGATAGGCTTCAAAAGCCCTAAAGACCCAGGATGAATTGCACTGCGCAGATGGACGTCGGGCTGTATGAACAGAAGGTGCTGTTTTTGGATTGCGACTAACGAATCACGCAATGCTGGAGCTATAGGTCACCAATGTTGATGTTTGAAGTGACAGGAGGTAGCATCCTGAGCCAAGGAACATATATCCAGAATAAAGCATGTTGAAATATTGACTGTGGAGGGAGATCAAGAAGCTCCAAGGAGGCAGGGTGCAGGTTTGGCTATGGCTGCCAACCACAGGTCAAGTGGAGATAGAGTTTAGAAATGAGCTCATTAGCTGGGACTGAGCTGGACTTGAGCTGACCTGAGTGAAGAGGACCTGAGAGAGGAGTGAAATGAGCTAGGCCATGCCTGACTGTGCTCTGATACCATGTTGGAATGAGCGGGATCTAGGACATGGCAGTGAGTTATGGTGGATGGAAGGAGAAGAGTAAACTCATGATGGAGGAGACAAAGACATTGTTTGTTACACAAGTGAATTAGGTTCCAAGATTGAGACTTGGACTCATAAACACAATCTTGTGTATGTGGAAAATGACACAGATACTTACTAATAAGAAAAGAGTACTATCATTGCATTAAGAAAAGGAAGCAAGTACAATGCTTTATAGGAAAGTAGGAAACTACAGTAGGCACCACTGTGTATATGGGATAGGTAAGCCTGCATGTCCTTGGCCCTGAAGCTCCATACAAAGAGGCTGTTAGTGAGTGTGATTGCTGAATCTCAACAGACTTCAATGGCTCAGAGAGCTTGGATGATGAGCTTGGCATTCCTTCAGTGAGGACTCTAGGTGTGCAGAGAGCACGCGTCAATGCAAAGACTCCATTGCGTGATCCAATGGTACGCAAGTCTAGCAAGGTGAGATACCATGTTAAGAGATTTGGTTTTGAAGGTTATGCAACTCACCATTATGCTTATATGGTGAAAGTGATTGAGGATGTTGAGCCCACATGTTTTGAGGAGGCTGTTGGTCATGCTCATTGGGATGCAGCAATGGATGAGAAGATGGCTGCATTAGAGGCTAATAAGACTTGGGATCTAGTATCATTGCCGAAGGGCAAGAAAGCTATTGGTTGTAAGTGGGTTTATAAGATTAAGCACAATGTAGATGGTTCTATTAGTAGATACAAAGCTAGGCTCGTTACAAAAGGCTATGCCCAGACATATGGCATAGATTATGAGCAAACCTTCAGTCCAGTTGCTAGGATGGCAACTATGAGATGTGTGATTGCTTTGACAGTAGCCAAAGGTTGGAGGTTGGATGTGAAGAATGCCTTCTTGCATGGTGATTTGCAAGAAGAAGTGTATATGGATCAGCCAGCAGGTTATGAAAATTTAGAGCATCCCACGTATGTGTGCAGGTAGAAGAAGGTGCTCTATGGGCTCAAGAAAGCACCTAGAGCATGGTCTTACAAGATCAAAGAGTATCTTGTTAATATTGGATTTTATGTTTTTGATGTTGATCACTCACTTTATGTGAGAAAGGGAGATGCAGGCTTGGTCATCATATTCATCTATTGATGACTTGATTATTACAGGTGATAGTGATAGTGGGATTGCTGAACTCAAGGGCTTTTTGAAGAAGAAGTTTGAGATGAAGGATTTAGGTGAGCTAAGGTACTTCCTTGGCATTGAGGTGATCAGATGTGATGATGGTATATGGTTGCCCCAAAGATAGTATGGCTTGGATATGTTGTCCAAGTATGGTATGGTAGCATGCAAACCACTTTCAGTCCTGTTGGAGCAGAATGTAAAGTTGAGTATTGATGTTGGGGATGAGATAGAAGACCTTACTATGTTGAGAAGGATAGTGGGGAGTTTGATCTACATGACCATTACAAGGCCAGACTTGAGCTACGCTGTTGGTCTTGTGAGTCAGTTTATGCAAGTACCTAGAAAGCCACATTTGGATGCAGTCAAATGCATATTGAGATATGTGAAGTCCACATTACATTATGGACTTTTCTATGAGGCAGGTATAGATGTACAGGTGTTTGGATATACAGATGCAGATTGAGATGGTAGTATGTTTGATAGAAGATCTACTAGCAGATACATGTTCTCTATTGGTAGTGCAGTAGTTACTTGGAGCAGCAAAAAGCAATCTACAGTTGCTTTGTCAAGTACAGAGGCTGAGTATAGAGGTGTTGCTGTTGTAGCATGTGAGGTAGTAAGGCTGTAAAAGTTATTGGCTGATTTAGATGTGCAGGTGGAAGGTCCAGTTGTCATTTATTGTGACAATATGAGCAGTATATAGTTGGCTAGGAACCCTATGTTTCATGCCAGGACAAAACATATTGAGGTACACTACCACTTTGTGAGAGAGAATGTACTAGCAGTTGAGATTGACTTGGTATATGTCAGCACACAGGATCAGATAGCTGACATCTTCATGAAGGTATTGGGTACAGAGAAGCTTCAAAAGTTTTGAAGCTTACTTGGAGTTGCAGAGATGCAATTGAGCTTGAGGGGGAGTGTTGAGATGACAAGCTCAACACATGCTGTCATTAATGATGGACCGCCTGTTTAGATGGGTCCACACGTCTACACTTAGCACATCGGTGGTCATTATGACTCTCACATGGCCATTGACTCATTACTTACTATATTCAGATTGTTATACCTATTTGCAGCTAGCATAGTTATAGTGCCAGTCGACTAGTGTAGTCGATTATGTATTGTTTGACTTAGTAGGCCACTTTTCTTTATGTTGTATATTATCTATACTTTGTGTACATTGTAAAGTGTGTGGAAGAAGAAGAAGAAACCAGCAAGAAAACGTTTTGGCCTCCATCTCTCTTCTTGTCTCTTGAGTGAGCTTCTCCTTGTGCATTCTGTGTGTGTTTGGCACAACATCTTGAGCAAGTCCTCCCACCACGCGATTCTTGACACATCTCATACCACAACCTCTCGAAGAGGATCTGCCATGTCTCCTTCCTAAACTTAAGTAAAATACTTAGACTTGTTTACTATTTCTTTTAGATGAGTCACCCTACATATTGATCTCTTCAGTAATCATGAGAGAGACCAACTTATCAAAATCTGAAAATGGCTTATATACATATATAAAACTAACAAATGATTTTCAAGTCTTCTCATTATTAGCCACCCAAAGTAGATGAAACCCAATCATCATCATCAAGGATTACATCAATTGCTACCAAAGTATCTGTATAATGCTCGTCACCTTCAAAACATACTCATGATTGACAAATATTTTCTCTTTATTTAGAGTATTCAACTCTTGCTTGAGTTGAATATTTCATGTATTTGTATTTACTAAAAATATGTTCTCAAAATTTGTCCAAGCTGCATATGAAGTTTTTACATTCCTAATATGCCCTAGGATAGTATTATCAATGACTGCAGATAGCCAATATATCACATTTTTGTCCCTTGCATTCCATTATTTCCATGCCTTTAATTCATCTATAGTCATACAATTACTCAACTTTGGCTCCTTTTCTTCACTTGAAACGAACTCATAAATATATTTTTCAATAAGGAAGTTCGTCACACAAAACTTCCATGATGGATAGTTTTTTTTAATCCAACTTCTCAATGATGGGGTTTCCACTCTTCTCTGCCATCACAAGAATGATACAAAACAACAAGCTAGTCTTTTGCAACCTTTCACAACAAGTGCTTAACAATATACCAAGCAGCCTTTTTCACTGACTGCTCAACAATACATGTAATAAGTAACTTGTTTACAAATGAAACTTGTTTTTACTTTTTCGAAAACACCTTAAAAATTATAGATTTAAAATATATAACTTGTGCACCCATTTTTGGCCAACATAATCAAAATCGCAATATATCCTAAAAATTATAGTTCGCAATCTTGCAACTCCAAAACAAGTCTCAAAATGGCCTCAGATGGCTAAAAAAGTTGCGAGAAAGGCTAAAGGACTAATCTACAAAATATATAGTGCTCTACTCTCACAGCAATTTGATATTTTCACAATGTCCTACTTCTAGTGCCTCCACAAGCACTATTTAAGAGAAAGAGTGTTTACCACAACACAGAGGAGCGGGAAATGGAAAAAAGGAAATAGTAAAAGGCGTAGGACAAAAGGAAGAAAAAGGCGCCTTAACCGGTAACCAGACCCTGAAAAAATTAAAAGCACGGGCACGACCCTCAGGAAGTCTTAGAGTCGCCCAAGGAAAGTAAAAGAGTAAAAAAGCGCACCATTAAGTGTGAAAGCACTCCCGAATCCTTGTAAAAGAGCACCAGGCTCACTCCTGTGCAAATTGTATGCATTAGTTGGGAATAGGATAGACTAGAATGGTGGGAAATGAGAAATGGGCCTAGGCTAATGGCCGGCCATGTAAAAAAAGGGGATGACCGCCCATGAAAAGTAGGGCATGTATATAAAGTTCAAAAAGTGAATGAGAAGATCATTCTTGTGTGTGGCCAAAGCTTCTTCTTCTTCTTCTCTTGTTTCTTGCCTTCTTGCTTGTGCTTGAGAGAGGGATTGAGAGAGTGTGAGGGAGTGATTGTGTGAGAGTGAGGGAACTTGGAGAAGAAGCTCTCCTTCTTCTCTCTTCATCTTCCCCTCCTCTCTTCTCTTCTTTTGTCTCGCGCGTGGCTATGGAGGATGAAGCTCATGGGAGAGGGATTGAGGTTGCTTGAGCTTGCCTCAAGGATCGTGGAGCTACCGGTGTGCAAGAAAGAGGAGGGTACTCGATCGAGCATTAAGGTAAGCTCACTACACCCGTAAGGTAGGCATTGCACGTCGGCTATGTGAGAGGTAGCCATGGCCTCTCGGTTTGAAACACTTGAGCAATAAGTGGTCTGTAGGTCTCGGGGTAGAGCTTGTAGGTCCCTTTCATTTTGGTTCCGTTGCTGAGACAGACGGAATCGAGCCTTGAGCGCCGCGCGCATCAAATCGAGCATAGAAGTAGAGTTTGCAGCCCGAACCGGTGCTCAAGATAGCTGGGAGATTTAGGAGGTTTTAATCCATGAAACAAGTAAGTATTTTGGTTTGTTGGAAGCATTAATGTAGGACTACCATTCTACATCTCTGTTTTGCATTTTGGCTGCACTAGATTAAGGTTAGATTAGGTTAAGAAAAGAGAAAACAGAGGTTTTGGCTACTACTGGAAACAGGGAAACAGAGGACCAGATTCAAATTTCTGGGTAAAACAGGAAAAGGGGACTGGCTTTAAGGTTTTGCAGTGCTAGGAAAGGACCTTAAGAGGCTTGGGAGGCCAGGACAAACCTCATTTCACTGGTTAGCCTTGTAAGAGAGAGGGAGAGAGAGCTTTTGGTTACCAGGAAGAGGGAGCGCTATCACGATTCTGGGTGCCATCGATTTGTACTCCTCCTGGTGAGTCTGGTGCTTCTTAGTAGTGCCCTAATCAAATCTGGAAAGTCTCTTGTGATTGTGTGTAGCAGGCGTTAAGTGGGATTGAAATGCGTTGGAATCGCGCCTGCTGTCTGACGTAGTCGGACCAGGTCTCAGTGGTCCGATTCCCAGAACGGACCACCCGAGTCCTAGAGTCGGACTGTCTGATTCCTAGAATCGGACCGTCCGACTGAGGGATTCAGACCATCCCTGTCCGATTTCTAGAATCGGATAGTCCGATCGGACGTGCCACGTGGCACTCGGACTGCCCATCATAGTCGGAACATCCAACATTCGGATCGGACCAAACAATTTTAGGAATCGGACCCACCCTGTCCTACTACAAGAATCGGACCAGCCCTGTCTGACTGTAAGACTCAAACCACGCTGTCCGACTGCAAGACTCGAACCACGCTGTCCGACTGCTGGAATCGTACCACTCTGTCCGACTACTAGAGTCGGACCAGCCCTGTCCGATTCTCAGAATCGGATAGGTCCGATTCTGGGAATCGGACCATCCTGCCAAAAGGAAAAATAAGGATCTTTAGTTGACCCTGCCACACATACCTGACCCCCAGGACGCAACCCTGAACACCCCCAAGACCCAGTTTGACCATTACAACCTCAGAGACCAGTCGAACTTAGAGCAGAATAGAAAAACGTAGCATAGACCTTCAGAAAGACCATAGAATAGCAGGAAACCGAGCATAGAACTCAAACCAGGCTAAGAATGTGAAGAGAAACAGAGTGGAGTTCGCATTAAATGCTTTCTACATCAGCACTTCACTCTTGTGTTCCACTAAGTTTGCATTGCAAGAAAAGAGAAAAGCCTGTTTTCGCACCAAGCACCACGAAAGCACTAAGCATAACGTATGAATAAAGATTGCAGCTTCTTTCAAATAACAAGGAACACATTAGGATATCTAATAACATTAAGGAACCCACTAGTAGGAGAAGACCCCAAGACTTAGACAGGTGCCTGAGTGCCCTACTAGTAGGACCTGGAGAAGACACAAAGACATGGAAAGTGTCAATATAGAGGATTGGACGCTGCCAGAGCTACTTGGATTTATTGACAACCTCGTGGAGCTGGAAACAAAAACAATGTCGAGATCAAGAGGCGAATGAGGAGAGGAGTAATTAGACTTAGGAGAATTTCCAACCTTAGTCCAGGAACTGGTCCACAACTACGATCTACTCACTAGGACTGTGATCCAGGGTAGACCTGTAGAGGAAGTGGTAGCAAACCTGGAAAAAGAGAGAAGAGAAATCAAGAGAGCACTAGAAGGAATAATTGCCTACAACCATGAGTAAAGGGCTAGAAGCCTACAGCAAGACGTAGATATGTACGAGGCTAGATGAGTGCTAGACCTAGCCGGAGCGGCCAAATCTGGACTGAATGGAGAGAGGGAACGGGCAGCAGAGGCTAACATGACATTGAGTGAACTAGTAGCAAAGCGACTCTTGGACAATACGTCCATTGAACATAGCGCTACTGCTCTAGCTACTATGCTACTATCGGGATTGGGAGTCACGCAAGGGGCTAAAGGACAAGCTAGAATCCCCATTGTAGCAAAACAACTAGCTAGATATGAACCTAGCAGTGACCCGTACAGCTTCATGGAGCAGTTCGAGCAAGTATGTGAGGCAAACGGTCTTACTGACCCTGCGCAGCAACCTCAAGCTTTTGACCTGTGCTTAGGCGATAAGGGGAGGACCTGGTATTCTAGTCTAGATGATGCAGAACGTACGAACTTTGTTCGCCTTAAGGGCCTCTTCATTAGGAGGTTTTCGGCGGCAGGGTACTCGGATAACCTCATCATTAGGTTGATGAATATCAGTCAAAGGGAGAAGGAAGACGTTAGGGATTACGTCACTCAGGTGCGTAGCCTCTACAAGAGAATCCCTGCCAATGAGCGACCTACCGAGAGGGCAGTATCTACAATGTTCATGAATGGGATTCGAAGTGAGGAGCTCTACAAGGCTTTGGCCAGTAATTCCACCTTACAACGAGATGTGCTAGCTAGAGTTTTCGAGGAAGCAATATGCGTAGATGATCAACTCAGGGAACGCAGCATGAGGACTACCAACCGAGAGAGTGCAAGCCAGAGGGACCCTGAGAGATCAACTACTTCGGGGGGGAAAAGCAATTGCTAGTGTGCAGGATAAGGGAAAGAGTGTAGACCACAACCAGGGGATGGCAAAAATGAGAATGGAGATTGCACGGTTGCAAGAGCTGGTAAGGAAGCCTGTGAGATCGCATGTACAATGTATATACTACGGTGGCAATCACCTCCCAGTTGAGTGCGAAGATCCTAGATCTCGGCCGTGCTCAAATTGCGGTAGATTCGGGCATGATGCAGTGCATTGCAGAATGCCGAGGAGATTCCCATACATGCAGCAGTACAAACCTCCATACTTAGGTAATGGGCCACCCAATTTCTTTGGGATGGGAGCCTAGTTAGCTCTCCCAGCACTGCTTGAATCAAGACCTGCCATACCTAGGCGAGATGAACCCAACTCGTATACCCAGACCACCAGGGCCTTTTGTAACCCACCCATCTAGCGATGCTCCTGTTCACTTTGTGGAGGAGCCTAATGAGGAAGAAACATATGTCAACCCATACATATCCTATGACGAGGAGGGCAACCCAGTCCTGATGGACTATCGGCCGGTGCCAGTGATGGCTTTAGGAAGAGGAAGAGTCAGAGGCTTTGGAGGGCCAAGCCAAGACCCAGTCACATGCTGGACTTGCGGCCACCCAGGCCACATTTCATCACGCTGCCCAGAACGAGAACAAGCTAACAAGGACAAAGCGGATCTCCGATGCACAGAGTGTGGAATCACACATCTGTTTCCTGACTGTCCTAGGCGGAAGCCATCAACCAGCTCTGCCAACATGCCATCAGTGCCTTTGGGGCTTTTTGGAGTGGAAACCTTTGACAGTGAGGATACAACCATCCCACTACATGTTATGACCCGAGCTCAAACAAAACAAGCAGGCATCTCTTTGCCAGGGCCAAGTAACCTTGACGCAACCTCAATAGGAAAGAAAAGCCGGAGGAGACGAAAAAAGAGAACCGATGCAAAGATAACTCTTAAAATCGAGGAAGCAACTACGTTAGTAACGGGAAAGAGGGTCACAGACGCAGAGGCGGAGACCTCAGCTCCTAAGACAGCCGAGCTAGGGAGTGCCAAGGTAGGGGAATATCCCCATCCCAAACGGCAGCTCAAGGCTATAGCTAAGGTCAAGGAGTGGGTCAAGGATGCCCAAAAGCACCTCAAGGATGTTGAACCCATATTAGAAGATCCTGTTGACGATTTCTCCAGTGTGAGCATACTAGTCTCACCTTCAAAACCACAAGCTGCGAGCATACCTGCACCACTAGGGGCAACTCAGCAGCAAGGCCAAGGGGAAACTTGCCAGGGCAGATAGAACACATGGCCTAGAAATGCTAGCCTCAGGGGAAGACAAGAGCCCAGTAGCTTCCTCACAACCTTGTTGTCTACTCCAGTAACTCTAAGCTTGGAAGACCTGCTTAGGCAGAATCATTCCTTATGGCAGGAGTTAAAAGACTTGATGGAGGGACACACAGGACTTGCAGGTGCTGATCCGCAAGATCATGATGCAGTTACACAAATCCTAAGTCTAACTCTATACTTAACTCCTAAGTCTTTGCACATCAATGCTTTTTGGGAAGGCATTGAAATGCATGCAGTTTTACCCATCCTAGCCTTAGGTGATATGACGCGAAAAGGAATTGTAGGCACAGGCGCAGGTGTTAGTGTGCTAAACCATGCAGTCTTAGAGGCATGGGGAAACCCTCCTGTAAAGATTGCCAGGTTTAACGTCACGTTGAGTAAATGGAATGAAGGTAAGACCATTCGGGGTCTTAAAGAATTGGCCAGTAAAGATTGCCGATGTGCAATTTTTTGTAAACTTCATTGTCATGAAGGGAGTGGATTACGACATACTATTAGGCTGACCTTGGATGAGGAATGCGCGTGTCATTGAGGACTGGGGCAATGGTTTGATTTTCCTAGGGAACAGAACTAGTGCAGTAAGGGTGGAGATGGACACTTGGAAGATGACCCCTGTTGACCTAGATGCCATCTCAGCTATGCTGAAAGGCGATACTCAAACAACCAAACCCTATGGATCACTCACTAATATATTCCTTGCCCTGAGGATGAGAGGGATTGGATGCACATTTTGGCAACCATTGACCTACCATTCTCGGATGAGGAAGAACTATATCGGCAGGCTGCTAAAGCCGCAACCATGCCAATTGAGGAGCCAATTGTGCCACTCTGCTGATGGCAAGAAGCTCACTCAACCCAGGCAAACCAGCCTCGTTCCATATCCCCAACAACAAACTAGAGCTTCGGGAAATCGTAGAGTATCTAACCAATGAACTGGAAGGCAACTTGGTTGCTAACTTAAAACCTCTACGTGATCTATTAGCTAAGCCAGAATGGAAATGGACCAAGGTCCACGACCTGAATTTGTTATATAACTGGGCTTTAGTTATTGATGACAAGGAGACAGGAGAGGAAAGCTTAGGCGATGATGAGCAGTCAGAAGGACATGACTCTGATGATGAGGAGTATGAGGACTATCGCTCTATGGGAGAGGAGAGTGAAGAAGAGATAGATACAATAGAGTACGACACGGAAGGAAAAGTGATAGAACCAATCAGGGCAGACTCGAGGCCTAGGAGAGGAAGGACCAGTCAGAATGAAAAAAGAGTCATGCAAATGGAGTGTGACAGATCCTGGCTAGAACACATGGGAGCCGTGGATTACGAGCACGCCGGAGTGGCACGACCATGGGTAATCCCAGTGCTTAAGATGGATGCACCTACTAAACTATGACCCCCTAGGGAAACACCTTCCTCAAGTGAGGGATGCGAGTTTAACTCAGAGTCGAAAGTCAACACTGAGAGTGATCCCGAGATACCACAACCTTCTAAAGTCAAACGCACCAAGGGAGACTTGCCAGTCCACCTAAGGCACAGGAGGCTAAAGGAGGAGGCCAGGAAGCAAGCAAAGGACTCAGAAGCAGAAAGGCAAAAGAAACCGCAGGATCGACCCAAATGGTTTACAAAATTTAAAAAGGGTGACAAAGTGGTGATTTTGCTAGGTGCGAAAAGACAAGGCCAAACTAGTGAACTGATCGAGGGACCCGCCAAAGTCAAGGAAGTTAACTTGGCTGGGGAAGGTGAAAAGCCAAGACCTGTATTCATTGCAGATGACTTGACGGATGAGGAGACCAAACTTGTTGCACTCTTGCAAGAGTACATTGACGTATTTGCCTGGACATTGGATGAACTTAAGGGAGTCAATCCTAGGGTTGTGACTCATAATATCCCAATGGTCCCTGATGCAATGCCAACGAAACAACGACCTTACCCCATGAATCCCAAACACACCCATGCAGTAACAGAGGAGATTGATAAATTCATGAGGGCAGGATTCATATATGAGATCGAGCACACGGACTGGGTATCACCTATCGTGATTGTCATGAAGAAAAATGGAAACATCCGAGTGTGCATGAACTACAAAAAAGTGAATGCCGCTACAAAGAGGGATAACTATCCTTTACCTTACACTGAGCACATGCTTGACAGGGTAGCAGGTAAAGAAGTCTACAGTCTTTTAAATTGTTTCTTGGGCTATAATCAAGTGCAAGTGCACCCCGATGACAGGCACAAGATTGCCTTTGCCACGGAATGGGGTGTATTCGCCTACATTGTCATGCCTTTTGGGCTGATGAACGCACCTGCGACTTTTCAATGCCTAATGTGCACTATCTTTAAGGACATGCTTAGGCGCGAACTGGAAGTGTTTGTAGACGACTTATGTGTACACTCTAGTTGGGCCAAACACTTAGAGAAATTGAGAGCTGTCTCTGAAAGGTGTAGGTTGTACCGCCTCTCGTTGAACCCCTTAAAGTGCCAGTTCTGGGTGAAACACGGATGCATCTTAGGGCACGTAGTGTCAAGGAATGGCATTGCCACTAACTTTTCTAAAGTCAGAGTCATTGTTGACTTACCGCCACCCGATAACTACAAGGGAGTTCAGTGCTTCTTAGGACACACTGGATATTATCGACGCTTTGTACTAAATTATGCACTAATTGCTAGACCATTGTACAAGCTGTTGATAGTGTTCGAGTGGACTGAGGAATGCCAACGTGCATATGAGGAGTTGAAAAAGGCTCTTACTACTGCACCAATCTTTGGAGCCCCAAACTGGAACATAACGTTTCATGTACACATAGACGCCTCTAAGTTCGCTATTGGAGCCGCGCTATGCCAGCCTGGTGAACATAACGTAGATTACCCGGTGAGTTTTGCCAGCAGGAAGCTCACAGAGACCAAGATGAACTATTCCACGACAAAAAGGGAGGGGTTGGCCATGGTATTTACGGTAAAGAAATTTAGGCATTACCTATTGGCCACTCCCTTTGTCTTCTTTGTTGACCATCAAGCCTTGCTATATCTTGTGAACAAGCCTTGCGCTATGGGACGCATAGCTAGATGGTTACTCCTTCTACTGGAGTTTGACTTCTCTATGGTTGTATGCAAAGGAAAGCAGCATTACATGGCTGACCACATGTCCCGCATACCCACAGAAGCCGCTAAACAAGGCATACTTGACGATTTACCGGATGCTCATCTCTTTAACCTGTCTAGCAAGAAAGAATTGTTTAAAGCTGATCTGACACCGTACTAGGCCGATGACAGTGTAAGTGCTAGAGAGCGGACTACCTGAGAGACCCATTGAGAAGGCCAAGCTGAGAAGACTTATCCTGAAAATTCAGCCATACCAACTAATAGCCGGCCAACTCTACAGGTTGGGACAAGACGGTTTATTGCGCAGATGTGTATGTGAGCACGAGATGCACGATGCATTGAAAGAAGCACATGGCGGAATCGTTGGAGGACACTTTAGCGAGGACACAACAGCCCGAAAGGTGCTACAATCCCAACTATGGTGGCCCACCCTTTTCCGCGATGCAGCTAAATTCGTAAAGCACTGCGATGAGTGCCAAAGGACCAAAGTGCCTGTGCGGAAAGACAAGATGGAGTTGACCCCTGTCATAGCCCGACAACCCTTTGAAAAATGGGGCATTGATTTTATTGGACCTATCAGTCCTGTGGCACAATATTCCCAAGCTTGCTACATCATAGTGGCAACCGATTATCTAACGAAGTGGGCAGAGGCACGAGCCACGAGGAAGAATGATGCTAGAACCACTGCAAAGTTCTTGTGGGAGTAGGTCATTTCACGGTTTGGATGTCCAATCGAACTTGTAAGTGACCAAGGCACGCACTTCATTAATGAGGTGATTTCCCACCTACTCTCTACCTTCCTAATAATTCATCGGAAGTCCTCTCCCTATTACCCTCAGGCTAATGGCCAAGCCAAATCCACGAATAAAATCTTGGTCAATGTGCTTACAAAGGTAGTGTCTACTTCAAGAAGTGACTGGGACAACAAGCTAATGGCGGCCTTGTGGGCCTATCGCACAACTTATAAAACGACTGTAGGACAGACGCCTTTTAGGCTGACGTACGGAACTGAAGCCATTTTACCCTTAGAATTCTTCATCCCTAGCTTAAGGATAGCAGTCCAGGAGCATTAGGAGGGAAGAGAGGCTTGGACCAATCGCTTAGTGGAGTTAGAGCGCCTAACGGAGACCTGACTCCTCGCCACTCACTCTCTGATTTGTGAGAAGGCTCGACGAAAGATGTGGTTTGACAAGCATGTCAAACAGCGAGACTTTGAACAAGGGGACCTTGTTCTGCTATACTCTGTAAAAGGACATAAACAGAAGATGAAGTTTCGGGGGCTAGGGCCTTTCAGAGTACGCATGATTGGTAGAACAGGGGATGTTGAGTTAGAGACACTTGAAGACGAAGGAATAGGCTTTTTTAATGGCAGCTGCATAAAGAAGTACTATCCTCCTTTCCGTCCATTACATGAGCCACCCATGCTAGAACCCCTAATGAACGTTTGGATGGCTACTATAACCAACCTTACAGATCAGGACAAAGAAGTAGTGGCACCGGCATATCTATGAATCACAGTCACAGCAGGAGTGACGTATTCTTTCGATGCCTTGATTGATGAAGGTGCCGACTACAACATCTTGACGCATGACCATTGGACACGCATTGGTCAACCGAAACTATAGCCCACTAATGCCAAACTCACCTCGTTTGGGGGTAATGCTTATTCACTCCTAGGGAAGTGCAAGGTAGTTGTTTCTATCAAGTCTGAAAGTTTACCAGCTTTCTTCCATGTGTTTCCTGACACTAAAGGAGCCGGTAATATGTCACTATTAGATCATACTTTCAAGAAGCAAATGAACTGTAATGTGGATTACAACCTAAACCGCATTCATCTTGCTATAGGAAATATGCATATAGTGACGACTTTCAGCAAGCGCTGTCCTAACTCCTCCACCATTAAGAAGCCACCGGTAGAAACCCCTACGACCACGCTTCAGCCCAAGTCTAAACAGAAGAAAACTAAGGCCTCATGCCAGGCTCTCGACCCTAGGCCCAAACCCACCAAGAGTGCTCACAAGGCCAAGGAGTCCAAGCTTATATGGGTGCCAAAACGGCAAAGACCACATCCGGGTAGACCACCCAAATGTGATTCTAAACGCCAAAATAATCAGCCATCACGGCCTAAGAGGTAGTCTAGACGCTATCGACGTAGACACACAGCCACGCCACGATGGATCCCCAATGATCTCTTGCGAGCACAAGGATACTATGAGGGAAACCCCTGGATTTGGGTGCCTATAAATGGCAAGTTTAAAAGCTAATCTACAAGCAATCTCACCCCAGTGAGGGAGGCTTGCACACATGGTGCCCAGGGCATAGTTAGCAAACCATTGCCCACTGTGGCTGGTAAGCCCCAGCTCATCTATCAACCAGAGCAAATGCCACAAGCCTTAGACTTACCTAATCCAGAGAACTTAAATATCCCCATGACTACTCACTCAAAACTCAGCACAACTCCCATGTCCCTAGAGCTTCCTACAGCACCTCAAAGTGCTTTGGAGTGCAAAGCCACACCTGTGACACCAATGATGGAGTCACCACTATCGAGTCCATTTGTACCATTCCCACCAGCAGGTCTTAAACCTTCCTAAGCAGTACGACCTTTCCTTTCCTTGGCTATAGACCTCGCCGCGACTTCTGGGGATGACTTAGTAACCTGCATCAAGATGTTGGACAAAACTTTCACTACATTCGCTAGAAGTTATGAGAGGCTAGACCTAGGTCTTCTTGACAAAACACTTGCTTCGGATGTTCGTGCATTACCATGCACTTAAGAAGAATACGAACTTATGACCTGTAAATTCTCCAAAATTGCTGCTGAACTGATAGCAAACGATGAAATCTCAAAGGAGCAAGCTGCCCTCAGAAGACTAGTCACTTCATATCGTAAGCCTCCTCGTTCTGTTCCTGAGCACGAGTTGCAAGAGCTCATGCAGATGGCAAGCTCACCTTCCACGTTCTTGCAGCAGTGGTTTGCTCTGAGAATCCAATGGGAGAAAAAAGGTTGCCGGATAATGACCAATGCTGAGCAACGCATGGCAGTTAAAACTATCGAATATGACCCTACTTATGTGGCACCTATCTCGTTTAGGGTTTTGGCCATCACTCACAACCAGCATTTAGACGACCATGTGCTCGCTCACCCTTACATTGACTAATTCCTCACAGAAGAGGAATTACATGTTGCAAGCCGCCTTAATACTAGAGATCTCTTTCACGATGTCTTGACCTACATCTCCCAAGTCTCCATCCAACCATCTGCTATTGATTGTCATGCCCAACTCGCATACAATCCAAGCTTCTATGATTGGTTATTGGCTAAGTAAGTCAATCCATGAAAAACAACATTTGCCTCGTACTTCCTGTGCTAATCCTAGCAAGGATTCCTTGAAAGATCCAAGAGGGGGGGGAGCAATGTGAGCAAGAGCAGAGCAAAATGAGAGTCAGCAAAATGAGAGTCATGCTATCTAGTAGAATGTTATGATTAATTGAGTTTCAATGGAAGATACTGCAAAGGGAAAACAATAGCAATTGCTGCTGTGAGCCTGTCTCTAAAATTCAAGCCTCTAAGAAAGTATACCAATTTTTGACACATACATTTTTCTCTAAAAATTTAGTTTTGTTAGAAATAAGCCGATTTTTAAGCATTAATGTTGGCATGGTGTGTTGACAGGTAACCACCATGGTAGGACAAGACAAAGGGGGAAAACTCCCATTTTCTGAAGAAGAGATGACCAAGCTCGGCATCAGCGTCGAGACACGAGGATTCAATCAATTCACCTTCAAGCACACGCTGAACCTGGATGAGGCCATCTTGGAGGAACCTGCAGTCAAAGAATTGGTGGATAGATGCCACCTCAACAAGTATGTGGAAAAGGTGGGGCGGGCCGTGGATTACGGCATATGTGCTGAATTTCTGAGGAACTTTGACAAGGGCAGGAACTGTGGCACTGTCACAATGAGGACAGGGGAGCAAAAAAGAAGAATTGAAGTGCCCCTCAATGCGGCAATCGTAGAGAAGGCCTTGGGGCTTGTACCCAAGAAAGAGAGGTGGCCAAGAAGGGATGTTTACGCCATGCTGGGGGTAAAGAAAGAAGAGGTGTACATAGTGGATGGAATCAGCTTGGCTGATATCCCGGATCCAGCAGTGAAGGTGCAAGCGAAGATGATCCACACACTCTTCTCGGGCCAAAGGTACAATGCATTGATGAACAGGATCGGGGTCCCGTTGTTAGAAAGCATCGCAACAGGAGTCCCTGAGGAGGTAGACTGGAATGGGTTCGTGCAGAAAACCATTCAAAGCTCAGCTGCCCTTCTCACTCCAGCAGAAGCACTAGCAGGAGGAGAATCCCCTGCCTCAATAGCACGCTCCACAAGGAAGAAACCTGCCTCAAAGGAGGCCACAATTAGATATGGTGGTGTTTTGACAGCCATCATAAATGAAGCAATGAAGGATGCTCGACTCAGGGAAGAGCAAGCTGCAGAACAAAGCCCACCGCATCGAAGGCCACCTCACCATGAAGGAGAAGAATCAAGTGAAAGAACGATAAGTGACAAGGGAAAATAGGAGGTGCCTCCTACACAAGCAAGCAAACCAGAAGGACAAAAGAAAGGGGACAAGAGACAGAAGGAAAGGAAAGATGAATTAAGCAAAGAAGAACGAGCTGAAATCAAGAGGGCTCAAAGAGAGTCTAGGAGGGCTGAGGAAGAAAGAAGGAGGAAAGAGGAGGAAGAGCTTGCAAAGATAAGCGAAGAATCAAAGAAGGCAGAAGAGGACAGGAAAAGAAGGGCGGAAGAAGAAGCTGAAGAGTAGAGGCTGAAGGAGCTGGCCGAGTTGGCAGAGGCTACACGAAGATCTATGGAAGAGACCCACGGGGGTGGAGAGCTTGAACCTATGAGCCCCCGTCATAAAGCCGAAGCTAGTTCAAGTATGGAAGCAGCTTCAGTGGCTCTAGGCAAGGACAAGTCCCTACTACATCCACTTCCTTCCTCTTTTGTGCCCTCAACGACTGAAACCACCACACAACCCATACCTCCCCTCGAGGGGCACAGCTAATGAACATGGTGCAAATGCTAGTGACCAAAGTGGCCGAGATCGTGCTAGAAACCAGATTGAAAAGGCCCAAAAGACCCCAAAAGACAAAGGCTGGAGGCATCAACCACCACACCCCATACCCCCATGCCTGCCGACACTGACTATGATGCATATGTGGCTAAGCTATTGGCACAACTAGACAAGGCAAAGAAAGAGAAGAAAGTGGCCTTAATGGAGCTAGAAAAAGAAAAAGAAACGTCAGTTGCTCTTAGGCTAGAAGTCTCAAGGCAGGGAGCCGATCGACGAAGAGAAATGAAGGCCCTGTAGGACCAGCTAGCTAGTAGCAAAAACAAAGGAATCCCAGGACAACGAAAGACACCTTAGACAAAGGGTGGAAGATGAAGAGAAGAACGTGGTGGTAGAGCAAAGGAGTCTAAAGCTAGTAGTGCAGCAATATAATGATCTACAGCAAAAGGTCACTCAAGTGGAAAAGCTAAGATAGGAGGTTCAGGAAGGTGAAGCCAGTGCACCACAAGAACATACCATGGAGCTCCGTTTGTGGCAGAAGCTAGAAGAACAGATCAGATTAATAAGTGAAATCGAGTTTTTGAAGAGTGAAGGGCTAGGAGTCTCAGCAGAGCAGAAGTAAAATGGCTACAAGATGAAGCGCAAAGATTACAAGATGCGCTGGAGACCTCCCAAGAAGATATAGAGGCCCTCATGGCCATGGCTTTCAATCAAAAAAGGCTATTCCTTGCTGAGATCCAAAGCCAAGAGCAGCTAGTGCAGGGAAAATCAGAAGTACTAGCCGAGGTGTACCAAAGACTCAACATTGTAGATCAAGCCAAAGGGATTGTTGAAGAGCAGATGGCTCGGAAGTCAAGAGAAATGAACCAATTGTGGTTTTTAGCAAATGAGCAGCAACAGGTAGTGATCACCTTGGCGAGCCAACTAGAGGAAGAGAGAAAAAGAATGGAAGAAAGAGCTATGGATTGGGAAAGGAATAATTTTGACAGGGTGAGGGACTGGACCGAATGCTTGGCAGTGGCAGAATGCGAAAGAATGCTTGCAGAAGCCAGGGTTGAAGTTGCCAAAATAACTACTAAAACACAGCGGACAAGCCTTCCTCAACACGGTACTCCATGTCACACAAGCTGAGGGCGATGATCCAGTGGAAAAGGTGAAAAGAAAGTTGGAGCTAACCACCTGAGCTCTAAGATATGGACTTCAAGAGCGGGAGCTCCCAACGAATACAACGATCACTAAGGAGTAACAATTCCGCTACTTACGCTGTACAGGCCTTTCCACTGCTGAGCTCACGGAGCTAGGCTTTGAGGAGCATGAATAGCCACCACCACCACCGCCAATCATCCCATATATGGTTGAGCAACATGTCGAAGAGGGTCCAGATTTCGAGCAAGGTGATGAAGAAGAGCAACAAAGAATGCCGAGTCCGCCTTAACCCGATCTCCCATAGGAAGAACCTGCAGATGCCCATCTGCCTGAGCATATAGTTGCAGCAAGGAGGAGAAGACAAAAATTAGCTAAGGAGGCCCAACGCGGAGTACGCACAATTCCAAGACAACTTCCTGAAGAGCCCATGCCACTGAGAGGTGATGCACATCCTGTAGACTGGCCCCAGGAGTTGGTCATTTGGCGTCAGCGAGAGTTCCATAAAAGGCCATTTGAGCTTTCATTTTCTTTCCCACGATCTATAGACCGGGCCCTGTCTCTAGGAGTCTTAGCCAAGATCAAAGATCTTGCTAATGAACTTGCAAACAGGTGGATTGAAGAGAGGAGCATGATAATGACTAGGTGGCGACAAGAACCACAGGATTACTGGGAAGATAAGGTCAATCTGGTTCCCAAAACCGTCCAAGGCTACAAGGCACAGCCAAATGGCGGAGGAGGATTTGGGACACCAATTTTGATGCATGGACCGCCTTTTGCAGTTCACTCCCCAAAGAGCGAAATGATCCTATCTACATGACCTACCCCCGTAGGCATGAAGTGGACTATGATAGAGACTTGTATGGGGATTACAACTTCCCAAAAATATATAATGTAAATGCTAGGAGCCCTGAGGAATGCTTAGTGTTTAGAAGATATACTACCTTCTATAAATCGTTTCCTTGTAGACTTCTCTTCAAAAACCCACTTGTAATTACCTCCAACTTATCGAATTCCTGCTACTCCAAAAACCCACAGCAAAGGAAGCCCATCTCCCCCCATTCTTCTTTGATATCAACCTAGGAATAGATAGTAGAGCTATGACTAGGTTAGTGATGTGGGATACTCTCCTTCCTTCCTTCTGTCTAGAGCTCTTAGAAAATATGAGTGACACCCGCTTCACAAGGTGTAATCACCCTTTCTTGTCAACCACTCTTCTGAGAGCTAAAGTCGATATTAAAGAATACCTACAAAGACACGCATTCTTATCTTAATGCCTGCAACCGCCCCGTGATTAAATGGGTGTGATATGCCTTGACAATTGTACTCCCCCTCTCATTCTTTTTTATAAAAAAACAAAAAATTAAAAAAAAACAGAGAAAAGAAAAGAAAGCAAAGAGAGAACAAGCCACAAGGAAACAAAGACAAGGTGACTGGAGAGAAAGACAAGAGCAAAAAATAGCAAAGCTGAAAGATGAATCTACTACTAAGCAAGTTAACAAGGAGAACACTTCACATGTGCTTGTAGTCTCCCTTCATTGTTATTGTGCACCACACTCACTGCATCTAGGGTTCTCCCTAGCCCCTTCTCCACTTCACACTTAGGGCACATCAAGGGCATGACTTTTAGACCTTTCACCCTAAGTTTTGCACCGCACCTCCAACGACACACAAACTGGGTCCTCAAGTGTGGGACATTACCAGGGGCTTGCCCAAGGTTAGACCCATCTCCCAGTTCCACTGGCACGGGCACCATGCACTACACAGTGAGACAAACACACCCCCTAGAAAGTGTACAACTTTTCTTGCAGGTTATGTTCGTGTTTCAAGAACTGGCTGCTTGGCTGAAGAAGATCATCCACTACATCCTCCAAGGACAAGGAAATTTTCCATGAGTCGGCCATGACTCCATTACTGCAACTTCAGGAGCTTCGCTGCGAAGGTTTAAATGGCTCAATAGATTTCATGTTGCCAATCATCCGCCTACTGATGGTTGCCATGACTGAACCAAATCAAGCAGAAGGAAAACCCAGTGATGGATCTGCCATTGGCATAGATATTGGAACCTCATCGTCCAATGATCCATGCCCAACACCTCAAGATCTACGGATTGCTTATTGATTCCACAAGCCTGAAGACCTTCAACTCAAAACTGAAGACCTTCTACTCAAAGACAAGGATCTTCAACCAAGGCCACGGATTTTCAAGGCAAACAACGTTTGTGGGGTTTCTCCAAAATAAATCCCTCCAATACCATCCTCCTAAGGGATTGCTTATTGCTTCAAGCGTTTCGGATACTCAAAAGACGACCGGCTACGTAAGGGGCGCCACAACAGTGTGAAAGATGCCGAGTATCTTCATGGAGCCTAAAGCATGCCAGAATCTCTCCTGGTCATCGTCATCAAACTCCATCACCTCTCATTCACAAGCATTAGTGTCATCTACCCACCAGTTCCACCTAGCAACAGCATCATCTATCCCACTACTTCCCACCACGGTGCCATGGGGCTAGCACTTGGCTAGGAGGGGGGTAATGTTTACCGCAACACAGAGGAGCGGAAAATGGAAAAAAGGAAATAGCAAAAGGCATAGGACAAAAGGAAGAAAAAGGCACCTTAACCGGTAACCAGACCCTAAAAAAATTAAAAGCACGGGCACGACCCTCAGGAAGTCTTAGAGTCGCCCAAGGAAAGTAAAAGAGTAAAAAAGCGCACCATTAAGTGTGAAAGCACTCCCGAATCCTTGTAAAAGAGCACCAGGCTCACTCCTGTGCAAATTGTATGCATTAGTTGGGAATAGGATAGACTAGAACGGTGGGAAATGAGAAATGGGCCTAGGCTAATGGCCGGCCATGTAAAAAAGGGGATGACCGCCCATGAAAAGTAGGGCATGTATATAAAGTTCAAAAAGTGAATGAGAAGATCATTCTTGTGTGTGGCCAAAGCTTCTTCTTCTTCTTCTCTTGTTTCTTGCCTTCTTGCTTGTGCTTGAGAGAGGGATTGAGAGAGTGTGAGGGAGTGAGGGAGTGATTGTGTGAGAGTGAGGGATCTTGGAGAAGAAGCTCTCCATCTTCTCTCTTCATCTTCCCCTCCTCTCTTGTCTTCTTTTGTCTCGCGCGTGGCTATGGTGGATGAAGCTCATGGGAGAGGGATTGAGGTTGCTTGAGCTTGCCTCAAGGATCGTGGAGCTACCGGTGTGCAAGAAAGAGGAGGGTACTCGATCGAGCATCAAGGTAAGCTCACTACACCCGTAAGGTAGGCATTGCACGTCGGCTATGTGAGAGGTAGCCATGGCCGCTCGGTTCGAAACACTTGAGTAATAAGTGGTCCGTAGGTCTCGGGGTAGAGCTTGTAGCTCCCCTTCAAAGAGTGGAAGAATAGGAGAGCTTATTACATATTGCTTGCTTACTCAAATATTAGCTTCTTCTCCTTCACTTCACCCTTCAAAACCAACCACTGTCAGTGACACCACTCTGATACCATGTCAAAATCACAAGGTGGGGGGACTTGTTTGAGTTGTTATGCCAAACACACACACATACACACAAGAGGAAGCTCACTTATGAACACAATAAGAGAGATGGAGGCCAAAACGTTTTCTTGCTGATTTTTTTTCTTCTTCTTCTACACACAATACAATATATACAATATATAGATAAGATATAACATTAAAAAAATTAGCTTACTAAGTCAAACAGTGCATAACTAACTATACTAATCAACTGGTGCTATAACTATGCTAGTTGTAGATAGGTACAAAAAACTAAATATAACAAATGATAAGTCAGTGGCCATGTGTGGATCATAATAACCACTAATATGCTAAGTGTAGACATATAGACTCATCTAGCCATGTGATCCATCATCAATGTCCACACATATTGAGCTTTTCATCTCAACATATTAGGTGTGAAATAGATAATAGAAATTTACAAAAAATCAACTCTGTGAGTGTGAATATTTATACGTCTAAATATGATACATATACAAAATTTGTGGCCAAAATATGACACTACTATTGATCTGTCATAGCCATCTGAGTCATCTCTTTGGCTCCCAAATTTACAAATTCAAGAGGAAATCCTGCAATGACACATTTTGATGATTAGGCGAGTAAACTGCCTAGTTAGCTAATCTAGACCATGGTTGTTGTGGTGTATGCGTTTGTTTCTATTGTGGCTTTGTGGACATTGGTTCAAAGAGCATTAAGGAGATTACTAAGGGAGATGGCAATGCTTTCAATTATTCTTAGATAGAAGTGGATTCATTAGGAAGAAGCTTGCAGATCCGATAAAGGAAAGATACAAAGAGCAAGAGGCTCATGATCATGTATAGAGCAATTAATTCATTGTATCAACAATTTTCTTGAATCTACTAAGTCTTAAGATCTAGCATTTGATCACATTAATGGTGCAGAGAAAGAAAAGGTGATTATTGAATGTGACAAAGTCAATTTATGCAAGTAAAGCAATATCAAGATGAGCTACTCAGTCTGCAAAGCCTACACTTCTTTGTGTTGATCTAAAGAAGAAGATTTAAATCCATCTTTTGCTATCATTGCAGGCATTGTCATTGTCAAACTGACTAGCTTTTCATCATGTTCAGAAAACGTTGTAGGGAAGTTGTACAATTCTTGACTGTGAAGCTTGAGTAGTGGTCACAAGTTAACAACCACAGTGGGACACTTATAGTGTTATGAGCCATTCTACTAATTCTCGTATGAGAGTGGTCTCTAATCCTCATATGGGACTAGTCAGATATCATATCAAAATCTTAGTTTCTATATAGGCAAATCACAAGTAGATTTCTAATGCCCTCTGTATAGTTTCCTAGAATGCAAATCTACAACCATGAACAGAGACTTAGTATAGTAACTAAGTATTTTGTTACTGCTCTTGTAGTATAAGGATCTAACTTGCATGCACATTTTCTTTTCTATTGCAAATCTTGAGACCTCACTTGTAGGCCCAATAGTTTGATCCATCTTGGGTTTGTTGAAGATTTCAGTCATAGAAATTTTGGGTGTTTGAGTAGTGTACTGGAGTGGACTTCAGAGACATTTTGGGCTTTGAGTGGTTGGATATCATACTATGCAGATATAACTTTTGTATCTGTTGTTACTTGAGAAATACAGTATAGAAGTACTTTTTGTGCCCTATTGGCTACCCTCATTAAGTGAGCAATTTGAAGTCTTGTGTGAATTAGACTTTGCACTACCTGAGCATGTTTGACACATCATTGAAGGAGTTGTAACATTTGGTGTTTTCCAATGAGAAATAGAAAAATGCATTGGATTATATGTTTGTGGATCATGACTCAAGTCTTGAGCTTAAAGGCTTATATCTCAATTCTATCACTTTTAGAGAGTTTTGATTCATGAATAACATAATGGAAAGTGCCTGATCAGCATTCCCAAATTTCAGCTTGTTTTTATAGCAAAAATGGCATTATAACTTCATCAATGTCAATGGATTATGATGCAAGATGTGCTTTAGCAAGAGTATTACTCACATGGCTTTGATCCTTATCATGTGCCACAAGGAAATATTGACTCTGAAGTGTCTTATAGAAGGAAAGTGGCATCCAGTAGCAATATTATGAGAGTATCATTCGAGAAATGGAACTCAACAAGTCAGTTGTTCACATGGTTGACATGATTGATGTATTGACATACACACTTATAGATTTTGATGCAACCATAATGGCAGCTGAAGTTGTAGATGTAGTCTGGATAGAATGAGAGCTCTTGATGCCAAACACTTGACATCTCATATGGATCAGTTGGTACATCCATGCATTTTGGAGGCTCTCATCATTCTTTATGGTAATGGTTTTTTGGAAGAGGGTTTACTCCCAACAAGGAGGTCAGTCATAAACATATGTATGTATCACTTGGGTTTAACATAAGGGATTTTTAAAATACCATTTTTACACATTTTTTACATATAGAAGGGTCCCATATAAAGGGATTACTTACAGATTGAATAAAAGAGGTTTATGCTTTATTAATAGAAAATTCTCAAATAAGGTTATTTATAAATAGGCCTTGAACTCACGTGATATAGAGGGTATATATATATTGAATTATCAAAGGGTTTAGCACATGTATATGACAAGCATATGTTGGTTGCATCAATTGCCATTGCTAATGCAGCAACTCAACAAGACTTATTACAATCATGCTAAATATATAGATCAATGAGTATAGCCAATCACTCTCTTATACACACCATTATCTATATGGGCAGCAATATGACTATGAGCAGCATTCATTTCCTTCTTAGCCATATACTTCTCATGAATACCATGGACAACTGTATGATTATTCTATTGTTGATCTATATAGTGATGATGTGGACAACATTATGTCTAAAACTTGTAAAGCTCAACAATTAACTAGTGATCAGATCATAGAATTGCATGCTCAAGGGTTATGTTATAGATGTGATGAATTGATGTATTCTAATCACAAAGATATGTGCAGAGCAAAGAATGCAAGAATATTTGTGGTACTTGAACATTCAAATGAAGAGGATGAAAACAATCATGTTGAAGAAAATTTCAATGTTGATCAAGTGGAAGATAAAGGGTTTAAAGTTGCAGCCTATGAAGCTTTTGATGAGGAAGAGCATGAACACGGGCTTCTATCTGATTCATTTTCTTATGCTTTTGTGAATTTACAAGTGCATGCATATTATTTCATGAGTGATGATACATATGATTTGGTGGTCATAACTTTAATGCATGGATGGGATGCCACCTTTCCTTTTAATCTGAGAAACAAATGGCTAGACTTAACTCTTTGTGTGGACCAGCATTACTTTGGAAATGATGTCCTTACCTTCAAAAATTTGAGACAATATCATGCTAACTAGTGGGCTTTGTTTCATTACAAAAAGATCTCTATTTTGGGCCAGATTTAATGTTGAATTAATGTCAATGATATGTGAGTCCAATGGACTGAAAGTACTTAAAGAGAGCTTTGTTTGAAGCTATAGCATGTCTAATTAAAATCATCCATTCCAAAGTTATTACAAATTTAGTACAACAAGGTCTGTAGTGGACAACATAGAGTCTTCATCTAGCAGGAGCTCTTAATGATAATATTTTGATCCAAGATTTCATTTTCATATTTCCAAATGGCTATCAATACTTTGTACTTGATTCTCAGCCCTCTAGTTGTACTTTTGTAAATCCTTGAAGATTAGGCCAATTTACTTTTAATCCATACAAACAGAGTACTCTACCCCTTTCCACCACTTGGCAATTTGTAATAGTGTCTATGTGATGGTGGATAGACTCACTAAAGTAGCCCATTTTATTCCTACCAAGACACAGTTCACTACTTCACAGGTGGCTAATCAATTTATGGAGCAGTTCTTTAGATTACATGGGTTAATGCAAGTGATTGTACATTATAGAGATTCAAAGTTCATGAGTAACTTTTGGCAAGCACTATTTAGCTCCATGGGCACTAAATTGACTCCTTCTATAGCCTATCATCCACAGATTGATGGCCAAACAGAAAGGGTAAACAAGTGGTTGGAGACTTACCTTCACCATTTCTATCATAATGTGTATCATTCGTGGGATTCTTGGTTGCATTTGACTGAGTTTGCCTACAATAAATGCAGATGAGAAGAGGCAACCCTTGGAGTTTCAAGAAGGAGATAGTTTTGTTCAAAGTACCCAAGTCTCATTATTCTACCCTGAAGGATGGATCCAATAACAAGCTTGCTCACATGTTTTATGGATCCTACAAGATCTTGAACTGCATTGGAGACTTGGCATATAGATTGGAGCTACTCTCTTCCACTAAGATTCATAATGGATTCCATGTTAGTCAACTCAAGCCTTTCTATGGTACTCCTATGCATATATTTGATGAGTTGTCACCTATAGATGAAGAAGGTCTTATTCAATATATCCGTGAGGCTATCATAGGTCAACATGAGAAGAAGCTTCACTCTCGCTCTATCATTGAATATTTGATTAGGTAGAGAGGTTTACCATATGAAGAAGCTTCTTGGAGACTTAAATCTATATTAGATGAGTTTCCTTATCTACGGAATACATTGGTGGTGGTTGAAGCATAATTATTGTGGAGCCAGTTATGGTGCAAACAGGGTCTTGATAGTAGTCTGTTTTAGAATAGTTTTTATTCTACCAAATTTTTAGAAATATGCTACCTACATAGAGTCAAAGTACTCTTCAAGAGATACGTTGTGACATGTGGCATACTTCATTTGGACAATTTTACCAAAAGTTATGGTTGATTTGGTTCAATAGGGTCTATTTTTTATAGCAAGTTGTCTTCTTCATTTTGAGTCTATTTCTTGAAGACTTAGAGGCTCCAAACTCTTATGAAGAACTCAAGATCATGTATACAACTGAGACTTACTTTCATGTCTTCATTTCAATCCATCTATCTTCAATTTTCATTCATTTCCATACTTTGTATAGTTGAAAACAGAGTAGTACTCAATTTCATCCATCTATTCTAACTCTTGTAAGTTTGTTTTTGTGGGAAAAAACCTTTGATATGGGATGGATTGTAAAAAGTTGGGAAGAATATATATTCAACGTGGAATTATTAATAATACCTTGTCACACTGATACATGTATAAAAGGGAGAGACATATAAATTTTCACATCTTTTGGAACATTAATACATTTACTATCTCTTACCTCACCTTCTTGTTCACAGCTTCTATGGCTTCTCTCTCTTCTTTTCTATATTTTTCTCTCTATTTTTAGTCTTTTTCTCTCCTCATCACTTCTTTCTCTCTCCTCAGCCCTTCTTTCTCTCATCTCTCATTTCTCTCCTTCATGCCTTGTTGCAGCTCGCAAGCAAGGTTTATCAACCAAGATCTTCACATGTACCATGAGAGAGTGACTATTGCAAGGAATGATAGAGACTGACTATTGCAAGGAAAGCACTCAAAGTAGGCTAGATTGCATTATGACTTGATCGACATCATGCAAGACGTTTTGCCTCTTCTATTTTGGCAAAGAAAACCATCAGTGTAGCTACACTTGCTTTATTGGGGAAGAATAGCTCAATCAATATGGTGCAAGTCCTTTTGGACCTCAAAAGGATGCCAAGGCAATGCATTCATTATGTGGTTTTGAAATATGTACATCTATTACTTACTGTCAAAATTTTAAGAACTGCAATAAGAGCGTTGAATCCAAAAAACCTCAAGAAGTTGAGCAAGGTGGCTTTCAGGAGAAGCCTGCAAAAACCCTTGTTGCAAATGGGGACTCCACAACTCCCTCTTATCCAATATCTCCACATAGAGCTTCTCCATACAAAGCTTCTCACTTCAAAGCTTCCCCTTTAGCTTGATCTTTCCACTCCAGATGTTGTTACCAAGTACAAGCTCGCAACAGAGATTGCAAACAAGGCCTTGCAGCAAGTTATTATTGAATGCAAGCCTGGGTAAGGGCCGTGAACCTCTTGGGTGCCACATTGATGCTTTCATAGCTATTGTTGCTCATACTCATGTTATTCAAGAGCGGCCTGTTAGTACGGGAAGTGCAGCAGATGTTATGCTTGCCACTAGCACAACGGCAAAAGTTTCTCTAAGGTAATAACAATTCTGCCATTTGAGAAGAATGTAGCCCTTATGCCTGGTTATTGCATCAGTGATGACACCCCTGAAGAAGTTTTAGTTGAAATCTTACTATCTGCAGTGCAAGATAATTGCTTGATGATCCTGGGAA
This sequence comes from Lygodium microphyllum, assembly GCF_053477565.2. Lineage (NCBI taxonomy): Eukaryota > Viridiplantae > Streptophyta > Polypodiopsida > Schizaeales > Lygodiaceae > Lygodium > Lygodium microphyllum. The sequence goes on from NC_141139.1 coordinate 120,396,947, forward strand.
TGTTCAGGATCAACAGCAGCAGCAAGAGACATCTAAATCGAAGAAACAGTAGAATCATAACCAAGTCTCTGAGCAGATTTGGGCCACTGAGTGAGAAAGGTAAATGCAACTCAATCAATGGGGATGAGAGCGGAAGCGCACATGCGATGATTGGAGAGCTGATGTGCTTGGATGTTAAAATGGACGTCGTGTGAAAACTAGTATCCAGCAAGGAAGCTTGGCTCCGTTCACGTGTGTTTTGCAAGGTTAGATTACCATACCCCTTCCCTTCCAAACTCTTGCAGGTAAGATTGGGCCTCCCTCAGGCACAACAGAAGCCCCTGAAACCGCATACGGCTATTCATTTTGATTTTGCACAGAAGCTACATGATACTGCAGGAGGGCACATTGGCTATGCTACATCTACAAGGGTTGTGGCCCATAAGCATCTAATACATTCATGGGATTTTCAGTCGTGGGATGCTGACCAACATTCCATTCCACTACTCTGTACATTAGGGAAAGCTATATATCTGGATTTGGATTTTAGAGCCTTCAACTCTAACTACATAGTTTCTAGTCTTAGAAAGGAAGAATGGGCTGATCTCCTCCATGGAAGCTTGAGAGGAGCTTGAAAAGAGAGAGAGAGAGAGAGAGAAAGTCTCTCCCTGAAAAGCAACACAAACTATATCCTCTACTAACTCTTGTTACCACTGTCTTAAGAGAAATACCTTCAAAAATGGCATGAAATGACCAACAAGCTGCTAGCTTTAGCCTTCCTACCACCAAACTTGGTCCAAGTCTCCAGATTAATGCTCTAGGCCTCTTGTCCTTTTGGTCTATGGACCTTTGTCCACTTCATTGCTACTCCTTGTCTATGTCTATACACGTGTACCTAAAAGTTTCATGGATTTGTATGACTTAAAGGGGGAGAACTAAATGAGGTATGACTAACTGGATCAAGAACTTAAGAAGCTATGATACCACTTGTCATGAAGGGATCTAAGAGGAGAGAGAAGACTATAGAAAAGAGATAAGAAGAGTGCAGAGGAGAGAGAAAGTCTAGATAAGGAGAGAGAAATACTACAAATGGAGAGAGAAAGACAAGGAAGAAGAAGAGAGATGGCTGGAAGCTATGAAAGGATAGGAGGAGCTAGAGAGAGAAGAAGGACAAAGTTGTATTCTTGTGTAAAAATTGATATCATGTATATATGTCCTTTGCCCTTTTATATGCCCCTAATTTCACTCTTTATAGCTTCAATGATAATCATATATATGTCATTTGTTGCTTTCATTCTCAATTATTCCTTTTAGTTTCATTTACAAGATCAAGGTTATTTTTTCATTGCATTGTAAACTTGGGGGGTCTACCTATAAGAAATCATCTATATAATGTGCATTCAAAGGATATTAAAAAATACCCTTTTCTTTATATGATATAGCGCCAAAAAATTACCCCTTTTACTTTATTAAACTTACAAATATTTTTTAAATTGTAATTCAAAAATCCCTTTTGTAAATATAATCATGTAAATTTTACTAAATATAATACATTTTCTTTTGAACTCATGTGGTATCTTACATGTTCTATAAGGTGAACTCTTTCTCAAAATGGGTAATTTTGAGTTTTAGATCTAATATTAGATATATTTAAGACAATATCATTTGAAGAACCAATACTTCTAGTGTTGTTATCATCAATTATAATATACTCATCAATATTATTGGCTTCCTTATTTGTCTCTATATCTATATCACATATTGGATATATATTATGTGTCTCATTTATTACAAAACCTTTAAGTGGAGGACTCATTTATTGCTCATCCTCATCCTTACAATTGAGTACATGTACTTTCTTTGCATGTGAGCATTTCCTAGTAAGATCTATTACAATGCTTTTTTCTATTTAAAAAACTCAAAAATCTTAGTTAAAGTTATGTTTATATTTTTTGAAATGTATAAATATTTTTTATTTTAACATATAAATATATATTTAGTAGATTATTTCATTTATATTTTAATGCCTTCAAACCTTCCACTTTCCATATAATTTCTAAAAGTTTAAACATATTTCTCAATTTAGTCATGATCCCATTAGCTTTTAATTTCAAAGTTTCACAATATTATTGTAAAAAAACACATATAAGAAATACATGTCATATCTTAAAATATATCTCACATTTATTTATATTTATCAAATAATTTAGGCATCTATATTTTTTGAAAATTTGATATATCTATGCATGCAAATCCAATTTATTTTAATTTAGTTTATCTTATTGCTTAAAGTTGCTTTTATTTTATTGGTTCATATATTTGATGTAATTTTGATTCATGTATTGTATCTTTTGATATATAAATTTTGCAAATGATTATTTTTATATACACAATATATTTTACACACACACATATGTCCATATTTTTCTTAATATATAGAAGTAGTTAGAACTCTTTCTTTTTGTTACAAATATGTAGTCATATGTGACATTAGTTGTATTATAAAATGTGGCTTTGTTTCTTACATATCAGATCCCCTTTTCATGCTTAAAAATGCACAACAATCATTCATTTTTAGAATATGCATATTTTTTAATGCTAATGTCTTAAATTTTCTAATAGTTGCTCCATTCTTGTAGTTTTTTAACATATTTAAAGGTGGTCACACATATATTTTTCCTAAGATTAAACTTATCGTAGCATTATATGTTATGAAAAATGACATTTTTGTATAAGGTATATTTTATACTTTATCAATGATATAATATTTTTTATTATTTATTAATTTACTTTTATTTATTTAAAATATATATCAACATATAATTTCTTTTTTCATCTTATTTGAATATGTTGTCTTTGATTGATAATACTTATGTATGCATTTTGCAATTAAGTAAAATTTAACACTAAGTTATTACAATGCATATCAACATGTATACAATAAAATTTGTAAGTTATAGTTATTGCAATATGGTATATTTATATTTGTAAAGAATATTTTTAAAGGTATGTATGTCAATAGTATTCTAATCCATGTAATTATTTTAAAATATTTATTTAAAAAATAAACATGTACTTCATTATTTTAATTTTATGTGTGTATAGCTATGTTTAAAGTTATAAAAATAGATAAAATAAATTTGTAATAAATTTAGTTTAGAATCCATACTAACTAAAATACCATGTAAATAATTTAAAAAGTATGTATCATGGATAAAGAAGATTAAGAAGTTTTGTAAGTCAAATCTAATCTATATTCATAATTACCATGTAATGTAGAACAAACATAAATAGCTTATTCTTATATATATATATATATAAATTGAAGACCAAGAGAACAACATGTACATGCAGTTTTTCCCCCCCAGATATAAGTATTATCTAATATATACAAGCAAGCAGTTGGATCTATTTTTTGTTACAAAACATGGACCCATTTTTTTAATGTTGGTCCCATCACAAGATGTGGTTTTGTTTCCCATATCTCAAGCCTTTATGTAACATTTGAAAGCATGCTATAGTGATTGATTTCTAGAATATGCATCTCATTCTCTACCAATGTCTTGAATATTTTAATAGTTGTTCCATCTTCATGGGTGTTCAGATGATAGTAGATATACATATATTCCTCCTAAATTTTACATATTTGTAGTATTATCCATCCTAAAGCATAAAAATCACAGGCTTTAGAGAACGTTGCATTTTCGTATCGTGTAGGATCCAAAATATCTTATGCAAGCCATGATTTATATTTCATTGACGAAACAATATAATGTTTTCTTCCACACAAGTATGTGTTTGTTTCACCTATGTTTCTTTCCAAGTAAGCATATGATGCTCTTCTTTCTCCTTCTTGAAAAGTTTGTCCCTAGTCAATAACACCTATTTGTACATTTTGTGATTGAATAAAATGTAATACCAATTTGTTGTAATGCAAGTCAACATGGAGCATAAAACAACCACACTAGAGACCAAGTACATGCAAACTATCTTTATAAATCAATTTCAGCCAGCAAAATCTATGCAAAGTGAGCATAAAACTAGCATGGTAGATTTTTCAAGGCAATAAATCCATAGAAATCTATGTGCATTTCTAAGACAGAAGTAATCTAGACGCTTTCAAGTAGTGCGAGCCGTTGAGTAAAAGTGGTATCCAAACCAGAACTATTTTGTTCTATATGAAAATTTCATAGAATAAACTCTCAGTGATTTCTCCAATCTATAGCTCTCGTTGCTCTCTTCATTTTGAGCTATTAAATACCTCAATGTGATAGTGTATGCAAAAGCTATGACCAAAATATAGAAGTGACATTGTCAAGCTACCGTAGCTATGACTTCTACAGCGTACTCTATATCCACTCAAAATGGATAGAATGGATCCAAAGTGAAAGCCTAAAATGCATTTTCAGTTTCTCCTCTCCATACATGCATTTGAGAAGAAGAAAATGAAATAGAATATTAATTTCTCTTCTCCTAAAAAGCTTTAATATTGCTCAATCTCTTTGACATTTGGAACCTCTTTTCAAGCATCAAAAGGCAAGCTATTTTGCATCAATTCCATCCACTAATACCCAATGCAAGAAAAATAACCTTAAAATACCCCACCATCCACATCTTGCAATGCTAAATAAAACTCTTGATTTATCTCAAGTGCAAACACCTTAAAAACATCACACTTGAGAAACTAAGAGCTAGAAGAAGCCATAGGAACTTCCTAAACGACTTATGCAATACAAAAAAGGAGGTGATGTTATTGTGTTACTTATTGCAAAGAGGGAAGGGTATACCAACAAACCCATTGAGACTTCTGAGGTCAACCTTGATGAACCAAGGGAAACTCCTAAATGAGGGTTGTAGTCTTGCATAAAGGTGGGATGACGTTTTCATAAACAGTGAAGGATTGATATTCAAATCCATTATAGATGAAGAGCTTCAAGTAATAGCACAATTGTTCCATCACCTCTTCACCACAATAATAAAGTCACCACCATCCCAACCAGAGTTCCAAAGTGATTATTATAAGATACCATAACTGGGAATATTGTCAATCCAGATTTACATGTTCTTTTATTAGAGTGTGTAATTGAGTCCTTAAACAAAGTATATAAAGTTCTCATTAACGATCCCAATATGAAGCTAAATTGCATAGAGGTGCATAATAGTATTATCAAACTATGTCAGTGTTCTGATACAAGCCTTCATAATCAGTATGGGTATGCCCATGCATGATACTATGCATCAATGTTTGTGGCCCAATAATAGTAACCACCCAAGGATACTACAAGAAAACATATCTCCCATGAAAAGGAGAAGAGCAAAAAGAAGGAAGCTAAAAATTTGAGCATTGTCAATGAGCCAAGAAGAATAAAAGAAAGAGATTGAGCTTAGTTTATCATCTTCATCAAGAAAATCATATGAAGAACAAATAGAAGCAAAACATAAGACTTACAAAGAAAAGATCAAGAAAAGAGTGGAAAAAATTAGAGGATAGAATGAAGCAAAGCCAAGAAGAACATGAGAGGGAAATTTAGGCTTGCCTTAAGGATGTATTATGCAAAAAAGATCAATCAATCCCTTGACAACTAGCATAGATCTTGGCATAGAAAGGAGAGTTATATAAAGGGAAAGAGAAAATCTCAAAAGAGTCATTATCTTCTAAATCAATGTCTCTTTGTGAGTTAACGACCCAATTGGGAAGTATGAAATAATAGATTGATAAGCTCACAAAGGCAAAGGAAACCACAATGATAAGTTAAGATAACAAACCATGCCTAGAAGAATCACAAAAGCGCACCCATGGAACCACCTACAAGAGGATAGAGTGCAACAAGCAAGGTGCAAGCTTTGAAAGAATTATGTGAGAAGCTCAGAAAAGATAAAGCTAAAGCTATAGCAATGAGGCAAGATATGAAAACAAGATTGGTTGAAACTCAAGAAGCTTATGGGAAGTTTTTGGTTGTGTCAAAAGAACAAGTGATATACCTTCAATCTCAAATTAAGGAAAAAGACTCAGAGCTAAAGGAGAAGAGTCAAGGAGGAAAAAATAGAAAAATTGTGTAAGCAAATATTGAACATGGACCAAAAATGGACAAAGAATTTCTTTAATTTGAACCACGAAAGAGAAAAAATAAGATTACATGAAAAACATGCAATAGACCATCAATAGGCATATGGTCAAGGGAAGGCTACACATGTAGGATTATTAGAGGCAATGTCTAGTAGCTTGATAGGAGTTGTTGGCTAAGTAGAGACTAAACATAAATATTATATGAAGAAACCTTGATGAAGCTCTTCAATGACCTAGGTGCACCATGATTTAGTGAAAGCTAGGATAAAGTGCAATTTGAGGCTATCATGGCCAAGTAGCAAGAGCTCTTTAAAGAAACCACATGAACGGCCCATACCCCATATAGAAATGACCTAAAGAAACTAAAAGCTCAGTTAGAGTTGATCTAATTGCAAGATGATATTTAGCATCATTGTTGATGTCAAGAAACTACCTTAGAATATCATTCCCTTGCCCCTGGAGTTCATTAAGTTTCTATTCCATAACTTCAAGGGTCATGGTCAAAATATAAAATTCAGCTACCAATTGGAAGCTGCTAATGGTAGCCTAAAAGTAATCTGAGGCTCCACCCAATATTTCAGCTCTGAGGCTCCACCCAATATTTCAGCTCTCTCCATTTTGCTTATACAATCTCAGTGGTTTTTGAATCAACTAGCTAGATTACATGGTTGATCATGTTAGGGGTAGGGGTGTTTTCTATATTAAAAGATAAGCTAGGACTAGGATCTTGACTACTAACTATGGGGGTCAAGAGATTACTCCGCTTTGTAGGCACATGCAAGTCCTAGGCTTCCTAATGTTGGCTCAATTTCAATGTTGTTTTGTTTCTCTATCCTACCCATTTTGACTATTCATTGAATCATGTTTTGATCATTCATAAAGCAACAACTTCTCGTTTGATTTTATGAATTCTTGGTGCATTGTGCAAAAACATGCTTTCCAAACAATTGTGCTGGGTTAAAAAGCCCAAAGTTATTTGATTAACTCATGTATTTCTAAGTTGAGTTTTAGCATTTTAATTGTCTTTCCAAATGTGCTCCATGTTTTGTGTTATCTTGTTCATTTTCTATTACCCTATACTTTGTTAGTTTTCCATTTAGTTTGTGTTGTTTAACTATTGGCTTATTTGATTTATTTGGTTGAATATGCATACACATGGTGTGATGATATATGACCTTTTCATGCAAAAAGTGCCTACTATGGAATGGATGCTTTAATGCTTATGCAATTGTCTGGTGCATGAAGGTTAAGAACACTCGTGCATTCTAAGTGCACTAATTGAATGCATGCAAGATGACATGAATAGAGAAATGCGGATGGTTGATATACATGTACATGTATGCACTGTACTTGTTGTACTATGTGCATGTGCATGTGCACTAAAAAAACATTAGTGTTTGGTGCAAAATATTTGTGTAATTATGACCTAAGAATTCCCTAGGTTGTTCTAAGGGTATATGAAGTGCATGAATCTAGATGTGATGTGTGTATCCACTAATGTGCATCATGCACCATGCACTATTATGTGCTACTCTATGTGCAAAGTGCAATGTATACTAAGGTGATGGGTTAATACATTGGGATGTGTGGATGGGTGACAAAATGTGGATATGCACTAGGTGGATTGGGTGTGTGATATATGTGCACCCGTGTGTATGTGTGCTTAGTGCACATGCAGTGTGCACTAAAGATAATGCAACACTAATCCATGCACTAGTGCAATGTGATGGTGCGTGTGCATAATATCCTAAGGGTGGTATATCTTAACCTATATTCAATGTAATTGACTTAATATATCTACTATCTAGATGGGTGCATATGCCCTATTGTTAACCCCGGCAAAAAGAAAATTCAAAAATACGAAATAATGCGAGAAAAGAGAGCCTGGCAAACAAATAAGAGAGGAAATGCCAAAAGTGCAAAAGGTCAAGTCAAAGGCAAAGGCATATTTTAAAATGCAAAGGTCCCACTAAAATTTTATAAAAGAGTGCTAGGCTCCCCTCCTATGTAAATTGTAAAATCTAGACAAGCATAGGTGAAGGAATAAGGCAACTAGAGGGGAATAGAAAAAGAGGACCTTCGCAAGATGCCCGATCATGTAAAAAGGGGATGGTGCCCAAGGGATTTAGGGCTTGTATATAAATTCAAGAAGCTCATCTTTGGTGTGTGGCTAAAGTGGTTTCTTCTTCTTCTATTCTTCTCTTCTTCTCTACTTCTTGCTCATATGTGCTTGTGTTTGAGAGAGGGAGTGTGAGAGTGTAAGGGAGTGAGTGTGTGAGGGTGAGGGACCGGGGTGAAGAAGCTCCTCATCTTATCCTCTCTTCTTCTCTTCTCTTCTCTTGTCTCACATGCGGCAATGGAGGATGGAGCTCAAAGGAGGAGGCTTGAGGTTGCTTGAGCTTGCATCTAGGATTGTGAAGCCACCAAAGTGCTTGAGGGAGGAGGCTACTCATCTGGGCATCAAGGTAAGATCACTACACTCGTAGGATTGGAAGCGCATCGGCTAGGTGAGAGCTAGGTGAGAGATAGCCATTAGAGATTTCTTGAAACACTTGAAACAATAAGCACTCAATGGGTCTTGGCAGTTGAGTGTGAGCTCCCACTACATTTTGGTTTCATTGGTTAGACCAATACATTCAATCTTGAGCACTTGTGCGCTTCAAATCAAGGGTCAAAGTAGGGTTCTTTGAAGTGGTGCTTGATATAGATAGGAGATTTTGGAATTTAATCTTCAATGCCAGTAAGTACTTTGGGTTTTTGTGATTAGGAAAGTAGGATAAATAATTTCAATACTTGAGTTTTGATTTTTTTTGCATTTAAAGTAGGATAGGATCGAGAGATCAAAGCAAATTGCTTTAGGGTTGCTACTGTAAACAAGCATTGACGAGGCATGAGCACTAACGGGGCAACACTTGAGCATTGGAATGAAGGTTTAAAACCAAGGAAGGGGGGGTTGAAGGCTTGAGAGAGAGAGAGAGAGAGAGAGAGAGAGAGAGAGATGCAAGGCTTGCGATGGATTGATCGGCTTGTGTGGGAGTTTTTTGACCATTCTAGTTATATGCAAACCTTGTCCCTTGTCCATTCTTGCATTTTGGAGGTGTATGTGACCTTACATGCCATAAATCGTCACCATGAATCAAATTTTTACCTTCATTGTTGTTTCACCGTCAGAATCAAACTAGGTTGACAGAGTCTGATATCTAGAATTGGACTCAAACTTGTGATTCTAGATAATTGAATGATGACAATTGGATGCTCAGATACTATTCAAACTATCTAATTGGATGCAAGACTGGGAATCAATTTGGACTCCTTGTGACTCGTCCGATCGAATGCATAGCTTGTTTGAATTGGACTATCGGCCATACACTCAAATAATCTTGGATCGGAAATTCAGATGCAAGGGAGAACCAGTCTCACAAAAATCGGAAAAAATCAGACCACCTATGCTTGGACGTCTGATTTTGACAATCAGACCCTACCAAATCAAGCTAAAAGTTGATAGCGAAAATTGACAGATCTAGTGCATCTCGGGCAAAGTAGAGAACCTTCCATAGTAGGAAAACCTTTCGTAGCCTCCAGATGCATCATACAATTTCCCAACTAACAAATGATCCACTGAGAGAGGGGTCTCCACAATCTTTATCAACGGAATATGTAGTGAGGAACTCTACAAGACCTTGGTAGGAAACTCAAGCTTGCAGAGAGACGCACTAGTGAGGGTCTTTGAAGAGGACATACAAGTGGATGACCAGCTCAAGGAGAGAAGCTCCAGGAGCTCTAATCAAGATGAAGCTAATTCTAGATCCTCAGAAAGGGCCACAACATCTAGCAAATAGTCAATCCCAAGCACCCAAGATAAAAGGAAAAGTGTTGCCCAGAGTTAAAAGCTAGCAGAAATGAAGATAAAGCTAGCTAGACTACAAGAAATGGTAAGGAGACCTATGTGCCCACATGTTCAATGTGTGCATGGTAGCAGAAACAACCTCCCAATAGAGTGTCAAGACCCTCAGTCTTGACCTTGCGCTGCGATTGCGGTAGGTTTGGTCATGATGCCATGCATTGTAGCCTTCCAAGGAGACTTCCCTACTTGCAACCTTACAACCAGCCATACCTAGGGAATAGGCCACCAAATTTCTTTGGGAGGGGAGCCCATTGGCTTTTCTAGCACCTAATGACACAAAACCAGCCATCCCTACGATAAAAATTAACCCCACATGCATACCTAGGCCGCTTAGACCTTTTGTAACCCACCCACCAAGTGATGCTCCAGTCCACTACGTGGAGGAGCCAAATGATGAAGTGGCGTATGTGAACCCTTAAGTCTCATATGATGAAGAGGAAAATCTGATCTTATGGATTATCGACCAAGGCTGATGATGGCATTAGGAAGAGGTAGAGGCCTAGGATGGCAGTCCCAAGAACTGATGGACTTGAGATCACCTAGGGCACATTTCCTCATGCTGCCTCGAGAGGGAGCAAGCCAACCGAGAAAAGGCTAACCTCAAATGTGCAAAGTGTGGAATCACCCATCTATTTGCCGATTGCCCTAGACAAAAGCCATCCTCTAGTTTGACAATCATGCCATCAGTACCATTGGGGCTTTTCAGAGTTGAAATACTCAATGGAGAGACTATGCCCATCCCATTGCATGTTATGACCCGAGCACAGATGAAGTGGTATGTCATATCATTGCTAGGGCCTAGCAACCTAGAAGCAGCCTCAATAGGAAAGAAGAGCTATAGGTGAAGGAAGAAGAAAAGTGAAGCAAAGGTCATGCTTAAAATTAAGAGCACCATGACACAACCTACAGGGAAGAAAATCACAGACGCAAAGGCAGAAACATCTACTCCGAAGGCTATAGAAAAAGGGAGAGTTAGGATCGGGGAGTACCCCAACCAAAGCACCAACTCAAAGCCATAGACAAGTCAAGAAGTGGGTGAGAGAAGCCCAAGAACACTTAAAGGATATTGAGCCCATCTTGGAGGATGATATTGATGATCTCTCTGGTGTGAGAAAATTGGTTTCACCTACGTGACTGAAGGCAAGAGATGCCACTACACCTCTCAAAAGGTGCCAAATAAAAAGATATTGAATGCTATGAGCCAGCAAGCTAGCTAGGGCCATTGGCCAAGGTGCGTAAAATCAAGAGATAAGCAAGCAATTGTAATCTTCTTACAACACTAGTAACCACCTGAGTGACTTTGAGCTTAGGAGACTTACTTAGGTAGCATTTGACGCTATGGCAATAGTTGAAATAGTGGGTGGAAGGACTACTTTAGCAAGGGGAAGTTGAGTTTCATGACCACGACATAGTGACATAGATACCAAGCCTAACACTACACTCTGCCCAAGTCCTTACATGTCAACACTTTTTGGGAAGGCATGGAGATGCATGTGGTCTTGGCAGTCCTAGCACTAGGAGACACTACAAGAAAAGGAATCGTAAACATGGGGGCAGGAATCAGTGTGCGTAGCCACATAGTGCTCCAGGCCTAGGGTAATCTACTAGTTGAGAATGCTAAGTTTAATGTCACAATGGCCAATGGGATGAAGGTCAAATCATTCGGAGTGCTGAAAATTTGTCCATTGAAGATCATAGGAGTCCAACAGCTCTCAATAGACTTCATCGTCATGAAGGGAGTCGATCACGATATCATGCTAGGCCGAACTTGGATGTGAAATACACGAGTCATAGAAGACTAGGGAAACGATCTGATCTTATTAGGAAATCAAACGGAAGTTGTGAAGGTAGAGATGGATGCCTAGAAGACTACACCTATCAACCTCGACAGCATCTCAACTATGCTGAAGGGTGATACTCAAGTTAGAAAATCTTACAAGCCGCTAATGAAGTATATCCCTTTCCCTGAGGATGAGTGCAATTGGATGCACGTAATAGCCACGATCAATCTGTCGTTCTTAGATAATGAGGAATACGAACAAGCTACTAACACAATCGATGAGCCCAAAGACAAACCCTTAGTGCCATTAAGCATAATGGCCAAAAGCCCTAGTAGACAGACCACCCCTATCACATTCCATATCCTAAACAACAAGTGAGAGCTCCATGGGATCTTAGAGCACTTGATAGACAAGCTAGCTGGCAACCCAGCCGCTAATCTCAAACCCCTCAAGGATCTCTTGGACGAACCTAAATGGAGGTAGACCAAGGTGCACGATCTAAACTTGATGTACCATTGGGCCGCCTTAGTCACCGATTAGAAAGAAACAAAGTATCAAGACCTAGGAGGTGACAAGCAATTGGATGAGGACAATTTAGACAATGAGTATGAAGACTGCTATTCTATGAATGAAGATAGTGAAGAGAAGACCGACACAAAAGAATACGACTTAGATGGTCAAGTAATTGAGCACATCAGAGTAGACTCAAAGTCGTAGAGTGCTAATGCATTTAGAATCGAAAGAGGAGTTTTAATAATTGAATGTGATCGCACTTGGCCATACCATTTAGCGGTGATAGACTATGAGCAAGCAAGGTTAGTTCAACCAAGTGTGGTGCCTCTATTAAGAAAGGAATCACCGTCAGAGCTATGATGGTGTATAGATCGGATGCTATATGCGTGCGTAGCGAGCATGGGAAGGTCCCCAAGAACACAGAACTCTACTTTTGCACAAAAAACAAGAGAGAAGACTTGCACAACATGAAGCAAAAGACTAATTGGGTACAATCTCCTCCCATGCCTTGTGTGAGCGCTCTACAAAGCATGTATTTGATATATTATTCATCTCTAAACTCAAAAAATAGCCAAATTTACAATTAGCACGCTTTAGCTTTTGTGTTTTCTTTTGTCCCACTAAAGATTTAAAGCTATTGGGCGTCCAAAGAGTTGGGCTGTGCCCAAATACAATGTCCAATAACAAATATTTAAATTGTGCACCCATGCGCATACAAAATAATAAATAAATGTTAGGTGCTTCAATAAATAAGCGCATCAAAATAAATATCGGCGACATGCCTAAGATGTGCGCCCATCAAAAATGATAATTTCTTCTAAATAACTTGAATACACGCTATCGCGCAGTGCTTCCCAACGCCAGTGCTGCCTGCTCTACACATCAACTGAAGCATGCACAATTCTTAGAAAATAATAAAATTAAACCGAAAAAAGTGAATACCTAGCAATCTTCAGCTACAAAATAAATCAATTGGTTAGAACTCATTCCTAACCTTAATTTATTATGAGTGCGCACTCTGAACTCATAAACATCCATTAATTTAAATATGTATTTTGCGGAATCACCTGCTATGGAATCACCCACTTGCACATTAAATTAACAAGATGCTCGAAAAGGACAAGCGACCCCATCGACTTTTCACAGAAGGAATCCACCTTGTGTATGAGCCTCGGCAACAAATATAATTTTACGGAATCCACTGCAAAACCTCACGAAATCCACCGTGGAATATGCCTCCTGGCATCATACCCTTGGGGTGGGATAGCAATTGTCCTCAATTGCTATTAGCTCAATGTGGAGCCAGCAGTGAAGGGTAAGCACTTAGGTCTCGAGCGTGCATCTAATGAGCCTCTTCAACATGATGATTTTTAAAACTTAACCAAATATCTAGAATATCTACAGCCAGTTCTACTGGTCATAAAGTCAATATCTAGAATAGTTTTAGGTTCAAGGATTTCAGTTTCTTCTTCTAACAAAGGAGGGTTTTCATAGACATGATGTATAGATAATTGGCCTCTAAAAGGTCATAACAAACTAATATGAAAAAGTGTTGTGGATTTTCCAGTGTTGTGGTAATTCTAGTTTAAATGCATTGTCATTGTTTTTGTGATCGATCTTGAAAGGTCCATAAAATCTATGAGCTAACTTTACAACAGAGTGTTTGTCAATACTTTTTAATCTTCACTTTTCAATACGTAACCAAACATAATCATCAACTTTGAAACTCGTAGCTTTTCTTTTCTTGTTGGATTGTTTTGTATATGATTACTGGGCTTTCGCAAGCATGTCTTTAACTTCATCAAAAATAGTAGCATGCATGTTAGCAATATCATCAGCAGCTTGAACTTTGTTTAACAATGATGTAACATGTGTAGGTAATCTATATCCATAAATAATTCAAATGGTGCTTTCTATGTAGCTGTATGTGGTGTATTATTGTATGCAAAGTGAAGTAAATGTAAGTGTGTATCCCATGTTTGTGGTTTTGAAATTGTGTATACATGCAAAATATCTAAAATGGTACTATAAGTAGCTTCTGTTTGCCCATTTGTTTTAGGATGAAATGTAGATGAAAAATCAATCTTTGTTCCTAAATTAGCAAACAAAGTAGTCCAAAAATTATTGCAGAATCTAGAATCATGGTCAGAAATAATAACTTTTGGCAAACCAGGATTAGTGAAAATAGTTTTCAAGAACAATTGAGCAGCTTGAGATGCAGTTAACGATTTCTTGCATCGAATGAAATATGCTTGTTTGCTAAACCTATCGACAATAGTCCAAATCATGTCATGATTAGCTTTAGTATAGGCAAACCAGTGATAAAATCCATTGAAATCTGTTCCCATGGTCGTTCTGGAATTGGTAAAGACATTAATAAACCATATTGTTTACCATGGTGTCTTTTAACTCTTTGGCAAATTAAGCATTCAGATACAAAGTTAGATACATCAGATTCCATGTGTGGCCAATAAAAATCTTCAATCAGTGTATGCAAAATAGAAATAATTCCTCTATGGCCTTGGTATGGGAGACAATGAATATCATGCAGTGGCAACTAAATTATTCCAATCAACTTGAAAACTAGGGTCTTGGTCGGAGGTATCTTTCATAGGGAGAAGAGAGTCAAAAGATATTATAGATATATTACGAATAGTGGGACTTCTACTTAAAGCATTAGCAACAACATTCTCTTTTCAGGGTTGATATTGTATGAGTGGATGAAAATTTTGAATAAAAGCAGCCCATTTAATGTGGCGGTCAGATATTTGTGGGTGACTAAGGAGATGTTTTATGCTTTGTTGGTCAGTTTTGATCATGAATTCAGATCCCATTAAATAGTGTTTCCATTGACGTAAAGCTTGTACTACAGCTAGCAATTCCTTATCATAAGTAGAATATTTAAGTTCGGAAGGTTCAAGTTTGTAGCTAGAGTAGGCTATGGGATGAGAATCTTGCATAAGGACTGCTCCTATTCCAGATCCACTAGCATCAGTGACTACTAGGAAAAATGGTCTATTGAAGTTAGATAATTGCAATACAAGAGTATGAGTTAAAGTATGTTTTAGTAAATCAAAGGACTTTTGTTGATTGTGATCAATGATACACAATGCCTTTCTTTAATAATTTTGTCAAAGGTAATGCAAGCAGTGAAAATTTTCTCACAAATTTTCTATAAAAGCTAGCAAGACCTAAGAAAGAATGTAATTCGTGTACATTTTTAAGTATCGGACACTTCAAAATTGCTTCTATCTTTTTAGGGTCAACTTTAATACCTTAAGATAAAACAATATGCCTTATGTATTCAATTTGTGGTTGGAAATATTCACTCTTTTTAGGATTAGCATATAATTGATTCTCTTTCAATAATTTGAAAACCGAGGATAAATGTTCATAATGCTCATTCTCATTCTTACTGAAAACCAATATGTCATCAAAGAAAACAATGACACAATGCTGATGCTTCAAAAATATGTGATTCATCATATGACTGAATGTGGCTGGTGCATTAGTTAAACCAAAAGGCATAACAAGGAATTCATAATGTCCAAATTGTGTTCTAAATGCAGTTTTGAATATATCAGATGTGTCCAATCTTACTTGATGGTATCCAGATTTAAGATCTATCTTGCTAAATATCGCAAATCCTTGTAGCTTGTCCATAAGATCATCTACCCTAGGAATCAGATATCTATTCTTAACAGTGATCTTATTTAGGGCACAATAATCAATGCACATGCGATAGGTGTTATTTTTCTTCTTCACTAATAGAACGAGTGCACCAAATGGAGAACTACTAGGTCTAATGAGTCCTCAGGTTAACAATTCTTCAACTTGGCCTTGAATTTCTTTCTATTCAATTTGGCTATGTCTATATGGTGCTTTACATGGTGGTTGTGATCCAAGAATTAGGTCTATTTTGTGATCTTTGGGACGTATAGGTGGTAAGCCAGGTTGTAAGTCAGTAGCAAAACAATCTTGAACACCATATTGGGGAATATGGGAATTTTCCATAAGTTTGGGAACGTGGTCAAATCTTTGGATTTGTCATAACTTGAACACTATAACTCCAAATTGAGCACTCTATAGCTCAATAGATTCCATTTTTCAAGCGCTTTCCAATGATAGGTCACATCATATGGTTTTGAGAAACTTATGGGCATGTTATCCAGGTGCCACCTTTTTAGTATTCAAAAAATGGGAATTGGGAGATTCCCAAACTCACTAATATTGTGTTCTTGAAATTGTGAAAGAAATTGTGCGTGCTTAGGATGCATCTGATTTTCTTTAGCTTCAATTTCATTCACCCATATTAAATAGGATTTGCTACCTTTTCGTAATGCACGTTTAGCTTGTGTATGACTAAGCAATGGAAAATTATCGAAAGTGTGCATACCATGCAATGTTATTTGTTTCCCATTAGAATGAATATTCATTGAATGGGTGAAATAATCTATATTGGGATTGTACTGATGACGCCAAGGCATTCCTAAAATAATGTCACTAGATTGCAAAGGCACAACTAAGAAATTTCTACGTTCAACATAATCACAAATTTTAATTTCTAAGTCATGCACTTCTTGTGTCCCATTGTATCTAGTGCCTAAGAATGTAGTCTTGATGCGGTAATGAGTAGAAACAGTATGTAAATTCAATTCTTTGACCAATTTTGCAAAAATAAAGTCGTATGTGCTCCCATCATCATGGCAAATAGTCTTTTTTTTACCATGCACAAAACATTTCATTGTTAATAAAGAATGGGAATTTGGCATACCTGGTAAAGTATCTGAAGTAGTACCGATATCGTCATCATCTTCCGTAAAATCTGGCATTTCTTAATGTTCTTCATCTTTTGTCGCTTCCAAATAATTGATATGTACAGTTGGCTTTTTGGATTGACAATTCGCCGCTAGATGTCTAGGTTGATGACATTTGTAATAGACTATGGGTTTGGCTTTAGATACATTATTGGTAATAGCGAAAAGTTTAGGAATGTTGGGATTTGGTTGGAAAGATGGCTTAGGGTTTGGATTTGTGTTTGATGGTAAAGCAGGTGGTCATGTCCAAGATTTACAGAATGAAAATGGAAGGAAACGGTTTTGATTGAATCTTCGAAAATTTGAATTGAATTGTTTTGAACCAAAGTTACAATTAGTTTGAAATTATTGTGGTCACTTCTCTCGTCCTCAAATTTTGTCTTCAGTGTCATGGGACAAGGAAATTGCATCTTCAAGAGTCGTTGGCTTGAATATATTCACTTCGCATAAAAATTTCCAAGTAAGCCAGACATAAACTTGCGTTTATGGGTTACCTCAGGTACATCTTCGAGCATTCGAAGTTGCAATAAAGCATTCCAAAAATGCTTGGTATATTGTGAAATAGGCTCACGATCCCTCTGTTTGCAGAATATCCCATTGTTTGATTGCTTTTTCGTGGAATTGGGATGGAAGGAAATTTTGCAAAAATTTCTTTCGGAAAGTCTCCCAAGTAGTAGGACAATCAATACTCTTGCGGACAACAGTCCACCATAGAGATGCTATGTCCACTCGATGATTAGTGACACACTTTGTTTTATCTTTCTCAGCATATTGTTCTTCATGGAAATAATAATCAAATTGACTGATAAAAGCAAGTACAACCTTTCCATCGCGTGACCCATTGAAAGTACGAAATTTGAAATTTCTTTTACTTATCTTTGTTTCTTTCCGAATAGATTGCACTTCAAGTATTGCATCGATCGTATGTCGTATAAGATCTTCAGATTGCGGTTCATCTTGGTCGGCGGTAGATCATGGAAGTTTCGTGTGACGAACTTCCTTATTGAAAAAGATCTTTATGAGTTAATTTCAAGCGAAGAAAATGAGCCAAAGTTGAGTAATTGTATGACTATAGATGAATTAAAGGCATGGAAAGAATGGAATGCAAAGGATAAAAATGTGATATATTGGCTATTTGCAGTCATTGATAATACTATCCTAGGGCATATTAGGAATGTAAAAACTTCATATGCAACTTGGAAAAAATTTGAGAACATATTTTTAGTAAATACAAATATATGAAATATTAAACTCAAGCAAGAGTTGAATACTCTGAATAAAGAGAAAATATTTGTCAATCATGAGTATGTTTTGAAGGTGAGGAGCATTATACAAATACTTTGGTAGCAATTGATGCAATGCTTGATGATGATGATTGGGTTTCATCTACTTTGGGTGGCTACTAATGAGAAGACTTGAAAATCATTTATTAGTTTTATATATGTACATAAGCCATTTTCAAATTTTGATGAGTTGGTCTCTCTCATGATTACCGAAGAGATCAATATGTAGGGTGACTCATCTAAAATAAATAATAAACAAGTCCAAGTATTTTACTCAAGTTTAGGAAGGAGACATGGCAAATCCTCTTCGAGAGGTTGTGGTATGAGACATGCTGGTGATAACCAACAAAATAGGTCAATTAGCAATTTGATAAAATATAGGTTTTAGGAGGCCTTAGAAAGTTTAGAGATAGGGGGAGCTCTAGAGAAAGAGGTGGATGGCAGAACAGAGGTTCTAGCAATTCTAGTATTGTTTGCATTATTGTGGTAAAACAGGTTATATTGCAACTTATTGTTATACTAAGAAGGATGATATCTATAGTGGCAAATTTCAGCAAGGAAATTATGCACAGTCTTCATGATAGAATGAAGATAAAAATGAGTGTCTATTTGTTAGATAACATATGATGAATATTGTTATAAGAAAGGGGACACATGATGATGTATGGTATGTTGATTTAGGTGCATCTAATCATATGATTAGTCATGACGAATGGTTTGGAGAGATGCAAGATCTACAAAATCTAAGTTATGTGCAGACAGATGATGATTCATGCCACCCAATTTTACACATTGAAAATGTTCTCTTGTCCTTGTATGATGGCCAGACAAAGAGTCTATTAGATGTATTGCATGTGCCATCAATCACAAAGAATTTAGTGTCTATTGGCCAAACGGTAGAGCAAGGGTTGTAGATTTGATTTAATACAAAATGTTGTTTTGTAAAAGACTTTAATGATAAGTGTAAGTTGGTCGCAAAAGAAAGTAGAGTTAGTCACATATTCACTTTAAATGTTGAATTTTTTGTTATGAATATTGCTATGTATGGTAAAGAAAAAGGAGTGGTTGCAGACATTAGAATATCACATAAACCTATTAGACATACAAATGTGCAAAGGGTGAAATTAATGTAGTTCAAAGCATTGGTTACATGGTCACCTGCTTTTAGAGTTGCAGAATTTCATAAAGTGTGTGAAGCATGTCAGTTTGGTAAGCTCGGAGAGGGGGGGTGCACCTATAAGAAATCATCTTTATAACGTTGTCAAAGAGTTTATTGTTCATAATATAAATCATGGGATTCTTATGAACACAAAAGAACTTTACTAGGATTTATATAAGGAATTTGCATACATAATTTAGTCATTGTTACCCAACAACCAACTTAGTTCCATAAGTTTTTTTGTATTTAGCATACAATTTTCAATTGTACCATGTATATTGATAATTAAAAAAAGTCTATGGGAGCCTACAACTTGGTCAGCTGGAAGTAATTGATAGTCTGCAGGATAAATCACATTGATTCAAGTGGAAAATATAGCTAGAAATCATGAAAAATGCCAAAAGTCTACTAGGTTCATGGGGGACCTGAAGTAATGAACCAAAGTGACCTATAAGTGACCTAAGTAGGTCAAAAAGTAAAGTGGAGCCTGCATTTTTTGGCACAAAATGCGGGCCTGCACAACCTGCAACATCTAGAGAAATCTAGGAGCTATGGTGCATACTTTGGACCATGCAAACTGAAGATAAACTAGAGCTGAAGATGAAGATACAAACAAGGAAGGTGAGAGCTCCTCTTACCTGTCCATTTGGTCTGACAAAAATGAATGGTATGACAGTCTATAAAAGAGGAAAATCTGAGAGAAAAGTATTCAGCCTGCTCTTATGTACGTCTTCTCTCATTTTATTTACCTCATTCATGGTCCAATGAAGCACTTGAGTGACTTTGGGGCAAGCAAAGGGGGAGGATTTTGAAGGTATATAGGCTAATATGGGCTAAAAAAACCAGTCATAAATAGGGTAGCCCATTGTTCTTGTCCATTTTGATGAGTAAACAAGTGATTCATGTGATTGAAATAGAAAAAATTGACCTCTTAACATTAGGGCTTTACCCATTAATGATTAGAGGAGCTTATTCATGAGTTTATGTACACTTTTTAAGCTTGATTATGGGCTGAAATTTTCTGTTTTAAAACAGGGCTGAAGTTAAAATTATGCTCCATCAATGCATTTCATGTACTATTGGTCCATGTCTTGAATGTACTTGAGTCTACCATCAAAATACTAGTTTTTGGGAGTTGTAATCCATCTATGTACATGAGTTAAAAGCCATTTGAGCTTGCATTTAGTATATGCATTTGGATTAAAAAAATGAGAATATCCTTTATGTAATGGCTTATTTTTCCAAATGCGTTTGTTGTAATCAAGATAGTGACATTCATTCCATTCATGTATACTAAATTCACAGAAAAAGCTTGATATCTTCTTCTTCAATTAAGTCATTTCTAAAACCCGAATCTTGTTAAAGTCCATTCTTTTTCCCTTCTCCAAACCTTGAATCCCACACTCTTCTTTTTCTCTAAGCCCCGGTGGTAGACCTTTAACCCCTAACACGACGACAACGTGCATTCAAAGGCTATTAAGAAACACTTTCTTTACATACTATAAGACCATAAAATAACTCCTTTTACTTTACTAAAATTACAAATTCTTTTCAAATTATAATTTAAAAACTTCTTTTATAAATATAATCTTGTAAATTTTACTATAGAAAATAAATTTTCCTTTGAACTCACGTGGTATCTTACATGTTTTATAAGGTGGACTCCTCGAGTTGGTAAGTAGGCAAGACAATCATTTTCACAGACAGAGATGTGACTAGAAACATACTTGATGTTGTAGATATAGATGTTTGGGGACCTACATAGGACATATCTCTTAGTGGTAGCAAATATTTTGTTACGTTTATTGAATATTGTTTAAGAAAATTGTGGGTATATTTTTTGAAGAAAAAGAGTGATTTATTTGAGCACTTAAAAACTTTCAACACTATGGTTGAAATAGAAACATATTTGAAAGTTAAGTACTTGAGATCAAATAGAGAGGGAGAGCATTTCTCTAATGAGTTTAATGTATTCTTGAGTCTCATGGGATAAAGAGACAATTTACTTGTTTTAGGTATACCACCCCATAGCAAAATGGGATTACAAAAAGAAAAAATAGACATATTGCGAAAGTTGCATGGGCATTGATGGTTGAAAAGAATATACCAAATTTTTTTTATGTGAATCTATTCATACTACGGTTTATATTATGAATATAACTCCCACACCTGTAGTTAATATGATGACCCCTGAAGAATGCTTTACAGGTAAGAAGCCCGATGTGTCACACTTGAAAGTGTTTGACTATATTACATATGTTTATATGCTAGATGAGCTACGAAAGAAGCTTGATCCAAAGACTAAAAAATGTATTTTTATTGGATACTCTTTAGAGTAGAAAGGGTATTATTGTTATAACCCTGTCATCACAGGTGAGTTCAGAGTGAGAATGGATATTTTCTTAAATGAGATGAGTAGTTGGTATGCATATAGCGGTGATGCATTGGATGATGATCATCATCATCATGATAGTTATGTGTAGAAAGAAAAGCAAGCATCGCAGAGTCTTAGTGGACTAGAAACATTATCTGATACTATATTAATTTGGGAGACTAAGGAGTAACCCCACAACTTCAAGTGGATCTATAAGTATTGCAGGTAAAGAAAAAGGGAAGAAGAAAGTGTTAGATGATAATGATACATCTACTAGTCATTCAGGATTTGATGGAGATCCTAGAGGTTTAGAGAGTTTGGATGATGAGCTTGGTATTCTTTCAGTCAAGATACTATGTGTACAGAGAACACATAGTAATGTAAAGGCTCTCTTAACTAATCCAAGGGTATGCATATCTATTAGCATAAGATACCCTATTAAAAGATTTGGTTTTGAAGGTTATATAGCTCACCATTATGCTTATATGGTAAAGGTGGTTGAGGATATTGAGCTCACTTGTTTTGAGGATGTTGTTGGTCATGCTCATTGGGATGCAATAATGGATGTAGAGATGACTCCATTAGAAGCCAATAAGACTTAGGATCTCATACCATTGCCTAAGGTCAAGAAAGCTATTAGTTGTAAGTGGCTTTACAAAATCAATCATAATGTAGATGGTTCTATTAGTAGGTATAATACTAGGATGATTGCAAAAGGCTATGCTCAAATATATGGCATAGATTATGACAAGACAATTAGTCCAGTTGCTAGGATGGCAACTGTTAGATGTGTGATTACTTTGGCATTCAAAGGTTGAAATTTACAATAAATGGATGTCAAGAATACCTTGTTGCATGGTGAACTACAAGAAGAGGTGTATATGGAGTAGCCAATAGGTTGTGAGGATTTAGATCATTCCACATATGTGTGCAGGTTAAAGAAAGCACTCTATGGGCTGAAGCAAGCACCTAGAGCATGGTTTGACAAGATCGGAGAGTATCTTGTCAACATTGGCTTTTATGTTTCTAATACTAACCACTCACTTTATGTGAGAGAGGGAGATGCACACTTGGTCATCATAGTCATCTATGTGGATGATCTGATTATTACAAGTGTGACAGTGACAATGGGGTTGCTGAAGTTAAAGATTTTTTGAAGAAGAAGTTTTCAATGAAGGATTTGGGTGAGCAAAGGTACTTTCTTGGTATTGAGGCATTTTTAATTTCTTTTGGCTTTCTTTGCACTGGGGTTAACATTACCCCCTCCTAGTTGAGTTCCAATCCCATGGCATTTGCTGGCACTTGTTGATGAGGGCTCAAGTGATTGAAGGGTTTCCATGTGGGTCAATGATGGGGCTTTGTGGAGATTGGACGTGGAGAAAAACCATCACAAAATGGATGTGGGGTTGTGGAGGCTGAGAGTAGATTGAATGGGTGATGGGGGCCTCCAAAGTTGGTGGTTGGTCTCATGGATTATCGAATGTACCTAAAAAGAAAAAGGAAGTACACTACATGGGAGGTGTGTCTACCTCACTGTGTAGTGCAGGGTGTCCATGCCAATGAAACTAGGAGTTGGGTCAACAAACCTTAGGGAAGCCTACCGTGTTGTCCCACACTTGAGGACCTAGTTTGTATACAAGGGGAGGTGTTGTGGGTGTGACTTAGGGAGACAAGTTGAGCGCAAACTCCCTAGGTGTGTCTTGCCCTTAATGTGACCTGAGTGTGAAGTGGGGGGACATAGAGGGTTAGGGGTTAGAGGCCGATCATCAAGGCCACCAAATGCACCTAGGTTGACCCCTAGGTGCAGTGTTTGTGGCACTCTAATGTTATATGAGAAAGCTCTCTGTTCCTTTCCTTTTACTTTTTGTGGTTCTTTTCTTTGTTTTCTCTTTTCTGTTTTCTTTTTCTTTTTTGGAGATACATTGGGAGAGAGCATGCTACACAATCATCATGATGCTCCCTGATCACCTAAAACCAAATGCACCAAAGGGGACTTTCCAATCCACCTAAGGCACAAAAGGTTGAAGGAGGAAAAGAGAGGACAACCAAAAGGGTTGGGAGTTGAACAACAAAAGAAACCCCAAGACCTACCAAAGCACTTCACTAAATTCAAGAAAGGGGACAAGGTAGTGATCTTGTTGGGTACAAAGAGACAAGGACAGAAAAGTGAACCAATAGAAGGACCTGCCAAAGTCAAGGAAGTGGACTTAGCAAGGGAAGGGGAGAAGCCTCAACCTGTGTGTATAGCTGACGACCTGACGAAGCAAGAAGAGGCTAATCTTATTGCTCTCTTACGAGAGTACATAAATGTGTTTGCCTAAACTCAAAGGAGTTGATCTAAGGTTCGTAAAGGGTCATAACACATAACATCCCAATGACTCTTGACGCAATGCTAGTAAAGCAGCGACCTTACACGATGAATCCAAAGCATGCTCATGCCATGAAGGAATAAATCGATAAGCTATTGAAGGCAAGATTCATCTACAAGATTGAGCACATAGACTAGGTGTCATCCATTGTGATCGTCTTGAAGAATAACAAAAAAATCCAAGTGTGCATGAGCTACAAGAAAGTCAATGCAAAAACTAAGAGAGATAATTATCCATTTCCCTACATAGAGCACATGCTTGAGAGAGCCTCACGAGAAGAGGCCTGTAGTTTCTTGGATGGCTTCTTAGGTTATAACCAAGTTCAATTACACCTCGACGACAAGCATAAGACAATATTCATCATGGAGTGAGGTGTATTTGCATACATAGTCATGTCGTTTGGGACAATGAATGCATCTACTACCTTTCAATGTCTAATGTGTACCATCTTCAAAGACATGCTTGGGCAAGAGCTAGAAGTATTTGTTGACGATCTCTATGAATGCACTCAACTGGAAAGAACACCTAGATAAGCTTCACATAGGCTCTGAATGATGTAGGCTCTATAGTCTCTCTTTGAACCCTCTAAAGTGCCAATTCTAGGTGAATACGGATGCATCTTAGGGCTATGGTGTCCAAGAATGGCATTGCCAATGACTTCTCTAAGATCGAGGTTGTTGTCAACTTGCCACCACCAACCAACTATAAGGGAGTTCAGTGCTTCTTAGGGCACATAGGATACTATTGCCACTTCATTTTGAACTATACATTTATTACTAGACCACTCTACAAGTTGTTGACTGTATTTGAGTGGACTAAGGAGTGCCAACATGCTTATGAGGAGTTTAAAAAGTCTCTCACTATTGCACCAATTTTACGAGCCCCATGTGGAACATAACATTCCATGTGCATACTGATGCGTCAAAGTTTGCCATTGGAGCCCTTTGTAGAGGTTGAAAACATGAGGATTTTTAATGTGGAATGCCCAATTGGTTAAGTCCCTTGTAAGCATCAATCTCATTGTAAAAGGATAGACATCACCTAAGTATACTCGCGGTAAGACCTCCTTCAAAATGTTTGAACTTGAGCAAATAGCCAAATTCAATAGTGAAGGCTTTCACACCTGGAAAGAAAAGAGAATGTATCAGCTCATGAGAAAAGACCTCTAGGATCTATTTGAGGATGATATAGGCGATGCATATGGCAAGAAGGAAGATGATGAAGACAGGTTTGTTGAAGAAGTCCAGCTCAAGACAAAAGAGTGGAAAAAGATGAACAACAAGACTCTAGGCATCACTGCTTGATAGGGACTATCTGATGATGTATTGCACCATACCTTCGATATCAAAGATGAAAAAATGGCATGGGTTGAGCTTGACAAGATCTTTAAAACTCAAGCTAAAAACTCAAAAGTAAAATTGCTCATGCAGTTCTATAAGCTAGATGTAAAGAATATTTCTTCTATGATGATGCACATTCACAAGTTTAAGGGCCTAAAAACTCAACTTGCAACTCTGAAGAAGAACATAGATGAGGATGAAGCCATAGCAAAGCTACTAGCAAGTGTAAATCAAGAACCGTATGAGAACCTTGTGTCTACCCTAAGTAATGTGCCTAATCTCTAACACAAAGATATTGAGCATTCTCTACTTGATAGAGAAAGTAAACTTTAAAAAAAGGATGCACAAGAAACCATCTCAAAGGACAATCTCTTGTACACCAAGGAAACTTATGGAGCAAAAGGACATCGATGAGAATTTAGCACCAACAACAAGGATTGGGTCACATGTCATTATTGTGGTAAGACTAGGAACTAGTGAATGTTTCCAAAAGAGCTCAACATGTGCAAAATGGTAACCATCACAATCAGTTCATGAATGAAGAAGATGATTTTGCTACTATCAACAACAACTCTCACAGATTGTTTTGATGAAATTTTCATTACATCTTTTCCATGGTAGATCTTGTGTTTTCCATAGTGGATTTGCTTTGTTTTCTTTTTAAACCTTGCCAAAGATGTAAAGTTTCAAGCTTTAACTTGACTAGGCTACCTATGAGCTAGTCTCTGTAGCCATGCCATCATGTAAGGGGACAAAAGCCAGCACAAGTGTAGGAACTCATCATTTGAGGGGGGGTATTGAAAGATATGACAAATGATGTATGCTCTAGGAAGAGATGCCATGAATCCCATATGCATAGCGAGGCAGAATGCTATTATCCAACTATTATAAAGCATTGTACTTGACTATCACTTTCAATGAGTTGAATGCAATATATCATGATGCTTTCTTATTTCAATTAGTGTCATTGTCATTGTTAGTCTCTTTCACAAGATTGTGTTTATAAGCCCAAGCTTCCATCTTGGAACCTAATTCACTTGTGTAACAGTTAGTCTATTGTCTATGTCATCATGAGTCTTGTATTCAACTTCTGACCTCCATAGCTCCTTCCATGCTCTAGATCCGTCTTTCTAACAACTCCAATGGGATTGTCTTTGTTTGATTGAGGATGCAGGTTGTCATAAAGTATTCTAGATTTTTGTGATCTTTATAGGCGATAACTTTATGGGCTACACCCTCTAGATGGTGATGCCTTGGTAGGATCTGGATGTACTAGGATTGGGACAATCATGAAAGCAATCTTCAAGGTCTAGAAGGCCATCTTGGCTTCTAGGGTTCATGAGAACTTTGAGTTTCCTAAGAGTATGGTGAGTGGTGTGACTATCTTTGAGTGATCATTGATAAATATTGTATAGAAGTTAGCAAAGCCAAGGAAACATTGGATATCATGGACACATGTGGGTGTATGCCAGTCAAGAATATTCTCGATCTTCTTGGGGTACATAAATATTCCTCTCTAGGAGACATTGTACCCCAAGAATTTCACTTTTGTCTGATGGAAAAGACACTTCTCAAGTTTCGTATATCTTTATTTTTCTCCGAGCTTTTCCAAAACTAGTTTTACATAGTGCTCATCTTCCTTTGGATCTTTTGAGAATATCAAGATACCATCTAAGTATATAACTACAAAATCATCTAGATGCTCTTGGAACATATCATTTAGCATATGTTGAAATAGTGCAAGAGCATTGGTGAGACTGAATGGCATAACAACATACTCGAAGTGACCATACCTTGTGCGGAAGGATGTCTTCCATTTGTCTCCTTCTCTAATCCTCCATACAAGATGATAAGCCCCTCATAGATCAACCTTTGTGAAGATCTTGGCCTTTGCAAGGCATTCCAAGAGCTCAAGTATCAATGCAAAGGGTATCAATTCTTGATTGTTATCTTGTTGAGTCCTTAATAATCCATACACATTCAAAGTGAACCATTTTTGTCCTTCATGAATAGAATTGGGGCTCTAGTAGGAGACTTTGAGTGCCTAATGAACCTCTTGGCTAAGTTCTCATCAATGTTATTGTGTATTTCAGCTAGTTCATTAGGGGGGATAGCTTGTAGATGGGCCCAAGTTGTGGTTGAGCCCCCTCATGGAGTTCTATAGCACAATCATATGGTTTGTGTTCAAGAAAGAGATCTATATTCTTTTTTTCAAAGACATCTTGGAATTCTTGATACTGGCTTGGTAGCTTGACTAACTCCTCCTTACTAGATTCTTGAGCTGGTATATGATATATCATGTAGGTATGTTCCTGCCTTGCTGTGTGCATAAAGGCTTTGGCTCCTAGATATACCAACTTTCCTTGACTTTCATGATGTGTAATATTTTGCTTAACCCAATCAATTTCTAGGTTGTGTTTCTTTAGCCAAGGCATCCCAAGGATAATTGGATTTTTGGGACTAGATATGACATTAAAGCATACACAAGTTTTGTGATCACCAAGAGTTACCATGACTAGATATGACATTAAATCATATTTAAGTTTTTGGGATTAGATATGATATTATGTGTACACAAGTTTTGTGATCACCAAGAGTTACCATGAGTGGTCGAGTTTCCTTGGTAATATCTCCAAATGCTAGAGGTCTTCCATCCATGACTTCAGCTATTGTAGGATTGGTCTTTTGGAGTACTAGAATCTGGTATCTATTGACAAAGCCATCATCAATATAACATGTGAAGGCTCCAAAATCAAACAAGGATTTGAGGGAAAGGGTCCTTCTCAAAAAGATCATCTGGACAATGATAAGGAAAGTTTCCATGGGTGTGGCTGGGATCAAGAGACCCTTTGTTATATCAAGGTTCAGTTGTATGGTCTCATTTACAATCGAGCATCCTTGTCTTCCTGCTTGAGGATGGTTGCAGAAACTCTTGGGATTCTTTTCCTCTTATTTGGGCAATTTAGGATGATGTGTCCAAGGTTTCCGCAATATAGGCATAGATTATTTTCTATTCATCATCTTTGCTTTTCTTGTGGGGTCAAGGGCTAGAATTTGGTATTATCTATATGCATCAGTTTAGGCTTGGTTTTTCTCTGATTGGGGTTGGGTTCCATTAGCGAGGCCTTAATTCTTCTTAGTACTTTTCTTTCTTTCTCTTGAACATTCTATTATCACACTAGATTGGTCACATGATATAATTGTTGAGTGTTTTTGCCATGCATAGTAAGCATGAGGTCCATGATGTTATCTTGAAGACCCCATCTGAATTGGTTGATAAAATACTCCTCATGCCAAGTGAGGTCATAGATTAATTTCCTGAATTCATATGCATAAGTAGAGGTGGCAGGGTGGTTACCTTGTCATAGCTTTCGAAGTTTGGTTTTTGCTACTCGACTAGTGTCTACATCTCCAAATGTGGAAGTGAGCTCGCAAAGAAATGCCTCTTATGAAGAAATGGCATATTCTTTTCCAAGATTGGGGCAAACCATGATAAAGCTTGACCACAAAGAAAAGTTTCAATGAATCCCACCTTGGAAACATCATCTGGATATCTATTTGGTTACATGTGGATGTAGAGCATTACTTGCAAGAATCCCCTGAACTTCGAGCAGTCACCATTGAACTTCTATGGTGCATGTTGATCTTGGTTTCTCTTGTTGGAGGTTGATAAACATGCGAAATCATTTGATCACTTCCTCTGTTGTTCTACAAGTCTCAAATCTAGTCTTGCATCTCTTGAAGTGTAGGGCCTAGAGGCATGTTCTATTTGAAGTTGCACTTGTCATTCATTCAAGTCTTGAATTTGTTATTGGAGGTTTCAAAGGGAGGCCACGATTCTTTCAAGGGTCGCCTCCATGGTGCTCAGTAGGGCTAGAAAGTAATCTTTCCAAACTATTATGGGAGCACTAGACTGTGCTTGAGAGACTAGACTAGATACAAGATTTGTTACAAGAATTTTGATTACAAGATAATCCATGTAGGGGCACAAGGTACAGTGATACATTAACAAGATACAAAAAATCCCAAAACCCGGGACCTTAGGTATAGACAACATGACTTTTTAGGATATAAAGGTTCCCACAACTTAGGACCATAGATATGGACACAAGATATTAGAATTACAAGATCTCCCTTGATGGGGATGAACAAAATATAAGATAGTACTAGATAAGATCTCGTACTGCAAGATTACAAGGTGACAAGACAACAAGAGTATAATTGAAGACAAGAAAAGATTAGATACCATGACTAGACGAGAACTAGAACTAGAACTCAAAGTTACTTACTTGGAGGTCTTGACTCCTTGAGCTCCCAAGAGTGGCATTGGCAAGACTGAGGAGCTCTATGGTGAGCCCCTCCTTTTATAGGTGTTGGAGGGTGGCTAAAGATTTTCTAGAATGTTCCATGATGAAATCATCAATTATGTAAGTGATGACATGGTATGTCTTCTAGAAGATTCTATGATGACATAGAAAGGGTGGGCTCGCATTGTTGGCTCTAGAATGTCCTGTTAAGGGTGTGGATTCATATGGTATGACCAATAATTAATCCGTACACTTAATCATGGCATGTCCATTTCAATTACAATTTGCACAAGTAGGAGCCCATCTCTCAAGAAGCTACTGAAATAAATTTTATAGAATTGTTTCTTTTTCCAAAAATTTGTAGGTCTATTTCTCTTTGGGCAATTAATATAACGATTGGGTTGACAATAAAACTATTTATAGAAAGGATCACACCATGCACATCCTTCTCTTTAGGGCTAGAATGTAAGTCCTCATGATGCTCATGATTCATTGGGGTAAAGTGTAGCCTTTCTTTGAATCTTGTATAACTAGAGGCTATTTGAAATTAAAGTAGAGCCCAATTTCTTAGTTAATATATTGAATGTTTCCATTAGTCCTCCTACTTCAAATATAGATTTGACATGATGATTTGCTTAACTCTTCATGGTAGATCCATTGGGAACTTAAATAGAACCCATTTTATCAATTAATATGTTGAATTATGCCATTAATTGATCAAACTTTGATCCCATGCTTTGGTTGGCTATGAAGTGATTCTTGATCATGATGAAGGCTTCCATGATTGAGTGCATCTTATTCTAGCCTCATTGATACCCTACTATCTTATGAGCCTCAAGTTTTGGAAAGAGTAAGAATGCTTTAATGAAAAGGTATGAGGGCTTGATCATGTCCATAATGGTGTTATTTGATAAATGAAAATTGATGAGAAAATGAATTATGATGAGGACCACACCTTAGGAGATAAGGAACTTCAATCAAGGGTGTGTGTGTGTTTGTGTGGGCATGCACCACAAGCCAATGGGAGAGAGACACACACACAAATAGAGATCATGAAAATGGGGAGAGAAAGAGAGATATATATAGAGAGAGAGGGGAGAGACAGAGATTTTGAAAATTGTGAGAAAATTCATGCTAGCTTGGCATTTATAGTCTTGGTATTACACACATGGTAGGTACATGCATAATCATATCTATGTATCCCAATTAATTTTCACATATATGAGTCTATGTTTATTATAATGTGGCATTGAGTGATATCAGAACATGTAATCACCTTGAATAACTCGAATTTGAAATTAAAATATTTATTTCACACATTTCATGCCTATTGAACTTGATAGCTTTCTCATCCCAAAGATTCTCGATGCTCTTGCACAGGGAGTCTTTCCTATTTGTGAAGCTCCCATAATGTGATAAGATCAATAAGAGCTCAAGTGTTACGCTAGTCTAAGACTTGCATAATGTGAAGTATGGGGTCAAAATTCTCGATGACTGTGGGAGCTCTCGCTCAACTGCCAAGACCCACGGACCGCTTATTGCTTCAAGCATTCCAAGCGAACTCTCATGGCTATCTCTCACCTAGGTGATGCCGTTGATCCTCTCGGGGTGTAGTGAGCTTACCTTGATGCCGAAATGAGTTGCCTCCTCCTTCACACAAGCCGGTAGCTCCACAATCCTAGATGCTAGCTCAAACATCCTCAAGCCTCTTCCATCTCCAAGATCCATCCACCATAGCCGCGTGCGAGACAAGAGAAGAGAAGATAATAGAGAAGAAGAGAGAAGAAGAGAGAAGAGGAGATGGTGAAGAGCTTCACCCTCTTGATCCCTCACTCCCACACACTCACTCATTTCCTCACACTCTCACACTCCCTCCCTCAAGAGCACACAAAAGCAAGATGAAGAGAAGAAGAGAGGACTCTTGTTAGCCACACACCAAAGAATGAGCTTCCATTCACTTTTTGAAATTTATATATACAAACCCTAAAACCCCATGGGCACCCATCCATTTTTACATGACCGTCCATTGTGGCAATGTCCCTTCTTCTAATTCCCTCTTCTTGCTTCATGCCCTAAGCCTATACCCGTCTATTCTTTTACAAGTGGCATAGAAAGGATCCTGGCACTCTTTTACAAGAGTTTTTGAGGTGCCTTTCCTTGAAAATTACTATTTTTGCCTCAGTTTAGCTTTAGAGGCCGCCTCTACGGCTTTGCTCTTTTTCCATTCTTTTTTTGCTTTTTCCTTCATTTTTTTGCCATCTCAATTTGAGGTTAACATTATCCCCCTTTAAGGCGAGTGCTAGTCCCATGGCACGTCGAGCTGGTTGTTGGGGAAGGGTAGATGGTTGACAAGTTGTTGGTCAGGTGATGGTAGGGCCAGATGTGGCCTGGCTGTTTTGGAAGCGTGGGCAATGATGGTTGATGGAGAGCGAATGAGAGGTCAAGTGGATGATGGGGCCTCTGAAGTTGATGGTTGGTCACATTTTGCAGTATCTGAAAGGAGAAAGTGTGGTGCTCTACCTAAGGGGAGTGTCTGCCTTACTGTGTGGTGCATTGTGCTCGTCTTGGTGGGATTTTGATTTTCATCTATGAGTTGTCACCGCCAACTTTGCTTCTTTTCTTCTTTGGTCTTTAGTTCCCTTTTCAGGTCGAGAATTTCCTTTTGTTGTGTAGCCATTTGCTTTGTCTTTTTGAGCTGGAAGGTTGCTATCGCTTCCCTTTCTGCCTCCAACTCAACCACCATGATCCTCCTTTCCTCCCTTGCCCTCTCTAACTGCGAGAGCAATTCATCAACGTATTCGTCAGGATTTGTGAGTGGCATCATAGTGGTGTGGATTGGGGTGGTCAAGGCTTCCATTTTTTGGTGTTTTGGCTCTTGCCTAGACTCGAGATCTATAGTTGGTCTTTTATGCTCGGTAGCTTTGGCCTCCCCGCTCCTTCCTTGTGCTAGCTCCTTATTGATAAAGTATTGTATTCATGCCACAAAACTGTTCACATCGGTGTTGGTAGGGATGCTTGGGGTGACAGTGGTGGCTTCACTGGCGGGCATCAAGGGGGCCGGAATGGGATGGATTGAGGCCTTACCCTTGCCTTCTATGACCACGGATGGCATGACTTCAGGTACTTGTGCACTTAAGCCAAGTCTATCTTCCCTAGGCGGACTTAAATTCCCTAGGCCATCAAGGTGGCTCTGTTGTTCTATGGACCAGCGAATTGCTTTGGCCATGTCTTCCTCCTCCTGTCTTCTCAACCCTGCCTCCTCTTCCATAACTCTTCTTTCTCTCTCTTCTTCCATTTTTCTTGCTTCCTCGATCAACCTTTCAGCTTCTTCCTTCTCCTTCTTTTTTCACTCCGTCGTCTCTCTCATGGATTCCTTTTTTGCTATTTCCAGATCTTCTTCTTCCTTTTTCCTGCCCGCCTTCTGTTTCTTCTTTTGAGTTGCCTTCCTAGTGAACTCCTTTGTTTTTCTTTGTCCGGATTGAGCCTCTCGCTCCTCCTTCTCTGTCATCTCAGTTTCTATCCGATTGCTCGATTGCTCATCCTTTTGATGGGTTAGTGACCTATATGGAGTCTCATCTGCTCCTTTGTTTCCTTGTTGGGCCTCTTTCACAGCCTCCTGGATGATGGCCATCAGTATGCTTTCATACTCCATGAAAGAGGCTTTTGAGGAAGGTTTCTTCCTCTCCATATTCTTAGATGCAGGGGATTCTGTGCCTGCCTGTTTGTTGCCCAGGGCTAGTGTCTTGGTCGCTTGGTCTATTGTTTTGCACACGTAGCCATTCCAATTCACCTCATCTAGGGTGCAGGTTGCCACATTCCCTAGCATAGGTACACTGATCTGGTGCATGAGGAAATTGTAGCGTTGGCTAGAGAAAAGGGCTTGCACCAACTTTGCCTACATGCGGATCTCAGCATCGGGGATGTCTTATATGCTGATGTCGTCGTTTGTCAAAACTTCTTCCCTCTTGATCTTCAGCAAAGCATACACATCCCTCTTACATTTTTTCTCCACCTTAGGTTCTAGCCTCAGTGCTTTCTCCACCAAGGCCTAGTTTAGTGGTACCTACACTTGGCGGGCATTGTACTGTCAAGATTATGGGAGAGAAGGAAGGAGTCTCACTTGTAGCTTTCTCGCTTGCACAATGGGGGAATACACACAAAGGTGGAGGCTGAAAAAAGTTTTCCTCTTCTTAGTTGTGTAAGCCAAAAGAACTCAAGTACATAGAAATAGAAGAACCCTATATATGGGTCTCAGACCAAACTCAACTAACTAAGGTGGCATACTAATTGAGCCACGAACTAGAGTAGATAATGATAGCTATCATCTAGCTATTATTCATGGGCGGTGTACCAACCGCATCTGCAACTGACAAGTCGGTGACATAAATGCACAACGGTCACCCTGGCATATCACGAGTGGAGCTCGATATCTCAACACTCCCCCTTGAGCTCAATCCCAATTCCTACTCAATATGCTTTGTTTTAGCATGATAGACTGGGTTATTTGCCAAGTGTATACTGCTCATGTTGTCACAATAAATGACAACTGGCCCATCTGTAGGCTGATGCATATCATAAAGTAGCTTATGCAACCAAGCTACCTCATATGCAGCCATTGTTGCACCCCTGTACTTAGCCTCTATGCTCGACAAGGCAACTGTAGGCTGTTTCTTGCTGCTCCAAGTGACTGCAGCACTCCCAAAAGAGAACACATATCCACTGGTAGATCGTCTATCAGAAATACTACCAGCCCAATCAGCATCAGTGTATCCATGCAACTATATCTGAACCCCAGTCTCATAAAATAGTCCATACTGCAATGTGGACTTCACATACCTGAGTATGCATCTAGTCGCATCTA
This sequence comes from Lygodium microphyllum, assembly GCF_053477565.2. NCBI lineage: Eukaryota > Viridiplantae > Streptophyta > Polypodiopsida > Schizaeales > Lygodiaceae > Lygodium > Lygodium microphyllum. Next base: position 120,431,701 of record NC_141139.1, read on the forward strand.
AATGCGGTTTCCTTGGAGCCTGCATAAACTGACTTACCAATCCAACAGCATAGCTCAAATCTGGCCTAGTAATAGTCATATAAATCAAACTTCCTACTATGCATCTGTACATAGTAGGGTCTTCTAGAAGCTCACCTGCATCTGCGCTCAGCTTCACATTCTGCTCCAAAGGAACTGAAATAGGCTTACAGCCTGTCATCCCATATTTGGACAGCATGTCCAATCCATACTGCCTCTGCAAGAGCCGTATCCCACTTGGTGATCTAATCACCTCAATGCCCAAGAAATAACGCAGCTCTCCCAAATCCTTCATCTCAAACTTCTGCTTCAATAGCATTTTCACATGAAGGATATCTTCATCACTGTCACCTGTCATAATCAAATCATCAACATAAATGACAAGTAGCATAATACCTTTCTCTGTTTTTCTCACATAAAGTGAGAAATTTGCCTTGGAAATCTGAAAGCCAATAGTGACAAGATACTATCCTATCTTGTCAGACCATGCTCTAGGTGCTTGCTTCAAGCCATATAAGGCTTTCTTCAACCTGCAAACAAACTCAGGATGAACAACATGCACATAACCTGGTGGCTGCTCCATATATACCTCTTCTTGCAAATCACCATGCAAGAAGGCATTCTTTACATCCATCTGATGTAAAGACCATCCCTTTGATGCACCCATAGCAATGACTGCTCTTACAGCTGCCATCGCTGCAACCGGACTGAATGTTTCTTCATAATCAATGCCATATGTTTGTGCATACCCCTTGACTACTAATCTTGCCTTGTATCTGTTCACAGAACCATCTGCATTGTGCTTCACCTTATAAACCCACTTACAGCTAATTGCATTCTTACCTTTAGGCAAAGGTACCAATTCCCATGTAGCATTTGCTTCCAAGGCATCCATTTCTTCATCCATGGCTTTCTCCCATTTTTCTTTTCCCATGGCTTGCTCAAAAGAAGTGGGTTCTGGTTCTTGTATCACTTTGACCATATAGGCATAGTGAATGGCTGTAAATCCATCATATTTCAGCCTATCCATAGGATACCTAGCTCTGGTAGACCTGCGCAAAGTAGGTTCACTCCCAGGTGCTCTCAAAACATCCCTGGTCTTCCTTACTCCAGGTGTAACAATAGAAGGAATACCCAACTCATCATCAATGCTCTATTCTGAGCCACTGGATTCACCATCCACATAAGAGTGACCTACATTCACATCAAACATAGGCTAATCTACCTTCTCTTTTCCTTTTCGTGATACCTGCATACCATTATCTGCATTGCTTTGAGAAGATTCTCCTGATATCAATCTGCTTGTCCATGGTGAAGAATGTGAACCACTACTAGAGGACGCTCCAGGTCCACTAATATCTTATGACTGCTGCTATGAATTCTGTGCAGCATTACCATTTTGTGCATCTACATTATCAATCACATTTACTGGTTTATAGTAGCCACTTATCTCATCAAAAACAACATCTCTGCTCACTGTAAACTTACGAGTAGAAGGGTTATAGCATCTATACCCTTTCTGCTGCAGAGAGTAACCAATAAAGATGCACTTCTCAGCTTTTGGATCCAACTTGGATCTCAACTCATCTGGCACATGAACATAGACAATGCAACCAAAAATTTTCAAATGAGAAATATCTGGTTTCCTACCAGTATACCTCTCCTCTGGAGTCATCCCATGTATTGCTGCAGTGGGAGTCCTGTTCATTATGTAGACTGCTGTAGCAATTGCCTCAGCCCAATAAAAGTCTGGTAGGTCTTTTTCATTGAGCATGGCACGAGATACCTCTCCAATATGCCTGTTTTTTCTTTCTGCAATTCCATTTTGTTGTGGGGTATGACTACATGAATATTGCTGCTTTATGCCATGCTCCTGTAATAACCTTGCAAACTCATTTGAGAGGTACTCTCCCCCTCCATCTGATCTTAGGCATTTTATTTGCAGGCCTGTTTCTTTTTCAATCATAGCTTTAAGAGTTTTGAAATGCCCAAAAACTTCACTTTTCTTTTTCATAAAATACACCCAAACTTTTCTGCGATAGTCATCAATAAAAGTGATAAAATAATGACAGCCTCCAAGAGATGCAGCTTTAGTAGTCCACACATCAGAGTGGATTAATTCCAATGGCTTCTTACTCTCTTGAACATGTCTAGAAAATGGTTTCCTTGCTTGTTTTCCAAATTGACAGGCTTCACATACCTTATGCATTTCTACAACCTTGAATTTAGGCAATCCTGCAACAATATTTTGGGCCTGCATTGATTTAAGTCGTTGTACATTAACATGACCAATGCGTTTATGCCAGATATCAATATCTGCAACTACACCAATCCCATGTGCAAACATTGCTGCACTCAATTCAGGCATGTCTGCATCCAATGTAAACATTCTGCCCTTCTTCTTTCCTTTTGCTATCAAGCGACCTTTATTTTTCATATCCTCAACAAAGCATCCATGAGAGTTAAATCTGACTTGCAAGCCCTGCTCAACCATTTGACCAACGGAAACTAGGTTCTTGGTGATATTCGGGACATGAAATACATCCGATAAGTTTTTCTTTTTTCCATCCTGCATAGACAAAGGAAATTTTCCAATCTGCACAATAGGATGTGCAGTATCATCACCAGTCTCCACAAATCCTGGTTTTTCCATTTTCCTTGCATCCTGCATCCATTCTACATGATCTGTCATGTGGTTTGATGCACCTAAGTCAACATACCACACATCGTTTCTTTCTTCTGCACTTGTCACAGAATTGGTCATGTGCTGCACCATAAATAAATGCTCATTTCTGTCATCACCCTGTCTACTAGAAGATGCATAATTCCCTTGTTGCAATTTTCCATTCATGATGTCATTTTGCTTTTTATAGCATTCCTTAGCCATATTACCCATTTTACCACAGTAGTAGCATTCAACATTGCTGTTTGCATTTTGGCCTCTTTGCCATCCACCACGACCTCTTTGGCTCCCCTGCCTCTAGAGTTACCACGTCCTTCTCCATAGGACTGGTTTTCTTGAGTTTGCTGCATATTCTGATTTCTACCACGGCCTCCAGATCGGCCTCCTCTATCTCTGCCTCTACCTCTTCCAGCATTTGAGGAAAAGACAGCTTCTTTTGAAGTTCCTCCTGAAGAAGATGCACCACCATTTCTCTGCTCCTTAGAAATTAGAAGAGCAATCAACTCCTCAAAATCAAGAAATCTTTCATGGACGGAAATGGATGTTCGGAACTGTGCATAATCCTTTCCTAGACCATTCAAGGTCACAGAAACTAAATCATCATCGCGACCCAATGGAAGCAAGTGCATCTGCAATCTTCTTCACCTTCATGTGGTAGTCATTGATGCTCATATTTTCTCTTTGCACATTATGCAACTCTTGCTTGAGCTGCATTTTCTTGGCTTGCATATTTGTGCTATACATTTTTGACAAAGTATCCCATGCCTCCTTTGGCGTACTTGCATCCTGAATATGCACAATCATAGAGTCTGAAATACTGATAGACAGCCAGTACATAACTTTTATGGCTCTCTCATGCCATGCTTTAAATGCCTACATTTGCTGTTGATTGGGAACATCAGGAAGAATTGGTTCTTCTTTATTTCCTGCAACAAATTCCCAATATTCTTTTTCCATAAGGAAATTCGTCATTCTAAACTTCCATGCTTGGAAGTTGTTCTTGTCAAGCTTTTCAGTGACAATCTGTGAGAGAGAATCAGACGCCATTACAGAACACTGCAAAAAATTATGTCACTGCACAGAACACAGCTTCAACCTCACAGGGGCAAATCTCCAAAACTGACGAAAGTGGTATTTGACCACACAGTCACTAACTAGTGACGATTTTGCATCAACAGGAAACAAGGATGATTCTGTAACTCCCAATGACCTGTAGAACAGTGGTCGCACAGCATAAAACTGGGCCTTTTCCTGAGTGCATGCAGAAAACTTCCACCTCCAAAATAGGCCCCGCAGCATATACTGCCCTCTTGCTACACCGCAAAGGGCGTCTCAACCTGAGACAATGCACTCTTGCACTTTAGGGCTGTGCTACCTGCAGAGACTTGCTCCCAAAACAGAAGAATGAAAGCAACACTGGTCCTCTTACCAGAACACCGTGAACTTGGCTTGCTTTCTTGAGCTCCTTACCACGAACAAGGCTCTGATACCATGTCAAGATTGTGGGAGAGAAGGAAGGAGTCTCACTTGTAGCTTTCCCGCTTGCACAATGGGGGAATACACACAAAGGTGGAGGCTGAAAACAGTTTTCCTCTTCTTAGTTGTGTAAGCCAGAAGAACTCAAGTACATAGAAATAGAAGAACCCTATATATGGGTCTCAAACCAAACTCAACTAACTAAGGTGGCATACTAACTGAGCCACGAACTAGAGTAGATAAGGATAGCTGTCATCTAGCTATTATTCATGGGCGGTGTACCAACCGCATCTGCAAACTAACAAGTCGGTGACATAAATGCACAACGGTCACCCTGGCATATCATGAGTGGAGCTCGATATCTCAACATGTACCCCCTTCCCACCGTCACCATTTTGCATTCTCGGTCAGGGTTGTACGTTCTCAAGAACTCTACACACTTCGTGTAGTCAGGTTCATGTGCAAACTTCTCTAGGTACTTGTGGAGGTTGCACTATTCCACTATTCTCCTTGTCCTTGGCCACCATCTTCTCAAGGTTGTGAATGCTGCGCAATTTTAGCTGACTATAAGCCCGATTTTCCAGAGGCTGATGCCGTACTGCGCTCTCTCTTCCTCCAAGAAGGGGAGTTGGTGGGCACGGTATTGTTGCGACATCTCTCATTCCTATCATGAACCATACTTTCCATTAGTGCTATAATTAATATATACAATAATTTACTGAAAAGAAAGATTTTATGTTTGTTGAATGAAAGCATTAAGATCCAATATAGATTCTTCCCTTCAGACTTTCTATTTTTTATTTCAAAGTTTTTGTGGCATTCCTCCAACATCACTAGTTTCTTATGTGTTTATTGTGTTTGCTTGATCTTGATTGGTTTTAATTTGATTCACCTTCACCTTACCCTCTCCCCTTCCAGATTGAGAAGAATCCTTCCTAGAATCAAAGGTTAGGAGGTCAAGGGCGTTCAGCATTCAGATATAAGGGTTACTTGTGCATGATCCAAGTACAGAATTCTGGGTTATATTCCAACTGAGCCTTGCAGTCCAAATCGAAAGATCAGGTACTGATGTGTGTGATGTAAGTGAGGACATCCGTTAGGAAATCGCCGGAACCGACATGGCTAGCGATGTGGAGCTCTTCTTCGGTCAAGAGACGATCAATATATGGGTGTCCTATGATGCGCTCTTCCATGGGTCAGTCCCAAAAGAGTGGTTAACACTCTATATGAGGTGGGTGCGACATAGGTTGGGTCATACTCCGATGTCTTGATTGCGCGACGCTGCTCAGCGTTGGTCATGATTTGACATCCTTCGAGTTTCCACTGCAATCTCAGAGTGTACTAGTTTTGTAAAAATGGGGAATCGGTGTCAGCTAACACTTTCAACTCTTGGACTTCTTTGTCAGTAATGGAAGAAGTCACGCACTTATCGTAAGTCATAATGAGGCATTGTTTGATGGCTTGTTCTCTTGATATCTCAATGCATAGCAACTCGGTAGCTAAGTGGGATGTTTTGAAAAATGTGAAATCAAATGTTTCCTAGGAATAAGGCATCGTGAAAACTTCCATCGCTAAAGGTTTGTGCAACAGGCCTAAGTCCAAGCGGTCATAACTTAGAGCTAGTGACATAAACGTGGCATCTAAGCATCTAAGACAAGCAATAACATCATCCCATGTGTCTTTGGCTAGGTCTGTAGCCAGAGTTAAGAATGATTTTCACTCGTAAGAGGCTTTGAGGCCCGCAGGTGGTTGGGGTTTGATGGGGCTAGAAGGCTTGGTGGCAGATGGTGGTAGTTTCCTATGACGCGGTGTTTGAGCAATGTTGTTTGGGGTTTGGGCTGATAGGCTTGCTCAACTCTTTTGGGTTTATGCATGGGTGAGCTAGTAGGAGGCGGATTCGAGGTGTTGCAGCTTTTGGTTCTGAGGTTCTACGGGGCTTAGGGTGATCAAGCTCGAGAGTGGTGTGTGAGTGATGCCGTGGGCCGTACGGGCCTTAGGGATCCATAGCTAGGCATTTCTCTCATAGTAGCCTTACGCATGCAAGAGGGCTTTAGGAACCCATCTTGGCTTGATCATGCTTTGATTTCTGTAACTGCGTCTCGGCCTCATGGGTTTAGAGTTTCTTGTGTTATGAGGACGTGGGTGTCTACTCCTAGGCGGCGGTTGCAATTGTTTCGGCCTCCATTGAAACTTAGGCTATTGGGCCTTAGCTTTTGCTACTGTGAGCGGCGGATCATGAGACTTGGTGGATGGTGGTTGAGCACTACCCCCTCCATAGACTTGGCTATGAGTATTTCTACTGATGGCCTTGTGGACTTTAATGAGGTCGCGTAGCCCTTGTTGAAGGTTGTAACAATACGGATGTTCCTTATGGTGAGGTGGATGCGCTGCGACTCATAATCGACATTGTAGTGATTTTGCTTCTTGAAGATTCGCCCTAGCAGCGACTCCGTGCATGCATCTTTAGTATTTGGTAACACGTAAAAGATCATTGGTATAGCCTTAGACTAGATAGCAACAGCGGCCCTGCACTTGCCGAGAAGTACATATGAGCGGCCCCCATATGGGCTTAATTTGGCATTAGTGGGCTATAGTGGTGGTTCACCAAGTTGGGTCCAATGATCGTGAATTAAGACATTGAAGTCTGCTTCCTCCTTGATCATGGCATTGAAAGCGCATGTTTGCTTGGCAGTCATTGTGATGTGGAGGTATGCAGGTTCTACACCTTCCTCGTCCTCATCATCAATTTCCATGATCGTGGCGACTCGTACCTTGACAGGGGGTTCTAACATTGGTGGCTCATGTAGTGGATGCATGGGAGGGTAGTACTTCTTAATGTGACTGCCATTAAAGAAGCCTATGCCCTCGCCGTCTAGAGTCTCGAGCTCAAGGTTGCCAGTTCGGCTGATTGCACAAACTTTGAAATGCCCAAGACCTCGAAACTTCATTTTCTGCTTATGTCCTTTAACTGAGTACAAGAGAACTAAGTCTCCCTATTCAAATTCGTGCTATTTGACATGCTTGTCAAACCAGCTCTTGCGTCGTGCCTTCTCGCATATGAGCGCATGAGTGGCTAGAAGGTGTGTTTTCAAGAGGCATTCAAGTTCAACCACGCATTGTGTCCATGCCTCCTTCCCTTCCCATCGTTATTGAAGTGCTATTCTTAGGCTAGGAATGAAGAACTCTACTAGTAGAATTGCCTCAGTCCCATAGGTTAACCTAAAGAGAGTCTGGCTGACAGTCATTTTATAAGATGTACTCTAAGCCCTCAAGGCTGCCATTAGCTTGTTATCCCAATCATTGTGCGAAGCTACTTTGGTCAGAACATTTACAAGGATCTTATTTGTGGATTTTGCCTGTCCATTTTCCTGAGGGTAGTATGGAGAGGATTTTCGATGGATGATTAGACAGATGCATAGAAGATGCACTATCACTTCATTGATGAAGTGCGTGCTTTGGTCACTGACTAGTTTGATGGGACAGTCGAATTGTGAGATCACCTGCTCCCATAAGAACTTGGCAGTCGTTCTAGCGTCATCCTTTCGTATTGCTCTCGCTTCCGTCCATTTTGTTAGGTAGTCCGTGGCCACAATGATATATTTGGCCTACGCATACTATGCTGCAAGACTAATGGGCCCTATGAAGTTGATCCCCCATTTTTTGAAGGGTTATTGTGCAATGATTGGGGTCAAGTCCATTTTATCCTTGCAAATCGGGACCTTTGTTCACTAACACTCATCACAATGCTTGAGGAATCGTGTTGCATTGCGAAAAAGTGTGGGCCACCACAATTGAGACTGCAGCACCTTGCGGGCTATCGTGTCTCTGTTAAAGTATCCTCCAGCAATTCTGGTGTGCGCCTCTGTGAGCACATTGTGCATCTCATGCTCGCATATGTATCTACACAACATCTCGTCTTGCCCTAACCTATATAGTTGGCCTGCTATCAAGTGATAGGGTTGGATTTTTAAGATAAGCTGCCTAAGTCGGGCCTTTTCTATCGGTCGCTTAGGTAGTTTGTGCTCTAGTACGTGGACAATATCATCTATCTAGTATGGTGTTAGATTAACCTTGAATAAATATCTCTCGTCGGAAATGTTAAACAGATGGGCGTCTGGCAGTTCATCAGCAATGCCTTGTCCAGCGGCCTCTCCCATGAGGATGTGTGACATGTGGTCAGCCATGTAGCATTTTTTTCCCTTCCGTACAACCACATAGAAGTAGAATTCTAAAAGCAGAAGGAGCCATCAAGCTATGTGTCCTATAGTGCAAGGTTTGTTTACTAGATACAACAAGGCTTGATGGTCCACAAAGAAAGTAAAAGGCGTAGCCAAAAGATAATGCTGAAACTTCTTTACAACAAATACCATGGCTAAACCCTCTCTCTTAGTCGTTGAGTAGTTCATTTCAGTCTCAGTGAGTTGTCTGCTAGCAAAGCTCATTGGATAGTCGAGGTTGTGTTCACCAGGTTGCCACAACACTGCCCCCATGGTGAATTTCGAAGCCTCAATATGCACGTGGAAGGTAATGGTCCAATCTGGGGCTCGTAGGATCTGTGCAGTAGTCAAAGCCTTTTTCAATTCCTCGTACGCTCATTGACATGCTTCAATCTATTCGAAGACGATCAATAGCGTGTATAAAGGTCTAGCAATCAATGCATAGTTCAGCACAAACCGTCGATAGTATTCCGTATGGCCTAAGAAGCATTGAACTCCCTTATAGTTGATTGGGGGCAAAAGATCAACAATAACTCTGACTTTCAAGAAGTCAATGGCAATGCCGTTCTTCGACACCATGTGCCCTAGGATGCATCCATGTTTCACCCAGAACTGGCACTTTAAGGGATTTAGGGAGAGACGATATAGGTGATACCGTTCAAAGACTGCTCAGAGTTTGTCTAAGTGTTCTCTCCAAGTCGAGTGAACACACAAGTCATCCACAAAGACCTTCAATTCCTTGCGAAGCATGTCTTTAAATATGGTGCACATGAGGCATTGGAAGGTGGCTAGGGCATTAGTTAACCCAAAGGGCATGAATATGTAAGCAAAGAAACCCCACTCAGTGGCGAAGACTACCTATGGAGGGGAGCTACGGAGCTCTATCCCGAGACCTATGGACCACTTATCGATCAAGTGTTTCAAGCCGAGCGGCCATGGCTACCTCTCACATAGTCGATGCACAATGCCTACCTTACAGGTGTTGTGAGCTTACATTGATGCTCGATCGAGTTCCCTCCTCTCTCTTGCACTTCGGTAGCTCCACGATCCTTGTGGCAAGCTCAAGAAACCTCAAGCCCCCTCCATCAAGCTCCATCCTCCATAGCCATGCAAGAGAATAGAAGAGAAGAGAAGAAGAGAAGATGAAGAGAGAAGATGGGGAGCTTCTTCTCCACGATCCCTCACTCTCATACACTCACTCCCTCACTCCCTCACACTCCCTTAATTTCTCACTCAAGCACAATTAAAAAGGCAAGAAACAAGAGAAGAAGAAGAAGAAGCTTTAGCCACACCCAAGAATGACCTTCTCATTCACTTTTGAACTTTATATACATGCCCTACTTTTCGGGCAGTCATCCCCACTTTTTACATGGCCCGCCATTAGCCTAGGCCCTCTTTGTTGAGATATCGAGCTCCACTCGTGATATGCCAGGGTGACCGTTGTGTATTTATGTCACTGACGTGTCAGTCAGATGCGGTTGGTACACCGCTCATGAATAATAGCTAGATGACAGCTATCCTTATCTACTCTAGTTCGTGGCTCAGTTAGTATGCCACCTTAGTTAGTTGAGTTTGGTTTGAGACCCATATATAGGGTTCTTCTATTTCTTTGTACTAGAGTTCTTTTGGCTTACACAACTAAGAAGAGGAAAATTGTTTTCAGCCTCCACCCTTGTGTGTATTCTCCCATTGTGCAAGCAAGAAAGCTACAAGTGAGACTCCTTCCTTCTCTCCCACAATCTTGACATGGTATCAGAGCCTTGTTCGTGGTAAGGAGCTCAAGAAAGCAAGCCAAGCTCGCGTGTTCTGGTAAGAGGAGCAATGTTGCTTTCATTTTCTGTTTTGGGAGCAGACCTCTGCAGGCAGCACAGCCAAAAATTGCAAGAGTGCATTGTCTCAAGTTGAGACGCCCTTCGTGGTGAAGCAAGAGGGCAGTATATGCTGCGGGCAGGGCTTTAGCCCTCCGCGACCCTGTTTTTTTTATTTGAGGCCATTTCAGGGCCTGTTTTGGAGGCGGAAGTTTTCTGCACGCACTCAGGAAAAATCCATGTTTTATGCTGTGCGACCACTGTTCTACAAGTCGGTGAAAAGTTACCACCGATATTGCATCGTATGCTCGTGTGCAGAGACATTGGGAGTTACAGAATCATCCTTGGTTCCTGTATATGCAAAATCGTCACTAGAAAGTGACTGTGTGGTCAAATACCACTTTCGCCAGTTTTGCAGATTTGCCGTGTTCTTTGCAGTGACATAATTTTTTGCAGTGTTCTGTAATGGCATCTGATTCTCTTTCACAGATTGTCACTAAAAAGCTTGACAAGAACAACTTCCAAGCATGGAAGTTTAGAATGACGAATTTCCTTATGGGAAAAGGATATTGGGAATTTGTTGCAGGAAATGAAGAAGAACCAGTTCTTCCTGATGTTCCCAATCAACAGCAAATGCAGGCATTTAAAGTATGGCATGAGAGAGCCAGAAAAGTTATGTACTGGCTGTCTATCAGCATTTCAGACTCTATGATTGTGCATATTCAAGATGCAAGTATGCCAAAGGAGGCATGGGATACTTTGTCAAAAATGTATAGCACAAATACGCAAGCCAAGAAAATGCAGCTCAAGCAAGAGTTGTACAATGTGCAAAGAGAAAATATGAGCATCAACGACTACCACATGAAGGTGAAGAAGATTGCAGATGCACTTGCTTCCATTGGGTCGCCAGTGGAAGATGATGATTTAGTTTCTGTGACCTTGAATGGTCTAGGAAAGGATTATGCACAGTTTCGAACATCCATTTCCGTCCGTGAAAGATTTCCTGATTTTGAGAAGTTGATTGCTCTTCTAATTTCTGAGGAGCAGAGAAATGGTGGTGCATCTTCTTCAGGAGGAACTTCAAAAGAAGCTGTCTTCTACTCAAATGCTGGAAGAGGTAGAGGCAGAGGTAGAGGAGGCTGATTTGGAGGCCGTGGTAGAAATCAGAATATGCAGCAAACTCAAGAAAACCAATCCTATGGAGGAGGACGTGGTAACTCTAGAGGCAGGGGGAGCCAAAGAGGTCGTGGTGGATGGCAAAGAGGCCAAAATGCAAACAGTAATGTTGAATGCTACTACTGTGGTAAAATGGGTCATATGGCTAAAGACTGCTATAAAAAGCAGAATGGCATCATGAATGAAAAACTGCAACAAGGAAATTATGCATCTTCTAGTAGACAGGGTGATGACAGAAATGAGCATTTATTTATGGTGCAGCACATGAACAATTCTGTGACAAGTGCAGAAGAAAGCAATGATGTATGGTATGTTGACTCAGGTGCATCAAACCACATGACAGGTCATGCAGAATGGATGGAGGATGCAAGGAAAATGCAAAAACCAGGATTTGTGGAGACTGGTGATGATACTGCACATCCTATTGTGCAAATTGGAAAAATTCATTTGTCTATGCAAGATGGGAAAAAGAAATACATGTCCGATGTATTTCATGTCCCGAATATCACCAAGAATCTGGTTTCTGTTGGTCAAATGGTTGAGCAGGGCTTGCAGGTCAGATTTAATCCTCATGGATGCTTTGTTGAGGATATAAAAAATAAAGGTCTCTTGATAGCAAAAGGAAAGAAGAAGGGCAGAATGTTTACGTTGGATGCAGACATGCTTGAATTGAGTGCAGCAATGTTTACACATGGGACCGGTGTAGTTGCAGATATTGATATCTGGCATAAATGCATTGGTCATGTTAATGTAAAGCGACTTAAATCAATGCAGGTCCAAAATATTGTTGCAGGTTTGCCTAAATTCAAGGTTGCAAAAATGCATAAGGTATGTGAAGCCTATCAGTTTGGAAAACAGGTAAGGAAACCATTTCCTAGAATGTTCAAGAGAGTGAGAAGCCATTGGAACTAATCCACTCTGATGTGTGGACTACTAAAGCTGCATCTCTTGGAGGCTGTCATTATTTTGTCACTTTTATTGATGACTATAGCAGAAAAGTTTGGGTGTATTTTATGAAAAAGAAAAGTGAAGTTTTTGGGCATTTCAAAACCCTTAAAGCTATGGTTGAAAAAGAAACATGCCTGCAAATAAAATGCCTAAGGTCAGATGGAGGGGAAGAGTACCTCTCAAATGAGTTTGCAAAGTTCTTGCAGGAGCATGGCATAAAGTAGCAATATTCATGCAGTCATACCCCACAACAAAATGGAATTGCAGAAAGGAAAAACATGCATATTGGAGAGGTATCTCGTGCCATGCTCAATGAAAAAAACTTGCCAGATTTTTATTGGGCTGAAGCAGTTGCTACAGCAGTCTATATAATGAACAGGACTCCCACTGCATCAATACATGGGATGACTCCAGAGGAGAGGTATATTGGTAGGAAACCAGATATTTCTCATTTGAAAATTTTTGGTTGCATTGCCTATGTACATGTGCCAGATGAGCTGAGATCCAAGTTGGATCCAAAAGCTGAGAAGTGCATCTTTATTGGTTACTCTCTGCAGCAAAAAGGGTATAGATGCTATAACCCTTCTACTCGTAAGTTTACAGTGAGCAGAGATGTTATTTTTGATGAGATGAGTAGCTGGTATAAACCAGTAAATGTGATTGATGATGTAGATGCACAAAATGGTAATGTTGCACAAAATTCACAGCAACAGTCACAAAATATTAGTGGACGTGGAGCGTCCTCTAGCAGTGCTTCACATTCTTCGCCATGGACAGGCAGATTGAGATCAGGAGTATCTTCTCAAAGCAATGCAGATATGGTATGCAGGTATCATGAAAAGGAAAAGAGAAGGTTGATCAGCCCATGTTTGATGTGAATGCAGGTCATTCTTATGTGGATGGTGAATCCAGTGGATCAGAACAGAGCATTGATGATGAGTTGGGTATTCCTTCTATTGTTACACCTGGAGTAAGGAAGACCAGGGATGTTTTGAGAGCACCTGGGAGTGAACCTATTTTGCGCAGGTCTACGAGAGCTAGGTATCATGTGGATAGGCTGAAATATGATGGATTTACAGCCATTCACTATGCATATATGGTCAAAGTGATATAGGAACCAGAACCCACTTCTTTTGAGCAAGCCATGGGAAAAGAAAAATGGGAGAAAGCCATGGATGAAGAAATAGATGCCTTGGAAGCAAATGCTACATGGGAATTGGTACCTTTGCCTAAGGGTAAGAATGCAATTGGCTGTAAGTGGGTTTATAAGGTGAAGCACAATGCAGATGGTTCTGTGAACAGATACAAGGCAAGATTAGTAGTCAAGGGATATGCACAAACATATGGCATTGACTATGAAGAAACATTCAGTCCGGTTGCAAGGATGGCAACCGTAAGAGCAGCATTGCTATGGCTACATCAAAGGGATGGTCTTTACATCAGATGGATGTAAAGAATGCCTTCTTGCATGGTGATTTGCAAGAAGAGGTCTATATGGAGCAGCCACCAGGTTATGTGCATGTTGTTCATCCTGAGTTTGTTTGTAGGTTGAAGAAAGCCTTGTATGGCTTGAAGCAAGCACCTAGAGCATGGTCTGACAAGATAGAACAGTATCTTGTCACTATTGGCTTTCAGATTTCCAAGGCAGATTTCTCACTTTATGTGAGATAAATGATGATTTGATTATGACAGGTGATAGTGATGAAGATATCCTTCATGTGAAAATGCTATTGAAGCAGAAGTTTGAGATCAAGGATTTGGGAGAGCTGTGTTATTTCTTGGGCATTGAGGTGATTAGATCACCAAGTGGGATACGGCTCTTGCAGAGGCAGTATGGATTGGATATGCTGTCCAAATATGGGATGACTGGCTGTAAGCCTATTTCAGTTCCTTTGGAGCAGAATGTGAAGCTGAGCACAAATACATGTGAGCTTCTAGAAGACCCTACTATGTACAGATGCATAGTAGGAAGTTTGATTTATATGACTATTACCAGGCCAGATTTGAGCTATGCTGTTGGATTGGTAAGTCAGTTTATGCAGGCTCCAAGGAAACCACATTTGGATGCGGCTAGACGCATACTCAGGTATGTGAAGTCCACATTGCAGTATGGACTATTTTATGAGACTGGGGTTCAGATATAGTTGCATGGATACACTGATGCTGATTGGGCTGGTAGCATTTCTGATAGACGATCTACCAGTGGATATGTATTCTCTTTTGGGAGTGCTGCAGTCACTTGGAGCAGCAAGAAACAGCCTACAGTTGCCTTGTCGAGCACAGAGGCTGAGTACAGGGGTGCAGCAATGGCTGCATGTGAGGTAGCTTGGTTGCATAAGCTACTTTATGATATGCATCAGTCTACAGATGGGCCAGTTGTCATTTATTGTGACAACATGAGTAGTATACACTTGGCAAATAACCCAGTCTATCATGCTAGAACAAAGCACATTGAGGTGCATTATCACTATGTGCGAGAGAGGGTTTTACTAGGTCTTATTGATCTAGTTTATGTCAGCGCAGAGGATCAGGTAGCTAACATATTCACGAAGGCATTGGGCGCAGAGAAGTTGCGCAAGTTCAGAGACCTGCTTGGTATGCAGGAATTGGGATTGAGCTCGAGGGGGAGTGTTGAGATATCGAGCTCCACTCGTGATATGCCAAGGTGACCGTTGTGTATTTATGTCACCGACGTGTCAGTCAGATGCGGTTGGTACACTGCTCATGAATAATAGCTAGATGATAGCTATCCTTATCTACTCTAGTTCGTGGCTCAGTTAGTATGCCACCTTAGTTAGTTGAGTTTGGTTTGATACCCATATATAGGGTTCTTCTATTTCTTTGTACTAGAGTTCTTTTGGCTTACACAACTAAGAAGAGGAAAACTGTTTTCAGCCTCCAGCCTTGTGTGTATTCCCCCATTGTGCAAGCAAGAAAGCTACAAGTGAGACTCCTTCCTTCTTTCCCACAATCTTGACACTCTTTTCCTATTTCCCACCGTTCTAACTTATCCCATTGCCACTAATGCATACAATTTGCACAGGAGTGAGCCCGGCGCTCTTTTTACAAGGATTCGGGAGTGCCTGCATATTTAACGGTGCACTTTTACTCTTTTATTTTCTCGAGGCGACACCGTCATTCAAATTTTCAGGGTCTAACCTCCATCTAGGACGCCTTTTCCTTCCGTCGTCCTGTACCTTCTTGGTTATCTTCTTCTTCCATTTGTCCCGCACTTCTGCTCCATTTTCCATTCCTCTATGCTGCGGTAAACATTACCCCCTCCTAGCGAAGTGCCAGTCCCATGGCACTGGGTGGGGAGCAGTAGGATAGTTGGGGTTGGTGCTAAGTGAAATTGGTAGGTAGATGACCACAATCAAAAAGGTGGTGCTGCGAATGAGAGATGATGGGGTGTTGATTCCTGATGATTTCTAGCTTGCTTTGATCTTCATGAAGATGCTCGACCTTTGTTACATAGTTGGAATTTGTCGGCGGCAATGACTGTCAAAATCGGGGCTCCGTAATAATCAGTTGAAGAACACGCGGTTGTAGGATCTATGCCAAGGGTGGGTCCCAACTGAGTTACGAACAGCCTGCAAGAGAAAGTTGTGCACTCCCTAAGGGGTGTGTCTATCTCACGGTGTGGTGTAAGTGCATGTGCAGTGGAACTGGGAGATGGGTTTAACCTTGGGCAAGCCCTCCGTAATGTCCCACACTTGAGGACCCACTTCTTGTGTTGTTGGAGGTGCAATGCAGAGCTTAGGGTGACAGATTTGGAAGTCCTACCCTTGATGTGCCCTAAGCGTGAAGTGGGGAGAGGGGCTAGGGGTGAACCCTAGGTGTGGTGAGCAAAGTGAGGCTTCATGTCCCTTTTTTTTTTTGAAGATTGTATACATAGAAGGCATTTTGGCTAGTGTCGATCACCTTCAGCTGAAGTGCGGGGTGGTCCAGGCATTAGGATAGAAAGGCCCGGCTTTGTAGGTATTCTTTAATAGCAGCCCGGGCCTTCAAAGGTGTGGATGACAAAAAGGGATGGTTACACCTCGTCAAGCGGGTGTCATTCATATTCTCTAAGAGTTCTAAGCAAAAGGAGGTGCTAACCCCAAGTCGAGATGACGGAAAATGGTGGAAAATGAAGGAAAAAGCATGGAAGAAGAGCAAAGACACGCAGGCGACCTCTAAAAGCTAAGCCGAGAACAAAGGCGCAATTTTAAATGAAAGGCGCCTCAAAAAACTTGGAAAACTCTTGTAAAAGAGCGCCAGCTCCCTCCTGTGCCAATTGTAAAATATTAGATGGGCATAAGCTAGAGGCACAAGGCTAGAAGAGGGAAATGGAAAAAGGACCTTGCCACAATGGCCAGTCATGTAAAAAAGGGGATGGGTGCCCATGGGCTTTTAGGGCTTGTATATAAAGTTCAAAAAGTGAATAGAAGCTCATTCTTTGGTGTGTGGCTAACAAGAGCTCTCTTCTTCTTCTCTTCTTCTTGCTTGTGTGTGCTCTTGAGAGAGAGTGTGTGAGAGTGTGAAGGAGTGAGTGTGTGGGAGTGAGGGATCAAGAGGGTGAAGCTCTTCACCATCTCCTCTTCTCTTCTTCACTTCTCTTCTCTTCTCTTTTCTCACGCGCGCGGCTATGGAGGATGGAGCTTGGAGATGGAGGAGGCTTGAGGATGCTTGGGCTAGCATCAAGAATCATGGAGCTACCGAGGTGTGCGAGGGAGGAGGCTACTCACATAGGCATCAAGGTAAGCTCACTATACTCGTAGGATCGACGGCGCGTCGGCTAGGTGAGAGATAGCCATTAGAGCTCGCTTGAAACGCTTGAAGCAATAAGCAGTCCGTGGGTCTTGGCGGTTGAGCATGAGCTCCCACTACATTTTGGTTCTGTTTGCTGGGACCAATGGATTCAAGCTTGAGCACTTGCATGCCTCATATCGAGCATCGAAGTAGGGGATTCATCCCCGAAACGGAGCTTGAGATAGGTAGGAAGTTTGGGTGTTTTTTATCTTCAAAACAAGTAAGTATTTTGGGATATTTTGGTTGTTTGATGATTGGAAAACGTTGAGAATTTATTTCATTTTTTGCCTTCGATTTTTGTTGCATTTAGCATAGGTTAGAATTAGGAAATCGAACCGGAGAAGGGTAGGGTTTATTGTTTCAAAATAGGGCAAAACAGGGCAAAAATCGTGCAAAAAGTGGTAAAACGCTCGGTAGTGATGCCTAAGATCAGCAAGTGAGTGATGGGGGGCATCAACACCACACCCGAGAAGGGGTTTAAGAACCAAGAGGCCAAGGGAGAGCTTATTTGTGCCATTTCAGTGAGAGAGAGACAGAGAGAGAGAGAGAGAGAGAGAGCTCCAACCCACATCGATTCGATCGCATCACCGACGCGCTTACTGGCCTGTTCAGGTATATGAATCTCTCCCTCTACTCCCCTAGATAGGATCTGGAAGTGCATGGCCATTGTGCTTGCTTAAATCTTGTGAATCAATCAAATTTGTGTTCGCGCTGTTTATGTGCACTGCACTTGGCCCGTCCGAGTGGCCTTTTCTGGGCCGAGTCCCAGAATCGGCCCTCAGCCCCTGTCACTTGGCCCACTCGGCCCAAACCCTAGTCGGCCCTCGGACCCGGCTCTCGGACCGGTCCGAGGGAAATCGTCCGAGTCCACCCATTCGGCCCGTCTGAGTCAAACTTTCGGCCACATGGCACATTCGGCCTCGGCTCGTCCGAATGACCCGTCCAAGTCTCAAATTTGACCCTTGGCCACTTTCCATATTCGGCCCTCTGCCCAAGTGCCTCGGCCCGTCCGAATCGCCTTGTCCGAATTTGCCATTCGGCCCGTCCGAATTAAAAATGTCCGAGTCAAACCCTGAAATTCGGCCCTCGGCCCTGTGCCTTGGCCCGTCCGAGTGATCGGACCCTGCAATTCAGACCAATTAGTCCGAGTGCAATTTTTTATCAAATTTTTCAAAATTTTGACCTAACTCGGCTAAAACACAGTAGCGTAAACAATCAAAACCCTTCAGGCGCTCAGAACTTGATTTTGACACACGTAATAGGAAAAAATTGTAGCGCGCAGCCGCTTAGCAGCTAGAAGTAGGCAGTTGTGAGACCCAAGGACTTAGACGCAAACTATTGAGCTGTAAAACCTGACTGACAAAAAACGAACAAGGCGACATACAAGAAAAACCCTAAACCCTAACAAAACAGCCAGAAAATTGATCTAGAAGCCTATCATGCCCGAAACGAGCAAGAGTGCATAAGACGCTTAGGAATTATTGAGCACAAGTTCACGAGAAGCGACACACGCACTGAGTGATCATAAATTGAGGTTTGTATTCAATAACTAAAGAAACTCACTCAGATAAACCACTCAAGGAACCCACCAATAGGAGAGGACCCAAGACATAGACAAACCATCAAAGCACAGATTAGGACCAAGCAAGGGGTGCCAACGACGTGGATTTAACAAGTCTACTGAACTTGATCGACAGCTTGGTGGAGCAAGACAACTCAACAATGGCAGAGGAAAGCTCAGACTACAGGTCTAATGAGAAACTCGATTTGAGCGTCTTCCCAGATGCTATTCAGCAGCTGGTAAGCAGTTACGACACACATGTCCGATATTAGCACCGTGGTAGGACAGCAGACGCTATCATCGCAGATCTAGAAGAGGAGAGAAAGCTAGCCCACAAAGCATAGCCGAATACAATAGGGATCAGTAGGCTAGAAGCCAAAGGCAAAGTACGGAGTTGCGCGAGGTGCAGCGAGTGTTGAACTTAGCAAGTAGGAACCGAACAGATCACGAGAGAGCCCTAGAGGGGGACTTGATGTTGAGCAAGCTTCTTATGAAGCGACTACTAGATAATATGGCTATAGAGAAAAGTGTCGCGGCACTAGCGACATCGCTGCTCGTAGGACTAGGGGCGAACCAAGGCTAAAAGAGCCAGTCCAAAATACCAATCGTTGCCAAGCAACTCGACAAGTACCAACCCCATGATGACCCATATAGCTTTGTTGAGCAGTTTGAGTAATTCTGCGAAGCCAATGGCCTCAACAACCTAACTAAATGCTCGCAAGCGTTCGAGCTTTGCCTAGGCGACAAGGGTAGGACGTGGTATATGAGCCTAGATGCTGTAGAGCGAGCCAACTTCAATGGCCTCAAGGATCTCTTCATTAAGAGATTCGCTGAGCCCGATACTCTGATAACCTACTAGTACACTTGATGAGCGTCAAGCAAAAAGAGAAGGAGGACATTCGCGACTACGTAACCCATGCGAGGAGTCTCTTCAAGAGAATCCCTCTAGGCGAGCGACCGACTGAAAGAGCAGTTTCGACTGTATTCATCAGCGAAATTCGAGATGAGGAGTTATATAAGGCTTTGGCAAGCAATTCAAGCTTGCAGCGAGACGCGATAGCTAGAGTGTTTGAGGAAGCCATCAGAATCGATGATCAGCTAAAAGAGCGGAGCTCCAGGAGCTCGAACATAGAGGAGACCAACTTGTGAGATTCAGAGAGAGCGTCAGCCTCTAGTGAGCGATCAATCCCATCATCCCAAGATAAGAGAAAGGCCACCGAGGACAAAGCAAGGCTTGGCTGATGTCAAGATGGAATTAGCCAAGTTGCAAGACATGTTGAGACGACCAACGCGCCCGCACGTCCAATGCGTGTACTATGGCGGAAACCACTTATCGTCCGAGTGTCAAGACCCTAGGTCAAGACCTTGTGCTAACTGCGGTAGGTTTGGTCATGATGTCGCGTATTGTAGATTACCAAGAAAACTTCCGTACTCGCAACCCTACGGCCAGCCTTACCTAGCAAACAGGCTGTAGTCATTCTTTGGAAGGAGAGCCCCATTGGCCCTTCCCGTGCCTAACGATATAAAGCCAGTTGTTCCTAGGATGGAAATAAATCCTACGGGCATCCCTAGACTACCTGGTCCTTACGTGACCCATCCACCGAGCGATGCTCCAGTCCACTATTTGGAAGAGCCAAGTGAGGAAGAAACTTACATATACCCTTACGTCTCGCATGACGATGAGGGCAACACTGTCCTCATGGACTATCTACCCGTGCCGATGATGGCGTTAGGAAGAGGATGATATAGAGGCCTAGAAGGGCAGATGCAGGATCCAATCATCTGTTGGACTTGTGGTCACCCCGGTCATGTCTCATCACTCTTCCTTGAAAGAGAGCAGCAAAACAGAGACAAGGCTGACCAAAAGTGCGCAGAGTGCGGAATCATCTATGTCTTCGTAGATTGCCCAAAGCGAAAGCCATCTTCTAGCTCAGCCAACGTACCATCTATCCCATTGGGGCTGTTTGGTGTCGAAAACCTCGATGGGGAGGCCACACCTATCCCATTGCGGGTCATGACCCGGGCCCAAATGAAGCAGGCTAGCATGTCTCTGCCAAGACCTAGCAATCTTGACGTAGCCTTGATAGGAAAGAAAAGCCGCAGGCAGAAAAAGAAGAGATCAGAAGCTAAAGTCGCACTAAAAACCGAGAGTGCTATGACTCTGCATGCTGGAAAGAAGGTTTCAGACGTAGAGGCAGAGACTTCACCCCCCAAGACGGCCGAAAAGGGAAGCGCTAAGGTAGGGGAATACCCGCATCGAAAGCGACAGTTAGAGGCCATAGAAAAGGTGAAGGAATGGGTGAAGGAGGCTCAAGAGCATCTCAAGGACGCTGAGCCCATCATAGAGGACAAGATCGATGATCTCTCTAGTGTAAGCACGCCAATATCACCACCTCAACCTAAGTTGGCAGAAGCAACCGCACCACAAGCAGTGCCGCTAAGACCAAGCCTTGATGCTACAAAGCCGTAGATCAGTCACAGTCATTGGCCAGGACAATCCATGTTAGGGGAGAGAGGAGTATCCAACGATCTCTTGACCACGCTAGTGACTACTCCTATAACACTTAGCCTGGGAGATCTTCTTAGGCAGTATCCTACCCTATGGCAAGATCTTAAGCAGTGGGTC
The DNA here is from genome assembly GCF_053477565.2 of Lygodium microphyllum. Lineage (NCBI taxonomy): Eukaryota > Viridiplantae > Streptophyta > Polypodiopsida > Schizaeales > Lygodiaceae > Lygodium > Lygodium microphyllum. The sequence goes on from NC_141139.1 coordinate 120,453,005, forward strand.
GAAGGGTCATGAGAGCAAGTCACGGTAGACCCTTAAGACCATGACGCAGAAACACAAATACTGAGTTTGACGCTACACTCTGTGCCTAAATCCTTGTACGTCAATGCCTTCTAGGAAGATTCTGAGATGCATGTAGTCTTACCGGTCCTAGCCCTAGGCGACACAACAAGAAAGGGAATTGTAGACACGGGAGCTGGGGTTAGTGTGCTTAGCCACACAGTGCTTTAGACTTGGGGAAACCCGCCTGTCGAAACTGCTAGGTTTAATGTCACACTAGCAAATGGTATGAGCGTAAAGCCATTCGGGGTACTTAAGAATTGGCCAGTGAAGATTGCAGGTGTCTAGTTCTCTGTTGACTTTATAGTCATGAAGGGAGTGGACTACGATATCCTATTAGGCCGACCCTGGATGCGCAACGCTAGAGTCATCAAAGATTGGGGTAACGGCTTGATCTTCCTTGCCAACAGAATGGATGCCATAAGGATAGAGATGGATACTTGGAAGACCTCACCAGTCGACCTAGACGCCATCTTTGCTATACTCAAGGGTAACACTCAGGTCAAGGAGTCCTATGGGCCCTTGACCAAGTATATCCCATGCCCAGAGGATGAGCGGGATTGGATGCACATTCTTGCTACAATCGACCTGCCATTCTCAGATCATGAGGCATATGAGCAAACCATCAAAACGATCAGCAAGCCTAGCAACACACTCTCCGTACCAGTCTGTATGATGGCAGGAACCCTTCGGGGAAAGCCTAAGCCTTTCAACTTCCAAGTCCCAATAAACAAAAGGGAACTCCAAGAGATGCTGGAATACTTGGCAGACAAGCTAGCTGGCAATTCAGCTACAAACTTCAAACCACTCCAGGATCTCTTAGGTGAATCCAAGTGGCAATGGACCAGAGTGCATGACTTAAACCTCATGTATAACTGGGCCCTACTCCCTGGCCAATGACAAGAGATGTACCAAGCCCTAGGAGAGGACGAGCAGTCTGATGAAGGGGATTCTAACGACGAATACGAAGACTGCCAATCCTTCAATGATGGAACTGAGGGTGAAGTAGATACCGTAGAATACGACACTGAAGGACAAGAAATAGAGCAAATACGAGCAGACTCCAAGCCGCAGAAAAGAAATATCTTTAGGATAGAGCGAGGGGTCATGCGCATGGAATGTGACCGTGCCAGGTTGGAACACATAGGAACCATAGACCTTGAACAAGCAGGCTTAGCCCAGCCAGGGACGACACCAGTCCTTAGGACAGAATCACCATTTGAACTACATCCACCAGGGGAGACTACCTCTTTTAGCGAAGACGGGAAGTTCGACTTTGAGTCGGAGGTTAGTTCAGACAGTGATCCAGAAATCCCTAGGCCGCCCATGACTAGACGCATGAAGAGGGGCCTACCCATCCACCTAAGGTGTAGATGGTTAAGGTAGGAAAATGTAAAACAACCCAAGGATACGTGAATGGAAGAACAGTGAAAACCGTAGGACCTCCCTAAGCGCTTCACGAAATTCAAAAAAAGGGATAGGGTAGTAGTTTTGTTACGTGCCAAATATCAAGGACAAACCAACAAACCAATCGAGGGACCAGCCAAGGTCAAGGAGGTGAATCTGGCCTAGGAAGGGGAAACACCCCGACTAGTCTTCATTATCGACGACTTGACTGAGGAAGAAGAAACTAGTATTGTCGCTCTCTTGCGAGAGTACATAGACGTATTCGCCTGGTCCTTGGAAGAGCTTAAGGGGGTAGATCCGAGTGTCGTGACTCACAACATACCCATGACGCCAGATGCAACACCGGTCAAGCAACGACCATACCCTATGAATCCAAAACACGCTCATGCTGTCAAAGAGAAAATTGACAAGCTGATGAGAGCGGGATTCATTTACGAAATCGAGCACACAGACTGGGTATCACCCATAGTCATTGTGATGAAAAAGAATGGAAAAATTCGAGTGTGTGTCAATTACAAGAAGGTGAACGCTGCTATGAAGAGAGACAAATATACATTGCTGTACACCGAGCACATGCTTGAGAGGATGGCAGGCAAGGAAGCCTACAGTTTTCTGGACGGCTTCTCAGGGTACAACCAGATGCAAGTGCATCCTGCGGAAAGGCACAAGACCACCTTCGCCACTGAGTGTGGCATCTTTGCTTACATAGTCATGCCCTTCGGATTGACTAATGCCCTTGCCACTTTCCAACGCCTCATGTGCACCATCTTTAAGGACATGCTTCATAAGGAGTTAGAAGTCTTTGTCGACGACCTGTGTGTCCATTCGATCTGGATCAAACACTTAGACAAACTCCGCGCAGTCTTTGAATGGTGTCGCTTATATCGTCTCTCCTTGAACCCCTTAAAGTGCCAATTTTGGGTAAAGCACGGATGCATCTTAGGGCACATGGTGTCGAAGAACGGCATTGCCACTGACTTCTCGAAAGTCAGGGTTATTGTTGACCTTCCACCCCCAATTAATTACAAGGGATTTCAATGCTTCTTAGGCCATATGGGGTACTATCATCGGTTTGTACTAAACTATGCGTTGATCGCCAGACCATTGTACAAGTTGTTGATTGTCTTCGAGTGGACCGAGGCATGCCAACGAGTGTACGAAGAGTTGAAGAAAGCTCTAACCACAACACCAATTCTACGAGCCCCAGATTGGGACCATTACCTTCCATGTACACATCGATGCTTCTAAGTTTGCCATGGGGCGGGACAACAGAAAGAGAGGGATTAGCCATGGTGTTCGCTGTGAAGAAATTCTGGCATTATCTATTGCCCACACCCTTCATCTTTTTCGTGGACCATCAAGCCCTGCTCTATCTAGTAAACAAACCTTATACTACAGGACGCATAGCTCAATGGCTCCTTCTACTCTTGGAATTTGATTTCTCCATGGTTGTGTGGAAAGGAAAACAGCACTACATGGCTGACCATATGCCACGCATTCCCACGGGAGAAGCCACTGGACAAGGCATCGTTGATGAATTACTTGACGCCCATCTATTCCACCTATCCAGGGAGAGAGATTTATTTAAGGCTGATCTAACGCCATATTGGGCGGATGACATAGTCCAAGCGCTTGAGCACGGAATACCTGAGCGACCAATAGGAAAAGCCCGACTTAGGTGCTTAATCCTTAAGATCCAGCCCTATAGCTGATTGCAGGCCAACTCTATAGGCTGGGGCAAGACGGATTGCTGCGTAGATGCGTATGTGAGTATGAGATGCAGATGTGCTCTTGAAGGTACACAGCGGCATTGAGGGAGGACACTTTAGCGGAGACACGATAGCACAGAAGGTGTTGTAGTTTCAACTATGGTGGCCCACTCTTTTCCGCGATGCCACATGATTCGTCAAGCATTGTGACGAGTGCCAATGGACAAAAGTCCCGATTCACAAGGATCAGATGGAGTTGACCCCAATTATTGCTCGACAACCCTTCGAAAAATGGAAAATCGACTTCATAGGACCCGTCAGTCCTGCGGCGCAGTACTCACAAGCCAAGTACATCACTGTGGCCACGGATTACCTCATGAAATGGGTAGAGGAAAGAGCCACACGTAAAAACGACGCTAGGATGACTACCAAGTTCTTATGGGAGCAAGTGATCTTGTGATTCGGCTGCCCCATCGAACTGCTCAGTGACCAAGGTACGCACTTTATCAACGAAGTGATAGCGCATCTCCTGTCCACCTTTCTCATTATCCATCGCAAATCATCGCCATACTACCCTCAGGTGAATGGTCAGGCAGAATCCACGAATAAGATTCTCGTCAATGTCCTGACCAAAGTAGTCTCAGCCTCCTGTAGCGACTGGGACAATAAGCTTATGGCAGCTTTGTGGGCTTACCGTACAACTTATAAAATGGTTGTCGGTCAAACCCCGTTCAAGCTGACCTATGGAACAGAAGCAATCCTACCCTTAGAATTCTTTGTTCCTAGCCTGAGAATAGCCCTTCAAGAATGATGGGAAGGGAAGGAGGCATGGATGCAACGCCTGGTCGAGCTTGAACGCCTATCAGAGACCCGTCTTCTAGCCACCCATGCACTTATATGTGAGAAGGCCCGTCGCAAGATTTGGTTTGATAAGTATGTCAAGTAGCGCAACTTTGAATAGGACGACTTAATGCTCCTCTACTCCGTTAAGGGACATAAACAGAAAATGAAATTTTGAGGCCTTGGACCCTTCAAGGTTCGTGCGATCAGTCGCACAGGCAATGTCGAACTCGAAACCTTAGACTATGAGGGAATAGGCTTCTTCAATGGCAGTTGTGTTAAGAAGTATTACCCTCCCACCCATCCTTTGAACAAGCCCCCGATATTAGAACCGCTTGTCAAAGTACAAGTGGCCACAATCACTGAGATTGATGATGAGGATGAGGAAGCCGTAGAGCTCGCATACCTCCATATAATGGTCACTGCAAAACAAACCTATGCTTTCAACGCTTTGATCGATGAGGTAGCAAACTTCAATGTCTTAACTCATGATCATTGGACCAAACTTGGTAGACCACCACTTCAGTCCAAGAATACTAAATTAAGCCCATATGGGGCCCATTCCTACACACTCCTCGGCAAATGCAAAGTAGTTGTTTCTATCGAGTTTGAGACTGTCGCAATGATTTTTTACGTGTTGCCAAATGCTAAATACACAGGCATGGAGTCGTTGCTAGGGCGCACTTTCAAAAAGCAGACTCACTGCAATGTTGATTATGAGTCGTAGCGCATCCACCTCGCAATAGGCAACATTCGCCTTGTCACAGCTTTCAGCAAGGGCTGCGCAACATCATCACCGTCCGCAAAGCCACCGATAGAATTCTCCATAACCAAATCTAAGGAGGGGGGTAGTGCGCGGCTGCCACCTCCCAGAATTCAGGAATCACAGCCCATAGTAGCAAAACATAAGGCTCAACAACCTAGATTTCAATGGAAGCCTAAGTAGCCGCAACCGCTGCCTAGGAGTCGATGCTCCTATCCTCATAAGACCAAAAACTCTAAACCTAGGAGGCCAAGACGCAGTCACAAAAAGCGCCGCATGATCAAGCAAAGATGGGTCCCTAAAGCCCTCTTACGTGCGCAAGGCTACTACGAGGGAAATACCTGGCTATGGATCCCTAAGGCCCACACGGCCAAAGGCACCATTCATACACCGCCCTCAAGCTTTGATCAAACCGTGTTCCATAAACCCTCAAAACCACAAGCCGCAGTGCTCTCCTGAACCACAACCATCCGCCTCATCCACGCCTAGGCCCAAGAGAGTCCCACAAGCTTACCAGCCCAAACCGCAGGCTCTGTCACAAGAGTCATCACCCGCCAAAGTCAATCCGCCTCCCCAACTCCCACCTGAATGCAGCAGCCCATCCGTCGTGGCTGCTCCTAATCCACTCAACATCCAAGCGGCCCAACCACAAACTCACGAGCCCTCCCAACTGCCCATCTTCGTTGTCAAAAGCTCTTGTTCTGTCAAACCTCAACCACTTGTCAGCCTTACACCCTCCTATGAACGAAAATCCTTTTTAGCACTAGCCGCTAACCTTGCTGAGGACACTAGGGATGACGTGGTTGATTGTATTAAAAGACTAGATGACACTTTCTTGTCACTCGCGCTAAGCTATGACCTCTTGGACTTAGGTCTATTAGAAGAACCCTTTGCAACTGAAGTGCAAAATATGCCTTGCTCTTGGGAAACCTTTGAATTCGCGTTGCAAAAGCTTCTCGCTCCGCTGCTGCTGAGTTTCTTAACAATGAAATCTCCAAGGAGCAAGCCATCAAACAGCGCCTTATCACATCATACGATCCACGAATCGCTTCTGCTATCACTGACCAAGAAATCGCGGAGTTATCACAACTCGCTGATACTGGATCACCTTTCTTGAGGTAGTGGTACGCTCTTAGGTTGTAATGGGAGGTTGAAGGATGTTGCATAATGACCAACGTTGAGCAATGCCGCACCATCAAAATAGCAGAGTATAATCCCACTTGCATCGCACCCACCTCATATAGAGTGTTAACCACTCTTCGGGGCCGACCCATAGAAGAACACATCAAAGGACACCCCTACCTCGATCGCGAGTTGACTGAGAAAGAGTTACACATTGCTAGCTGTGTCGACTCTGGTGACTTCCTCACAGATGTTCTCACATACATCACGCACATGGAAATTCAACCCTTTGATTTGGACCGCGAAGCTCAATTGGAATACAATCCAAATTTCTATACTTGGCTCCTTCACAAGTAACTCCTACACCAACATGCCGAAAGCCCTTGATCTTTTGACCCTCAATCCTAGGAAGGATTCTTCTCAAGATGGAAGGGGAGGGGGTAAGGTGAAATGAATCAGATGAGAAATGAATCAAAGGGGGTAAATCAAAGAAAAATCAGTGAAAAACATAAACATATATTATGAAAAAATGGATGGGGTAGGAAAATGGCCATGAAAACTTTGAAGTAAAGGGCAAAAAGTCTAAGTCTGAAAAGGAAAATCTACATTGCTTCTTAATGAATTCATTCAAAAAGCATAGAGTTTTTCTTTTCCAGCAATCAGGGAATTAATATGTGGAAATCACTAATGAAAGTTACGATTTATGGCAGGAACATAAAATGTCGCAGTAAGACCGCACCCACGGACTCCCATTCACAGATGAGCAAAGAGAGCAATACCACATCTACCTAGAGAACCGCTCCTTCAGCCAGCTTAAGTTTCAAACCATCCACAATGTAGAAGTTGTGGTGGCAAAGGAAGAAGCAGCTAGGAGGGTGGTTGAACAATGCAACCTCACGAAGTATCTTGAAAAGTTCTCATAGGAGCCGGACCACCTGAAGTGCATGGAGTTCCTCAGAACGTACAACCCGGATCAAGAATGTGGCACTGTGACGGTGGGTAGAGGAGAAAATGCAAAGTAGGTACATGTCCACTTAGACCCAGCTTTGGTGGAGAAGGCTTTGGGGTTGGAGCCAAAGATGGAGAGGAAACAGAAAAGGGATGTTTATGCCATGCTTAAAATAAAGAGGTAATATGTGCTCACAAATGACGGCATAAGCATCCAAGATATCCCCGACGCAAAAGCCAGGATGCAAGCAAAGTTGATACATGTGCTCTTCTCCAGCCAGTGCTACAACTCATTGATGATTAGCGTACCTGTGCTAGAGAATGTAGCAGCCCATACCCTAGATGAAGTGGACTGGAACGGGTATGTGCGAAAATTTTCGACCAGGCAGCCAAAGCATTGGCCCTAGGAAGTGTGCCAGCAGGAGGAGAATCTCCAGCCTCTAAAGCTACAGAAAGAAAGAAAGCCTCCTCCAAAGCCTCCTTCATCGGCTGTGGAGGTGAGGAGAATCTCCAGCCTTTAAAGCTACAAAAAGAAAGAAAGCCTCCTCCAAAGCCTCCTTCATCGGTATGGAGGTATCTTGACTGCGCTCATCCAGGAGGCAGTGAAGGAAGCATAGGATGTAGAAGAAGAAGAAGGAGAAACGCCAAAAAGGTCGCCTCCTCACCAAGAAAAGGATAGGTCCACTGATAGAACTGAGACAGAGGAAGAAGGGGAAGAACAGACAAGCAAAAAGACAACCAAGAAGCCTAAAAAGAAGACAACACAGAGAAAGAAGAAGGATGATGAAGGCAGAAATACGGAGAGAGAAGACTTGGAAAGGGCAAAGAAAGAGTCCCTAAAAGAGGCCAAGGAGAGAGAGAGAGGAAGAAGAGATAGGAGTAAGAGAAAGAGAAAGAAGGATTACAAATAGAAAAGAAGTCATCGAAACTGGAAGCAGAGGAGAAGAAAAGAAAGGAAAAAGAAGAAAAAGAGAAAAAGATGGAAGAGCAGAGAAAAGCAGAGGAGGAAATGAGAAGAAAGACTGATGAGGAAAAGGAAGAACTAAGAAGGAAGGAGAAAGAGGACCTAGCTAAAGCCACACGCTGGTCCATCGAGCAACAAAGCCGAGCTGATGAATTGGGAAACTTGAGCCCACATAGAGAAGAAGGGCCAGGGTCTAGCACACAAGTGTCGGAGATCGTGCCACCTGCAGTCATTGAGGGCAAGGGCAAGGACCCAATTCATCCAATTCCTACCCTCCTGGTGCTTTCCACTGAACCCACTACCATCACCCCTAGCATCTCGACTAGTGCCGACATGTCAAATTTCGTGGCATGGATGCAATACTTCATCAACAAAGAGATGGCCTAGGGACAGAGCACAGAAACCAGGCCACAGGACAAAAGAGGCCAGCTACTGATGCGGAATCCAGGCAAGATCCTAAACAGGAGAAGGTGGAAGCCTCAACCTCACCCATCCACACAACGATGACGCCATCGGCTAACTACGACAAATATGTCGTCGAGCTGCTCTCCTAATTGGAGAAAGCTAAGGAGGAATGCAAGATAGCCATGGCTGAGTTGGCAGCTGAGAAGGAATCGGTAGCCACCTTCCAGCTGGATAAAACAAGGATGATAGCCATGCAGCAAAGGGAGATCGTAGATCTCAAACAAGCAGTCAAGGCTAAGGATGACAGGGAGGAGCACTGGAGACAGCAGCTCAAAAATGAAACACAGGAGCTAGTAAAGATGCAAAGAGCCAACAAGCTCCTGATAGTGCAATACCAGGAGCTCATTACGAAATCCGCTTAGGTTGACACGCTTGTGGCTGAGATGAATGCCAGAGATGAGGAGAGAAAACAAGACATAGAGGAGCAGCAAGAAGAGATTGAGTACCTGACAAATCAACTAAACTCTGAAAAAGAAGAGCAAGAGAGACTAGTTAGGGAGTTGGAGGACCAAGAGCAAAGGCTCATGATACTAACCCTAAAACAAGGAGAGAGCATGGAGGAAATGAACAAGAAAGCAGAGGAGTGGGTTGTGCATAATGAAAAGAGAGTGAAGACACTGGCACGGGGCCTTGCTCTGGTAGAGAAGGAGAAAATCATTGCAGAGAGCAAGGCGAAAGCCGCCCAAGTGGCCTTTGGTGCCCAACAAAAAGCCTTCTTCGGCACCATCATGGACACCACCCGCTCAGAGCAAGGAGAGTTGTTGGAGGTGACACAAAGAAAGCTCAGCATCGCACGCAGAGCCTTACATGCTGGATTGCAGATGCCACCCCAACCTGCGGAGGTTAGGCTGAGCTTGGACGAGCAATGAAAATACCTATTGTTGCTGGCCAACCTAGCCCCCTAGGAAATTGATGCCCTCAAATTTGAAGAGGAAGCACCACAGGGAGAACGGCAGGGGGAGGAAGCGGAACTTGAGATCGACATGAACCAATTCAAGGAGGATGTAGTCCCACGACCCCCCTCGCCGTAGTCTCAAGAGCCACCACAAGAGGACCCATCTGCGAAAAGACAAGCCACATCTAGTGAAAGACGCAGAAAGCTAGTAGAGGAAGCCAAGAAATAGCTGAGAGCCAAACCAGCCGTATTGCCATCCGCACCCCTCCCACCTTTCCCTGATGATATCCTTGTTGGATTCCACGTAGAACTGGTGCTGTGGGAGAGACAAGAACAAGAAAAGGATCCATTCACCTTTAGTTTTCTCCTACCCAACAATTTGCAGAGGGTCTTGCCACTCAAGGTGATGGATGAGGTGATTGTGATTGGTGGCCGATTGGGGCAAAGATGGCTAGAAGAGCGAGAAAAAACCCCGACCTCTTGGGGAACAGAAGTGGTTGATTACTAGAAAAACAAATGTTTTGAAGTTCTACACAATGTACAGGGCTACAAAAGCCAACCCTTGTGGAGGAGGCGAGTATGCGACATCAGTATGCTCGCCTGGATGGTGTTTTGTAACACCCTACCATTCGAGCGGAACAACCCCACCTACATGGCATATCCTCGAAGGGTAGATGTGGATTTTGATGCCACCCTCAACGGGCGGTACAACTTCCCTATTATTTATAACTCTAATGTAATATCCTTTGAGCATGCCCTTCTCTTTAACTCCGAAAGCCTAGCTGATTCTATGACACATTTTCTTGCAGATTTCTCCTCATGCCCTGACCCCGCCTTTGTAACAACCTATAATTACCTTAGGTTACTTAAGCTACTCCTTAAGCAGGACCCGACTCCACAAGAGCGTGGCCTACCTCCCCTCTTCTTTGACCCTAATTCTATTGATAGCAGCGCCATGGCTCGTCTTATGATGAGGGCTAGTCTCCTCCCCTCTTTTTGCCTAGCCCTCCTAGAAGATATGAATGACAACCAATTCACTAGGTGCAATTACCCTTTCCTCTCCACCACTTCTCTCCACGTCTGCATGAATCTGAAAGGGTACATGCAAAGCTACCAATTTTTTAGCAAATCCATCCGACCCCCTTCCCCTCATTCAGATGAAGAAAATTAGGCCTGGCTATCATTCCACAACTGCAACCAAAAAAAAAAAAAAGAAGAAAGAAAGAAAAGGAAAGTCAAAGCAAAGAAAAGAATAACATGAAAGGAAAAGCACACAAGCACTCTTGCAGAAGCACTTAAACACCACATAGAGCACTATCACTACACTTAGGGGTTCTCAAGTTAGGTGTGCCCGGTGGCTTTGGTTGGCCGGCTCCGCTCCTAACCCCCTAGCCCTTTTTGCTTCCCCACTTCATGCTTAGGGCACATCAAGGGCAGGACATACCTAGGGAGCTAACACTCGCCTATGGTTAGACCTGTCACCCTAAGCCACTTACACCGCACCTTCTCCTTTCAGGCATCACACAAGCAGCAAACCACCAACTTCGAAGGCCCCCGTCAACCACTTGCTATCCATGTGGCTTCCCCGACAAACATCAGCTTCCACACGCACCTAAATCTACATGTGGCCCTTCCCTTTACACCATCATTGCCCAAGTGCCTACCACCCTACAACAACACAGAAGTGCCATGGGACTGGCACCCGTCTCAGAGGGGGGTAATGTTAACCCCAAGTCGAGATGGGAAAAAATGGCGGAAAATGAAGGAAAAAGCAGAAAAAGCATGGAAAAAGAGCAAAGACACGCAGGCGACCTCTAAAAGCTAAGGCGAGACCAAAGGCGCAATTTTAAATGAAAGGCACCTCAAAAAACTTGGAAAACTCTTGTAAAAGAGCGCCAGGCTCCCTCCTATGCCAATTGTAAAATATTAGATGGGCATAGGCTAGAGGCATAAGGCTAGAAGAGGGAAATGGAAAAATGACCTTGCCACAATGGCCGGTCATGTAAAAAAGGGGATGGGTGCCCATGGGCTTTTAGGGCTTGTATATAAAGTTCAAAAAGTGAATGGAAGCTCATTCTTTGGTGTGTGGCTAACAAGAGCTCTCTTCTTCTTCTCTTCTTCTCTTCTTCTTGCTTGTGTGTGCTCTTGAGAGAGGGAGTGTGAGAGTGTGAGGGAGTGAGTGTGTGGGAGTGAGGGATCAAGAGGGTGAAGCTCTTCACCATCTCCTCTTCTCTTCTTCACTTCTCTTCTTTTCTCTTTTCTCGCGCATGCGGCTATGGAGGATGGAGCTTGGAGATGGAGGAGGCTTGAGGATGCTTGAGCTAGCATCAAGAATTGTGGAGATATCGAGGTGTGCGAGGGAGGAGGCTACTCACATTGGCATCAAGGTAAGCTCACTACACTCGTAGGATCGACGACGCGTCGGCTAGGTGAGAGATAGCCATTAGAGCTCGCTTGAAACGCTTGAAGCAATAAGCAGTCCGTGGGTCTTGGCGGTTGAGCATGAGCTCCCACTACAGGAGGGAAGCAGGGTTGCCCTCATCATTAACCTAGTCATAGCCCTACTATCTATTCCTAGATTGATGTCAAAATAGAGGGGGGGAAGGTGGGCTTTCTCGGCTATAGGCCTCTACATTAATAGGAATTTGATCAGCCTATGATAATTGCAGGTGGTTACGAAGGCGAGATCTGGGCAAGAAGAAAAGTCCGCGAGGAAGTAGTTGATGGATGGAAGGAGATCCTCTACTCTAAAAACTAGGCCTTCCTCGGGAGTTCGGGCATTTACATTATATATTCTAGGAAAATCAAAATCCCTATGAATAGTGCTGTCATAATCCACTCCATGCCAGCGGGGGTAGGGCATGTAGGTGGGGTCGTTACATTCTTCGGGAAGTGAGCTGTAGAAGGTAGTCCAGGTGTCAAAATTGGCATCCCAAATCCTCCTCCGCCACTTCAACTGCGCCTCGTAGCCTTGGATGGATGTGGGAACCCAGTTCACCTTGTCCTGCTAGTAATCTGTAGGCTCTTGCCTCCACCAAATTATAATAAGGCTCCTCTCTTCTATCCATCTGTTTGCCAGGTCATTGACCAGGTCCTTGATCTTAGATAGGATGCCTAGAGGCAACACACAGTCCAACAAGCATGGATAGACAAATGACAGCTCAAATGATCTCGTCTGGAACTCCCAATCATGCTAGATGATCAATTCCTAAGGCCAATCGATAGGGTTGGGGTCCCCTCGTAGTGGCACCGGCTCGTCAGGGAATTGTGTGGATTGTGCATCTTCTGCCACTTCCTACCTCCTTCTTCTAGCTGCCACGATGCGCTCAGGCATGTAGGCATCTTCGGGCTCGTCTAGCGGGAGGTCTAGTAGAGGTGGACTGGACGTTTTTTGTTGTTCTTCTTCGGTCTCTTGCTCCAAGTCTGGGCCCTCTTCGGTATTCTGCTCGACTACTGCCGAGGTCACTTGTGGTGGTGGTGCGGGCTACTCCTATTCTTCGAACCCTAGTTCCTTGAGCTCAACGATGGAGAGGCCGGCACGACACAGGTAGTGGAATTACTGCTCCTTGGTGATTCCCGTGTCAGTGAGGAGCTCCCGTTCCTGAAGGCCATATCTTAGCGCTCGGGTAGTCAACTCCAGCTTCCTTCTCACCCTCTCCACTGAATCACTGCCCTCTGCTTGGGTGAAATGTAGCACGGTGCTGAGAAAGGCTTGCCTCTGTGTGTTGGCGCATACATCGACTGCTTCAGCCCTGGATTCGACAAGCACTCTCTCGCACTCGGCCACTGCCAAGCGCTCTGTTAATTGCCTAATTCTTTCTAAGTTGTTCTCTTCCCACACGTTGGCTCTTTCATCCATCTTTCTCCTTCCCTCTTCCATTTCACTTGCTAATGTGGTTACCACATGTTGCTGTTTGTTTGTTAAGACCCAAAGTTGGTGCCACTCCCTGGACTTCCGAGCCAGCTATTCTTTGGCGATTTCTTTCACTTGATTTGCAATACTGAACCTCTGTTCTGCCTTAGCGATTAGTTCTGACTTTTCCTGTGCTAGCTCTCATGACTCTGGATCTCTGCAAGGTGCAGTCTTCATTACGTGAAGACCATGGCCATGAGGGCCTCTGTGTCTTCCTTGGCAACTTCCAATGCACCTTGTAGGCGTTGTGCCTCCTGTTGCTGCCCTTGTGCTTCTACTGCGAGGGTTGCCAGCCTTTCCTATGCTAGGAACTCTATCTCTCTCTCCAGCCTATCTTGTTCCTCGAGTTCATATTGTAGCTTTGCTATGGTATTCTCCTACCGCTCACTCTGCTCGCCCTCTTGAGCTACCAACTGTCCATACCCTTCTAGTCTAGTTGTTCTCTATTCCAGGTCAGCATATTGTTGCACTAGCAAATTTAAGCCCCACTGCTCGGCCACCAAGTTTTGTTCTTCGTCCTCTAGCCTCTGTCTCATAGGCGGCTTTCGTTATCCTGGGCTCCTTTTGTTTTTGCCTCCAACTGATCTTGCAGCACTTTTACCTCCCTTTGTCGATTGGCTCCTTGCCTTGAAACTTCGAGCCTTAGGGCTGCCAAAGTTTCCCTTTCCTTTTCCACCTCCAATAGGTCCACCTTCTTTTCTTCCTTTGCTTTATCCAACTGTGCTAGGAGCTTAGACACGTAGGCGTCGTAGTCCGCACCAAGTGGCATGGGAATAGGAGCTATGGTGCTTGACGCTTCTAGCTTTTGTCATTTCGGGTCTTTCCTGGACTCAGCATCTGCACTCGCAGGTCTTTTTGCTCTAGTCTCTGGGACAATCTCAGCCACTTTATTGACGAGCATCTACATCATGCTCACCAGCTAAGCCATGTCCAAAGAGGGCGTGGGTTGCGAGGCAGTTGTGGTGTCTGTTTGCACCGGCACGAAGGAGGAAGGCAGGGGGTGTAACAGCAACTTCCCCTTGACTACGATCACTGGGGCTGCCCTCGCACTGCCACTTGCTTCGGCCTCATGGTGAGGACTCAAGGGGCTAATCTCTCCTCTTCCATGAGTTTCTTCAACAGATCTACAAGTGGCCTCTGCCAACTCAGCCAGTTCTTTCATCCTCAACTCGTGGACTTCCTCCTCCGCTCTTCTTTTCCTTTCCTCTTTTGCCTTTTTTGACTCCTCTCTAACTCTTTCAAGTTCTTCCTCCTCCTTCTTCCGTCATTTCTCCTCCACCTTCCTTGACTCTCTTTGAGCCCTCTTCACCTCGGCCCACTCCTCTTTGCTCAGTCTCTCCTCCTTCTTTTTCTGGCTCTTGCCGGTCTTCATTTGCTTCTGTGGCTCGGCCGTTTGAGTGGGTGGTATTTCAGGCTCTCCTTCGTCGCTTTCCGTCTCTTTGCTCGAGCCTTCTTCCTCATGATGTGGTGAGCTTTGGTGCTTAACTTGCTCTTCCTCCCCGCTGGCATCCTTGATAGCCTTGTCAATGATTGCAGTGAGGACACCTCCGTATCTGATTGTAGAGGCTTTTGTGGCAAGTTTCTTTCTTGTGGATCATGCGGTAGAGGCCGGAGATTCCCCACCAGCTGGTGCTACGGCTGGAGCTAGAAGGGCGGCTGAACTCCTGATAGTCTTCTGGACAAAGCTGTTCAAGTCCACCACCTCCAGAACTCCTACCGCAATGCTTTCCAGCAGTGGCACACTGATTCTATTCATGAGTGCATTCTATTTGTGGCCCAAGAAAAGAGCGTGGATCATCTTAGCTTGTATCCTCTCGTCGCAGGGTCTGGAATGTCAGCTAGAATAATTCCATCAATTGTGTGCACGTCCTCTTTTCTGACTCCCAGCATGGCGTACACATCTCTTTTTGGGTGTCTTTCTTTTTTGGGCACAAGCCCCAAGTCTCTCTCAACAATGTTTGTGTTAAGGGGCACTTGGATCCTTCTTTGTTGATCACCCACCCTCACTGTGACCGTGCCACAACTTTATCCATCATCGAAGCTCCTTAAGAAATCTGCACACATGCTGTAGTCTATTGCATGTCTGACCTTCTCTATGTACTTTTGGAGGTTACATTTGTCCACTAACTCCCTCACGGCCAGCTCTTCCAAGATGGCTTCATCTAGATTCATGGTATGCTTGAATGTGAATTGGCTAAATCCACGTGTCTCGATGCTGATTCCATACTTTGTCAGCTCCGCTTCTATAAATGGGAGTCTACCCTATCCTACCATGGTAGGTGCCTGTCAATCACCCAAGTCAACGTTAGAGTTATAACTTGATTCATTCCTAGAAAAACCTAAGAAAGAATGTGTGTGACAGTTTGTCATGCAGATTCAGAGGAATGAAACTCAAAAATAATTCACAACCAACATCGACTTTCTCCTTGCATTCTTTCATATTTGAATTCAGTTGATCACTTTCAGTCTTTTATACCTCTTGCTACATCACTTGGTTCGTCACTTGGTTGTCACTTGCTCTTTACCCCCCCATTTTTCCTAAGTGTTACAGGAATCCTTTTTAGGACTTGCGAGGGGAGGAGGAGGTCTCACCTGGGCTGTGTGGGGCGAGCTACTTGGCCAATAGCCAAGTATAAAGGTTAGGGTTATACTCAAACTGGGCATGATGATCAAGTTCGCATGGTTGTATGGAAGCTTGAGTGATGTAGGTCAAGACATCATGAAAGATGTCCCCGGAGTTGAGGTGACTAGTAACATGCAACTCCTCTTCCATGAGGAACTGATCAATGTACAGGTGGGCCAATACCTGGTCATCTAAGTGTATGTTGCGTGTAATGGCCAAAACTCTAAATGAAAGAGGTGCCACATAAGTAGGGTTGTGTTCAATTGTTTTGATTGCCCTCCTTTGCTCAGCATTGGTCATGATACGGCGGCCTTCCTTCTCCCATTCGAGTCGTAAGGCATACCACAGTTGTAAGAATGGAGAAGCAGAGCTAACAACCTGCATGAGCTCCTCCATTTCTCGTTCAGGTGTAGAGCAAGCAGGCTTGTGGTAAGAGGTGACTAGTCGTCTGAGAACAACTCGCTCCTTTGACATTTCTCCATTAGCGATTAGATCGGCTGCAATTTTGGGAAATTTGATGGTCATAAACTTGTAGTATTCCCAAGTGCACGGCAACGTGCGAACATCAGAAGCGAGTGGTTCGTCAAGAAGTCCTAGGTCAAGCCTCTCATAGCTTCTAGCGAATGTAGTGAAGGTGTCATCCAACTCCTTGATGCATGCCACTACGTCATTCCTCGAGGTCTCAGCGAGATCCTTGGCCGATAAAAGGAAATATTGTCTTTCGTACAGAGGCTTTAGACATGCTGGTGGTGATGGCGCAGTTGGTTTAGACAGTGATGACTCCATTGTTGGCATCACAAATGGGACTTTGCACTCTGGAGCATTTGAAGATGCTGCAACGGGCTTCCGTGGCATAGGAGGTGTGCTACCTTCTATTCGAGCCGGCATGGGGGTGCGCACCTCCTCTGACCTGGATGGTACTGGGACATCTGACTTGGGACAATGAATGTGTTGGGGGTCCTTAATCATCACTGGTGCCAATTTAGCGTTATTTGTGACTTGTGCTTTGCATGTGCTGGCCTGTCCAACTAGAGTGGGGTTGCTCAGAGTTGAGCTTCTTGAATGTCCACCCTTAGGCACCCATATCGAGGGGTTGCCCTCATAGGCACCTTGTGCTCGTAGGAGATCTTTCGATATCCATCGTGGTGTGGCAGTGCGCCTATGTCGATAGCATCTGGGCTGCCTCTTAGGCTACGACTGATAGTTTTTACGTTTAGAAGCATGTTTCTGCAATCTACCAGAAGGTGGCCCTCACCGTTTTGGCACCCATATGTGCATGGGCTCTTTGGCCATGTGAATGTCTTGGGTGGGTTTGATTTTGGTAGTTGGATCATGGGGTAAGATATCCATGCCCTTCTCCTTAGGCTTGGTCATGGGGGTCTCTATCGGTGGCTCTGCAATTATAGAAGGTGCAAGATGGCCCTTGCTGAAAGTAGACGATGCGCACATTGCCTACAGCAAGATGGATGCACTCTAGGTTGTAGTCCACATTGCAGCTTGTCTACTTTTTGAAAGTGTGGCCTAGTAGTGATTTATCACCGGCCCCCTTAGTGTTTGGTAACACATAAAAGACAATTGGGACGCTTTCAGCAAACTTGACAGAGACAGCCACTTTGCATTTTCTTAAGAGAGAGTAAGTGTTGCCCCCAAACGGGCTAAGTTTCACATTTGTGGACTGTAATTTAGGCTGACCAATGCGTGTCCAATGGTCATGCGTCAAGATATTACAGTCGGCACCTTCGTCGATCCGGGTATCAAAAGAATGCGTCCGTTCTGTGATGACTGTGATTCGTAGGTAGGCGGGTGCTACTACTTCTTCATCTTGATCTGTAAGTCCGGTAATTGTGGCCACATAGACATTGACAGGAGCTTCGCGTATAGGTGGCCCGTGCAATGGATAGGAAGGAGGATAGTACTTTTTCATGCGATTGCCATTGAAGAAGCCTATTCCTTCCCCTTCGAGCGTCTCCAACTCGACATTGCTTGTTCTACTAATTGCATGTACCCGAAAAGGTCCCAGTCCTCAAAATTTCATTTTCTGTTTGTGACCTTTCACCGAGTAGAGCAGGACAAGGTCTCCTTGATCAAAGTTGAGTTGGTTGATATGCTTGTCAAACCACATCTTTCGTCATGCCTTCTCACAGATCAGAGCGTGGATGGCTAAAAGTCGAGTCTCCGTGAGACGCTCTAACTCCACTAAGCGATCAGTCCAAGCTCCTCTTCCCTCCCAACACTTCTAAGCTGCTATTCTTAAGCTAGGGACAAAGAACTCTAAAGGTAGAATGACCTCCATTCCTGTTAGAATATCAAGCTCTTACATGTGTGTTTGACCGACATGAGCTGGACACAGCTAGTCTGGCTAGATCAGTTAGGTACATTAAATAAGTTGGTTCTACTTCTGGTGTGAATGGTCTTTATGACCTTAGGTTGTATATGCACAAAGAGTGTGTTGAATGAATGATGAGAAGAATTGAGAGAGGAAGCATGTTGCTTCACTTTGTGTCTTACTCACTACCTGCATCCCTGAAAACTAACATGGTGTCAGAGCCATGAATGGGCTCACTGGTGGAATGCACTGGAAAAGAAGACTTGAAGCTTGAAGACAGAGTGTATCTATGAAGTAACAAGGCTGCCATTGTTACTCTATCAAGGTATGTGTCAGGGTCTATGCATTCTATCTATGCAAGAGCTTGTTATAGCTTGTTGGGCAATCTCTCAGGGCATCATTAAGCACTAGAGTGTGCTCTATGGTCATCATTGTCATCGAATGCTGCTGCTGCACACTCCAGACCAGTCTGTGTGTTTGCGCCTACTGTGGCTGAAGGCATATCTCACTACAACACAAGGCATTTGGAGCTCCTCAAGTAATCTACAGCTTGCTTATACACCTTGGAAGGTGGTTGAAGGTTTTGGCATGCTATTACTTGGATGTGTGCTCAGTTATGAGCTACAAATCTGATCTACAGATCTGAAATAGCAGCAGTTCATCTGTAAACAATGATAGGGCAGCTTGTATCTGATCTTGGTTGGAGCTTGAAGCTCTCTGACATGCTTTATGGACCTCATTGGAGCCTAGGAGCACTCTAGAAGACATATGTATTAGTTCTCATGCCTTTGAGCTGAAATTTCTTGAAGGAAGTACTCAAATCTGGAAGTGTAAACAGGCTAGAAACCTATCTCAAAACAATGGGCAGCAAGCATTAGCTTCCATTGAAGCATTACATAACACTTGGCTGGCATTTATCATATGTATGACATGGGATATGTCTACTGGAGGTTTATGGATTGAGTTGAGCATTAAGTGATCATGGAAGTTGAAGTCTAAGGCTGTATAAATTACTGCAGTGACATTGTCTCAGTGATTCAAGCAGTAAATGCAATCTATGAATTGGATCCATGAAGACAGGATGCCTATAGTTACCCGAATGCTCATGTATTGAACCTAACACTTCGAAGTGAATGTCTGACATGAGTTGAGGCTATTTTGGAGCTGGATAGACTTTGGTTTACTGAGAAATTGCTAATTTCAATCTGTAAGCAGAAGGTTTGATACTTATACCTGCTATCTATGCACTGACTTGTGCCCCATTGGTTATGCTCGGATTGCTACATGTACTACCAGATGTCTATGAAGGTTTGGGACATTTATGACATGTATATCACTCAGTTTTGGGCTTGAAATCATTGCTCAGCATTCACAGAATTACAGTTTTCAGACTGCATGTATGTATCCTGGCAGTGAGGTTGGAAGAGGTTCAACTGAAGTAAATTCATTGCATTTGTACTGACTGTTTTTCCTACAAGTTAGACCACTTGGTTGTGGCCTGTTTTGGATTGTCAGTGGGCTAAAATACCCTGGTTTTTTACTGCAATTAATTGCAGAAAACTGTCATAAATAGTTCCAGGCTGAAGTTGAACTGTTAAGAAGATCTTGGTTTGCAGGTAGTCAGGCAAGGTCTACAACATGGCAAATGCTGATAGAATTGATAATGTAACCCAGATTGTGGGAGAAAAGCTTGATAGCAACAATTATGCAATATGGAAGTTATGCATGGAGAACTTTCTGATAGGCAAAGGATACTGGGACTTAGTGACAGGTGTTGAGGCTGAACCTGAAGTTCCAGAAAGGAATCCTACAGCTGATCAAAGACGAGCGCATTGAGCTTGGACGGAAAGAGCTCGCAGGGTGTTACATTGGTTGTCATTATGTATCTCGGATGCTATGGTGATGCAGATCATGAACTGTAAATCCCCAGCAGATACATGGAATATATTAGTCAAATACTATGGCACAACCACAAGTGCCAGGAAGATACAATTGAAGCAAAAATCCAATAACATGGAGAGGAAGAACAGATCCATACAAGATTATGTCACAGAGGTTAAGACCATAGCAGATCAGCTGGCATCTGTTGGTTCACAGGTTGAAGATGAAGATATGATTGCAGTGACTTTGAATGGCTTGGGTCCTGAGTACAAGTCTTTTGACACTTCAGTGTCTGTGCGGGCTGAAATGCCTGACTTTAATGAGCTAGTTGCACTATTGATTCATGAAGAGGTGAAGCTTGGGTTAGCTACAGGGTCAAGCAGTTCAAAGAGTAAGGATGCAGTCTTTTACTCGAATCAGCGTGGCCATGGCAGCCGTGGTAGGGGTTATGGATCTGGTAGAGGAGGCCAACAAAATGCATCCTATGGTAATAGCAATCAGCAGCCATCAAATGCAAGAGGTGGTGGAAATTTTCGAGGCAGGGGGAGATCTAACTCCCATGGCAGAGGTTCATGGCAGCAACAGCGTCAGTCAAACAATCCAAATAAAGATAAGGATTGTCATTACTTTGGAAAGTATGGTCATATTGCAAAGGACTGCTGGAAGAAGCAGGGAAACCAGAAGGGCAAGCAGCATGGACATTATGCTACGTCTAGTCAGGCAGATGACTCTGGTGATAGATTGTTTGCCATGCAATATGTCAAAGATAAGGCTGCTGAAAAATCATCTGATGATGCAGTGTGGTACATCGACTCAGGGGCATCGAACCACATGACCCCTCACGGTGACTGGTTCACTGATATGGTGGCTAAAAAGCATGGCTATGTATGCACAGGTGATGACATGCAGCATAGCATTGAACTTAAAGGCAAAGTGCCTCTTGTGGTTCATGATGGCAGGAAGAAAAATTTGCATGATGTCTTGCATGTTCCTTCAATTACGAAGAACTTATTGTCTGTCGTCAGATGATGGAGCAGAACGTACAAGCTAGATTCAATAAACATGGCTGCTTTATGGAAGAGTTTGGCAATGGATGCAAGTTGATAGCTCATGGTCACAGGAATGGCCGAATGTTTACTCTTGATACTTCTTTGCCAGAGATAAATTCAGCTATGTTTGCCCATGGTTCTGGCACAGTTAGGGATTTGGAAATATGGCACAAGAGAGTGGAGCATGTCAATTTGCAAAGCCTGCAAATTATGCAAAAGAAACAGCTGGTTATAGGTTTACCCAAGTTCCAATATTCAGATATTGGTCATGTATGCGAGGCTTGCCAATTCGGTAAGCAGTCACAATTTTCGTTTGTCAGGCATGTAAGGCAGAGTACACGTCCATTGCAGTTAGTGCACTCTGATGTTTGGGGGCCAGCTCATAATGTATCTATGGGAGGTTCCATGTATTATGTATCTTTCATTAACGACTACAGTCGCTATACCTGGCTTTACATATTGAAAACAAAAGATGAGGTCTTTGCTGTTTTTCAGCAATTTAAAGCACAGGTTGAGAAGGAGTTTGAATGCTACATCTCTTGCTTGAGATCTGATAGTGGTGGGGAGTATGTATCAAATGGATTTGATGATCTCTTGGCTGAAAATGGCATTCGTAGGCAGCTCACCTGTAGCTACACTCCACAGCAAAATGGAGTAGCTGAAAGAAAGAATAGGGTTCTGATGGAAGCTGCTAGGGCCATGATGAATGAAAAGCATATGCCGCTTTACTATTGGGCAGAGGCTGTTATGACAGCCGTATACATTTTGAACAGGACTCCCACTGCAGGTATTCATGAGATGACATCGTTTGAGAAGCTGTATGGCTATAAGCCGGATCTTGCTTATGTGCATATTCTAGATGAGAAAAGGAAGAAGCTGGATCCAAAAGCGCATAAGTGTGTTTTCATTGGATATTCGTAGGAGAAGAAGGCATACAAATGCTATGATCCCTCTACCAGGGAGACTTTGGTAAGCAGGGATGTTATCTTTGATGAGATGGGCTCTTGGTATGTATCACCAGTTGTTGCAGTGCCAGCGGATATGCCTCCCACTCATGTCTCTACAGTTGATTTACAGCAGAGCACTCATATGACAGGACTTTGTAGTCAGACAATATCCCCATGGACAGGGAGATTGAGGAGCTCGCCGTCCACTGACACCAGTATGTCAGTGAGGGGGAGACATGATGTCTTTGGGCAGCAAAGGAAAAGAGAAAGTTATTGAGGATGCATCTGGTATGATGACATGTGGCAGAATGACTGGCTATGAGTCTAGTGATACTCTAGACAGCGAACTTGGTATTCTGACTGTCTATACGCCTGGCACAAGGCAGAGCAGGTATATTCTACCTCATGAGAGAGGGGAATCGAGTAGTGCACCACAGCTTAGACGCTCACAGAGGGTTAGATACCCTGTTGACAGGTTGACATACAATGGCTACTCTGCAAAGCATTATGCTTACATGACAAAAGTGATGGAGGTCAAAGAACCAGGTACATATGCTGAAGCAGTGAAAGATGAGAATTGGTGTGTAGCCATGGATGAAGAAATGAATGCCTTGGCTGAAAATAAGACATGGGATTTAGTGCCACTGCCTGAACGGAAAAAGACCATTGGCTGCAAATGGGTCTACAAAATCAAATGCAAGTCAGATGGCAGTGTGGAGAGATACAAAGCCACGCTGGTCGCAAAGGGGTATGCCCAAGAATATGGACTTAATTATGAGGAAACATTCAGCCATGTTGCCAAGATGGCAACCATTCGCACTGTGATTGCCTTGGCTGCTGCTAAAGGCTAGAAATTGCAGCAGAAGGATGTTAAAAATTCATTTCTTAACGGTGACCTAGCAAAGGATGTTTATATGGTTCAGCCGGAAGGGTATGTTCACCCTGATTTTCAGCATTATGTATGCAGGCTAAAAAATGCATTGTACGGGTTGAAGCAGGCTTTGAGAGCTTGGCATGCTAGGATCAATAACTACTTATAGAGATTGGGTTTTGTTGTTGGCATGGCTGATCACAGCTTATTTACAAAGAAGATTGACAGTGGTTTAGTAGTGCTGGCAATATATGTTGATGATTTGATAATCACTGGTGATGATGACTTGGGCATACAGCATGTAATGAAGATACTGAAATCTAAATTTGACATGAAAGACCTGGGGGAACTGAAGTATTTCTTAGGCATTGGGGTAGTTCCAGCTGACAATGGGTTATGGCTGATGCAGAAGCACTATGCCATAGAGATGCTGAAGAAGTATGGCATGGCTGAATGCAAACCGCTGGATACACCTCTTGATCAGAATGTCAAGCTAGACATGAACATTGGGGCTGAAGTAGAGGATGTGACTATGTACAGGCAGATGGTTGGTAGCTTGATTTACTTGACCATCACTAGGCCTGACTTGAGCTATGTTGTAGGGCTCATAAGCCAGTTTATGCAGAAGCCTAGAAAGCCGCACTTGGATGCAGTTAGATGCATTATGAGATATGTTAAGTCCATTGTAGAGTATGGGCTGTTCTACGTCAGAGATAAGCCCTTGATATTGACTGGATACACGGATGCAGATTGGGCAGGTTGCTCATATGATCGTAGATCTATGAGTGGATATGCATTTGGATTTGGTAGCGGCATGATTAGCTGGAGCAGCAAGAAGCAGCCTACGATTGCTTTGTCAAAAACTGAGGCAGAGTACAGGGGTGCTACATTGGCAGCATGCGAGATTTCATGGCTACTCAAGCTTATGGCTGATTTGGACATACATGTAGATGCTCCAGTGAAGTTACTATGTGATAATCTGAGTAGTGTACTCCTGGCTATGAATCCAGTCTATCATGCCAGGATGAAACACATAGAGGTACACTACCATTTCATCATAGAGATGGTTCTTGCAGGACGAGTTGATCTTATGCATGTGAAGATAGATGAACAAGTTGCAGATATCTTTACCAAGTCCTTGGGTAAAGATAAGTTCTGTGGATTTAGACAGCTGCTTGGAGTACAGATGATGTCTTGAGCTTGAGGGGGAGTGTTAGAATATCAAGCTCTTACATGTGTGTTTGACCGACACAGCTAGTCTGGCTAGATCAGTTAGCTACATTAAATAAGTCGGTTCTACTTCTGGTGTGAATGGTCTTTATGACCTTAGGTTGTATATGCACAAAGAGTGTGTTGAATGAATGATGAGAAGAATTGAGAGAGGAAGCATGTTGCTTCACTCTGTGTCTTGCTCACTACTTGCGTCCCTAAAAGCTAACAATTCCTTAGGTCAACCTAAAGGGCGTTTGTCCGACAGCCATCTTATAAGCTATCTGATAGGCCCACAAGGCCACCATCAATTTATCATCCTAGTCTCTTTGTGATGTGGATACCATCTTAGTAAGCACGTTGACTAGGATTTTATTTGTGGACTCCGCTTGGCCATTTGCTTGAGGGTAGTAGGGAGAGGACCTTCTATGAATGATTAGGAAGGTTGAGAGCATGTGGGATATCACTTCATTAATAAAGTGCATGCCTGATCACTCACTAGTTCGATTGGACAACCAAACCGTGAAAAGACCTGCTCACATAGGAACTTCACAGTGGTTCTAGCATCGTTCTTTCTAGTGGCTCTTGCCTCCGCCCACTTCGTCGGGTAATCCATTGCCACAATGATATAGCATACATGGGAGTATTGCCCCATAGGACTAATAGGTCCAATGAAGTCAATGCCCCATTTTCCGAAGGGTTGTCACGCTATTACGGGGGTCAACTCCATCTTATCTTTGTGCATGGGCACCTTAGTCCTCTGGCACTCATCGCAGTGTTTGACAAACTTAGCAACATCACGGAATAGGGTGGGCCACCATAGTTGGGATTGTAGCACCTTTACAGGCGGTCGTATCCCCACTAAAGTGCCCACCAGCTATCCCGCCACATGTGTCTCTCTCAATACATCGTGCATCTCATGCTTGCACACACACTTACGCAACAAACCGTCCTGCCCCAACCTATAGAGTTGGCCAGCGATCAGTTGGTATAGCTAGATTTTTAAGATAAGTCTCCTTAGCCTGGCTTTCTCAATAGGTCTCTCAGGCAGACCATTCTCTAGCACTTGGACTACATCCTCGGCCCAATATGGCATCAAATCAGCCCTAAACAAGTATCCTTCGCTAGACATGCCAAAGAGGTGAGCGTCCGGTAAGTCGTCAGGTATGCCTTGTCCAGCAGCTTCCCCTGTGGGTATGTGGGACATGTGATCCGCCATGTGTTGTTGCTTTCCCTTACATACAACCACAGAGAAATCAAACTCCAATAGGAGAAGTAACCATCTCGCTATGCGACCTGTAGCGCATGGCTTGTTCACAAGATATAGCAGGGCTTGATGGTCAACGAAAAAGGCGAAGGGCGTGGCCAACAGATAATGCCTAAATTTCTTTACAACAAAAACCATGGCTAGCCCTTCCCTTTCTATAGTGGAATAGTTCATCTCCGCTTCGATGAGCTGCTTGTTGGCAAAGCTCACAAGGTAATCAAGATTATTTTCACCAAGCTGGCATAGAACAGCTTTGATAGCAAACTTAGAGACATATATGTGCACATGGAATGTTATACTCCAGTCTGGGGCTCATAAGATTGGTGCAGTGGTGAGTGCCTTCTTTAACTATTCATACGCACACTGGCATTTTTCAGTCCATTCGAATACGATCAGAAACTTGTACAATGGTCTAGCAATCAGTGTGTAATTCAGTACAAAGCGTCGGTAGTATCTCGTATGGCCTAAGAAACACTGAACGCCCTTGTAGTTTATGGATGGTGGTAGGTCGACAATGACCTTGACTTTTGAGAAGTCGGTGGCAATGCCATTCCTTGACACTATGTGTCCTAGGATGCATCCATGCTTCACCCAGAACTAGCACTTCAAGGGGTTCAATGAGAGTTTGTATAACTGACATCGTTCAAAAACTGCTCTCAACCTCTCTAAGTGTTCGGCCCAATTAGAGTGTATGCACAAGTTGTCTACAAACACCTCTAACTCAAGTCGTAGCATATCCTTGAAGATGGTGCACATTAATCATTGGAAAGTTGTAGGTCGATTCATTAGCCCAAAGGGCATAACGATGTAGGTGAATACGCCCCACTCTGTGGTGAAGGCAGTCTTGTGCCTATCGTCAGGGTGCACTTGCACTTGATTACAACTAGAGAAACCATCCAGGAAGCTCTAAGCTTCTTTGCCTGCCACCCTCTCCAGTATGTGCTCGGTATATGATAAGGGGTAGTTATCCCTCTTCGTAGCAGCATTAACCTTCTTGTAATTCATGCACACCCGAATTTTACCATTCTTTTTCATAACAATCACTATGGGCGATACCCAATCTATGTGCTCAATCTCATATTTAAATCCCGCCTTCATGAGCTTATTGATTTCTTCCTTCACTGCATGGAAGTGTTTGGGATTCATAAGGTACGGTTGGCTGCTGCGTTGGCACCGCATCTGGAACCATTGGAATATTATGGGTCGCAACCCTAGGATTGACTCCTCTAAGTTCCTCCAAGGACCAGGCAAACACATCGACATACTCTCACAGGAGAGCAACCAGTCTAGCCTCCTCATCCTTGGCCAGGTCGTCAGCGATGAACACAGGTCAAGGCTTCTTGCCTTCCCCTGCCAAGTCAACTTCCTTGACCCTGGCGGGTCCCTCAATTAGTTCACTGGCTTTCCCTTGTCTCTTTGCTCCTAGCAAAACCACCACTCTATCACCCTTCTTAAACCTCGTGAAGCATTTGGGGAGGTCCTACGACTTCTTTTGCCTCTCTACTTCTGGGTCTTTAGTTTGCTTCCTAGCCTCCTCCCTTAACCATCTGCGCCTTAGGTGGACTGCAAGTCCCCTTTGGTGCATCTGACCTTAGAGGGTTGGGGTATTTCAGGATCACTCTTTGTACTGACTTCAGACTCCAAGTTAAACTCACATCCCTCGCTTGAGGAAGGATTTTCACCAGGAGGTCGTAGTTTAGTAGGTGAATCCGTCTTCAGTATTAGAGCTACCAGTGACTGTACCACCCCTGCTTGATCATAATTCATGGCTCCCATGTGCTCCAGCCAGGTCCTATCACACTCCGTTAGCATGACTCCTTTTTCATTCCAGCATGCCCTTTCCCTTCTAGGCCTAGAGTCTGCCTTGATTTGTTTGATTTCTCTCCCTTCAGTGTCATATTCTATCATGCCTAACTCCTCTTCACTCTCGTGCGCCTCAGAGCAACAGTGCTTGTACCCCTCATCATCAGAATCTTGCTCCTTTGACTGCTCGTCATCCCCCAGGTTTTCCTCTCCAATCTCTCCTTCATCAGTGACTAAAGCCCAACTGTATAATAGGTTAAGATCGTGAATTTTGGTCCATTTCCACTCAGGCCAAGCCAAGAGATCACTTAGGGGTTTTAGATTAGCCGCCCTGTTGCCTTTCAATTTATCAGTCAGGCACTCTACGATCTCCTAAAGGTCAAGCTTGTTGGTGGGGATATGGAACGAGACCGGTCTCCCTGGGTCACGTGAGCTTCCTGCCATCATGTAGAGTGGCACAATGGGCTCCTTTGCTGGCATGCTTGGTGATTTAGCAGCTTGCTTATACAGCTCTTCCTCATTTGAGAATGGTAGGTCAACAATTGCCAAGACATGCATCCAATCCCTCTCATCCTCAGGGCAGGGGATGTACTTGGTCAATGATCCATAGGGTTTTCTTGCCTGGGCAACATCTTTTAGCATGGTCGAGATAGCATCGAGGTCGGCTGGGGTAGTCTTCCAAGTGTCCATCTCAACCCTTACCGCTTCCATCCTATTCCCCAAGAAGATGAGGTTGTTTCCCCAATCTTTAATAACTCGCACGTTCCTCATCCAGGGTCGACCTAGCAGTATGTCGTAGTCCACACCCTTCATGACAATGAAGTTTACAAAAAACTGCACTCCTGCAACCTAGCCGCTTCCACAGGTGGATTTCCCCAGGCCTGTAGAACTGCATGTCTCAAGACACTGACCTCGGCGTCGGTGTCTACGATTCCTTTTCATGTTGTGTCCCCCAAAGCTAAGATAGGTAGGACTGCGTGCATCTCCGTGCCTTCCCAGAAAGCGTTGATGTGCAGTGACCTTGGAGCTGAGTGCAGCATTAGACTTGGAATTTGTGTGACTGTGTCCTGCTCTTGCAAGTCAGCGGCAGTATGCTCCCCCTTTCCCTCCACCCAGTGCTTTAATTCTTTCCATAAGGGAGGGTGTTGCCTAAGAAAATCTCCCAGGCTCACGATCACTAGGGTGGTTATTAAAGTGGTGAGGAGGTTGTTGGGTGGTTGGTCACCATTCTTTGGCCATATGTCCTGGTTAGCTTGTTGATAAGCTTCTCCCTGGTCTTGCCTCTGTGGCATCTCTCGTAGTGTTGGTGCGTTCCCCGATTGAGGTCCCGATGGCGAAACAGGTGTGCTCACACTAGAGAGGTCTTCCATTTGGTCTTCTAGTATGGGTTCTACATCTTTAAGGTGCTCTTGGGCATCCTTGACCCACTCCTTAACTTTGGCTATAGCCTCGAGTTGTCATCTCGGATGGGGGTATTCCCCTACCTTGGCACTCCCTAGTTCTGCTATCTTAGGAGCTGAAGTCTCTGCCTCGGCATCAGTGACCCCCTTTCCTACCACTAAGGTTGTAGGTTCCTTAGTCTTAAGGGTAATCTTTGCAACTGCTCTCTTTCTCCCTCTCCTCTAGCTTTTCTTTCCCAACAGGCTGCATCCAAGTTACTTGGCCCAGACAACGAGATGCATGTTCGTTTTGTTTGTGCTCGCATCATGACATGTAGTGGGATGGGCGTATCCTCCCCGCCAAAAGGTCTCCACACCGAATAGTCCCAAGGGCACGGAGGGCACATTGGCAGAACTGGCTGATGGTTTCCATCCAGGGCAATCAGGAAATAGGTGTGTGATCCCACACTCGGCGCATCGAAGGTTAGCTTTGTCCTGGTTTTCCTGTTCCCTTTCTGGGCAGCGTGATGAAAAATGGCATGGGTGACCGCAAGTCTAGCATGAGATTGGATCTTGGCTTGATCCTCCAAAGCCTCTACCTCTTCCTCTGCCCAACACCATCACCGGTACCGGTCAATAGTCCATCAAGACTGGATTGCCTTCCTCGTCATAGGAGATGTATGGGTTCACATAGCTTTCCTCTTCACTAGGTTCTTCCACATAGTGAACAGGAGCGTCACTCGGTGGTTGGGTTACATAGGGTCCTGGTGGTCTGGGTATGCCTGTTGGGTTCATCTCTAGCCTAGGAATGGCTGGTCTCGTGTCATTTGGTGCTGGAAACGCCAACTGGGCTCCCCTGCCAAAGAAGTTAGAGGGTCTGTTGCCTAAGTATGGAGGGTTGTATTGTTATGCATATGGGAACCTCCTGGGCAATCTGCAATGCAATGCGTCATGATCAAACCTACCACAGTTCGAACACGGCCTAAATCTAGGATCTTGACACTCACCTAGGAGGTGGTTTCCACTACAGTGTATACACTACACGTGAGTCCGCGCAGGCTTCCTTATTTGTTCTTGCAATCGTGCAAGCTCCATTCTTACCTCAGCCAGGTCCTGGCCTTGGTCAACACCCTTTCCCTTATCCCATATGCTAGAGTTCTCTCTCTCTCCCAATGCCATTGTCTGTTCTGAAGCTCTCTAGCTTATACTGTCCCTACTGGAGTTCCTCATGCTTCGCTCCCTAAGCTAATTGTCCACCCTTATTGCCTCTTCAAAAACCCTAGCTAACACATCTCTGTGTAGGGTGGAGTTACTAGCCAAGGCCTTGTAGAGCTCCTCGCTTTGGATTCCATTTATAAACACTATAGACACAGCCTTCTCGGTAGGTCGTTCATTGGCCGGGATCCTCTTGAAGAGGCTGCGCACATGAGTGATGTAGTCTCTTACGTCCTCCTTTTCCCTCTGACTAACATTCATCAATTGGACGATGAGGTTGTCAGAGTACCCTACCTCAGAGAACCTCTTGATAAAATGGTCTTTAAGATGGGCAAAGTTCGTGCGCTCGGCTGCAACTAGACTAGTATACCAAATTCTCCCCTTATCACCTAAACACAACCCAAAAGCTTGAGAGTGTTGTGCAAGGTCCGTGAGACCGTTTGCTTCGCAAACTTGTTTGAACTGCTCCACAAAGCTATATGGGTCGTTGCTAGGTTCATACTTGTCTAGTTGCTTTGCTACTATAGGGATCCTAGATTGCCCCTTGTGTGACCCCTAATCCCGAGAGTAATGCTGTGGCTAAGGCTGTTGCGCTCTGCTTAGCAAACATGTTGTCCATGAGCCGCCTAACTATAAGTTCACTTAATGATAAGTCAGTCTCCACTGCTCGCTCTCTCTCTGCATTTGGTCCTACTTTGGCTGCTCCAGCCAGGGCTAGCACACACGCTAGGCCTCGTACATGTCTACATCTTGTTGGAGTTTCCTAGCCTTTTGCTCGTGGTTATAGGTGATCTAGTGCCCTTATGATAGCCTTTCTTTCCTCTTCTAGGGTTGCTACCACTTCCTCTACTGGCCTACCTTGAACTACCATCCTAGTCAACAAGTTATCCTCATTGACTAACTCCTACACTATGACTGGGAATTCTCCCAAGTCCAGTTGGTCCTCTCCTTGTCCGCCTTGTGATCCTAACATTGCTCCCACTTCCATCTCCACAAGGTCGTCGATCAATTTGGGTAACTCCGGTAGCGTCCGATCCTCTATGTTGTCGCCTTCCGGATCTTCCTGTCCTCTTAGGGTCCTACTGATGGAGCTTTCTAGTAGCCATCTATGTTTTGGGATCTTCTCCTAGCAGTGGGTTCCTTGATGTTATTATGTTTCCTGATGAGCTCCTTGTTATTGGAAGCAGTCGTCAATCTTATCCACAACTTGTGCTTCGTGCTTTCTAGTGCTCAGTGCAAAAACAGGATTTTCCTTTCCTTGTAGTGCACCTTAGGTGATGAAATCAAAAAGTGAGGTGAGGATGCATGAAATGCTCAATCCATACTCCACTCTACCCCTTACATGCGTAGCCTAATGTGGCTCTAAGCGCAGGTTTTGGCTGATCTAAAGTTTTACTGAAAGACCCTGCTGCATTCTCTATTCTGCTTCAGGGTTGGTTAGTTGGTTAGCTAGTCACCGAACGTCACGTCCAATTCCAAATTTGGTCTGCCCAGTGTCTAGTTGTTTGAGGTGAATCTTCGGCTATCCTGTCTGGCCTCTAGCTTCTATGGTTAAACTGGGTTCCCTGGGGGATCATAGACGTGACCAAGGTGGCCAGGATTGTGGGACAAGTTTAAAAACCTTCTATTCAAGCTCTGGTGAACTGGTCCGATTCTCGGAATTGGACGAACAAATCCAATTCTGGGAATCGCACAGGTTGGTCCGATTATCCCGATCGAACAGGCTGGTCCGATCATCCCCACTTTTTACATGGCCAGCCATTAGCCTAGGCCCTCTTTTCCTATTTCCCACCATTCTAACTTATCCTGTTCCCACTAATGCATACAATTTGCATAGGAGTGATCCCGGCGCTCTTTTTACAAGGATTTGGGAGCGCCTTCATATTTAATGGCGTGCTTTTACTCTTTTCTTTTCTTGAGGTGACACCGTCATTCATATTTAATGGTGCGCTTTTACTCTTTTCTTTTCTCGAGGCGACACCGTCATTCAAATTTTCAGGGTCTGAACTCCATCCAGGATGTCTTTTCCTTCCTTTGTCCTGTGCCTTTTTGGTTATCTCCTTCTTCCATTTTTCCCGCACTTCTACTCCATTTTTCGTTCCTCTATGCTGCGGTAAACAACCTGTCAGCAAGATGCACTTGCACCTTATTGTATCTAGAGAACCCGTCTAGAAAGCTGTAGGCCTCTTTTCCCACCACTCTTTCGAGCATGTGTTTGGTGTACGGCAATGGCTAGTTGTCTCTCTTAGTGGCAGTATTCACCTTCTTATAGTTGATGCACACTAATCTTTCCATTTTTATTCATCACTATGACTATGGGGAACATCCAGTCTGTGTGCTCGATTTCGTAAATGAATCTTGCTCTCATCAGCTTGTCAATCTCCTCTCTGACTGCATGAGCGTGTTTTGGATTCATTGGATACGGTCATTGCTTGACTGGCATTGCATCTGGCGTCATGGGTATGTTATGAGTCACTACACTCAAATCTACCCACTTGACTTTTTCTAAGGGCCATGCGAACACATCCATATACTCTCGCAAGAGAGCAACAAGACTTGTCTCCTCTTCCTCAGTCAAGTCATCGGCAAATAAGACCCTCGAGGTGTCTCCCCCTCCTATGCTAGGTTCACCTCCTTGACCTTGGCTAGTCCCTTGATGGGTTCACTAATTTTCCCTTGGCATTTGGCACCCAATAGGATTACTACCATGTCACCCTTCTTGAATTTCATAAATCTCTTCGGGAGATCCTGCGGCTTTCTTTGCTCTTCTGTTTATGTAACCCTAGGCTATTTTTCCCTTTCTTCCTTCAACCTTTGCGCCTCAAGTGGACGGGTAGGTTCCCCTTGGTGCGTCTGGTCTTGGATGATCTAGGTATTTCTGGGTCACTATCTAAGCTCACTTCCAACTCAGAATCAAACTCACCGTTTTCACTAGAAGAGGTGGTTTCTCCTAGCAGTCGCAGCTCAGGGGGTGACTTTGTTCTAAGCACTGGTATCGTACATGGTTGGGTTAGGCGTGCTTGTTCGAAAACTATGGCTCCTATGTGTTTCAACCACGTGCGGTCACAATCCATGCGCATGACCCCTTGTTCTATCTTAACGACACCCTTTTTCTGTGGCTTGGAGTCTGTTCTATCTGTTCTATTTCACATCCCTCAGTGTCATATTCCACCGTGTCTATCTCACCCTTACTTTCGTCACTCACTGAAAGAATGAAAATCTTCGTACTCATCATTGGAGTCATCTTCATCCGACTACTCATCGTCTCCTAGGTTTTGGTATATCTCTTGTCTCTGATCAGAGACTAGGGCGCAATTGTACATGAGGTTTAAGTCATGCACCCTGGTCCATTGCCACCTTAGTTCGTCTAACAGATCTTGGAGTGGCTTGAAGTTTGCTGTTGGATTGCCAGCTAGCTTGCTAGTCAAATACTCCAGAATCTCTTGGAGTTTCTTCTTGTTATTTGGCACTTGAAATGTGATAGGTTTAGGTCGCCCACAAAGGGTTCCCACCATCATGCAGACTGGTATGGAAGGTGTGTCTTTTGACCTGCCAACTATCTTGATGGCTTGCTCGTATGCCTCATGATCTAAGAATGGCAAGTTGATCGTAGCAAGGCATACAGTCTCACTCATCCTCCGTGCAAGGGATATACTTGGTCAAGGGCCCATAGGACTTCTTGATGTGAGCGTTACCTTTAAGCATTGCGGAGATGGCATCCAAGTCGACTGGTGAGGTCTTCCACGTGTCCATCTCTACCCTCACAGCTTCCATTCTATTGACAAGGAAGATTAAGCCATTACCCCAATCTTCGATGACTCTAGCATTGCACACCTAGGGTCGACCTAATAGGATATCGTAGTCCACTCCCTTCATGACTATAAAGTCAATTGAGAATTGGACGCCTGTGATTTTCACCGGCTAGTTTAAGTACGTCAGCTGGTTTCACTCTCATACCATTTGCTAGCATGACATTGAACCTGGCGGTCTCGATAGGTGGGTTTTCCCATGTCTTAAGCACTACGTGGCTCAATACACTAACCCCCGCTCTTGTGTCTACAATCCCCTTTCTAGTTGTGTCACCTAAGGCTAAGACAGGTAAGACCGTATGCCTCTCGGTGCCTTCCTAGAAAGCATTAACGTGCAAGGAATTAGGCATAGGGTGCAGCGTCAGGCTCAGTATTAGTGTCTCTGTATTGTGGTCGTGCAGGTATGCGGCAGCTTGCTCTCGTGATCCTTCAACCCACTGCTTCAGGTCTTGCCATAGGGTGAAATGCTGTCTAAGTAGGTCCCCCAGGCTCAGTGTCACAGGGGTGGTCACTAGCATGGTAAGGAGGTCATTGGCTGCTTGTCCTTCTCTTGTTCCAGATTGTCCTGGCCAATGGTCATGACTGATTTGCTAGCCTGTAGCATCAAGGCTTTGCCTAAGCGGTACCACTTGCGGCGCAGCCACATCTCTCGCTTTTGGTCAAGGGGGTGAGACTAGCATACTTATGCTAGAGAGATCTTTGATCTCGTCCTCTAGGATGGGCTCAGCATCTTTTAGGTGCTCCTGGGTCTCTTTTACCCATTCCTTCACTTTCTTGATAGCCTCTAGTTGGCACTTCGTACGCAGGTACTCCCCTACCTTAGCACTTCCCTTTTCGGCCATCTTAGGAGCTGAAGTTTTTGCCTTCGCGTTAGTGACCTTCTTTCTAGTAGGCAGAGTAGTGGCACTCTCGATTTTTAGTGTGTTCTTAGCTTCAAGTTTCTTCTTTCTCTGTCTACAGCTCTTCTTCCCAATCGAGGCTACATCGAGGTTGCTAGGACCTGGCAACAATATGCTGGCCTGCTTTGTCTATGCTCGGATTATGACATGCAATGGGATAGGTGTGGCCTCCCCATCAAGGTTCTCGCTGAAAAACACCAATGGGACAGATGGCATGTCTGCTGAACTTGAGGATGGTTTTCACTTGGGACAAGATGGCATGTCAATGAAGAGATGAGTGATTCTGCACTCAAGGCACCTTAGGTCTGCCTTATCTCTATTTGGTTGCTCCCTTTCAGGACAATGTGATGAGACGTGCCCTGGATGACCGCAAGTCCAACATATGATTGGATCATGCATCTGCCCTTATAGGCCTCTATCTCGGCCTCTTCCTAACACCATCACCAGTATTGGTCGATAGTCCATAAGGACTGTGTTTCCCTCGTCGTCGTGTGAGACGTATGGGCATACGTAAGTCTCTTCCTCATGTGGCTCCTCCACATAGTGGACTGGAGTGTCACTCAGTGGATGTCACGTAGGGACCAGGCAGTCTAGGTATGCTTGTAGGGTTTATGTCCATTCTAGGAATAGTCAGTTTAACGTCGTTATGCATTAGAAGGGCCAATGGGGCCCCCCTTCCAAAGAGATGTTGGAGTCTACTCGCTAGATATGGCTGGCCATAGGATTGTGAGTACAGGAGTATTCTCGGTAATATGCAATGCGCAACATTGTAACTGAATCTACCGCAAGTAGTGCAAGGTCGTGACCTAGGGACTTGACACTTGGCCACCAACAACTGGTTTTTGCCACAGTACACGCATTAGATGTGTGGGCGCGTTGGTCGTCTCAACATATCCTACAGTTTGGCTATCTCCATTTTTACCTCAACCAAGTCTTGGTTTGTCTCAGTGGTTTTCCCTTTGTCCTAGGCTATTGATCATTCACTAGAGGTTAACGCTCTCTCTGAACTCCACGAGTTGGTCTCTTCTGAATTTAAGCTCCTGGAGCTCCGCTCTTTTAACTGTTGTCTACTCAAATGGCCTCTTCAAACACCCTAGCTCTTTCAATAGGTCATTCGCCCATGGGGATTCTGTTGAAGAGGCTCCTCACGTGGGTGACATAGTCGTGGATGTCCTCTTTCTCTTTCTGCTTAACATTCATCAGTCTTACTAGCAGATTGTCAGAGTATCCGAGCTCAGAGAATCTCTTGATGAAGAGGTTTTTGAGGCCGTTAAAGTCCGCTTGTTCTCTAGCATCTAAACTTGTGTACCAAGTCCCACCCTTGTCGTATAAGCAAAGCCCGAATGCTTGAGAGCATTGAGTCAAGTCGGTGAGGCCATTGGCCTCGTAGACTTGCTCGTGAATCGCTCTACAAAGCCGTATGGGTCGTCCTGGGGTTGGTACTTGTCGAGTTGCTTTCCAACAATTGGGATTTTAGACTAGCCCTTAGAGCCTTGTTTTGCTCCTAATCTTGCTAGTAATGATGTCGCTAGTGCTACGCCACTCTACTCCGCTACTGTGTTGTCGAGTAGTCGCTTCATGAGAAGCTCACTCAATGTCAAGTCTCCCAGGGCTCTCTCATGATTGGTCTAATTTCCAACTGTCAGGTTTAGTACCTGTTGTACCTCACGCAATTTTGTGTTCTGTCTTAAGCTCCTAGCATGCTGGTCTTGGTTGTATTTCACTATGCCTTGCAGCGCCTTGTGGGCTAGCTTCCGTTCCTCTTCCAAGTCTATTATGATGGCCTCTGCTGCTCTATCGTGGTATTCATACCTAGCGTGCACATCGTAGCTGCTCACCAGCTGCTGAATTGCCTCTGGAAAAAACTCGTAAGTTGAGTTCCTCGTTTGGTCTGCGGTCTAAGCTTTCCTCTGACATGATCGCGTTCTCGTCTCCACTAAACTGTCAATCAGGTTGAGCAAGTTGGTTAGATCCACTTCTCTAGTACCACTTACATGGCTCTACTCTGTGCCTTGGTTGTCCATCTATGTCTTGGGATCTTCTCCTATTGGTGGGTTCCTTGAGGTGTTTATCTGAGTGAGTTCCTTGACTTATTGCATCCAATCCTCAATTTATCTCTACTCAGTATGTGTGTGTTCTTTCTCGTGTACTTGTGCTCAATCAGGCTTTCAGTTGTCCTTAAGTGTACTTCAAGTGTGGAAATTCAGGGTGAGTGTAGAAAACAAGTATCTAAGTGGCTTACACACTCTCTCACTTTGTTTTAGGCCTAATAGACTTGTTGACCCAGGTCTGACCATCTTATCAGTTTTTAGGGTTTCTCAC
This sequence comes from Lygodium microphyllum, assembly GCF_053477565.2. NCBI lineage: Eukaryota > Viridiplantae > Streptophyta > Polypodiopsida > Schizaeales > Lygodiaceae > Lygodium > Lygodium microphyllum. The sequence continues at coordinate 120,489,688 of NC_141139.1, forward strand.
TGTGTTGTCTTGCCCATTTTAGGTTTCTTCAGGGTCTTAGGCTCAGCTGGATGTCGCTAGGACTCTAGGTCTAGCAATAGCCTACGTGAGCTGCTAAGTGACAGTGTCCTACAAATTTGCCTATTCCCTGCGCCAGAACTGAGTTCCACGCGTCAGGGAGGACTCACGAAGATTTACGCTGTCGAAGAATTCGGAAAAACCCTAACTCGGCCCAACTTGTCCAAATTGCAGGGGCCGAGTGTGTCACTTGGACGGGCTGAGGGCCCGAGCCAAGGGCCAAATGGAATTGTGGGCTAAGGAGACTCACTCGGACAGGCCGAGGGCCAAATAATAACTAGTCCGAGTGGGGTTGGGCCGAGTGGGCCAAGGACCGAATAGTAAACTAGTTCGAGTGGGCCGAGGGCCAAGTGTTCGAGTGGCCGAGGGCCGAATGGGCTGAGGGCCAAGTGGCCGAGTGGCCGAGAGTGAGTAGGCCAACTATCAAGTGGTCCGAGAGAGTCACTCGGACGACGAGCCAAGTGAAAGGCATCTGAGTGTAGTTGGGCCGAGTGGGCCGAATGGAATTGTGGGCTAAGGGCCGATTCTGGGACTCGGCCCAGAATTGCCGATACTCAGACGGACCGAGTCGTGCGCGACGACGGCCGCGTCGGGGATGATTTCGTTGAAAATAACGATTTGCACAACCACCAAGCACGCTGCCTTCCAAATCACAACAAATACATAGCAGGGAGGTCCTGATGTACCTGAATCGCGCGAAGAACTCCCCAATGGCAAGGTCGAATCGAATCGATGCTAGAAACACACTCTCACTCTCTCTCACTCTCTCTCAATGTCCGGGTCTGAAATGAGCTCTTCCTTGACCTCTTGGCTCTTAAATCCCTTCACGGGTAAGCTTTTGATGTCCCCAATCACTCATTCACCGACATTAAACATCCCAAGCATTCTTTTTCCCATTTTTGCATGACTTGTGCCCTGTTTTGCGCTGTTTTACAACAACAAACCCTATGCTTTTCCTATCAAGTTTCCTAATCCTAACCTACTCTAAATGCAACAAAGGTCGAAGGCAAAAAACTGAAATTATTTCTCCATCTTTTCCAATCATCAAACTAACAAAATAACCCAAAATACTTACTTGTTTCGAAGATCAAAAAACCCAAACTTCCTACCTACCTCAAGCTCCGATTTCGAGATGAATCCCTTACTTCGATGCTTGATATGAGGCTTGCGAGTGCTCAAGCTTGAATTCGTTGGTCCCGACAACGAAACCAAAATGTGGGAGCTCTCGCTCAACCGCCAAGACCCACGGACTGCTTAATGCTTCAAGCGTTCCAAGCAAGCTCTCACGGCTATCTCTCACCTAGCTGACGCGCCGTTGATCCTCTCAGGTTGTAGTGAGCTTACCTCAATGCCGAAATGAGTTGCCTCCTCCTTCACACAAGCCGGTAGCTCCACGATCCTAGATGCTAGCTCAAGCATCCTCAAACCTCCTCCATCTCCAAGCTCCATCCACCATAGCCGCGTGCGAGACAAGAGAAGAGAAGAGAAGAGAGAAGAGGAGAGAAGAGGAGATGGTGAAGAGCTTTACCCTCTTGATCCCTCACTTCCACACACTCACTCACTCCCTCACACTCTCACACTCCCTCCCTCAAGAGCACACACAAGCAAGATGAAGAGAAGAAGAGAAGAACAGAGGAATCTTGTTAGCCACACACCAAAGAATGAGCTTCCATTCACTTTTTGAACTTTATATATACAAACCCTAAAACCCCATGGGCACCCATCCCTTTTCACATGACCGGCCATTGTGGCAAGGTCCCTTTTTCTAATTCCCTCTTCTTACTTCATGCCCTAAGCCTATACCCGTCTATTCTTTTACAAGTGGCACAGGAGGGAGCCTGGCGCTCTTTTACAAGAGTTTTTAGAGTTTTTGAGGCACCTTTCCTTTAAAATTGCTCTTTTTGCCTCAATTTAGCTTTAGAGGCCACCTCTACATCTTTGCTCTTTTTCCATTCTTTTTTTAGTTTTTCCTTCATTTTTTTGCCACCTCAATTTGAGGTTAACAATGACCCCCCTCGCATTGTTCGATACCCCCTCCTATCATGTTGTGTAATTCCCTTCTTGAGGGATTAACTTGCACAATGCAAGAGGAAAGGGATCCAAAATGTCAATGATCCCCCTTTGCATTGTTTAGGTCTTGAGGGGCAGGGAGTGGAGGGGACTTATGTTGCACAACACAAGGAGAGGGGGGTCAAAAATTTGGATGAATCCCCCTCCCCCCTCAAGTTGTTTAGGTCGCACAAAGAGTGGGGAGAGGGGGTGTGGGGGAAGAGGGGGGAGGAGGGAGGTGCTACACAATGTGATGGGAGGGGGTCCAAAATCTCAAGGAACCCCCCCACCCCTCCTCCTCATGTTGTCTAAATCCCAGGATCATCCTCAAGAAATTGAAGAGGATCATGGACCAACATGAGTACGCCATCTCCAAGATCCCTTTGATGAGGATTGTTAAATATATATCCAAGAGAAGCTTGGACTATTGTTGGTATAAGTCAGCACTGGATTTCCTGCATGAAGCTACAGAAGACTTTATGATCGAGTTTTACTAAGATGCATACATTCTTACAACTCATGCACACAAAGTTATGGTCATATTAAGCGACTTCACATCCCTTATGCCTTTGAGATTCATATATGAGAAAATTTTGAGCTTAGATGGCATTTTGAATAGAAAAATGAAGGGAATTTTCAAAGTTTCTCCCCTCAAAAGGACCAGAAAGGTGAAGATGAGTGATATCACAAGAGAACCCTCACATTCCCACCAAACAAGGCTAAATGGTCAAAGGGTAACAATCTAACAAAAAAGGGAGTCACAAGAGACAGAAACCGAGGAGCCTCATGATGTTAATGAGATCAATGAGATTCATGAGGCACATTACTATGCATAAGTACTACCATCAAGCACTAGATATGCTTGATCTTTCCTTTGATGTTGTAATGCCTTTATGAATGTCATACCAATAGTAGGATTTAAGGGCCATTTAGTTTAATAAGGAGGACATTCTAATACTTGTAGACCTCTAGAAGGAGGTCAACGATCTCCATCTTAACATATATTTGTTAAGTCATAATACTTTGAAATTTTTGCATGCTTTTCTTGGTATCACATGGCTTGTTAAACTTATTTCTTATTTAATTTTTCATCTTAATTCTTGTAAATCTTCCATTTGATCAACAAAACAAGGTTTTTTATCATAGACTCCTTGCTCACCATGGTCTTGAGCTAGTAAAGAAAGTCCCTTGTGGATGCGTGCCCATGGTATAGAGATTGCAATTTAGATCCCGTATGCTACCTTGTGATGGCATACCATGAAATGTAATGAACTATTTGGTGTGTGTTTTTTTTAATATCTAAAATCTATGTTTTGTAATTTTCTTGTATTCCTTCCCTTATAGATCTCATTAGAGCCAAACAGTGTTTAATATTGCCACAAAGAGATGCTTTTCTGGCCAATTCAACATATGGGTACCATGATAATGTAAAGAAGTAAGTTCCTTAAGTCACGAGTGGAAGAGAGAGAGAGAGAAAGAGATGTACTAACATTGTTTTCCTTTATCAAAACAAATCCATTGAAAAACTTATCAAAGTATTTAAAGTTGTCACCCAAGGCAATGAAATGCTAAAGAATATACACATTGTCAGTTGTTGCAGAGTACCAAAGCAAGGTGATGACCATAGTTTATGGATGGAGGGTTTACTACAATGCCAAAGTACTCCTAAAGCATCTACTTGGAATCCAAACCAACAATGTAAATTTAATTTATCCCCTAATAATGCTTTATGCGTGTGGAAGTGGAGGGTTAGAAGGGCATAGTTGACAATGTCGTCGTTCCACCTCAATCAACGTTGTGGAGAGTCTTATGCAACAAGCTTTCCTTGAAGCGTAGAATAGCCAACCAAGTGCAAGCATATCAGCCCACATTGTCTTTGTGGAAGGAGGGAAGTGGACACATTCCATCTCTTTTGGGTCTATGGACATGTCAATCAAATATATCGCAAGTTAAAGAAATTTGTGTTTAATTTGGAGTTTTATAACTTCATTAGCTTCAAGCAAGCCATTTTCAAGGACAAGGGTTCCATGGTGGATGAAACATGGATTCTTTGGGGAGTAGTTTGTAATTCTACAACACACAACCTAACACCTTACTTATGGCACTTCGCTTAGCTCAACCAATGAAATTTCAAGAAATAGCAACATCACAAGAAACACTTGCATCCTTGGAGCACTAACTTGGAGAGCTATTATATAACCTTGCACCTGAACACATTACCTAAAATTATATCTTGTACTAGAGAAGATATACATTTCAAATTAGAAATGGAGCCACTTCCACCCATTATCAAATTGATTCAAATCTTTTCATGGGAGGTCTTTCAGGTTTATCACCTTGTTGGACTGTCTATTTATCTTAAGAAGAGATAATCTGAATTGCAATTAAATATGTTTATGGTACAAACTGGCAACTCTGTTTCTTTCCCTGGCAAACTTGGCAATACCATTTTGAGTTTTTCCACCCAAAGATCCTTTCCCAAATTCCAATGCGCACACAGACAGTTGACGGGTCGTCTGGGTGTTGGCAGGCACGATATAGACAATAATTGATAGCTTTTTATTCTTGGGAAAAGCAAAAATGACTAGAGGATTGAGAAATCCTGTGTGTGTGTTTTGTTTTCTGGACTGACAGCTCTCTCTCTCTCTCTCTCTGCAGGTCTCGGGAAAAGAATTATGCTTGCCGGTTGCAAAGGTCGATCAATAAAAATATGATTGTAATGTGGGTGCACAGGCTCTCTTGTAGACAGAGCCTTGCAGTACTGGCATTTCGCCAAAGGGATGATATATTGGATGAAAAATGGGTCTTGGTCTTATGGGAGTCCTTCAAGGTCTCTCTCCACATGGTTGCTGTAAATCAGGCAGATTTTCTTTTCTTTGCATGCAAAACATGTGAGTGATCAGAGGAGAGAGAAGAGGCAGACACAGATGGACTATCAGAAATCTTCTACTGTGTCTTCGGCTTCATCCAATTCCCCTCTGAGTCCTATGATCATATTGTTGCCACCATTGCCATTTCTATTGGCATTGTTGTTGTCATCGTCATTTTCGTTACCGTTGTTGTCTTGCCTATTCTGCCAATTCACAGCAGGCACACACACTAACTTATGTCTCAGCTTCCAATCCAACGCCTGGCATGCCCTCGAGCAGTAGTTCACACTCCCGCAGGCCGAACAGCGCCTGAACTCGTGTCGCCTCGTTTCAGGCCGGCCGCAGTTCTCATGCGAACACAGCCTCAATCCACCCTCAGGAGGCTGCTCGTTGTACCAATCCACCATGAATTGGTGTGAGATGTGCAGCTTGGGAGGGGGCACATTGCACCCAAAGTCACTCAGCAAAGAGCACCCCCCACTCTGCAGAAATCTGTAGATGGGATGCCTGTGTATGAAGTCTACATGTTGTTGTAGGGCTGCCTTCTGTGCATCGTTCAGCTTACTGAAAGATGGCTGATATAGGAAACGATGATGGAAGCATCCTATAGCAATCTTGGTTGCAGTTACTTGCAGTGTCTGGCTTGATATTTTGAGATTAGATGTTATCGCCGCAGCTGCCTCCCTTGCATTTGCTTCTAACAGGAGCCGGCGTCCCTCAAGGATGTTCCTCTGGATGCCATAGCCATCCTGCAGACAATGCCCAAGCTCCCTCATCGCATCGATGTGACCGAGGGCAGCCGCCTTCATGCAGAAGGACACCCCGGCCTTGAGATTCTTGTGCTTTCTGGTGCCCCCACTCCCATTGAACTGGATCACGGCTAGAGAATGCAGTGCACAAGCATGGGAGGCCTTGGCTGCCCTTGACAGGTGAAGGATGCCTTGTTCTCGCTCTTGGAGGCAGTAGAATTGGATCTGCGAGTAAGAAGGAAGATTTAAAATTGAATCCAATATCATCAACAAGGCGAACATGTGTATAAGTGACAATGAGACTGAGAAGCAAGCCTACGCCATTGACAAAAGACGAGAGACACGAGCACTGAGGCCATCTATTCGTGTCCATTACCAAGGGAATGAAAGACACGTGCAAAAGAGCTCATTGAAGGAGAAAGCTAGGGAAAAAGATAAGAAAGGCTCGATATAAAAGACATGATAATGGTGCTGATCGTGTAAAGAAGGGCGCCATCACATGTAAGATCGCATGGAATACCCTAAAATGGTGTGTACGTTGAATCTATTCTCAGGCAGAGGCGATCCACGACCATCTCAAAACGACTTAACAGAGGGCAACTGTATGCATCAATAACAGTTGAGTGAAAAGCCAGGCAAAACTCCATGTGCTAGGTGTAAATACCAACAGCATTAACGCAGTCAAGGATGGCTAATAGCAACTACTGAACAAAGGCTGAAAATCAAGAGCATGAAAGAAGCCAGCCTTGGATGTCTAAAAGTAGGAGTTAAACACAAAACATATGCTAGCAAGCTCATTTGAAGAGAAGACTAAGGGATTTCTTCAAGAGAGAGATACCCAAGCTTGACAAAAGGCACAAATTAGATGGTAATCATGTAAAGAAGGATGCCATGATCAAGTGTGTAAATACCCCAAAATGCCCTAAAAGTGGAGAGACAAACACTCACACCCACACATATACACAGTCAACACTAACCATTCCAAGAGTGTAGCATGCTTCAATGTTGCCAGCTTCCGCGCAATGCGAAAGGAAGCGGAACGCGCCATCAGACCAGTGAGAGGCCTTTATTGTCAATGCCTTCAGGCTGACATTAGCCAGAACAATGGGATGAGTAACTATGGAGTTGAATTTCCTGCACCTGAAAGATATTGAAATTACAGCTGTTAGACATTGAACAGCCTACATCAATTGCAAACATTGACAGAGAGATGAACATCAAGCTACCTTCGAAAGGAATCACACAGAGATTAGAGAGACAGAAGCATACGTTAGCCTTGGGCTTATGAGATCGGACGGAGAGGAGGCTGTGGAGCTAATCGAGGTGAAGATGGAGAGGAGCAGGTCGTCAGGAAGAGACTCGAAGGGGTTGCGACGATATTGAATATGAACACACGCTGCAATCTTCGACGACGGCGATAACAATGGTGACGATAGTGATGATGATTGCGATGATAGCGATGACGATGATAACGGAGGATGCTGCTCAAGATTAACGCGAGCACGCTTTGCTGCTCTTTCGGGTCTCCGGCACAGATTAGCTGCAGGAGCTGCAGCCGAAGAAGGAGAAGGAGATGGAGATGAAAAAGAATTGGAGGATAAAGGTATGGCCGATGATGAATTATTAGATGGAGAAGAGAAACAGTAGCAGCAGCCTCTGCGGGTGCGCATGGCTGTCTACGAGGGGAGGCTGCAGGGCAGGCAAGGGGGAGGGGGGGGGAGGCAAGCAAGAGAAGATGATATGAGAGAGAGAAAGAGAGAGAGAGAGAGAGGGTGTGGGGAGGCTGATGAATGAATGTATTGAGAGAGGGGTAAGGTGACGATAGGTGTGAGCTCTCTACTTTGTTCCTTCCCCTTCCTTCTGGTCTGTCTGCGTGTGTGTGTGTTGTATTATGTGTAGGTGGTGAGTAGTGATGAGAGACAAATCGAGAGAGGGGGGGCCTGTGTGTGTGTGTGTGTGTGTGTGTGTGTGTAGGGGGGGGGGTGTGCAGGTGGTCTAGTACATTTGGCGGTTTGCTATATGGGAGACGAGCCGCGCCTCCTGCCAAAACACGAGATTGATTTCTCCTCCCTCTCTCTCTCTCTCTAGACTCTCCCCCTCTCCCCTCTCTCTCTCTTCATCATCATGTCCAACCAACATGCATCCAATTTTGCTTTTAAGAAACACTCCCCCTCTCTCCCTTCCCTCCCTTGCTTTGTGTGTGTGGAGATGGGGATGGTGTGATGAGGTAGGAATGCCTAGTGGACACGCTATCATTGAGGGTGCCACCAATGACCACCCCCCCCTTGCTACTTTTTGTGCCCCATGGGAATGACAATCAGAAAACTCAATTTTAACCACTTATATACTCTCTCTCTCTCTCACTCACTCTCTCTCTCTCTCTCTCTCTCTCCGATAAGGCACAACCAATGTCCTCCTATTTCCTACGGTCTAACACATATAATAGGTTCAAGCAATGTCCAATTTATTGCACAACTTTAGCCGATGTACACTTCAATCCTCCTTTCAACAAACATGACATACTTCAACCAGTGCAATGTACAAGCCTAGTTATCCCACCCAACATGCTCAAAGGAGCGTCCCAGAACATGCCTAGTAAGTTGTTGCTTGTTATGTATCATCTACAAAAATTGCTTCAATTAATAGGTTGGTACAAGCATTGCCGACTTATTTTCACAACCAATGTGAAGTCATAATCCTCCTTTCAACAAACATGACATCATTGAACCATTGCAATGTATATCCAATCTGACATACTTAAAAGAGTGCCCAATGTTAGCTAAGAACAAGTCTAATAAGTTATTTCTTGTTATGTATTATCTATAGAAATGCTTAAATTAATGGGTTGATGCAAGAATTGTCAAAATGTAATCATTCAAAGTGCTTCATTAGACACATACACTTAAGTGTGTGTGCATAGCCCTTATTATTTTCAATTGCTTCTATCATATAAGTGACCTTAAACCATCACATCCCAACGTGTTGCTTTGATTTGAGGATGAGTAGAAGAACAAATTAGTGTTTTTAATGCCCATCAACTTCATCAAAAGTAGACATGTTTAATGCACAAAATCAAGTCCTCATAAGTCACACCACACAAACATGTCCTGATGTAAAATGATTAAACTAGGTGGCGAATGGCCTTTCAAGCACATAAACAATTGGTAAACTTGTATGGTTGATAAAATCTCTTCTTCTCCAAAACACATGCAACAAACTACTTTCACCTTAACTAAAACTCTTTCATTTCATATTACTAGTGTTTGATATGATCTATAAAGTATATCCTAAGTTGTCCCACAAAAGAAGCTTGGTAAAATTGTTTTTGTTCTCTTCCTTTCCTCGTGGAGTAAAGTTGTGCCTTTCTTGATAAGACAATTGTATAGGTCTGTCTTTAATGGGGTGCTTGACAAACTTATAATGTGACTTTCTTGGCTTACATTGTCTTTCGTTTCATAAAAGGAAATCACTAATTGGGCAACCAAGCAACGTCCTATATTGAATTCTTTTTGAGTTACCAGCTACAAGTCAATAGAAAAGAAGCAACAGGAAATAAAAGGTCCAAATAAACACATGTTACATGATCTTAAACAAGGCACCAAAATGGATTCAAGAATGATCTAAAGTTTTCTAGTCAAGCATTGTGCCTCTACCCAACTTCTTCCTATTAATGCATGTATGTGGTCATCTAGTAGCCTTTTATTTTGACAAAGCCACCAATTGTACCTTTGCTCAAATCTTAGAAAGGGAAAGATGTAGCTTTCATAGTAACTCACTATGAATGGTAGATCTAATACAAGTGATTGATATAGTTGTATTAATGCTACACAAAAGAATCATTGATAGATTATAATGGTTTAAATAGTCTTTCTTTTTAGTTTACCTAGTTTTGGACACTAAATCCACCATCTATAATTTGGTAAGTTCCCAAACAAGTACTAGTATATCCTAACCTCTTTAGCACAACCCTTGAGGATATATAAAGCCATTAATTAGGCTACTAAATTGATGATGCATACTTTACTTAACCTAATTTCTTGCTCAAATATTGCCTTATATATTTTTGTTCTTTGTTTGCATTTAGGGTGGATAATATTGGTGCAAAGCCCAAATAATTGAAGAGAAAATCTTATGTTTGAGTGTGATGCTTGAAGATTTCCCAAACTATATTGTGCCCACTAATCATGAGGTAATATATGGCTCAAGGTGGGTATGTGTTACTTGCACAAATGGCAAAGAGAATGAACATATGCCTTCTTGTATATTTTAATATTTTTCCCAAGACTGTATTATTTGGCCTAATAGGGGGTAGGGACATGGAAGGAGGGGAAATCAAGCTATGAAAACAAATGGAATAAATGTCATCACCTTGGAAAGATGTGTAATAGTTGCCCTTGTCTTTTGCTTACTAGAATTATTTTACATGTAATGAGCATCCATTTGTAGCATAATGCAATGGCCTAAAGAAAAAACAATAAATACCATGTATTATGCTTGTAACAAAGTACATGCCTTTCATTGTGAAGTGAAATCTTTCAAGACAATATAAGAAAGAATTTCATAAAACTTGATGGTGCAAACTATCCTTAGGATTGCTAGATATTTAACAAAATCCACATTTCCCTTCCTCGTGCAAAAAATGTAGGACCATGGTGATTACTAAGGATGCTTACCTTTGTACTACGATTCTCCTTTCTTTATGGACCATTATCCACAATAATAAGAATCTCTTCCTCTGTTTATTATTCTAGGAAATAATGTAGGCCCTCCTAAAAGAGCCTCGTAGACTTGTATACTTGTAAGGAACGAACAAAACCATGTCAATTTCACATTGCTTATAGGCTTGGCTTACCATACTCTTGAATGATTAATTCAACCTAGAAGCACGCAAGTTATTGGCTTTTGGCCTACCATTTCATTTGACACTTTTTTGTAGATCAAACTTGGTCACTTTATTGATATTCTAGCCCTTAATATGCAATCTTTAGACTCAATGTTGTGCCTAATCAAGAGAGAAATATGGACTCATTGCAAAAATATCAAGTGTACTTTGTAAAAGGAAAATCATATTTTTTAACTTCCTTACACAAACGTAAGAATGCTTTGGCTCTCCCTTTGGATCTGAAACATTAGTGTAGATTTCTAAAATTACTATTTTTATATTTTTGAGCCTTCTCTCATACATGGGAGGGCCAATACTCCACATATATATACAAGTGTTAAGCATATATATATATATATATATATATATATAGAGAGAGAGAGAGAGAGAGAGCATACAAATATCCCTTGCCCTTCAAACAATATGGCTAAGTATATCGTTTGTATGAATGCATCATCACATTCCTTATTTTACACTTCACTCACTTTATTTGAACACAATGAAGTTTGCATTGTCTATACACGACGGTTCTTTCTATAGTATTATGTTGCTACTCAATTGAGCCTTGCATAATCTCATTACCTTTTTTGTGGAATACTTGTCATGCATGCCAAAGTTGCCCATTAAGATGAGGATCTCCAAAATTTGACACCTCTTTCTCTTATTTCTAAGTTCTTATATATATTCATTTTTATAAGACCCTCTAACTGCATTGTATTGGATAGACCTTTGATGCAAGTCCACTAGTTGGTGACACATTTATATGTGGCCTTTACCATTTCTTAGAATGTTCTTTCATACATGGATATTTGTAGACTTCACCATTTCCTAGAAGGTTCTTTCATGCATGCATAATAATTAAATGTATGAAGGTCCATTCCAGCACTTTAATTAATAAGGTAATACTCTTAAAACAATTTCTTTAAAAATGTGAAAACTAGAAGGATATGCAACATGAGAAGTGAATCACGGTTGTGGCAAGCTTTAAAAAAATAGGGTGGGAATTTATTTTATAAGTAGTCCCAAGACAAATCAACAATCTCCCCATTGGTTCTAAATCTTGTGTGGCCCAATTCCAAAACTTCAAATTTAAAGGTAGCAACAAGTGGAAATGGATGGCATAACTTATTCGAGACACACTTACGGAAATATGAGGATCTCACCTCTATCAAAAAAGAAATGGCAAAGCTCCTAGCCCATCTTATGGTTTTTCTCCAATTAGAGGGAGAAACATTCCTTTAGGAAAGAAATCCCACTATCACCTTCCCCTCCTTGCTTAATTGTGCTATCTCTTGTCATATCAAGATATACATTCATTTTGTAACCGTTTTACTAAATGAAAGAAAAAACATAAGAGAAAAATTCTTGCAAAATATTTTCAAGATCTCCAAAACCAAGATGCAGAAAAAATGTACAATTGGTTGTGTTAGTTGTTTGTAACATCACTTCATCCTCATGAAAGTAGGTCATTACAATGAGTCTCATGGAAGATCCATTATTAAATTGTTATGTGTATGTTATCTTTGAAGTGTTGGGGGTTAAAGCGCCTCCGCCTGCTAGCCGCCCGTGTATTACTACACACTGCAAGTGGCGGTGTCGCATAGGGTTGAAGGTCACCACAAGGTTTTGGCAAGAGAATTGGACAAGATAGATGGAGATGTGTCTTCAAGAGATTGCATAAGACAGTGTCCTTCTCATTTACTTCACAAATACAAGTACCTCTTGAACCATGCAAGAGATGCTTTGTTAAACAGAAACTCAGTCCATTAAAGAGCATTCTTGGGCCTTTCATTTTAGCCCACAAGTCTTGATAAGAAAGATCAAGAAGTGGAACAAGAAGAGTTGTTACTCCATAGATTAAGATATAACCAATGTTCAAAGCTTCCTTCCTTCTACTTTCATGAGCATGAATAATAATCCCTAAATAGGCTGCTGCTCTCCTTTTTATACATATTTACCCTGTTTTACTCAGCCAAGAGTGGCCTTCCATTTTCGTCAATGCATGGAAAGAGAGATACTTACAGTTCAAGTTGAGTCTTCTAAAGACACTTGTGGTTGCATGACATGAGCCTCCCTTTTGTGTGGTGTCTTGGCCCCTCTTCCTCTCCTCTATCCATGGTGTCATGATTCAGTTTGAGTTCTGCCCAAAAAAACAGTGCAAAAAACGGAAGGTCTATGTAGCTCTATTGAACCATAATAAGTCCAATAAGCAAATCTAATGCATACACAATGTCTCACACTTAGTTGACTTAGACAACTCCATCCTCTTTGTGACTTTGCTTGTGAATGCACTTGAAGCTCTTGAATGTTATAAGTACACATCCTCTTCATTGGCTTCTAGATTTTGGTGCTTCATTTCATGATACACCATGCCGTGAGTGGTTCCATTCCTACTACACTGTCTCTGGTTCAGTTCACTTGGGTGATGACAGGTCACTTGCTATTGTTGGCATTTGGGATGTACAATTGCAGTTCTCTATTGGTAGTACTTTTTGTTACAGGATGTACATCATGTACTTGTGCTTACACGCAGCCTTATGTCTACAAAGGGCAGCTTGATGATGTTGGGTTTCATGTTTCATTTGGGGATTCTGCCTAGAAGATCACACGTGGAAGACTTGTGCTTGCTAGAGGTGCCAAGGCTGGCAACCTCTATCCTCTTGTAGTTGATGGGTCCTCTATTGACCATGTTTTGGAAGTCAATTCCATCCCACATGTATCTCTTTGGCATGCCCATTTGCCATATGTCCTTGAAGGGAATGAAAATGCTTTATGGTTTTTGCAGTACTTACCGCCCCTTGACTATGCATGTTTTGATTCATGTGAGCATTGCCTTTATGGCTTCTCGGCTGAGGCAATCAGTACACCTGTGCATGTCATCAATAGATCACCTTCTAGTGGTTTGGATTTTCAAGTTGTAGAGGAGATATGGACTGGGAAACCTCCGTCTTATGCACATCTACGTGTCTTTGGATGTGAGACATTCTAGCATGCGCCCAAGGACAAGCGAACTAAGTTGGATCCTAAGAGTGTCAAATGCATTTTTCTTGGCTATGGAGATGCAGGCGAGATGGGTTACAGCCTCTGGGATCCGCAGGCGCGGAAAGTCAACTGCAGCCATGATGTAGTCTTCCATGAAGACAAAATGCATAGGCAGCTTGAGAAGGTGGTAGAGATACATAGGGTTATATTCCAGGAGGAGTCACTTGCTCTTGCACAGCTAGTTGGATAGCCTGCAACAGTAGTTGGTACACATGGCCAGGTGTTGCGCAGGATGCTAGACATGCAACAGAGCCTGCAGTGAGACGGTCTACTAGAGCTAGACATCCACCTGATCGATTTGAGCCCTCGATGCATTATGTCTTGGTTACAGATAAAGAAGAGCCTCTCACCTATGATGAGGCTATGTGCAAGGGTGATAGTCACTCCTGGGAGAGGGCTATTCAGTCTGAGATGGACTTCCCGTATAAGAATATGACTTGGGATTTGGTTGCATTGCCTTAGGGCAAGAAGGCTTTGCCATGCAAATGGGTGTACAAGTTGAAAAAGTACCCTTAGAAACCCCAAGCCAGCTTATAAGGCAAGACTTTTGCTAAGGGTTTTAAACAGGAGCACAAAGTTGACTTTGATGAATTTTTTTCTCCTATGGTCAAGATGACCACCCTACACTTGGTTTTGGCCTTAGTCACTCAGTTTGACTTGGACATGTATCAGATGGATGTCAAGACTGCATTCTTGTATGGGGATTTTCATGATGAAATATACATGGAGCAGCATAAGGGCTTTGCAAAACCTGGCAGAGAGCACCTAATGTGAAAATTGAAGAAAAGTCTTTATGGCTTGAAAGAAGCACCTAGGGAGTGGTATCATAAGTTTGATGCCTTTATGGAATCACAGAGCTACAACAGGAGTGCTATGGATCCGTGTCTTGACATAAGAAAGCCCATGATGGCTTATTGCTTATTTTGGTACTTTATGTGGATGATATGCTGATAGCAGGGAAAGCTCATGATGAGTTGGATGCTCTTAAATCTCAACTGAAGAAAAGCTTTGAGATGAAGGATTTGGGATAGGCCTCTCACATTCTTAGTATACGCATTAAGCGTGACACGCATCAGGGACTACTCTACCTCTCACAGAGGGAATACATTCATAAAGTCCTTGAGCGTTTTCGCATGCAGGACGTGAAGCCTATTGGTTGTCCATTATCTTCTTATGTAAAGGTCTCACAGGCCAATTGTCTGCAGATAGATGAGTAGAGGATCGAGATGGCCAAGTTCCCTTATGCTTCAGTTGTAGGCAGTTTGATGTATGCCATGATAGCCACTCGTCTAGATACTGCCTTTGTAGTTGGTATTGTGGTACGCTATATGGCTACACCTGGCAAGAAACATTGGGATGCCGTGAAGGGTATCACGAGATACCTGAAAGGCACAGCAGATATGTGTATTTGCTATGGCAGCCAAGATATAAGAGTTGTGGGGTACGTAGACTCTGATTATGTAGGACATGCAGATAGTAGAAAGTCCACTTCTGGCTATGTATTCACCTATACTGAAGGTGTTGTCTCTTGGATGTCCTGGGTTTAGAAGTGTACGACTCTCTCTACCACTGAGGCCAAGTATATTGCACCCACTGAGGCTTGCAAGAAGGCCATATGGTTGGGCCGTTTGGTTCATGACCTTGGGATTGATACTATACCTACGCTGCATTTGGATTCTATAAGTGCTATTCAACTACCCAAGAATCCGATCTTCCATGCGAAGACGAAACACATTGAGGTGAGGTATCACTTCATATGTGGGGCCATGGAGGACGATTCTATTGACCTTGTCAAGATCTCCACCACCACTCACAAAAATCCTACAGATCTGCTCATGAAACACCTCACTACTGAGCACTTTGCCTTCCTCATGAGATTGATGGACATTGGATGAGATGATATTTTTCCTCATCCTGTTGTACATGTGTACATTGTATTGTCTTTTCTTTTTCTTTTCACTCCTCACTAGGGCAGATTCATCTTTAAGTGGGAGGTTGTTGGGAGTAAAGGCACCTCGGCCTCTAGTTGCCTATGTATTACTATATTGATCGTACCCACCACATTGCACATTGCAGGTGGCGAGTGCCTGTCACCGTCACTTTATTCTTTATTCTTATAGTGACAGTTTGGATAAAGGAAGGCTCAGTCACACATTGTGACTCTTGGAGTTCCCATTTAGTCTCTCTCTCTTTCTTGATCTTGCTCTCCCACCATATCTCTTCCAAGCAAGCTTCGATCCTTCTCACCTTTCATGAAGTTACCGAAGAGTTACCGAAAGACAAATAGAATCAAGAATATAACTCTATCATTGAGAGCTTATATTCTCTTTTTGCTACAAGGATATATTTCCAACACTAAATTTTACCTATAAACTAAGATTCATAGAAATTTATGTTGGGGGTAAATGTGCTTGTACCTAACTGCCCGTGAATTCATTACACTGGTAGTACTTGCACACTTACGCATTCCAAGTGACAGGCATCCATCATTGTCACTTTATTCTTTATTTTTTCAGCGATATTTTGAATGAGGAAAGGCTAGTCACACATTGTGACTGTTGAAGTTTCCACATATAGTGTCTCTCTCTCTTGTTCTCTTGCTCCATTGGCCATAGCTCTTTCTTTCCTTTTGTTGGGGTAAAAGGCCCTTGGGCATGCCCGTGTACAGTGACCGCCCATATTCTTTATTCATATATATATGAAAGTCCAATAAGGCTATTATAACATCGTTGACAACACCTACATTATGTGTACTCTTCTCTCCCGCATCTCCTACATCCCTTTCAACTAGTATCAGAGCAAGTCCTTCACAAGTGTTTCCCAGCCTTCCCTGGCATCTACACGAGGTATGAGAGCTTGCTTCTCACTCAGTTCTTAGCCATTCTTTGACGTGAACAGCAGGGTCTCATGAAGAGGCAATCATAGCTTCCATCATTGAAGCTTGTTCTCTTCACCTCTTGCTTGGACTCATCCTAGGATTGTGTAGGCCTATTGTAGGCCTTCATTGGGCTCTTGCTTATCCCCTACCCACCCTGATTTGGCCCCTCAAGTACAGCAGCATGCTCACGTTTTATTTGCGCCTGTTTGCAAAAATGGCTCAAAAATCACTCTTTTTGTCATATCTCGGGCATTTGAAACTCGAATCAGGCAAGGTAAGAGTCTAAATTGGGATTTTGGCACGCTCTGAACGCGATGGTGATGTCGAATTTGCCAAATTCTGATGACAGAATATTCTACAATAGATTTTAGGTCTGAGATAGCATGTATTTGTATGCCTATGGCTTATGTGATGCTTCTACTAATGTCTATTGATACCGAATCACTTGTGGATGTTATGCCTCTTATGTGAGAAGCATTTGGAGCTAATTTAGCTTAGCCATTCACTCTTTTGAGTAGTCCTAGATATGTCCAAAACAGGGCAGACACATGTTACTTCAATTTTATGCTTACAAGTCTTGGCATTTGATGCCTGGTTGGTACCTATACATACGAGAATGTATGCCTATGGTTTGCCTATGGATTTGAGCTTGGATTGAGCACTGATTTTCTCAGTTTACAAAGGTTATATGCTGTTGGAAACTTTAGGGCTAAAGCTATTTATGCTACAGTTGGGTTATGCCTATTGGTCATGGGGTGCTCCCGGCTACTCGGTATGATGTCATGATGTATTTGGACTATGCTACATGTCTTGTTTATCCTCCGAAATGCTTTTGAGCTGAGATTAGAGCTCGATTTGGGTTTGACTGTCACTTCTTTGTAGTTGGCATTTCATCTATGACATGGTTTATGCCTAGGCTACCTAGTACGGGTTATGATATCTTGGTGAATTCTTTATGCTTTGGCTGTAGATGGCAGTTTTTTTAGCTCATCTCGACATTCATTTGAGTATTCCCTTGAGAAGTTAGACATTGACTTGGATTTTTCCGTTACGACTTGGATTTTTCCATTGGGACCTTGGATGCTATATGGGATTTGATGCTTTGATTATGGATCTTGGCTATTACTTGGATGCACTTATAGGTATTGAGCAGTGACTACTCCCTTGTTTTGGAAGTTGCCTATTGAGCTGTGATTGCTCGTTTGCATTTGATATGCGGGATACTTACTGATCAGTGGACTTGGATAGTGCTTGGATTTACAGTTATGGCCGTCCTGCTTCTCTATTGTATGGCATCTATACTATTTGGGTTGCTATTGCCCGTGTATGTCAGGGTGCAATTGATCTTTATGGCCACCTGTGTATGCACATGGTCTACTGCTATGTATTTTACAGAGCCTCTTATCTGGATGCTTTTACACCGATATTTGGACTTTTATTGAAGCTTGATTCTTGCAGGTTTATTTGCCACCTGCTGTTCTTGGCTGGACATATATGTCAGTACATGGTATGAGACACTGCAAAGTTATGTATACTCCTATGTTCCGGGGATGCTTATGCATTTATGGCTCCAAGGCATGCTTATGCTTTTATGGCTGCGAGCTATAGTGGTTGGATATGTCATGCTTTTGTCTGCTAAGCTTGTCCGTGCGGGAGCTTTTGCATCCATGGTTGATGCCTTTATGTTCTCCCCTTCTAGTTTGGATGAGTCCCATTTGCAGTATGCTATGACGACTTCCAGCTCTTCTAGTCATGCAGACAGACCTCTTGATGAGCCTGTTCTCTCTAATGAGAGTTCCCCTTATTCTTTGAGCCCCATGGATGTATTGGACAGCCCTACTCATGCTATTCCAGAGTAGTTGTCCTCTTCTACAGGTTTTACAGGTTCTATTTACTTTCATTGTGGAAAGATAGGGCATGTGAATTGTAAATGCTTCAAGTGGATTAGAGAGCAGAAAAGATTGTGCCGCACTAGACATGAGAGCAAAGTCAATGATACAGTAGGTGAGACCATTGTTGATAGTGGTATGGTGCATGTAGTTACCCATGATGATATAGCTGAGCCTAGACTCCTGGCATCGTATTATCCTATAGATTACTTACTCAGTCATACGGCCTATACCTTTGATTGGCTTTTAGATAGTATGGCATCTTGTCATGTTACTTTGCATAGAGCTTGGTTCTCTTCTTACAGGGAGGTTGACGGATGTATTTCTTTGGGCCTTGAGCAGGATTGTCATGTTATTGATATAGGGGATATACACTTGGCTTTGCCAAATGGGTCTTCTCTTATGCTCCGTGATGTCTTGCATATACCATATACCTACACTCAGTAAGAGCTTGATCTCTATCAGTCAGTTACATGGTGCAAGATATTATGTCTCTCTTGGGGATACTACATGGAAAATCCGTCGTCGTGGTTGCTTGGTATTGGCCAAAGGTGCTAGAGATGGTAGTGATTATATAGTGCATGTCTCTCATATGGGAGGTTCTATGGTTACAGTTACGCAGATACCACATACATTGTTATGACATTGTCGCCTAGGCCATGTACGACACATTGAGATGGATGCTTTATGTGATATGGGCTTATCGCCTGCTCTTCCCCATGCTACTTGCCCTCATTGTACTCATGGTCCGTGTAGAGCCTCTTTGGCTTATGGCGATCGTGTGAGGCATGCTCCTCTAGATCTAGTCCATGTTGCAGTATGTGGACCTATGCCTTCCCAGTCACTTGTTGGTGGAGCGTCGTATTTTGTGATCTTCATGGATCATGCTACCCACCGTGTTTGGGCTTATCCTTTGGTACAGATTGGGGATGTTGTTACTATGATTGACAGGTTTATGGATTCTGCTCTAGTAGCACGCCTAGATGCTTGCAAATGGATTATGGGAGTCATGCTATCTCCCCCAGCTTACGGATCTCTTGTTAGCAATATAACATTGATTTCTTATGCCCATGGTATTATGGGATTGCTCATGGCATGTGCCTAAATTTACAGGCAAAGGTTCCTTTTATGCTTACCATAACTAGGTTGTCTTATGGCTTTTGGAGTGAGGCCCTTATGACGGCAGTCTTCTTGGTTAATCGGACATCGTGTTTCTCTTTGGACGTTATTACTCCGCATGAGGCATGGAGTAGCATGAGACCCTTCTATGATAACTTGAGGATGTTTGGCTGCCAGGCATCTGTCAGTATACCACATGAGCCTATGTCCCGTAGATACATACTCCTTGGTTATAGAGATGGTGACTTTATGGCTTACAAGTTTTGGGATTTAGATGCCCAACAAGTTCTACACAGCCATCATGCTGTCTTTTATGAGACGCAAACACCTCTCAGGCCTCTTGATGCGCGTTTAGTGCGCTTTATGGCTGATTCTACAGTCGTATGTCAGTTTTTTGCTTTGCTGAGGCCGCATACTGTCTTGAGACCCCGTTTGACTTGTGTCCGGGATGCTGTTCCTCTTTTGATAATTGACCTTGGAGAGTCTATATGCTCTATGTTGTCTTTTATGTGTTACACTAATGCTATGCGTCACTCTGATGCTTTATAGTCGTGCACTTATGAGTTGTGTTGCTTGCTTCATGGGAAGTAGTTTTATGGATTGTTCTATTGTCTAGAGCTATGGGATCACTTATCTCATGGATGTCATGGACACAGGGATGCTTGACTCCTCTTGTGAGGAAGTTCCCGCCACTTATTGCATAGCTCGCTTTCCGATTGGGCATTGGGTGAGATGTCATGATTCATTACCCTGTCTCTTTTCTTTTATTTTGTTTTTTCACTCCCTCGCCCATTGGTCTTTTAGTGGGAGATTTTTGGGGTAAAAGGCCCTTAGGCCTGCCCGTGTATAGTGACTGCCCATATCCTTTAGTCATATATATATATATATATATATATGAAAGTGTAATAAGGCTGTTATAACATCGTTAGCACGGAGAAGATGATATCCAAGGATATAAAGGATGAAGAAAGGGAGAGTTATGCAAGTGTTCTCAAGAAGCATGCATCATTGTTTATTTCTGATTATACTCACATTACAGGTGTCACTGCAATGAAGCATCACATCCAACTCAAAGAAACTCCAGATCCCCTATTGCCCAATCTTGCCTAGCTCCGATGCCCATAAGCCAAGGTCTCCCTACGATGAGGGGATATCCTTCTCCCTTTACTGGCATCACATAAACATCCACTACTGCAGTGATTCCAAAAACAGAAACTCTCAAAGCTTTCACTACACCCACACATGTGACCGCATCATTGTTGGCCATCTTTGCCCTAAGGGTTGAGGATTCCATTACTTCTAAGCTTAATTGATGCATAAGATTTTCTGTCATGACACAAACCTCTGCTCCACTATCGATGTATGTTTTTCGAATCCGTTGACCTTTGATTTGAGCCTCCACTAAATGCACTATATCTTTGAGGCCATATGCCTTGATTGCACTAACCATTTTACCTTGCCTTGCCCTTATGCTTACCAGTTTTGACCATTGTCTTCCAACTTGAAGAGTGGGCATCAAGAGAACCTTGAACTATCTTTCAACTGGTATTAGAGCCAACCATTCGAGAAGCCTCTTTATCCTTTGCTTTGGCCTAGATTCAAAGCTTCAACTCAAGGTTTCATAGCAACTATTATTTCTTCCTCTCAAGGTATACACTAAGTCTTTCCTTCTTTGGGCTCATTCTAGCTTGCTCCATGCTTGTTGAGAAGCTTCCCAAGTCTTAAATTATCCTTGTTGAGTGCTTATTGAGCCAAGAAGCAATCATTTTATCCATTTTGAGTGGATATAGAGCATGATGTATAAGTCATGGTGGACAACTATGATAAGTTAATAGTACTATTGTATTTTGGCCATAACGTTTGCATACAATATCAGATTTAGGTGTTCTATAGCTAAAAATAAAGAGTGCAACAAGAGCTACAAATCTAGGCACTCGTAAAGTTGATTTTGTGCATTTTTTGGCTTCTTCTTTACAAAAAAATAAAGAGGTTTTAGTTTGGATAGCAAATTGTAGATTTCATAATGTATGTTTGATACTTTGAGAATGCTATTTTGGTGCCTAAATGATATGGGTATGTTTTTGGGACTAATTTAAGCTTGAAATAGCTCAAATTTCACTATCATTTTGGTGTTATAATAACAGGAAAGTAAACATTTATCAGTAAAAATCTTATTCCAAATGCTCATCAATGTTTTACGCAATACTCAGTGGATATACCGCTTTTGTCTAATGAAAAATGTGCTTTGCCATACAAGTGGATGTACAAGTTGAAAAGTACCCCTAGATATCCCAAGCCAACCTATAAGACCAATTTGGTTGCTAAGGGTTTTAAGCAAGAGCATGGTATTATTGACTTCGATGAAGTCCTATCCTATCATCAAGTTGACTATCCATTACTTGGTTTTAGCTTTGGTTACACAACTCAATCTGGATCTCTATTAGATGGGTGTCAAGATGGCTTTCTTACATGGGGACTTGTATGATGAGATTTATATGTAGCAGCCTCATGGCTTTGAAAAAAAAGATAAGAAGCACCTAATGTGCAAGTTGAGAAAGAGCATTTACAGCGTTAAGCAGACACATAGAGAATGATATCACAAGTTTAATGCCTTCATGCACTCACAAGGATATACTTGCAATGATATGGGTCTGTGTGTATACACGAAGAAGACCCATTATGGTAGTCACATGATTTTAGTACTCTATGTGGATGATATATTGATTGCTACGAATACTCGTGATTATTGGGATGCCTTGAAAGAACAACTCAAGAAGAGCTTTGAGATGAATGATATGGGACATGCCTCACATATTCTTGGGATACACATAACATGTGATCACTCTAAGGGGATCCTTTACTTGTCGCATAAGATGTAAATCCAGAAGGTCCTTGAGCTATTTCATATGTAGGATGTTAAGCCGATTGGATGTTCTTTACCTTCTCATGGGAAGCTACACTCTTAAGAGATGAGACATGCGTAAGTAAAATTGACTTGTCTCAATTTATAGGGTGATAGTTTCAATTGTGTGGCTTCGATTCTTAACTTCTATGTTGAAAAAGTAGGGGCTTTACACAATTGACTCCACAAAGTAAATGTATGTGGATAGTCCGACTCAATATGCTCTAAAAATGAGAGTTGTTGTTTGACTCCACAAAGTAAATATATGAGGATGATTTTAATTGGCCAACTCGTAGTTATTTCCTTCACGGCCATAGTCTCCATCTCCAGGAAGAGTGTTTCTCTCGCCTCTAAAAGAGCTTTATGGATGCTCATAGTAGGGGTTCACAATTATTGTGAACGTTCTCTTCTCAAGCGATAACTCCCTTGCGCAAGTTGTTTGTTGACGTGCGTGGGGCATGGCTCTTGATTCTTACATAACTTGGACGAGTAGACTTTCGTGTGGCATGGCTCTTAAAATTTGTTAGGCAGGCGAGGGAAATACGAGGATTGGGGACGAGAGAGAGAATCTTGCCGTTCATCACGAGCGAGTGCGTTTGGGTTTGGGAGGAGTAGGCCAACAAATTAAAGGGCCAACGACAATCTTGATATGAGAGACGAGAGACGAGAGACGAGAGAGACTGCAGAGCACGTAAAATGTGAGCGTCAATAAAAATGGACCGGCCGCCCGGATCCCGAGGGAGGGCCAGGATAGGTGAGAGACTCGAGAGCGCCTAATTATTATTTGTTTATAGCCAAAGGAACCAATTTTATTTTATTTTTTTAATAAATTTGCATGGCCGGCCTTCTCGGAACGGGGGGCCGTCACGTAGCCCTTTGGGGTAGATTCCGTTTTTCCCTTTTGGGGCTAGATCCCGTTTCAAGTCAACCCCCCGAGGTGGGCCCCCTCTCTCTCTCTCTCTCTCTCTCTCTCATCATCGCTGGCCCCGGCCCCCCATCATCACTCTCGCTTCTGGCCTATAAAGGCTACTCTCTCTCTCTCTCTCTCTCATCATCATCGTCACCATGCGTTGACGCGGCGCCCCTCCCCCCAGTCAATAATAATGACCGCCATTATATATGGCATGTGCCCTCCCATCCCCTATATAATATTCATGTATCTTTTCTTACCCCCCCTCCACCTCCATCGTCATCATTCATCCACCCCCCTTTCCCATCATCCCTAGTGGAGAAGGAAAATATTTCGATCATGTTTCAAATTTGAAAGTTATTATAATCCACCCCTCCCCCCAAAAAAAAAAGAATAGGTTTCAAATTTCACAATGAATTTTAGCAAACTTTTGTAACAAGAAATTTATTTTGTCATTTAGAGAATTTCAGCAAACTTTTGTAATAAGAAATGTAGACATATTTTGTTGTTTTCTAAATTCTCATTACAAAAGTTTGCTAAAAAGCTATTCTAATTTGTTCTTGGGACAACTTTCTTAGAATACCCTTCAAATTTAAACATGACCAAAATAGCCCTCATTTTTGGTCAAGATCCCCTCAATATACAAAATGCCCCTCAAATAGACAATTTGGTGAGAAAGCTTGAAATTAGAAGAATGCTCCTCAATTTTGTCAAGTTCTTGATATACCCCTCACAATTTTACGAAAATTGTTTAGTGTATTATATTTTGCAACAAGTTTCTATGAGGATCGTTGTGTTTCTGAAATACAAGACGATAGAATGAGATATAAGAGTTGACAAAATATAATACAAGATAGTTACATTATAAATTGCACAAATGAGATATAAGAGCTAATGATTTGTGGAGACAAATGTCACTACTCTTAACCTCATTCAATGATGATTATTGTTTAAGACACTCAAAGGTAGGTTGTCAATACATGAAAAAGAAGGACCTTGAAAAAGTCCAAATTTACTTGGAAAAATGCACATATAGGTGTATTTTGATCATTTTTTAAAGTTGAGAGGTATTTGGGAATTTCCACAAACTAGATGGGCATTTTGGTGAACTTTTCATACTCCTATAATCTTAATGGTTTCTATAGATTAACATTTCTACATATTTATATTTCAATAACAAGTGTATAAATCAACTAAATATGTCATTCAACATGCAGATGGTTTTTAAATGTATAGATATGCAAAATTGCCTTCACTAGCCTTTGTGAACTCCAATCTTAGCTACTCTTTATTGGGTCCACACTAATTTGTGCAACTAAATTGCTAGGGTAAAGGGCTTGGTCAAGTAATAGGGGCCAATACTATGAAACTCATAATGGGGCCCTATTATGTAACACTTTGCACCTTTATGTATACAAGTAGAAGGGTGGAGTGGTTAATTAGAAATGAACATGGCTAGTCTCTTCAAGAAGAGGCAGAAGTTCAAGCATTGTTGCATCGCTCCTACGTACCTTTACTAATATAGACCCATGTTTTTGTAGATGAGTAGTACTAGATCTTTTGCATGTGATATTGAAACTCATAATCCACATAGCATGATTGCCCATCACATAGCAAGAAAATTGTTTTGCCATTTCCATTGACTTGGAGCACACAAAATCAACTATGTGAGATTGATGGAATTTACTCTGAGTGAGTAGATTGATGCACATCAAGTAGATAGATCATTGGCTTCTCTACCCTAGATGCAAGAAAACTATCATCCACCTACTCATTTCTCAATAAACAAATCCTGAGCTTCCTTCAAGGTATGATGTTTGCCCTTCAACCCTTTACACTGAGTCTCCTTTGAGTTGGAAAGATGTTCCTTTAGGAGAATACAATTGCCTTCCCCTTGTGGCCTGGACTTGTAGTAGAAATGTGTATTTGTTAAACATCTGGATAAAAATGAATTATTTGGTTTTTGATAGTAGGCAAGTTGAGGAGCTCTCTAGATTGAAATGTGTATACTTTCTCTCAATTCTTAGTGCTCACACATGTGATAGAAAAAAGGGAAGTCGTGTTGATTCAAGAGGACCTAAGAAAACAAAAAATAATAATTCTTACGGGTAGTAAGAAAGGGGCATTGACTAACATTTTAATGCAATTTGAAGAGCACTAATAACTGCCTATTAGAATATTACTGAACATGGACTTTTTTCTTTATTTTGGAAGTGGGAACACCACTTATATATGTAGTAGAAGGTACTTAAAAATATTAGTAAATAATTGTGCATAAAAATAATAAAGAGATCCTCTCCTTACAACATGTAAAATCTCTCTCTTTTAATGGATTGTCCTACATCATTGCTTGACAAAAAGTGAACTTGATAGGAAAGACGTCAATCAAATTGTAGGACTTGATCCCCATAGCTTATATTACTAAATCCCTCCCTCCCTTCAATAGTGTATTTTTGAAAAACATCTCTAGAAGCTTATATAAGAACTTCAACTTGGATGATTTGTAGGCCTTTTTCCTAGTTTTGTAGCCATTTTTATCATATTATAAATAGATCACACCAGAATTTATACTTGAAAACGTTCTTGAAAAATTTCAAGATTTTATTTTTTAATTTAACAATTCACTTTGATGCTAAACCTTAGGTTTTTCTATTGCCCCACTCCCCTAGATTTTTTTTTGAACTATGTACCTACCAAGGAGGAACTTGAAAATGTTAACTAGTTATATTGTTGCTCTTATAAAATTTTGCCAAATGCATATATTCTCATAAGAGAATAATTTCCCTCCTCTATTGCTTTAACAAGAATTTGAGCCAACTTTGGATGGAGCAAACATGTATTTTCCTAAAACTTACTTAGGCTAGCTTCTAAATGTGAAGGTAGCTTACAACTTTATTTTGAAGGGTACAATGTACAAAATCTTCAACTATAAACTATAATTTTTAGAGGGGTTGTATGAAAGAATTCTAGTAAAAGCTTTATCCTTTTTTGAATATTGTACATATTCTTGAGTATTTTCATTTAATTTCTTTGTTCAAATTTAACAAATTGCATATGGATTTTCTTTTTGAAAGTAATCATTAGTTTTCTCTTGTTGGGATGGCTAAAGACCCCTTTCAAGGATGTTGCAACCTTCAAATTTGAGGATTGGATTAATGTGACACTTCTCACTATTGCTAAGAATAGTTTCACTCAAGGTTCCATTTTCAAATGTATCAAGTGGCTCCTTGGTTGTTGAAACTTTACCACCATCTATAGTAGGTATTGTATTTTATATGATGTATTCTACAAATAGGTTATTTTCTTCATAGTTAAAGGATAAAACTCCTACATGACTTCCTTATCCACTACTTTTGCAACGTCCATGGCAATATGTGAAGCTAACATGAAATAACCAATTTATTTCTACCAATGGGGATGATAGAGTTTGCATCCTCATTTGGAACTATTCTAACATTCCTACATGCAAGTAAACAATGCTAATAAAAACTATTATTACACCTCAATTTTTGGGGTGATTCAACTAGGTAACTACTATTTACACATACAAACAACTCAAATCTCAATTTTCTAACTAAATAGGATGTCTAATAGTAGCTAGCATTTTCTCTTTTCAATTCAAATATTTACACTACAAATAAGGTTATGTAGCTCTAATACAAGAGTTCATACAATAGTTGAGAGAATTGTCCCCCAAACTTACTCAACTTCCATTGAGGAATGCTTCTAAATCTTAAGCATTGATGTTTGTTCTTAGGTGCACAACACTATAAACAAAATTAGAAAATTGAAAACCTAATCTAGGATGAAGTTGTAGGCCTTCCTTTTGAGGCCCATTATGTTGTTCAAGGATACTCTATACGATATATTAAGAGGGAGTAGGGGCAAGTGTCCCATGGCAAGCTCCCCCATGCAATTCACACTATCACACACACATTGCACATGACTCACCTACTCGTTGGACTCAAGGACCCCAACCACCCATTGGTTGCAAATCACTGACCGCCAACCTACCCAAGGTGTTGCAAATTGCCACCCAACCCCAATGTGAACCCCTGTTATTCTTGTTTACATAATATTACAAACATTGATATTGTATATGTTATATTATATGAATGCTTATAATATATAGAATGTATATTAATGTTATATGTTATCAACATTAATATTATATATATTATTAATAACATCCATACACACACATACTTATAATATATTATAGTATTATATATTAATTTTAATTATGCTAAGTTTAATATTAATGTAATAAACATTAACATAGTTAATTATTCATGTTAATAATATTTATAAGGAGGGATGTGTGTGCATGGGTATAAACATGATTGTTATTTTTATATAGTATATATTAATTATGTTACAAATATTAATATTATAATTATGTTATTACTATGATATATATTATATTATGTAATAAAATCTACACAAATTATATAACTAATATTATAATTATTTTTGTAATACCATTATGGATTATGAATAAATAAACACACACTCTTTGTGTGTGTGTGTGTGCGTGCGCGTGCATGCGCGTGTGCGCGTGCATGTGCGCGTGTGTGTGCATGTGTGTGTGTATGCATGCATGTGCATGTGAAGTTCAATGTTTTCTTTCTTATCTTGACATACTTTAATCTTTATAATGGTGCAAAGCGCTAGCCAACTATCGCCTTCTAATGAACAACTAGTTGGTCATTAATGCTTAGTAAGTCTCATACTAAGGGTCCTTACACACCCAATTAACCTTTGAAGAGTGTCATTCCACCACTCACATAAAAAATTATGATGGAAGCCACATTGATCATAGACAAGCCACAACATGTGTGATGTTGCATAAAAAGACAAAGAAGTGCATTCACACAAGGAAAACACTGGAGTGAAGCACCAAGAGAATCTAGGTGCAAAGTGCCTAGTCTTTATTAGCCCCATGTGAAGGCTTTTCATGGTGATTATCATGAGTTTTAGTCCCCCAAATGTTTAAAAGTGCTTTCTCATTGCTAGTTTGCATCAATCAACCAAAATGGAGATTATGAAACTAATGTTGCTAGAAAAATTACTTGCCCTTCTTAGGATACATAGTTCTTACCAAGGTTTAGAATATAGAATAGAAGCTTTGATGATTTCAACAACCACTTGCTAATATGGTGATCTACATAAATGGAGTGCAAAAGCCAAATGCTTTTCATTCTAATAAAAGTTGCTAGCACATAAAATCTAAAATGAAATGTACAAATGCAATTTCCAAGTGCAAGACTCAAAAATTGATAACTAAATTAAAAAACAATCACTACATGAACCCCTCTCATGCTTCTAAAGAGTTAATGGCTAGAATTTTATGGCTCTACGTTTTTTAATGCAACATACAAATTAAACCTCCAAGCACATGAATCCTAAGTCAAAGTGAAATGGCAAAACTATAAAACAATTACTTGCATGAATCATCTTGCATGTTTTTGGGGAGGTAGAACTGGAATTTTACTTTCTAAAGGGGCATAAGCTTTCATCAAAATCATTGGGAATCGAGCCCATTCTATATTTCTAGTAATAAAGTAAATTAAGCAAAAACCATGTTACTTCTCATAAAATTGTCATTTCACAAATACTTGAAACTTTCTCCAAACTATTCTCAAGTGGCCATCTAGAATTCAAGCTTGATTTGATATGAACCAAGGGCCACCTTTAAGCAAGCCAAATATTTCTAAGCTTTTATTGTCATGGATATTTCAGCCACATTTTGACAAAATAAAAGTTCCAAAGTATGAGCACAACATTGAAGTTTAAGCAACCAAAAAGATTCTACTATGTTTAATGTAGAAAAGTTGAAATAAGCTCAATCCAAGCTAGCTTGGCTTAGCCACTCACATGTAGAGTGCATATTAGTTTTTCAATTGTCATTATTAGAGCTTTTTTGCACATATAGGTTTGAGATTTTGATTAGCTCACCCAACATCTTTTTTCAATGAAAGCTTATTATATTATCAAAACATGAATTTCCTTGTGCCAGTCCACTTGTACCATGACCCTTAGATTGAAAGGCTAGAAATAAACCTCTTTCTTCACGCAAGATGGAAAACTTATGGATCTTGGTCAATATACAAGATTGACTTTCACCTTTGATGGTTGAGAAAACCTTTTCCTATTAGCACTCATCCCCATCATTCCATGCCATCCATTAAAAGTGATAGGTTTCTATCCACCGGTGTGTAAAAGCATCATCCATGTGCTTCACAACCACTTTGTCACTTCTCTCCTACCCTTTTCTTTTCCCCACTTATAGACAGCCCCACCATCACACTCCTTGGGCCTCCTCCCTCTCTGTCTCTCCTCTCCTCGTTGACATCTATCCCTATTTTTATCTCACCCTCTTTGCATTTTCCTTGTGTATCTCCCCGTTGACATCCCTCCCTCCCCTTTCAACTTTCCACCATCTCTCCACTTTACTCTATTACCAAAAGCCAACAAACATGTCCTTCAAAGGTGAGGGGAATCTCACAAGCCTTTCTTCCTTTTTAATAACATTGCACCTAGAGCACGAGGAAAAAATAAAGTGCATATGTCAAAAGTTATTCAAAGTGGCCAACAAGGGTCATGTTGTTGTTTATCCCAAGGTAAAGCAAACCAAAAGCCTAAGAAAACCTAACCAATATGAAAGAAACATACATTCATGCACATGTGCACACACCCAACCTGCATTGAGTTGTGTAGACCATTCACATGAATTTTTTTCCATCCACACAAGATCTTCCACTTTCTTAGTGCAACCACCATAGAGTACAATAATACATTTTCATGAACTATTGCTGGATGTAATACCATGAGAGGAGATATTATCTTAGTTCTGTTTATAAACCTTCTAAGAAATTAAACTCAATCAAAGCTTTATCACCCTAATTATTTGAGGTACAACTTTCTTCACATACGTTTTGTGAGTGTGCATATATATATGTATAAGTGTGTGTGTGTGTGTGTGTGTGTGTGTGTGTGTGTGTGTGTGTGTGTGTGTGTGTGTGTGTGTGTGTGTGTGTGTGTGTGTGTGTGTGTGTGTGTGTGTGTGTGTGTGTGTGTGTGTGTGTGTGTGTGTGTGTGTGTGTGTGTGTGTGTGTGTGTGTGTGTGTGTGTGTGTGTGTGTGTGTGTGTGTGTGTGTGTGTGTGTGTGTGTGTGTGTGTGTGTGTGTGTGTGTGTGTGTGTGTGTGTGTGTGTGTGTGTGTGTGTGTGTGTGTGTGTGTGTGTGTGTGTGTGTGTGTGTGTGTGTGTGTGTGTGTGTGTGTGTGTGTGTGTGTGTGTACATATATATTTATAGACATTCTAAGAAATTAAACTCAATCAAAGCTTTATCACCCTAATTATTTGAGGTACAACTTTCTTCACATACGTTTTGTGAGTGTGCATATATATATATATATATGTATAAGTGTGAGTGTGTGTGTGTGTGTACATATATATATGTATATATACATACATACATACACACACACACACACACTCTCTCTCTCTCTCTCTCTCTCTCTCTCTCTCTCTCTCTCTCTCTCTCTCTCTCTCTCCCTCCCTCCCTCCCTCCCTCCCTCCCTCCCTCCCTCCCTCCCTCTCTCTCTCTCTCTCTCTCTCTCTCTCTCTCTCTCTCTCTCTCTCTCTCTCTCTCTCTCTCTCTCTCTCTCTCTCTCTCTCTCTCTCTCTCTCTCTCTCTCTCTCTCAAGGTGCATGTGTGTATGTGTATGCATGTATATATAGATATCCAATGCCTATGTTTTTTATAAACATATGTGTTGTGTATATATGTACACATGGGTGTCCCACCCCTCCCCCCAAACACAAACACACATGTATATACATACACACACGTACATGTGCATGTATACATGTATGTCTGCATATGCACAACATAAAATATGCATGTATGTAGCCAAAGAGAGTGTACAACTATATACATACATACATGTATGCACCATACAGTTATTTATTGTGTATGCATATGCATCTATATACGCCATGTCATTACTTATTGTATGTGTGTTTATATATGCATACATATTATGTATCTTTGCATGTGCATGCATGCGTGTATTTATGTATACATATATCATGCATCCATGCAAGCATGGATGAACATATGCTTGTATGCATGCTTGTGTGTATTCATGTATACATATAATGCATCCATACATCCATGCATGCATGCATGTATGTGTATACATGTATATATGCATAAAGATATATGTATATAGGTATGAGTGTGCAGACACACACGCAAAGAGAGAGAGAGAGAGAGAGAGAGAGAGAGAGAGAGAGAGAGAGAGAGAGAGAGAGAGAATGTAACAAATAGTTAGCCCTTCAACTCTTGTTATGTCTTTAATAATTTTTCATAATCTTGTACTTTTGATTGATGAACTTGCTCTTAACTTTTTGGAACTATAAAAATTGAGTATAATTTTGATCAATGTAATTGAGTGATTAATGATATCAATGTTTAAGATTTAGCATCTTTGAAAGTTTGATGGTTGTCATTCAACACACAACCCTTCTTGCTAGTTGCCTAGCTATGTGTTACAAGAGACTTATCCATCAAAGCCACTTGATCCATCCCTTTAGAGGTGGAGTCCCCTATAAGGCACATCAATATGCTATCCCTAAATTCATTTATTACCATTGAGAAGATAATCCTAATTGCTAGCACTATATAGGGTATGGGCACCCAATATTTGAGCAATTATAAGCAACAATGGAATTTCATCTTTTTTATCCAAGATTCACAGAACTTAATCTATTGAGTTAAAAGCTTGTCCCTTTCCCCCAACACCCCCAAAGAATAGAACAAGAGCCAAGAGTACAATGATAGGCATGGTATATAAATAAATCTAAGTTCATTTGCTTTAAGTTTAAATGTAGATATCCCAATATGAAAGAATGTACATTAGGTGAGTTTTTTATCCATAAACTTAGGTCATGAACTACGAAAGGCTATTATGCTATGCATACTTTATCACTTGATATTGACAATTAGCTTTTACATGTTTAAGAGTTAAGCTTCAAGTGGTACACCAAAGAAAAGATGCACAATAAGCTTCATACAAAGAAAAGTCTTCTTCCCAATATATCTTAAACCATAAGGAAGCTAATTTTTATGTATATCACACTAGACATAATCAACAATGTGGTCTTCATGGTATGCCTAAAGGGTAGTTAACCACAAACATCAACGATTCTTTGAAACAAAATGACATATTTTTCTCCAATGATGTAAAGATGATGTAGGACAATGTCGAAAACCCTTTTCATCTTCAATATTTTCAAATGGATGTCATATCTCTTTTTCATGAGTAAGGTGAATCATACTGTAGCCACTCACTTAAGCACATTATACATGAGATTCTTTTATTCTTGTTTTCTAAAGAGTGATGATCATATGAAGTTGGTGTTATGCAGAATCTTCATAAATGTAAATTAACACATTGTAGGTTCTAGTTATTGTGTTGATAAGCACATGCATTGTATGCAAGTAGGAGTTTAAACTATGAAATCTTGGTCATGAAAATGTGTACGAAGAAATAATTTGTGTACTATGTTTTGACTTACAATATTAAACAAATAGTGAATCATCGTTTAGGGGTATCCCATCAAACTTTTTCTAGCGTAAAGGACAAGGGAAAAAGCTTTAGGGGAGGTATCCAAGGTGTTTACTACTTCAATAATCTAGAGTATAGATTTTGTAGGTTTGCATCTTATTCTTCTTTTTCTAGGAAAGAAATAAAAAGTATGTGTGAACAAATGATTTTGTTGAACACAAAGTATTGCAAAGATTTTCAAGCATTTGACCAAAGTGATCTCAAAAGACGGATGAGCTAGTAAAAGAACTTGAAATAGTACTTGGAATCCTACCACCTATCCACTCAAATTATCTAAGTGATAAAGGAAAATTGACATAAACATGTACTTGATGATGTATCATACAATCAATACGTCATTCCTTTAGCATAAAAGCACCGGTACCAAGTGAAAATTGACTATAACTTTTAGAATAATGAGTACGCATTATGCATTATATTGAGTAGACTTTGAAATACAAATGTATGCTAAATAGCTGTGCCTTTTTACAAATTGAACGAGTCAATAATGTGAAACTATCCAAGTTGTAATGTGCATAACATGGTATTGATGATCCATTGTAACTAAAAATGTTGACACTTCAAACATTTTAGAACAATTGTATGCACTTAAACCATGTATTTGCCTCATGCTTGAGATTTACTTTCAAAATCTATATACTTGGATCATTCCTAATATAACATTGCATGTCATAATCAATGTCTTTGTCAACATATATACCATTAGGAACTCTTGATTGATTGTTTCAAGTCATGATCTATTTCATTGGACTTGGAAAGGGATACGTTCAACATCTAAGATGCTTACATTTATTCACTAAATTTGCAAGGCTATTCATGTGGTCTTCCTTTAAAATGTTGTTAACCCTCATAAGAGAAAGAATGTTGAAAGACAAGTTGGAAGAAAAATCAAACTGTAAAGGAGAAGTAAAGAGGACCAATCAAGGATGTTGAAATCTACTATTCTTTGAATCATGATAAATTTCAAAAGAGATCAAAATATCAATTTAGGAACTATCAACCTTTAGGGTGCTCATGAAATATGCTTGACTTATTACTCATGGTTAAAGATATTCTTTATGTTGTAAACACTTTTAATGAGAGTGAGGCTCACATCCAAGCAAATCATAAATTACTCTTGGAGATACTCTAGAAGACCCACAATGGATGAGAAGGTTGTGGGTAGTCTCTATTTACTTCTAAACTAATCATATCCACATACTAAGATGATATTTGCAAAGAAGAAGAGGACCACTAATGATCCAATGGTGAAGGGGAGGGTGCCCAACAAAAAAGCATAAACATTAAACCTAATATATGTAATGAGTCAAAGTGAATAGACAGCTCATTCTTGTGTGCCCCAACTTTGAATCTATACTCTCTTACATTCTTGTTTATCATCATATTACACCATTTCTTAAGAGTGATAGAGAGTGTGCATCACTATATGTGTGTATACATATGAATGAGAGACTAGTGAGGGTAAAGCTCATCTTCACCTCTTGGTCTCCATCTTTGCTTTCCCTCTTACTTCCATAGTTCAAAGGGTAAGGAATTGAGTGAGAGGTAGTGTTGCACTACAAGAGCTCAACATTTGGCCATTGGTGGACACAATACTTATTATTTCAAGGATATGATGCAATTAGTTATATAACTACCTCTCACATAGCCTACTTGCATATGAATCCTAACCATGAATCAAGATCTACCACTCACAAATAATAGAATGATTCAAACCTTGAGGGATAGTGAGTGACACCTTATTGGCCTTATTGTAGTCTTAATAACTTGATAAACAATGCTCCATGATGCACACGAGTTGCTCCAAACCCACATTCTCACTTTCATTCTTGCACAACGTTGTTTAAAAGAGATAGAGGTGAATTAGAGAAGAAAGAGAGCTTCTCATTGCACTCACACACTTACAATCAATTCACAACTCACCCTATAGGAATGGAGAGTAGGGGAGAAGAATTGTAGGGCTTTACTCATTATCCCTCACTCTCACAACATAATGAGGCAATAGAGTAGTAAGATAATAGGAAGAATGAGTTTGCGCACATATGAGTTGCCTTTTTCACTAGATCTCATTCATTTTGTACACAATTTCTAGGTTTTCTCACCCTCATGGACACCTACCCATTTCCATGGACCAGGACTAGTCATCTCAAGTTGTATGCATTACACATGACTTAAACCTTACCTCTAGTTCACATTTTAACTAATGCATCTTCTAACCTTATGGATTTATAAAAACTATTTACAAGTTGCACCTAGATCTTGGTCCTATATAACAAGTTAATTGTGCAATGCTTCTCAATTTTATATAAAAAAGTAATTGTATAATGCTTCTCATCACAAAATAATAGTACAATTATTTGTTGCATGTTGTAAATATAGTAACAAAGACATGAAATGTTGGGATAGCTACTGAAGAAGTCTTGATAGAGGAGGAATGATTGTTTTTGGTGTTGAAGGTCTCTTGTTGAAGATGGGGTAGATTATGCTGAAGTTAAGGGTGGTTGGTACATTGGCAGATGACCAATGAAGAAGTTGTGGCTCAAGGATGGAGAGATGATGGTGCTTGCTTGGAGATACTTGGTAGCATCACAGAAGAATAACACATAGATTGCGGAATGATAATGTAGTGGCCCACCAATATCCAAGAGTATTCAATGGATCCTTCACAAAACCTCCAAGTCAACTTAGGATCTTCCTAAGGGATGCTGTGAGATGAGTGCATATGCTATTCATATCCATGGATCTAGAGCTATGATAGCTATGGTGGACAAATATCATATTAGACATAAAACATGACAAAGATGAAAGATTATAACTCAAGTGAATTAGGTTCTAAGATAGACTAACTTGGACTCATAAACACAATCTTGAGTGACACAACCGCCAAGACCCATAGACCGCTTATTGTTCAAGCATTTCAAGCAAGCACTAATGGCTACCTCTCACATAGTCGACGCGCTATCTCCCTCTACGATTGTAGTGAGCTTACCATAATGCCCCATTGAGTTGCTTTCTCTCTCAAGCACTCGATAGCTCCACGATTTGTGATGCACGCTCAAGCATCCTCAAGCCTCTTCCTTCAAGCTCCCTCCTCCATAGCCATGCGTGAGACGAGAGAAGAGAAGAGGAGAGGAGAAGAAGAAGAGATGGTGGAGGGCTTCAGCTCCAAGATCTCTCACCTTCACACACTCTCCCTCACTCACTCTCACTCCCTCCCTCAAGCACTCACAAGCAAGCAAGAGAAGAGAAGAGAAGAAGAAAAGAAGAAGAGTCCACTTTGCCACACACCAAAGAATGAGCTCTCATTCACTTTTTGAACTTTATATACAAAACCATCTTTCCCTTGGGTGGTCATCCCCTTTTTACATGGCCGGCCATGGCCTAGGCCATTTTTCCATTATTCTCCTATCTTCCTAGCTTACTTCCTACCACCCATCTACGTTTACAATTTTCACAGGTGAGAGCCCGGCGCTCTTTTACAGAAGTTTTGGCTGCGCCTTTATATTTAAAGGTATACATTCTTGCTTTTGGCTTCTTGCGGCTTCCATGGTTGCGTCTTGTACTCTTGGTGGTTGTTCCCATTCGTTTAGATTTCTTCTGGAACCACTCTCTTGTAGGGCGCCTTTTCCTTTTTTTCGCCTTGTTCTTTTCCTCTTGATGCCTCATTTTTCACTTTCTTCACTTTGTAGTAAACATTAACCCCCTCCTAATTGAGTGCCAATCCTATGGCATTGCTGGGTGGTGACTCAAACGATATTGCTGGGGTAGCCAGGTGGCTTTTTGAGTGTGTATACAAGCCCTATTGGAAAGTGTGTTGAAGGGATTTATGAAACTGGAAGGCCCTTGCATTTGAAATGAGCCCTAGTGTTGGAGGGATTTATAGACCTCTGATGGAGGGATTTATGGAATTGAAAGGTCCTTGAGTTTCAAATGAGACCTGGTGTTGGAGGGATTTATGGACATGCTGGAGGGATTTATGGAACTGAAATGTCCTTGAGTTTGGAATGAGCCCTGGTGTTGGAGGGATTTATGGACCTGCTAGAGGGATTTATGGGATTAAAATTGAATATCGTGTTGGACAGATCCCTCTACTAGTGTTATAAGGTCCGAGATACACGCTCGAATTTCTTATATACTTAATATATATATGGTGAATATTATGCTGGTGCAGGGAGAGAACAAACCATGGAAAAGAAAGTTGTAGAGTGAGATATATATATAGAGAAATTGACAACACACTAGGGACTAGAAGATGGGCTAGTCCCCCCCCCCCCCTTGTGGAGTTATATTATTGACAAGGAGCAAGCTCCTCCATTACACATAAACCAGTTCTTACTTGTAGATCTTGGAAACAAGATCACAATTCCTTGCACGGTATACAACCGGCTAACACTTGCACAACTTGGAAGTTGGGACCTTTTGATCCTTCTTGAGTCTCCTTCTCTCCTACAAAATATGTGTAGGGCTCTCCTCTTGGCGCTTGATTTCAGCAGAGCTTCTACAGCACTTGCACATTCTCTTCTCCTCTTGGAACTTGATTTCAGCAAAGCTTCCGCAACACTTGATTTCAACAGAGCTTCTGCAGCACTTGCACCTTCTCTTCTCCTCTTGGATGCATCCAAAGTTATGCTTCCTTTTCCTCCCTCACACCCAAGGAGAGCCTCCTCTTTTATAGGCTTTCAAGAGCTTCTTTTCTTGGAGAGAGACTTGAGTTGATCTTCATGTAAGATGTGACTGTTCCAATACCTACTCCGCAGCACCAATTTCAAGATATATCTCTGTGTGTTGCTCGGATGAAAAAACGTCCAACATGAAAGTTGTAGATCCCGTTGTTTCCGATAATGTTCTCATCCCATTTTTAGAGATCATCTTTTTATCGTGAGATATTTTAAAAATGGAATCACCATGTGTTTTTTAAAAAGAACAGCTTCCCAAACTGTACTCTTAACTTGTGGTCCATGCAACCACCTTAAGGAGAGTTCATTAAATTTCCTTGGGCCTCAACCTTAAGATTGACTTCCACACAAAAGCTTGTGTCTTTTTAGACCTTAGAAAGAGAAAATCACTTCTCTCATCAATTCCAGAGGATCACGTCTCTTGTCTTTCTTAGTGAGAGAATTACCTCTCTTATATTTCTTAATGAAAGAAAAGACCGTAAACCTTGACTTGTAAGGGAGAGGATTACCCCAAATGAATGCAATGCTCATTACATACAAGTAAACATTCCCAAGCGTCCCCGGATGCACACATAAATACATATACACAATGCTAATGCACTTCCTCTTCTTAGAACTTAATCCATCTTCATTTATGTGTAACTCCTTGGTTCTTGTGTACACTCTTACACTTGGTAAACACTTCTTTTCCCCTTCCTAACGTGTATTGCCTATACTAGATATCCCCGTCATCACAATGCTCTGATCACCCCATTAAGTGATGCACTAGGAATACTAGTCTCTAATATAGGTCTACCACAATGTTCTAGATAGATTTGAGCATCATATTTGTTCACCAACTGTTGGACAGCTTTAGGAAGATCTCCTAGGTCAAGCTCCTTGTAGTTTCTTTGGCCTAAACTGCCCTCTTCCATGTCTAGGGCTTCCTATTCTGCCAAGTTGTCAATCAAGTTGATAAGGCCGGGTAGATCCACTTCCACAATAGTGTCTATCCTTGTTGTGTCCGGCTTTTCAGCTATGTTCCTACTTTTGGGGATTTGATCACCCTTCTATGTTCTTGGGTCTCCTCCTACTGGTGGGTCCCTTCAAGGTTTTATGTCTGAGTGAATTCCTTGTTAATTGCAACCAGTCCTCAATTTACCCTCACTCAATGTGTGTGTGTGTGTGTGTATTCTTTTCAGTGCACTATGCGCAACCATGCTTTGCGCTTTCCTTAAATGTGTTTTGGGTGATGAAAATTAGAGTGAGTGAGAAAACAAAGTGTGTGCAGCTTTGGCGCTCTTGTCTATGGGTTGGCTTGATAGGGTCATGTGGTCAGTTTCTAGAGATTCTCATTAGCTTCTTGGGTTCTTGGGTTATTCATTGCACTATCCCATTCAACTCGTTCAGGGTCGCATTCAAGGTTCGAGTTGGGGTCTTACAATTAGTCCACAACACCAGCCACTATTTCAAACTATTCGGTAAACGACATGCAATCAGCTATGCACATATCTTCTCATACCAAGCTTGAGGTGCTTGCTTCAGACTATACAAAGCCTTTTTCAATCTGCATGCTTTGTTTTCTTGCTCTTTCTACACAAAACCAAAAGTCTAAAAAATATATGCTTCCTCACATAAATCACTATTAAAAATTGTAGTGAGAAAAGAATAAGAAGAGATGGTGGAGGGCTTCACATCCAGGATCTCCCACCCTCACATACTCTCTCCTTCACTCACTCTCACTCCCTCCCTCAAGCACTCACAAGCAAGCAAGAGAAGAGAAGAGAAAAAGAGAAGAATAAGAGTCCACTTTTCCACACACCAAAGAATGAGCTCTCATTCACTTTTTGAACTTTATATACAAAACCCTCTTTTCCTTGGGTGGTCATCCCCTTTTTACATGGCCAGCCATGGCCCAGGCCCTTTTTTCCATTGTTCTCCTATCTTTCTAGCTTCCTTCCTACTGCCCATCTACCTTTACAATTTGCATGTGTGAGAGCCCGCGGTGCTCTTTTACAAAGGTTTTGGTTGCGCCTTTATATTTAAAGATGTGCCTTGCTGCTTTTGGCTTCTTGCGGCTTTGATGGTTGTGTCTACTCCTGCGGCTTTGATGGTTGTGTCTACTCATGGTTGTCCCCATGATTTTAGATTTCTCCCAATCCCACTCTCTTGTAGGGCGCCTTTTTCTTTTTTCCGCCTTGCACTTTTTCTCTTGATGCCTCGTTTTCCGCTTCCTTCACT
The DNA here is from genome assembly GCF_053477565.2 of Lygodium microphyllum. Taxonomy (NCBI): domain Eukaryota; kingdom Viridiplantae; phylum Streptophyta; class Polypodiopsida; order Schizaeales; family Lygodiaceae; genus Lygodium; species Lygodium microphyllum. The sequence goes on from NC_141139.1 coordinate 120,529,567, forward strand.
TTGCAGTAAATAGAAAGTACCATTACTTGAAATGAGAGCCAAGTATATGCTTTTTTAGCCTTTGGGTAGTTCCATGTTCCTCACTATGCTTATGGATTCTAAGCCTCTCATCTAGACCACACAACACTTTTCCTATTTTCCAACACCCCTCCTCAAATGATGAGTTCCTATACTTGTTGGTATTTGCCCCCTTCATGAAGACATGGTCTGGAGGACTAGCTCATATGTAGCCTAGTCAACTTATAGCTTGAAACTTTACATTTGGCAAGGATTTAACAATAGCAAGATCCACTATGGGAAATACAATGGGAAATTTTTCAAAAAAAACTATTTGAGTTGTTATCAATAGTGAAAACCATTTATGCCATTATGCAGCTATTGTGCTCTTTTGCGGTGGTAGCATTCATTAGCTATGTGGCCACTCTTGCCACAATAGTGACAAATGACACGATCTTTTTTGTCGACGTTGTTCCCTCAGCCTCTTCCTTTGGCTCCATAATTTCCTTTTGTAAATAAGAGATTATCTCTAGGTGTTGAGACAACTCCCTTCATGTCCTTGTTTTTGTGCTTGTTTTCTTCATCAAGTAAGGAGTGCTCAATATCTTTTAGTGATAGTTTTGGAACACTGCTTAGAGTTGATATAAGATTTTCATATGGCTCATGGTTTACACTCGCTACTAGCAAGATTGCTATGGCCTCAACTTCATCATTTCTTAAGGAGATGTGCCAGCGAACATGAAATACTTAATATACTCAAGGAAACACATGGAAAGATTGCTGGAGGACATTTCAACGAAGACACCACAGCGGAATGTAAGGTGCTCCAGTCCCAATTGTGATGGCTAACACTATTCCACGATGTTGCTAAGTTCATGAAGCACTATAATAAGTGCCAATGGACCAAAGTCCCTATTCATAAGGACAAAATGGAGCTGACCCCAGAGATCTCATGCCAACCCTTTGAGAAATGGATAATTGACTTCATTGGTCCAATCAATGCCTTATGGCTCAATACTCACAAGCTAAGTACAACATTGTTGTCACAGACTATCTCACCAAGTGGGCAAAAGATAGCAACTTGCAAAAATGATGCTAAGACCACGATCAAGTTTCTTTGGGAGCAAGCAATCTCAGGTTCAGTTGTTCCATAGAGTTGGTTAGTAAACCAAGGCACACACTTCATCAATGAAGTAATTGCTCACTTTTTGTTCACGTTCTTGATAATCCACAGGAAGTCTTCATCATACTACCCTCAAGATAATGGTCAAGCTGAATCCATGAACAAGATCTTGGTGAACGTCCTAACAAAGGTGTTCTCTGCTTCACGCACAGTGACTAGGACAACAAGCTCATGGTAGCAGTCTTATGGGCATATAGGATGGCCTACAAAATGGCCATAGGATAGGCCCTGTTCAAATTGACCTACAGAATTGAAGTAATTCTACTAGTAGAATTCTTTGTTCTATGCTTGAGAGTAGCAGTCCAAAGAGATGGGAGGGCAAGGAAGCATGGACAAATCGGTTGGTAGAGCTAGAACACCTATTTGAGACTCATCTAATTGCAACCCATGACCTAATTGTGAGTAGGCATGACATAAGAGTTGGTTTAACAAGCATGTGAAACAATGAGACTTCAAGCAAAGAGACCTACTCTTGCTATACTCGATTAAGGGACACAAGCAAACGATGAAATTCAAGGAATTGAGACCCTTCAAGGTTCACAATATCAGTAGAATAGGCAAATGTCAAACTCAAAACCCTAGAGGGGGAGAACATAGGCTTTTTCAATGGGAGTCATATAAAAAAGTATTACCCTTTTTCACATCCACTTCATGAACCTCTAATGATAGAACCACCAATGAGTGTGAGAGTTGCAACCATCACTAAACTAGAGGAGGAGGATGAGGAAGCAATAGCACCAGACTACCTGTGAATAACTGTGACTACTAAAAAGATACACACATTTAACAAACTAATTGATGAGGAAGCTGACTCTAACATCTTAATGTATAAACACTGGACAACTACAAGATAACCCCAACTGCAAGCAACCAATGCAAAACTCAACCCATTTGGGGGGCAGTCCTATCCACTATTGGGAAAATGTAAATTAATGGTTTCTATCAAGGCTAAGAACCTACCCACCATTTTTTATGTGCTACCTAACAATCAAAGTGTAGGTAAGGAATCACTGTTAGGTCACATGTTCAAAAAGCAAGCTCATTGTAATGTTGACTATGACACACTGCATCCATCTTGCCGTAGGCACTGTTAGAATAATAATGGCTTTCAGTAAGGACATCATGACCATCCAAGAGCCTATAGTGCCACCAGTAGCTAAACCTAGTATCAACCCTAAGGAGGGGGTAGTGCACCACAATGTGCACCCATTGCAAAGTCCCACCACCCTCTAGAAATCACACCCAAAGCTACAGACCAAATGCTCAAGTGGTTCCCAAAGCATAGACCAAAGTCTCACAAAGGTCAATCATTTCAAACTTAGTTTCCATGCCTCACACTCTATACCTAAATAGAGGAGTTGGTGCTCCTATAATTCACAGGTGACTAGATCACATAGGTTCCAAAAGCCCCATTGTGAGCCCAAGGCTACTATGAAGGTAATATCTTAGTGCACCTACCTAAACTCACGTGACATGTATGATCCTCAATCTCATGCTCCAAAAGCTAAGGCCCAGAAATGCCAATCAAAATAGGGGAAGAGGAAAACCAAGAGGAAGGGTTCTCAATCCATGAGTGCTCCAATGGTCTATTGGCTCTAACCAGGATTCCACGAGCAACCACTCATAAATGAGCTTCCATCTGATGACTCTAATGTGATTACCACTACAAAAATTGATGACAAAGCATCAATCAAACTCCAAACTTCTCAAACCAAGCTTGTCCCATCCAATGAGAATCCCAAAGTGAAAATATCATGTATCAACTTGTCCAGTCAACTAAGCTAAAGCCACCAACAGGCCTTAAGCCATTGCAGCAATGATGATCCATTCTTGAAGTGGCTTCCATCATGGCCATGGACACACAAGATGACTTAGTAACATGCATTTGATTATTGGACTCAACTTTCACGTTGTTTGCTAGAAGTTACAAACGTTTGGACCTAGGCCTACTTGACGAACCTATAACAAACGAGGTACATTCCTTGCCATATTCCTGGGAAGAATAAAAATTCATCTTCATTAAGGCATCCACCATTTCCAAAGAGATGATTGTAAATAAAATCTCATGAGAAAAGGCCTTGGATTATGATCAATGTGGAGTAATGACATGCCATCAAGAATTTTGGGTATGACCTAACATATGTGGCCCCAACCTCATTTAGGGTATTAGCCATGACAAGAAATTGACTATTAGATGACAATATCTTGCTACATCCATACTTGGATAGAATCCTACCGAGGAGAAACTCCACATTGCAAGCTAAATCAACTCAGGTGACCTATTGACCAACGTATTGAGTTACATCATGGGCATTCATCCACAAGATATAGACCATCATACGATACTCGAGCATAATCCAAAGTTTTATGAGACTGGCTCTTGAACCAATAACGCACAACCAAAATGCATTAAAGGCCCTTCCATCTTGACCCCCACAATCCTAGGAAGGTTTTTCATCATTTCCAAGGGGGAGGAGGTAAAAGTGAAAGATGAATAAAAAATCAAAATAGGATTTGAACTTCAAAGAAAAGAATGAATGGTTCTTCTTCTTTTCATAAATATGTTCCATGAAGTTCTTATGTAAAATTTATGAATTCATTGATGTGGAAATCCTCATTTTGTAATTTATACCTTTGATCATCAGATACTGATCTTTTTAGTCACTTTACCTCCCATGCAAGTAATGCCAATTAAGGAAAACTAATTGTGGACTATTGTGTGGTGATAGGAACCCAAACGACATGGCAACAGGATAAAGCCAATAGGCTCCTCTTCTCAAAGGAGGAACACAAAAGATATAGCTTAGCCATGGAGATACGCACATTCAACCAATTCAAATACCATAGCAACCACAATCTGGGGGGATTGGTGACATCTGAAGAGGCCGTTAGGCAGTTAATCAAACAATGTACCCTTACCAAGTACTTGGATAAGGTGGGGTAGGACATTGACCATAGCAAATGGATAGAGTTCATGAGGACCTTTGTGCCTAGAAGAACAATGACTTGATGCCACCAAAAGGTTGGAAGTTGAACTTAGCCTAGGAATTGTGAATAAGGCCTCAGGACTAGTGGACAAGTTGGAGAAGAGGCCGAAGAGGGATGTCTACAAGATGTTGGGGATGGATAAAAAGGTCTACACAAATGACAAAATCAACTTGGCTAACCCCAATCCCACCATCCGGCTATAAGCATAGATTGTCCACACCCTCTTCTCAAGTCAAAGGTATAATACCCTCATGAATAGAATAGGAGTGCCATTGCTTGAGAGCCTTGCAGCAAACACACAATATGAGATGAATTGGAATGCCTACATCTAAAAAACAATCCAGGTATCAGCAAAGGTGATGTAGCAACAATTACAAGGGCAACAAGGGGAGAGTCTCCAACCACAATAGAGTTTGAAAGGGAAAAACCAGCTTCCAAGGCATTAACGATAGGATTTAGAGGGGTCCTAAAAGCTATAATTTAGAAATCCCTAGGAAAGGTGGAAAGAGAAGAAGTAGTAGAGGAAACCCTAGAACCATCACTAATCCAAGAGGAGCATCAATCCCTCACTCTAGTGAGCCCTCGTATTTCACTCTCAGTAGGAGAGTAGGGGAAGGAGGAATTCAATAGGGATTAGTAGGACAAAATAGAAACGAGCTACTAATGAGAACGAGGATGACCGACCCACTCACTAGCAATAGCAAGGAATCTCAAGTAAAAGAATAGTTAGCAAGCAGCAAAACTCAGAGCTGTCAAGCCAAGGAGGAAGAAGGAAGATCACATTGAAAATCCCCATTAGGAATACCTAGTCCACCTTAGAAGAAAACAAAGAATTGTAGAGGGTGAAAGAAGAATCTAGCAGGCTTGAAGAGGATAATAAGTGAAGAGAGTAGATAGAGCTGGCACACAGAACACTCCAAGCCAAGCTATTTCAAGTTCCACATGTGGCCATCCCTCAAGGAGAGGAGTGCAACCTTGTAAACTAGAGCCATGAATTTGTAGCATAGGAGTAGTGGAAAAATTGTCAAGATTGTGGGAGAGAAGGAAGGAGTCTCGCTTGAAGCTTTCTTGCTTGCACAATGGGGGAAGACACACAAGGGTGGAGGCTGAAAACAGTTTTTCTCTTCTTAGTTGTGTAAGCCAAAAGAACTCTAGTACAAAGAAATAGAAGAACCCTATATATGGGTCTCAAAACCAAACTCAACTAACTAAGGTGGCATACTAACTGAGCCACGAACTAGAGTAGATAAGGATAGCTATCATGTAGCTATTATTCATGGGCGGTGTACCAACCGCGTCTGCAACTGACAAGTCGGTGACATAAATATACAACGGTCACCCTGGCGTATCACGAGTGGAGCTCGATATCTCAACACTCCCCCTCGAGCTCAATCCCAATTCCTGCACACCAAGCAGGTCTCTGAACTTGCGCAGCTTCTCTGCGCCCAATGCCTTCGTGAATATGTCAGCTACCTGATCCTCTGTGCTGACATAAACTAGATCAATAAGACCTAGTAAAACCCTCTCTCGCACATAGTGATAATGCACCTCAATGTGCTTTGTTCTAGCATGATAGACTGGGTTATTTGCCAAGTGTATACTACTCATGTTGTCACAATAAATGACAACTGGCCCATCTGTAGACTGATGCATATCATAAAGTAGCTTATGCAACCAAGCTACCTCACATGCAGCCATTGCTGCACCCCTGTACTCAGCCTCTGTGCTCGACAAGGCAACTGTAAGCTGTTTCTTGCTGCTCCAAGTGACTGCAGCACTCCCAAAAGAGAATACATATCCACTGGTAGATCGTCTATCAGAAATACTACCAGCCCAATCAGCATCAGTGTATCCATGCAACTGTATCTGAACCCCAGTCTCATAAAATAGTCCATACTGCAATGTGGACTTCACATACCTAAGTATGCGTCTAGCCGCATCCAAATGTGGTTTCCTTGGAGCCTGCATAAACTGACTTACCAATCCAACAGCATAGCTCAAATCTGGCCTGGTAATAGTCATATAAATCAAACTTCCTACTATGCGTCTATACATAGTAGGGTCTTCTAGAAGCTCACCTGCATCTGTGCTCAGCTTCACATTTTGCTCTAAAGGAACTGAAATAGGCTTACAACCTGTCATCCCATATTTGGACAGCATGTCCAATCCATACTGCCTCTGCAAGAGCTGTATCCCACTTGGTGATCTAATCACCTCAATGCCCAAGAAATAACGCAGCTCTCCCAAATCCTTCATCTCAAACTTCTGCTTCAATAGCATTTTCACATGAAGGATATCTTCATCACTGTCACCTGTCATAATCAAATCATCAACATAAATGACAAGCAGCATAATACCTTTCTCTGTTTTTCTCACATAAAGTGAGAAATCTGCCTTGGAAATCTGAAAGCCAATAGTGACAAGATACTGTCCTATCTTGTCAGACCATGCTCTAGGTGCTTGCTTCAAGCCATACAAGGCTTTCTTCAACCTGCAAACAAACTCAGGATGAACAGCATGCACATAACCTGGTGGCTGCTCCATATAGACCTCTTCTTGCAAATCACCATGCAAGAAGGCATTCTTTACATCCATCTGATGTAAAGACCATCCCTTTGATGCAGCCATAGCAATGACTGCTCTTACGGTTGCCATCCTTGCAACCGGACTAAATGTTTCTTCATAGTCAATGCCATATGTTTGTGCATACCCCTTGACTACTAATCTTGCCTTGTATCTGTTCACAGAACCATCAGCATTGTGCTTCACCTTATAAACCCACTTACAGCCAATTGCATTCTTACCTTTAGGCAAAGGTACTAACTCCCATGTAGCATTTGCTTCCAAGGCATCCATTTCTTCATCCATGGCTTTCTCGCATTTTTCTTTTCCCATGGCTTGCTCAAAAGATGTGGGTTCTGGTTCCTGTATCACTTTGACCATATATGCATAGTGAATGGCTGTAAATCCATCATATTTCAGCCTATCCACAGGATACCTAGCTCTTGTAGACCTGCGCAAAGTAGGTTCACTCCCAGGTGCTCTCAAAACATCCCTGGTCTTCCTTACTCCAGGTGTAACAATAGAAGGAATACCCAACTCATCATCAATGCTCTGTTCTGAGCCACTGGATTCACCATCCACATAAGAGTGACCTGCATTCACATCAAACATGGGCTGATCAACCTTCTCTTTTCCTTTTCGTGATACCTGCATACCACTATCTGCATTGCTTTGAGAAGATTCTCCTGATCTCAATCTGCCTGTCCATGGCGAAGAATGTGAACCACTACTAGAGGACGCTCCAGGTCCACTAATATTTTGTGACTGCTGCTGTGAATTCTGTGTAGCATTACCATTTTGTGCATCTTCATCATCAATCACATTTGCTGGTTTATACCAGCTACTCATCTCATCAAAAACAACATCTCTGCTCACTGTAAACTTACGAGTAGAAGGGTTATAGCATCTATACCCTTTTTGCTGCAGAGAGTAACCAATAAAGACGCACTTCTCAGCTTTTGGATCCAACTTGGATCTCAGCTCATCTGGCACATGTACATAGGCAATGCAACCAAAAATTTTCAAATGAGAAATATCTGGTTTCCTACCAGTATACCTCTCCTCTGGAGTCATTCCATGTATTGCTGCAGTGGGAGTCCTGTTCATTATGTAGACTGCTGTAGCAACTGCTTCAGCCCAATAAAAATCTGGCAAGTCTTTTTCATTGAGCATGGCACGAGATACCTCTCCAATATGCCTGTTTTTCCTTTCTGCAATTCCATTTTGTTGTGGGGTATAACTGCATGAATATTGCTGCTTTATGCCATGCTCCTGCAAGAACTTTGCAAACTCATTTGAGAGGTACTCTCCCCCTCCATCTGACCTCAGGCATTTTATTTGCAGACCTGTTTCTTTTTCAGCCATAGCTTTAAGGGTTTTGAAATGCCCAAAAACTTCACTTTTCTTTTTCATAAAATACACCCAAACTTTCCTGCTATAGTCATCAATAAAAGTGACAAAATAATGACAGCCTCCAAGAGATGCAGCTTTAGTAGTCCACACATCAGAGTGGATTAATTCCAATGGCTTCTCACTCTCTTGAACATGTCTAGGAAATGGTTTCCTTGCCTGTTTTCCAAACTGACAGGCTTCACATACCTTATGCATTTCTGCAACCTTGAATTTGGGCAATCCTGCAACAATATTTTGGGCCTGCATTGATTTAAGTCGTTGTACATTAACATGACCAATGCGTTTATGCCAGATATCAATATCTGCAACTACACCGGTCCCATGTGCAAACATTGCTGCACTCAATTCAGACATGTCTGCATCCAATGTAAACATTCTGCCCTTCTTCTTTCCTTTTGCTATCAAGCGACCTTTATTTTTCATATCCTCAACAAAGCATCCATGAGGATTAAATCTGACCTGCAAGCCCTGTTCAACCATTTGACCAACTGAAACCAGATTCTTGGTGATATTCGGGACATGAAATACATCGGACAGGTATTTCTTTTTCCCACCCTGCATAGACAAAGGAATTTTTCCAATCTGCACAATAGGATGTGCAGTATCATCACCAGTCTCCACAAATCCTGGTTTTTCCATTTTCCTTGCATCCTCCATCCATTCTGCATGACCTGTCATGTGGTTTGATGCACCTGAGTCAACATACCATACATCATTGCTTTCTTCTGCACTTGTCACAGAATTGTTCATGTGCTGCACCATGAACAAATGCTCATTTCTGTCATCACCCTGTCTGTTAGAAGATGCATAATTCCCTTGTTGCAGTTTTCCATTCATGATGTCATTCTGCTTTTTATAGCAGTCTTTAGCCATATGACCCATTTTACCACAATAGTAGCATTCAACATTACTGTTTGCATTTTGACCTCTTTGCCATCCACCACGACCTCTTTGGCTCCCCCTGCCTCTAGAGTTACCACGTCCTCCTCCATAGGACTGGTTTTCTTGAGTTTGCTGCATATTCTGATTTCTACCACGGCCTCCAAATCGGCCTCCTCTACCTCTGCCTCTACCTCTTCCAGCATTTGAGTAGAAGACAGCTTCTTTTGAAGTTCCTCCTGAAGAAGATGCACCACCATTTCTCTGCTCCTCAGAAATTAGAAGAGCAATCAACTCCTCAAAATCAGGAAATCTTTCACGAACTGAAATGGATGTCCGAAACTGTGCATAATCCTTTCCTAGACCATTCAAGGTCACGGAAACTAAATCATCATCTTCCACTGGCGACCCAATGGAAGCAAGTGCATCTGCAATCTTCTTCACCTTCATGTGGTAGTCGTTGATGCTCATATTTTCTCTTTGCACATTGTGCAACTCTTGCTTGAGCTGCATTTTCCTGGCTTGCGTATTTGTGCTATACATTTTTGACAAAGTATCCCATGCCTCCTTTGGCATACTTGCATCCTGAATATGCACAATCATAGAGTCTGAAATGCTGATAGACAGCCAATACATAACTTTCCTGGCTCTCTCATGCCATGTTTTAAATGCCTGCATTTGCTGTTGATTGGGAACATCAGGAAGAACTGGTTCTTCTTCATTTCCTGCAACAAATTCCCAATATCCTTTTCCCATAAGGAAATTCGTCATTCTAAACTTCCATGCCTGGAAGTTGTTCTTGTCAAGCTTTTCAGTGACAATCTGTGAAAGAGAATCAGACGCCATTACAGAATACTGCAAGAAATTCTGTCACTGCAAAAAACACAGCTTCACCCTCACAAGGGCAAATCTGCAAAACTGGCGAAAGTGGTATTTGACCACACAGTCACTTCCTAGTGACGATTTTGCATAAACAGGAACCAAGGATGATTCTGAAACTCCCAATGTCTCTGCGCACAAGCATACGATGCAATTTCTACAGTAACTTTTCACCGACCTGTAGAACAGTGGTCGCACAGCATAAAACTGAGCCTTTTCTTGAGTGCGTGCAGAAAACTTCCGTCTGCAAAACAGGCCCCGAAATGGCCTCAAATCAAAAAAACAAGGTCGTCGAGGGCTAAAGCCCTCGCCCGCAGCATATACTGCCCTCTTGCTTCACCGCGAAGGGCGTCTCAACCTGAGACAATGCACTCCTGCAATTTCCGGCTGTGCTACCTGCAGAGATCTGCTCCCAAAACAGGAAATGAAAGCAACACTGCTCCTCTTACCAGACCACCGCGAGCTTGGCTTGCTTTCTTGAGCTCCTTACCACGAACAAGGCTCTGATACCATGTCAAGATTGTGGGAGAGAAGGAAGGAGTCTCGCTTGAAGCTTTCTTGCTTGCACAATGGGGGAAGACACACAAGGGTGGAGGCTGAAAACAGTTTTTCTCTTCTTAGTTGTGTAAGCCAAAAGAACTCTAGTACAAAGAAATAGAAGAACCCTATATATGGGTCTCAAAACCAAACTCAACTAACTAAGGTGGCATACTAACTGAGCCACGAACTAGAGTAGATAAGGATAGCTATCATGTAGCTATTATTCATGGGCGGTGTACCAACCGCGTCTGCAACTGACAAGTCGGTGACATAAATATACAACGGTCACCCTGGCGTATCACGAGTGGAGCTCGATATCTCAACAAAAATCACAATTGCCCATTCTAATTTGGCTTCACCTTCCCTCAAACGATGGATAGGATATTATCTCTGAGGATGGTGGAGGACTTAATAAAGCTCTTAGTGAGGTTGGGAAGGAGATGGTTGAAGGAAATAATGAGATATCCTACGAGGTGGCAACATGAGCTTGCGGATTATTGGAAAGATAAGACAGTGGAGGTGTCTCAAAGAGTAGAAGGATATGAAGCTCAACCTGAGTGGCACTCATAGAAACATCTAAGACTCTAACTTAGAGGCCTAGATGGCTTTCTATAGCACCCTACCACACAAGAGGGATAATCTTACCTACATGCCCTATCCGCGGAGGATTGAAGTTAACTTCAACTAGGAGGTGCATGGTAGGTATAACTTCCCTATGATCTACAATGTGAATGCCTCATCTCTTGAAGAATGCCTAATCTTCACTCAAAGGGACCTCTGCCCATCAATGGTAAGCTTCCTCAAAGAATTTTCCTCATGCCCAAATCTTGCTTTCATTACCACATGTAATTATCCTTGCCCTATATGAATACTACTAAAGCAAAAGCCTACTACAGAGGAAGAATTTTTACCACCTCTCTTTTTTTGTATTAATGTAGGAATAGATAGATGTCTCATGATAAGAACCACCCTCTTGTAAGCATTTTGTATGAGCCTATTAGAGGATATGAGTGACAATAAGTTCACTAGTAGGTGTAACCACCCATTTTTGTCATCTACGCCCCTCAATATAAGAGTTAACTTGAAGGGCTATATACGAAGTAGGGCCTTCCTAAGCAAATCCCTTAAGCCTCCATGCAACTTGGCCCCTACTCATGAAAATGGGATGTCACTTAATGTGCTCCCTTTGTAATTCAAAAAAAAAGAGAAAAAAAATAAAAAAGAAAAGAAAAGAAAGAAGAGAAAGAAGTGCAAAACAAAAGGAACACAAACTTGAAGTCTATCCATCTATACTCTATGACCATCACAATCACTACACCTAGGGACCACCCTAGCCCTCACCCACTTCACAACTTGGGACACATAAAGAGCAAGACATTTTGATAGATATGTCTCCCTAAGTCACTCAAAGAACCTTCCTTTACACGAACTGGATCCTCAAATACCTTAGGCTTGCATATCTCCTAGTTCCATCATCACTTGCACAGTGTACTACATGGTAAGGTAGGCACGACCTCCTAGGAAGTGCAAACCTATGAAGGCCTTCTTCAAACAATCATCTATCATCGCAATTGGAAACCTTCCAAACTCGCTTCATAGAGCATTCCCACCATGACCCACCTCTCCAAATGCCCCAAGAACCATTCCACACCAACTGTCAACAATCTTAGCCCATACCTTCAAGTGCCATGGGAATGGCACTCAATTAGGAGGGGGGATAATATTAGCCCTCGAAAGACCAATACAAAAAAATAAAAAAAATTGGAAGTGGAAGACAGTCCCAAGGCAATAGGAAGATGAAGGAAAAAGGCGCACTTAGAAAAATCTGAAGACAAAAAGAGTAGGAAAATTTCTCAAATGTAGAAGAAAGCACACAAAAATAAGCACACCTTAATATGTTAGCAAGAAAAACACCAATCGATTGTAATTCATTTTGTAAAAGATCGTATGTCTCTCTCCCATGTAAGTTGTAAAGAATGAGAGGCACGAGTTGAGGCCTATGCTAATAGGAAGGAGGAGGAAAGAAAGTAGAGGAATGGGGATAAAAGCCAGACCAAAAAGGGGATGTCCACCGAAAGAGGGGATAGGGCATGCATAAAAGTCAAAAAAATAGTGAAAAAGATCATTATTGTGTATGGCTAAACTTGTTTTCTTCTTTCTTCTTGCTCTTGCTTCCTTCTTGTGTATGAGAGAGAGAGAGAGGGGGGGAGTATGAGAGAAGGAAAGTGTGTGTGTGAGAGAGTGAGGAACCATGGAGAAGCTCTTCTTCACCTCTCTTCATCTTCACCTTCTACTCTTCTCCTTTCTTGCACACATGACTATGGAGGTCGAAGCTATGGATCTTGGAGATGGGAGAGCACATCTCGAATCATGGAGCCACCCGTGGATTCGTGGGAGGAGGCACTCGATCAGATTCAAAGGTAAGCTCACTACATTTATGTGTGGGAGAGTGTGCACAGCTATGTGAGAGGTAGCCATTGCTCTCAACTTGAAATGCTTGAAACAATAAGCGGTCTGTGGGTCTTTGCAGTGTGCTCACAAGAGTGATAATAATGTTCCCCACTATGCTTATGGGATTCTGAGCCTCTCTTCTAGACCACACATCATTTGTCCTATTTTTCAACATATAAAGTACAACTAGGAGATAGATCAAATTCTAGGTAAAGCCTAAATGCTTTTCCATACTTGAGGACATAGTTGATATAAAGTTTTATTATGTGGTAAAAATCTTAAGGTGAAAGGTTGCCTGAGAAAGCTGTGGATATGCTATCCTTAATGTGCCCTAAGGTTGTATTGTGGGGGTGAGGGATAGGGCATTAGAAATGGAGCCAATCAATGGAGACCATTGAGCATGTGTAACTTAAGGGCCCCTAGCCTCTAGGTGTAGTGAATGTGTGGTGCACCCATCTAAGTTGAAGTCCCTTTTTTTGGTGTGGGAGGGGAGTACAAGTAGAGCTCAAGACTTTGGAAGGGGGTGACGCATTTACTAGAGGCAACCTCCAGTAAGAACATAAAGACAACCTTATGAAGTTGGAATGTTGAATCCAAAAAGAAAGGATGTATACACATGGCAAATCTATTATCTACAATGTCTTTCTATAAGGCCATGCAATATGAGGGCAAGAGTAAGGCTCAGAGGTACAATCATACCATCACCATGCAATTGATTCCTACATTTACATCAAAGAAAAACCATAAGAGCCCATCTTAATAAGGTGTGACTAACTATTTTAGTAGCTTGTTCAAAAGCGTGAGATAGTTACAGACAAGAAGTCTCACACAAAATGGCTAAATGAAGGCAATAGATCCAGGGGGTTGGAGTAAGTAAGTCTTGTCAACATGAGTTTCCTTTACATTTCGAGTCTTTGGAAAGTTATAGCTTCACTACTCATTCATTGCAATCACTACCATATCTTTGCAAGTAGGGCTAATATAGTAGATCAGCCCACTTCTCTTAATACAAGTCACAGTAGGTATGTCATGCCCTCTTGTCAAACTCATGAATGGATAACGCCATTGTGATTGCCTTGGCTATGCATCCCAAGGTTTCTTCTTGGGGCAAGTGCTTTGATGTTCTTGGGCATGGAAAGATCTATGGTAGGTCTTGTGATCCTATTGATTGAGCCATTTTTGTGCTATATTATCCCTTATCTTAAATGAAAAATTGTATAATTTGCAAGATGAAGGGTGTTCTCAACCTTTTCTCTTTATCTAATTGAAATCAAATATCACTGGGATTTTTGGTCGATGCCTTTCTTGGTACCCTCACACAACTTCTTCAATATTTCCCCTTCTTCTTGTGCTAGGATCTTTGGTAAAAGTGAGCGCTTTGCCAGTTTTTGAAATTGTGCACTTAAGGTATGCACCATAGCTTCATATACCTCTCTTTGCTCTTTTCTTTTTGTCACAATTGGATGCTCTTTCATTTTGTTTGCATTGTAGTTTGAAGGCTCAATTAGCTCTATTGAGGGTGTCATTATAGTAGATGGCACTAGATCTATAGGTAATTCTTACCTTAGTGTCTCTGATTGCTATAAAAACTTGATTTCTTTCGGTTCTTGATCACCATAGCCTTGTGTTTCATAGGTTATGAACTAAATATTCCTTGGTATGCTCAAGGGACATTAGGTTGATCTCACTAATTTGTTCCATGCTCTTTTTAGGATGTAGATGACCAATCCCAATTGAGCCTTTAGCTCTTCTAGACCTTTTATATCTGGTGTATGAGCTAGTAGGATTTCCTCTAAAAAAATTATTGTTACTTGGTCATTCTATATCTAGAAACATCAACATGATCTTTGAGCTAAATTTCATTATATTAGGCCAAATCTTATATCCAAGTTTGAGCATGACTATTGCTCATTGACCCTTGATCTATGTCAACTATTTCTATCACCTCTACTCTTCTTTCTCCTTAGCTTTAGCTACTGTCATGCTCTTCAAGTTGTGCCTAAAGGCCCTACATCTATTGATCTAATTATATAATGAGTTGCTTATATGCTTATTGAGTTTTATCCAAACCATCTTGAAGTTCTTGTTTGGCTCTCACAACTTCATCTTGTGAGTTCCTAGTGGGTTCGATAGGACATTACCACTCCTTTAAATTCTTGTCAATGGTTCCTTTTGTTGCCTTAGCCTTAACTAATTCATAAACTTTTGTTTGTGATTGCCATGTTGACTGTTTGTGAGCTTTCTATTACCTTCCTTTTACCTTTACTTGAGCTTGAGCTTCCTTCTTTCCTCTTGGCCATGATCCCTTCTAGTTGTTTGGAAAGAGACTTTTTAATCCTTTCTTCTAGCCTTTTTTTGTCCTTCTTGGATCTTTTATTTGCTAATTGAATTACTTCTTCCCATTCAATAGATGTTTCAAAGGATGAACTTGATTCTCCCCCCTCTCTCTCTTTCCCCTAATTTATTGCCTCTCTTTGGGCCTTTCTAGTTCCTTTTCTTGCTATCTTTCAATTTATTGGTTTGATTGACCCTCTTGTTTGCCTTCAATCCTTCCCTAGATTCAGTGTCTTTATGGCAAGTTCTTCTATGGTGGAGACTAGCTAATGTGTTTCAATGGCAAGATATCTTAAAGAAAGACTCCTATGTTGATGGAAATGATTGGGATGAGAGCATTCTCATAGTTGATTATGCTATTTCTTATGTCCATGTAGCTTAGATTCACCCTTGGATCTTTTTGAAGGACGTTTTGGGATCTTGCCAAGGACTTTGTGGTGCATTCCAACCATAGGGAGTTTAGGTCTTGGTTGACCAAGTTCCTTGTTATGACATTCTCCATTTATCATTTAAGCACCCTTGTTGGACTAGTTATGGGCTTATTGCATGTGAACAGGCGATGGAACACCTATTTTGCAACCCTTAATTCTATTTTAGGTATTACCTTTAGTAAAACTCCTTCATAGTTTACTAGTCATGCGTACCATCTTTGAGACACGGGGGATGTTCACTGTGCTTTGATGTACCTCCTTGATCCTACTTTGATCCCCAAGGTGTTTTCTATCTATTCTAGTGTAAACTCAATTCTTTTCTCATAGCACTGGCCAATTCTCAACATGCACATGAATATGCTAGTCCTTGTATGTAGATCATAATTTTTGAGGAGGTCTTCGCATGTCATGAAGTGTAAGTTCTTGTAGATCTAACATAGTCAGCTAATCCATAACTAGCAATTAGCTTCCTAATAGTCTACTATCTATCGATGAGGTTCTTGAGGTTTGTCAATGCTTAAAATATAAGATTGTAAAGGAGAGGATTGACTAGGGAGAAGGGAAGAGAGATAAGACTGTAGAAAGGAGAGAGAAATACTGGAAGAGAGAGAAAGATAGGAGGAGAGAGAAAGAAGGAAGGGAAGCCATGGAAGCTCTAAGGAAGATGAAGAGACTTAGTTCATTAATTTTTGGATATGCTAATTGAGTCTCTTTACACCTTTTATACCCCATGAGTGTGATAGAGTATTTCCCATACTATTACACTCTTTACATTCCATCTCAGCCCCAAAGGGTTTTTCCCTCAAAAACAAAAAGAGGATTCACTGCCATGGCATAATAGTGGGGTTGCAGAGTACCACTCTATTCATCATTATAATGAGAGAAAACTTGATGGGAAAGCTCAAGTCTAGATGGAATTGGAATGTGTAGTCATATATGGGATATGTACATTAATGGGACATTGGTAAGTCATAAGCTTGGCTGCCAATTCTTCACTAGTGGGCTCCTGAAGACTATGGATAGCATGCTATCCACCATAGATGTGTGTTGTGGGAGCTTTCGCTCAACCGCCAAGACCCACGGACCACTTATTGCTTCAAGCGTTCCAAGCCGAGCACTAATGGTTACCTCTCACATAGCCAACGTGCCATCCATATCCACGGGTGTAGTGAGCTTACCTCCATGCCGTTCGAGTTACCTCCTCTCCCGCACACTCCGGTAGCTCCATGATCCAAGTGCAAGCTTCAAGCAAGCTCCATCCTCAAGCTCCACGCTCCAAGCTCCATCACTGTGAGCAAGAGAAGAGAAGAGAAGAGAAGAGAAGAAGAGAGGAGAATATGGAGAGCTTCTCCACCCCACGGTCCCTCACCCTCACACACTCACTCCCTCACACTCTCACACTCCCTCTCTCAAGCACAAGCTCAAGCAAGTAAGAACAAGAAGAAGAAGAAGAAGAGGAGAGCCACTTTTTGCCACACACAAGAATGAGCTTCTCATTCACTTTTCAACTTTATATACAAAACCCTAAATCCCTTTTGGGCGGTCATCCTCTTTTCCCTTTTTTACATGGCCGGCTGTAGCCTATGCCCTTTTTCCCATTGTCCTCTATCTTCCTAGCTCCCTTTCTACCGCCCATCTACATTTACAAATTGCACGGGTGAGAGCCCAGTGCTCTTTGAATTAACCCATGATGCGCTTGCGCTCTTTTACAAAAGTTTTGACTTGCGCTTTTCCTTGTGCGCCTTTGTATTCCATTTCTCTTGCCTTGGCCTTTGTCTTTATCTTTCATTTTAGCTTTCCAGATTTCCCACCACCTGGTACTCTTTTACCCGATTTCAGGGTGGGCCTTTGTATTTTAAAATGCACCTTTCCCCTTTTGCAGTTGCCTTGGGCTTTTTAAGGTTGCCCTTGCGCTTTTGGCCTTTTCTCCTCTTCTTTCTTCAGTCGAGCTACCTTTTTTCTACCTTTGCCCTGGATCTTTTTTATTTCCTTTTGCTTTCTTCGTGTTGGGGTTAACATTAACCCCCTCCTAGACGAGTGCTAGTCCCATGGCACTCTTCATCAAAGGTAGCATGCGGAGCTTGCACCAAAGACACAAGTGGAAGGGACTGTTGTGGTTTGCCTTGGGGAGTTCTGATGTTGGGGAGGATGAAGCTCGTCGGTGGCACTGTGTTGTTCCGATTGGCTGATGATATGATGGCAATAGGGCCATTCTTTGTTGGGAATGGCCGCTCATAGCTGGCATGAGGGTTGGTGTTCGTGGGATGCTCATGGTGGATGTTGGTCGTGATGATTCTCTGGTGGTTTGCATGATGAAGGAAAGGACAAGAGGTTAGAGTGGGGTGTTGAAGTAAGGCTGACGGCACATTCATTGGAGCTGTAATACCTGCAATTGGAAAACCTCTCATGTGGTCTCTCCCTAAGGGAAAGTGCTAGTCTTCATAGCATGCACAAGACATATTTGGATGAGTTTGGGAGACAGGTCAAACTCTAAGAAAGCCTGGAGTATTGTCCTGCACTTGAGGACCCAAACTGTGTATAGACTTTCATGCAAATATAATGTGAGTGCTCGTGCATACTTAGATATTATGTAGGTAGAAGACCACAGCTTGGTGGCTCATAACGTCATGAGGATGAAGCAAAGTGGTCCATGGTGGAAAGAAGTACACGTGAAGGTGGGTGCAACATCTTGTGCATTGTGATTGCACGACGTAGCAAGATAGGACACAGGGATAGTGTATGAGCCGTAGGTGGGAGACATTGGGCCTATGGATGAGGATGGTATTCTATTCATGGCCATTCATGCGGTGTGTGCCCCAATTGATTGCCATGATTTGAAGGCAGAGTGGAAGTGGGAATTGTGTGAATGGTTCAGGGTAACAGGTCTAACCACAGGCGAGACAAGCTCCCTAGGGCTGTTTTGCCCTTGATGTGCCCTGAACTATTGTGGGTGATGCTAGGGAGCTAGGGGACTAGGGACGGAGCCAACCAACCAAGGTCACTAGACGCACCTAATTTGAGGACCCCTAGGTGCGGTGCTGTGATCGTGGGTGTTTTTTTTTTTGGTCACAGTACAACCATTGCAATATGCGGAGGCTATGAGCCTTTCAATGGGTCGGAATATGTCAAGCCTCGGAGGCTCGGGAAATGGATATGACCGTGATGATTTGGCCCTAGCCTCGTTGTTAGGCGAGCTGTTGTTGCGATATCGGTACGATTGCAGCATCGTCCGTAGTGTGTGTAGAGCTTGGCCCAAGAAGAGAGTGTAGCCCATGACTATGCGTTGGTTCGTGCGATGTGGGCACTCGCAAGGGTGATTGTTCGTGTTCAGCAGTGTGACTTTGTTGCTGTTAGTGCATGGTCGTGGTTTTGCGGTGACCTAGGCATTGAACACGTTTCCTTGAAGACCTGTGTTATCATGCATCCACTTGTCACATCGTGAGAGCACATGCTTGATTTCGTTAAGTAATTCAACAGATGTAGTTATATTAAAACATGACTTTTCAAAATGCTATGATGTTAATTGCAATGCCCATGCGATCGCTTGTCAAAGATGCAGCATACATTAGCGATAGGCAAAGGAAGTTGTACAAGTGGGGAGTTGCCCTTTTACCCATCAAAAGACAAAAATTTATATCCTGATAACTTGTCAAGCTACTTGTACATCATAGGGGCTTAGTCGATTTGTACTAGGCGGGGCGAGTCCGATTGGTTAGGCGATTGGGCAGGTGCTGGTGCGGGACTCTCGTGAGGTCGGGCAGGGCACATGTCGGTCAGGACATGGATGGTGTAGTCCTGGGTCGCCACTGTTTCCAAAATGCCTTTAAATAATTCATTGAACTCTTCCCTGTCCCAAGCCTCCTTTTCTGCCCTTGAGCATCTGCTGCTTGAGCTTATGTGGGGGGTTTGTGCAACTGGTGTTGCCACGACTTGCACGCTTCGCTGAGCTTCGACTTTCCTGGTCCGAGGGTTTTCCGGCCTTCTCCGGGGCGGTGTCGCTTAGGGCCCCGTTTCTTTGCATACCTTTTGAGGGTGAGCACATAGCACACCAGTGGAGGGGCGCATGCTGCATGTTCCCGTCATCCCCGACGAGCGTCCCTACAAGCCAGTTGCCCGTGGTTCTCCATATTCTCCTTGTGGGGGCCTGCAAGATGCAGCCCAAGGATTAGGCCTTGATACGGAATAAGATCATTCGTATAGGAGGGATTTCAGTGTGGGTTATCAAACGCATATGACTAGGAGAGGAGGGGTGGAATGTGCTGTGCTCGTTGTAGCGGAACGACCCCCGTGATGATATCGACTTAGCCTCCCTCCATTAGCAGATCTTGGCTCACGCCGAGTTACATCGGCTAGTGGTCATGGGTTTGGGGCAGGACTCATCCTCGGAAGGATGGACCGGAAAGGGAAAGGTGTATAGAAAGGGACTGCACCCTGCTTACATTATCAGAGATGTTGGTCAAGGCTTTCCATGGTGGCAATGCAGGGTGCATGCCCTTCACCCGGGAGTGGAAATGGTCATGTGAGAGGGGGACCGGATGAGTCTAGCCTGTTGGCCCCAACTCTTCTGTCTGCGCTTGACTATTTATTGCTTGTGTGTGTTGATAGTGTCTATACAGAGTGACACAGAAATCATTGTTTATATATATACATACTTACGAATCCATGTCACTTCATGAGGATAGAAACCAATTGTAGAACTCGGGATTGTACTGAAGTGTGGCACACGCATCTAATATTCGTGGCACCTTACTCAATACTGATAGATATTTTCCCATATCGAGTAGCACGAAACCTTGCCCGAGTCTACTAGCAACATGTAACTTCTCCTCAGTGAGAACCTTATCAAATAGAGGGTTTTCTTGGCTAGGTTCAGCCAAGTCCATACCCCGAATGGCAGTCAGCACTCGAAGGAAGTTGGTGCCACATAGGTTGGGTCTCTTTGAGATCGCCATTTGGCCAATCGCTCCTCAGAGACTGTCATGATCTGAGCTCCTAGTTCGGCCATTGCAACACGGTTTTCACACCAACGCTATTCAAATTGACGTCGGCCCTTTGACAGTCGCCTTAGTTGCTCTATCTCTGAGAGATTTGCTTGGCAGAGCACATCATTGAATGTGACAGTTAAGTGCAGTTTGTCAACTTCCTCGCCTGAGATGAATAGCATGCGTTCATGCAAGAGCCTGCTATAGTGCTCGTCAAGATGTTCTTTCTCTTCCCAAGATAAGGGAAATGGCAAGTATTCTCCAAGCTGCTCTTTAGGGAATGCGTGCATGTCTGCTAGGACATAGACACGTGCGAACACCTTGAGCTTGGCATCCAACTCAATTAAGCATTCGGTGATGCTTCTATGTTCAGCGAGTGCTTGCTCGGTCGCCATCTCATGCAAGGTTCTAGGAGTTTGCCTGGGCTTTAGCGTAGCTGGGGGCTCAGGCCTAGATGAGCAGGATCGGTCAACACTAGGATATTTGACGCTCTTGGGGTTCCATGTTTCTCCTGAGGCTTCGTTATTGCATCATGGTTTTCCTTGGATGTGACTGGTATTGTCACCTTGTTGTGACAGCATTATATCCACTTTTGACTAGTTGATGCAAGTTCCATTATCGGTGGATTGACTGTCGCAAGCCGCCATTGATGGTAATGACTGCTTTAATTTTTCAGAACACACCGATGTGTCTGAGGTCTCACAGCTATTAGGCAAGGCATCAATGGGTCCATTGGTGGGTGGAGTTGATGCTTTATTCATCAACTCTCCAGCGCTCTTTGCCTCGATGTTCTTGGGGTCCACAACCACCTGCAAACTGTTGTTGTTTTCGTTGTTCTCTCCTCTTTTTCTTGGTTAGTGATGGTGCATCTCTTAGCATCTCAGAACCTGGGACTAGGTCATCCGTTGTTGTGCTTGGTTGGGCCTTAGCATTTCCTATCTCTAGGGTGTCCTCATGGGACATAGCTGTGGCCTGATGAATAGCCTTGCTAGGTTGAGTGGTTTGATGCACCATCTCCTTGGCCACACCCTTGAGAGATTTCTCCTCAAGCCTAGGCTTTAGGTGCTTTGGAAGGGCTGGAGTTGTCAAGGATACTGGTTGTGGCACCTCCTCCGCATGTGAGTTGCTAAGGACATGCTCCGTGAGGGACGTAGTCGCAGCCAAGACTGACTACTGTGATCCCTGATAAGAAGTAGTAGCGTCTAGTCCAGTGGGCTGGTTACTCTTGGTGGATCGCAGTGTCAAGTCCCTAGGGCGATCGAAAGTGGTCATGTCTTTTGTTGCCCTTTGAGCATTCGCTTGTGTAGATTGACCATGAGTTGATTTAGTCACATTGGGTTGCACGGGCATATCCTTGGGCCGAGAGCTACAGCTAGTGTCATGTTTCCCGTCTTGGATGTTTGGAAGCTTTGATGGAGACAGAGATTGGGAGTGAGCAACCGCCATTGACGACCGTTGTTGTGCTTCATGTGTCCATTTGGAAAAAGAGGATGTAGGAGATCCAGGACTCTTAGGTGGACTTGGCACTGGCTGAATGGGTTGCTCGTCGTTGTTAGATGATTCTGTCATTAGCTTTGTTGAGCAACCAGCCTTATCATGAGCGATGGTGTGCCTGTGGTGCTCATTATCCTCTTGGGAAGTCAAAGGTTCCTTGGCCACTAGTGGACCTCAGGCACGCCCGACGATTACCTCCAATATCTGCTTGCCAAGCACGGTAGGCTCTTATTCGGTCTCTTGATCTCAATCATGAGGGGCTCAATTGCTCCAGTACTTTTGAATCGATACTTGGATTTGCATTTAGGTTTCCTCCTACACCTCGTTGCTTTTGACGTAATTTGGGCTTCTGGCAGCAAGGTGGTTAGCAGGGGGTTTTGGTGCCCAAATCCATTGGTTGCCTGCATAATACCCTTGAGCACGAAGCAACGCCTTGGAAATCCATCGAGGCAT
Source organism: Lygodium microphyllum (assembly GCF_053477565.2). Taxonomy (NCBI): domain Eukaryota; kingdom Viridiplantae; phylum Streptophyta; class Polypodiopsida; order Schizaeales; family Lygodiaceae; genus Lygodium; species Lygodium microphyllum. The sequence goes on from NC_141139.1 coordinate 120,552,153, forward strand.
TGTGCTAGCTCTCGATTGATGCCTTCGTCTATAAGGCTTGGGCTTCTTTCGTGGTCTTCTACGATATCTGTAAGTCCCAGTTCTATCCTTGGCCTTGCCTCCTGACCTTTTTGTTTCAAGTATGGCCTCACTCACCGGTTCTCTCCAATCAACCTACGCTTGTATCAACTCTTTCAACAACTCCTTGCTCTCATTACTAGGCTTGCTTTGGCATGTCAGAATGCTCCTTGCCCTTCCCTCGAGGTTTGGTGAGGTCACCCTTGCTGAAAATTGTGATTATCCTCACACCTGGTAGTGTTAGGTGTATCCTCTGTGCGATATAGTCGGCTTCACACTTTGTTGCCTTTTTGAAGGGCCTTCCTAGGAGGATTTCCTTCCCACAATTCTTGCTATTTGGCGAAACATAGAACATGACTGGCAAGCTTTATGTTTCAATAGTTACAAGGATTCTGCACTTTCCTAGAAGTGCTTGTGGGTGTTCCCCGTAAGGATTAAGAGTTGCATCAGTCGGTTTGAGCTCTGGTTGACCTAGTAGAGTCCATGCTTCATAAGTTAAGATATTGAAATCTGCTCCTTCATCAATGAGAGCATCAACACTATGCTCTCTTGTTGTGGTAAGTTTGACCCTAAGATAAGTAGGTGACACTATGTCTTCATCTTCCGGGTCTTGGTTTATAGCTTCAAGCCTTCTGATACATGCCTTTGAGTCCCTAACCGCACAGTCAGACGTGGATTCTCTACTGAGATCTTGGGTTGTCTGTGCAGCACTAGTCAAGGTACATCTATCGTCAGGACTATCATGTCTAGTCATCCTTGCATTGATAGCTTGATGATGTTGCATTGTGCTTTGACTAGACGCAGTTTGAACACAATGTACATGTGTTCTTGTAGTGTGGCCTTTTTGCCCTTGATGGCTAGATTGGCCCGTTGAGGTTCTAGGGTCTCTATTTGTCTCTATTCGGGTACGGGCTTTTGGTTGCTCCTTTGCAAGTGAGAATCCATGCTCGTGTAGAGCCATTACTACCCGAGGGTCTAAGTTGGAGGGCTTGTCACAGCACGCGTTTTCTCTCCAACCTACTTGGGGGAGGTGCAAAGAAGGTAGAGCTCCCTCTGCGGGGGTCCGAGGGGCAATCCCCTCCCTAGCCTACAGGGCCGATACGGTAAACACCATGCACAGTTTGGAGGACCATTCAACCCAATGATGGATCAGTGATGCGCCTTTAGCTTTATGTAGCATGTGGGGTCAATTTCAGGGTTCAGAGTTTTTCTAATTTGTTGCCTCGTTCGTTTTTTGGGTCCAACCCGGCTTTACCACTCAACAGTTTGTGTCTAAGTCCCTGGGTCTCGCAACTGCCTACTTTTAGCTGCTAAGCAGCTGTACCCTATGATTTTGCCTATTTCGTGTGCCAAAATCCAGTTCTAAGCGTCCTAAGGGCTTTTGACAGTTTGCTTGCTGAGTTCTGACCGGGTTAGGTCAAATTTTTGAGAATTTGATCAAAATTTTTACTCGGTCCAACTGGTCCAAATTGCAGGGACCGAGTGCCCGATTCGGCCCGTCCGAGAGCCGAGTAGAAGGGGCCATATGCAACTATCCGAATGCCAAATTCGGCCAGTCCGAACCCGGATGTCCGAGGGCCGAGTGAGCCGAGGCCGAATTCTAAGGTAGTCAGAGTGCTCAATTCGGACGCGCCGAGCATGGGCATTCAAGTGATTTGAGGACCAAGTGGCGGAGGGCCGAGTCGAGTGGTCAGGAGGGCCGCATGGGCCGAGGGCCGAATGGCCGCACAGTCCAAGGGCCAATTCTGGGACTCGGCCCAAAATCGCCGTCACTCGGACACGCCGGGCGAGGCTCGTTTTTTCGCTGAACCTCACTAAATCTGCCACATTGAGTGTTGGAGGCCTTCCCCCTAGTCAAGCAACTCCAGATCCATCCTACTCATGTAGAGGAAGGTGTAGAAAACCCTGGACTGGGCAACTATCTCTCTAATGCCAAGATCGAAGTGGATCCACTCACCAAGTTTTCCTCTTCTCTCCTGCTCTCCTGAAACCCTGTAGTGCACAATGTGGCCTTTCTTGCCACTTTTGGCCCTTATACCCCTTCCCGGGGTATGGTATTGATGCCCCTATCACTCACTTGGTGACCTTAGGCATCACAAGCGAGTTTTTTATCATTTTTTGTATGATTTTTTCCCTATTTTGCAATAGTAAACCCGAATGCTTATTTTCTTTGTTTTTCTTTGTTTTCTCCTACTCTAATGCATCCAAATCACAAAGTAAATACCTACAATACTCCATTTCACAACATAAATCTCAAAAAAGCAAAAACCTACTTGCCAAGGAGGTCGAACACCATCTTCAACCCCCTCCCTTCCTACTTATCTCAAGCACCGGTTCGGGGAAAACCCTTACTTCGATGCTCGATTCGAAGCGTGCAAGTGCTCAAGGCTTGAATCCGTTGGTCCGGGCAACGGAACCAAAATATGGGAGCTTTCACTCAACCGCCAAGACCCACGGACCGCTTATTGCTTCAAGCGTTCCAAGCTGAGCACTAATGGCTACCTCTCACATAGCCGACACGCCATCCATATCCACGTTTGTAGTGAGGTTACCTCCATGCCGTTCGAGTTACCTCCTCTCTCGCACACTCCGGTAGCTCCACGATCCAAGTGCAAGCTTCAAGCAAGCTCCATCCTCAAGCTCCACGCTCCAAGCTCCATCACCGCGAGCAAGAGAAGAGAAGAGAAGAGAAGAGAAGAGAAGAGAAGAGAAGAGAAGAAGATGGAGAGCTTCTCCACCCCACGGTCCCTCACCCTCACACACTCACTCCCTCACACTCTCACACTCCCTCTCTCAAGCAGAAGCTCAAGCAAGCAAGAACAAGAAGAAGAAGAAGAAGAAGAAGAAGAGGAGAGCCACTTTTTGCCACACACAAGAATGAGCTTCTCATTCACTTTTCAACTTTATATACAAAACCCTAAATACCTTTTGGGCGGTCATCCTCTTTTCCCTTTTTTACATGGCCGGCCGTAGCCTAGGCCCTTTTTCCCATTGTCTTCTATCTTCCTAGCTTCCTTCCTACCACCCATCTACATTTACAAATTGCATGGGTGAGAGCCCGACGCTCTTTGAATTAACCCATGATGCGCTTGCACTCTTTTACAAAAGTTTTGACTTGCACTTTTCCTTGTGCGCCTTTGTCTTCCATTTCTCTTGCGTCTTTGTCTTTGTCTTTCATTTTAGCTTTCCGTATTTCCCACTGCCTGGCATTCTTTTACCCGATTTCAAGGTGTGCCTTTGTATTTTAAAATGCACATTTCCCCTTTTGCAGTTGCCTTGGGCTTTTTAAGGTTGCCCTTGCGCTTTTGGCCTTTTCTCCTCTTCTTTCTTCAGTCAAGCTACCTTTTTTCCGCCTTTGCCCTGCGTCTTTTTTATTTCATTTTGCTTTCTTCGTGTTGGGTTTAACATGTGCTTTCTATGGGTTGCTCTAAATGGGGTGTGCCACATGTTAAAATGAAGCCTCTTGGCAAGTACTTTTAGTTTAGGTAGAAGCACTTTGTTATAATTAATGCAAGGTCAAAACTTATCTAAAATACAGTACTGTCTGTAGGTAGAAAACCAGGCCATGTCTAGGTAGTAGTCTTTAGTCAAATTAGCAAGTAGAGGGACTCTTCTAAGATGGATGTTGGTCGCCAAGAGGCTTCTTCCAAGGGTAGAACTTTCAATTTAATGAGGCATTCTTTGATGAGCCTAGACCTCAATTTATTGTCACACACACTACCCAATGATTGCCTTAGGGATATATTGAATGATGCCTTCTTCATCTATGAAAGATAGCTCTTCCACATCCTCCAGTGAGGTTCCAATGAAGGGCTTCAGTTGTGGCTATCATGAAACACATTATGAATCTTAGTTGAGAAGGGGAGCTATAGGTGATAAGCCAATTCACCTACATATTTTATGACCATGTATGGTCCATAGAATCTATGGCATTGGTACCATCCTTGAGACTAGAATAATGGGACTTTGGCACCTTCAAAAGAACTAGCTCCCCATCTTGGAAATCCATGTTTCTTCTCTTTTCATATACATAGAGCTTCATGTGGTCTTGGGCTTTTCTAAGATTCACCTTACATTACTGAAGCATACCATGCATCCATTCTAAATCCTCTTTGTTCTAAGGGTTGGGTTTATCTTGTCATTAAGAGAACCATTGATGCCAGGAGGCATATTCCACGGTGGATTCCGTGAGGTTTTACGGTGGATTCCGTAAACTTAGATGACCGGGGCTCATACGCAAAGAGGATTCTTTGTGCGAGAAGTTGATGGGGACGCCTGTCCTTTTCGGGCGTTTCATTAATTTAGTGTGTACATGGGTGATTCCATAGCGGGTGATTCCGCAAAATGCATATTAAATTAATAAACGTTTATGAGTTTAGAGTGCGCACTCGTAATAAATTAAGGTTAGGATTTATTTCTAACCAGTTGATTTATTTATGTAGCTGAAGACTACTAGGTATTCACTTTTGTCGGTTTAATTGTGTTATTTTACTAACGATTGTGAATGCTTCAGTTGATGTGTAGAGATAGCAGCAGTGGCGGAGGAAAGCATTGGAGTCTAGCGGATTTTCGACCTTTGGACTATATTTTGATAGGCGCCACGCCTATATTTTGTTATGTCTATAGAGACATCGATTATTTATTATTATTTTGTATGCGCTTATGCGCTTGGATATGTTATTTCTATTTGGACATTGAGATTGGGCGTGCCAAACTCTATGGGCACCGTCCATTAGCTTTATTTTCCTATTTTTGGTAGAAAGCAAACTCAAAAGCTAAAAGCTTGTCATATTTTTGTAATTGGGCTATTTTTGAGCATAAAGATTGGAAATATACATTAAATACATGCTTTGTGAAGCGCTCACACAAGGCATGGGGGAGATTGAACCCAATTTATCTCTTGTCTCATGTCGTGCTTGCTTTTACATGGGTTTTTGTGCTAAAAAGTAGAGTACTTTGTTCTTGGGGACCTTTCAGGATTCACCACGTGAGCTATCTGCGACCGATCTGCGCACCAGTGGTATCAGAGCGGAGCAGAGATCAAGGGCTTCCAATCGCTACCAATCTCGGGCGAAGGCGGAGCTCCAGGAACAAACGGCCTCTACAGTCAATCTCGTCGCGAACCGTCGATACAGGCAGACTTCTGGCGATCAAGAACCCCTATTTCCACTGTCAGATCGCGAAGGACCAATCTCTGTCGGCGGAGGACCACTCATACATGTTCTTCATCAAGTCGTTGCAAACAGAGATAAGATTTCTTCTTAATCAAGTTTAGTTTGACCTTAAAGCTTAGTCTTAAGCTTAAGAAGCTTTATAAGCTTCAAATCGTCAAATCGATTGGCAAGAAGACATCTCCGAAATTTCCGCATCAGTAAAAAAACGCCCCCCCCTTCACGAAAAAACGGCGGCCTGTTTTCTCCTTCTTAAGCTTATTAAGCTTAAGCTTAACTCATTAAGCTTAAGACACTTCAAACTCTGCAAGTCAGTGAAGGCAAACAAGTCTGCAAACTCCGGGTCTCGCACTCCAGAAGTCAAGTTCAGTAAGTCACTTGGAATCAAGTCCTGCAAGTCCTGCAAATCGGCTAAGTCCAGCAAGTCAACAACTCTGCAAGTCTGCTAAGTCTGCAACTCTGCAAGTCAGACTAAATCAGAACTGACTAACGCTTAAAACTCATAGAAGACTTGTTCTTATGCAAAAACTCTGAACTGGAAAGTTGTTCGCAGCAAGCTGTTTTACCTATCTACAAGTTCGTTGAAGTACTTTCAGCAAACGGAGACAGAAATATTTCAGAATTTCTGAAAATTGAAGAAGAAAATACCCAAAAAATGCATAGCCTTGTAACCCCAAATTTGAGCTACGCTCATCCCGCTAACTGATTTTGAGTGAGAAAGGTTTGTTGAGTTTTACAGGATGACTACCCCACATATGGATGATCCTATGGCTAAAGACGATCTACCTGAGCCTACCATGGAACAAAAGCTGGATCTTATCATGCTGCAATTGGAAGAAGAGCGAAGAGCTAGGCAAGCCTTGCAAGCGCAATTGACAAAGCTACAAGGAGCGTCCACTGATAAAGAAGAACCTCAAGCTGAAGATCTGATTCGCCGTACCATCGACGCCACTCTTGAAGCACAAACCATCCGCAAGGAATCCAAGATAAGTAAACGAAGTTTTAAGTTTCGCACTTTCAATGGCATAAGAGAAGGAAAGACTGTTTTATCATTCATTAGCCAGTTTGATGACTATTTCCATGAGGAAACTTATCCTGAGAAAGATAAAATCAAGTGTGTTACTAATCATCTGATAGACAGAGCACCACTTTGGTGGACTGTAGTCCGCAAGAGTATAGAATGTCCTGCTACATGGGAAGATTTTAAGAAGAAGTTCATGCAAAATTTCCTTCCACCGCAATTTCATGAGAAGGCTATCAAGCAATGGGATTTACTTCAACAGCGCGACCGTGAGCCTATTCCACAGTATACAGAGCGTTTTTGGAATGCACTCCTACAGCTACGCATGCTTGAAGACGTACCAGAGACGACACATAAGCGGAAGTATATGTCTGGACTTCTTGGACATTACTACGCTGAGGTGAATATGTTCAAGCCTGCTACCCTTGAAGACGCCATCTCCTTAGCTCACGACACTGAAGATAAGTTACGCGGAAGAGATCGACGACCACAGCCATTCCAAGCAAATGGTAATTATGGATCTAAACAATTCAATTCCAATTTCAGAAGGTTTAATCCAGGTCGTTTTTCATCACCATCTTTCCGCAAGAATTGGCCTAAACCACCTGCATTACCATCCACTGTCAATCCAAATCCTAAGCCTATTCCACAAGCAAATCCAAATATACCTAGACTCCCAGCCATTGCAAATAATGTGACCAAAGCCAAGCCCATCGTATGTTACAAGTGTCACCAGCCAGGCCATCTCGCAGCAAATTGTCATTCAAAGAAGCCATCAGCACATGTCAACTACCTTGGAGCTATGGACGAAGACGAGCATGAGGATATGCCAGATTTCACTGAAGAAGAAGATGATCCTACTACTACTTCCGACACTTTACCAGGTATGCCTACTTCACATTCATTGTTGACTATGAAATGTATGGTGCATGGAAAAAAAGAACTATATTGCATGATGACGGTAGTACCCATGACTTTATTTCAGCAAAATTGGTAAAGGAATTGAAATTGCATACAGTACCTACGCACTATCGCATAAAAGCTGCATTTTTAGGCACTAGGTACAATGGCACACAAGAAGTTCAAGATTTAGAAATTCAAATTGGTCCATATATTGAAAGAAGAAATTTCTTAGTTGTCCCATTACAGTCTAGCGACATTATTCTAGGAATGCCATGGAGACACCAACATAATCCCAATATAGATTATTCCACACACACAATGAATATTAATTTTCAAGGAAAATCTATTACATTATTTGGTATGCATGCATCTCATATGTTTCCACTACTTTCGCATACCCAAGCAAAACGTGCACTATGCAAGAATACTAAATCATATCTCATTTGGGTGAATGAATTGCACGCAAAGGAAAATCATATGCACCCTAGGCATAAGGAATTTCTTGCATATTTTAAGGACTGTTTTGCAGAAGACCTACCACCAGGTTTACCTCCATCACGTCCAGAAGATCATAAGATTGACCTAATACCTGGCACACAACCACCTTGCAAAGCCCCATATAGGCACAATCAAATAGAGCAAAAAGAAATCCAGAGTCAAGTTGAAGAATTACTAAATAGAGGTTTAATTCGACCTAGCAGTTCCCCATTCGGTGCACCTGTGCTCTTAGTCAAGAAAAAGAATAATACTTATCGGATGTGTATTGACTACCGAGCATTAAACAAGATCACTGTAAAGAATAGGTATCCTATACCTAGAGTCGATGACCTTATGGACAAACTGCAAGGATCTTCTATATTTAGTAAAATTGACCTTAAATCTAGATATCATCAAGTGAGGCTAGATAGATCTGACATATTTAAGACTGCATTCAGGACACAGTTTGGCCATTACGAATTCTTAGTCATGCCATTCGGATTAACTAATGCACCTGCCACTTTCAGTAGAATGATGAACCGTATTTTTCTAAAATATCAGTATTGTGTGATTGTTTTCTTTGATGATATTTTAGTATTCAGTCAAAGTGAAAAAGAGCATTATGAGCATTTATCATTAGTTTTTCAATTACTGAAAGAAAATCAATTGTTTGCAAATCCTGACAAGAGTGAATTCTTTAAGACAGAAATAGAATATCTAGGTCATATTGTATCAAAAGAAGGAATAAAAGTTGATCCTAAGAAAATTGACGCAATATTGCATTGGCCTATTCCTAAAAATGTACATGAATTACGCTCATTCCTTGGTCTTGCTAGTTTCTATAGGAAGTTTGTACGTAATTTCTCATTACTTGCTTTACCACTGACCAAACTTCTTAAGAAAGGCATTGTTTATCAATGGACTGAAAACCAGCAGAAATCCTTTGATTTACTCAAACGTGCATTGACCAATGCCCCTGTTCTACAATTGCCTGACTTTAACAGACCATTCTTTCTAGTTGTGACCGATGCTAGTGGATCAGGAATAGGAGCCGTGCTAATGCAAGACAACCATCCAATAGCATATTCTAGTTCTAAACTGAAACCCTCTGAGCTTAAATATTCCACTTATGACAAGGAACTCTTAGCAGTTGTCCAAGCATTAAAACAATGGAAGCATTATTTAATGGGTTCAAAATTCATGATAAAGACCGACCAGCAAAGCATTAGACATCTACTTAGCCAACCCCAAATTTCTGACCGTCATATCAAATGGGCTTCATTCATTCAAAGTTTCCATCCTATCATTCAATACCAACCTGGAAAAGAAAATGTAGTTGCTGATGCATTGAGTAGAAGACCTGCAATTCATAACATTTCTATCATATCTTTTGATTCTTTGATTGCTATGAAAGACACATATCACCAGGATATTACTTTTCATTCTGATTGGCAAAAATTAGTTCAAAATAATTTCATTCCTGTTGATTCATTGTCATATAATGATGGATTCATGTTCTTTGAAAAGAGACTGTGTGTTACTATTCCATTCCGATCTTTTGTTTTAAATGAAATTCATTGTCCCCCATATCAAGGTCATAGAGGTATCATTTCTACATTACGCATGTTAACTGAAGATTTTTATTGGCCGCATATGGATGCAGATGTGTCTAATTTTGTTTCTGAATGTTTGATTTGTCAAAGAATAAAAAGACATCATGGTAAACAGTATGGATTATTAATGCCTTTATCTATTCCATCTAGACCTTGGGAACATATATCTATGGATTTCATTACTGGCTTACCAAATACTAAATCTAACCATGACATGATTTGGACAATTGTAGATAGATTTAGTAAGCAAGCATATTTCATTGCATGTAAGAAAACTTTAACAGCATCACAAGCAGCACAGTTATTTTTGAAAACTGTTTTTACTAACCATGGATTGTCGAAAGTGATTATTTCAGATAGAGATTCTAAATTTTGTAATAACTTTTGGATTACACTGTTTGCAAATCTAGGCACAAAGATTGATTTCTCATCTGCATTTCATCCAGAAACAAATGGACAAACAGAAGCCACAAATAGCACTATTCTAGATCTTTTACGTGCATGCACTATCTCTAAACCTCAGACATGGGATACTCATTTACATTTATTACAGTTTGCATATAACAATACACCGCACACATCTACAAAGAAAGCACCTTTTGAAGTTATTTATGGATATAGATTATCTACCCCTGTTGCATCTTTGTCTAATAGAATACAAAGTGCCGATGATATTGCTGTTATGCATAACACTATTTTTGATGAAGTAAAGGATATGATTGCTAAAGCCCAACAATCATATACCAAACAAGCCAACAAGAAAAGACAAGCCATGAATTTCAAAGTTGATGATTATGTTTGGCTTAGAATAGAAAAGCGTAGACTGCAAAGTGTAGATAGACATCCAGTTGTCAAACTAGCCCCTAGATTCTACGGACCATTTAGAATCATTCATAAGATTAATGACAATGCATTCAAGTTAGAACTGCCATCCCATTGGAAAATTCATAATACATTTCATATTAGTTTATTGAGACCATTTAAAGGCCAATTACCTATTCACCCTGTCTATGAAAACCCACCGTTACTAGAAGAAGAGACTGAAATACTTGAACCAGAAGCCATCATAGACACTGACTACATGACCACTAGAACTGGCCGAAGGTATTCTAGATATCTCGTGAAATTTAAGAACCATCCTATAGAGGAAGCACAATGGATGCACGCTAGAGACCTAAATGCTTTCCCCACTCTGTTAGCTCCACATTGAGCTAATAGCAATTGAGGTCAATTGCTATCCCACCCCGGGGGTATGATGCCAGGAGGCATATTCCACGGTGGATTCCGTGAGGTTTTACGGTGGATTCCGTAAACTTAGATGACCGGGGCTCATACGCAAAGAGGATTCTTTGTGCGAGAAGTTGATGGGGACGCCTGTCCTTTTCGGGCGTTTCATTAATTTAGTGTGTACATGGGTGATTCCATAGCGGGTGATTCCACAAAATGCATATTAAATTAATAAACGTTTATGAGTTTAGAGTGCGCACTCGTAATAAATTAAGGTTAGGATTTATTTCTAACCAGTTGATTTATTTATGTAGCTGAAGACTGCTAGGTATTCACTTTTGTCGGTTTAATTGTGTTATTTTACTAACGATTGTGAATGCTTCAGTTGATGTGTAGAGATAGCAGCAGTGGCGGAGGAAAGCATTGGAGTCTAGCGGATTTTCGACCTTTGGACTATATTTTGATAGGCGCCACGCCTATATTTTGTTATGTCTATAGAGACATCGATTATTTATTATTATTTTGTATGCGCTTATGCGCTTGGATATGTTATTTCTATTTGGACATTGAGATTGGGCGTGCCAAACTCTATGGGCACCGTCCATTAGCTTTATTTTCCTATTTTTGGTAGAAAGCAAACTCAAAAGCTAAAAGCTTGTCATATTTTTGTAATTGGGCTATTTTTGAGCATAAAGATTGGAAATATACATTAAATACATGCTTTGTGAAGCGCTCACACAAGGCATGGGGGAGATTGAACCCAATTTGTCTCTTGTCTCATGTCGTGCTTGCTTTTACATGGGTTTTTGTGCTAAAAAGTAGAGTACTTGGGGACCTTCCGGGATTCACCACGTGAGCTATCTGCGACCGATCTGCGCACCAACCATAGGGAAGATGACCTTATACCTATAAAATGCCTTGAAAGGGGAAACTCCAATGCTAGAATGATTGGAGTTATTGTATGCAAAGTCTGCAACATGGAGTCATGAATCCCAAGCATATTATACATCATGACAAACTATTTTAGAAAGGTCTCAAGCCATTTATCAACCCTCTTTGTTTGGCAATCGACCTAGGGGTGATATGCCATGAATGGAGCTAATTTTGGTGTCCATAGAGTTGAAAACCGGCTCCCAAAAGTTGCTCATAAACTTGGCAATGCATTATGACTTATAGTAATCCATGCAATTTATATACATGCTCCATAAACTTATTGGCCACTTGAAATGATGTACATTGACTCTTTGTGGGAATGAACTAGGCTGCTTTGGTGAGTCTATCTACTACCACACATATATTATTCCATATTTTATTGGTTGTGGGTAGGCCCATAATAAAGTCCATAATAATATGCATCAATTTCCCATTAGGGATAGGCAAGGGCTACAATAAACCACATAGCTTAAGAGCGCTATCCTTGTTCTATTGGCATAGAATGCAACAAGAGACAAAGTATTTGACATCTCTCCATAGTCCCTTCCAATAAAAGCTCTTGGAAATCTTGTCATAGGTCTTGAAAACACCTAGCCTGTGCCCAATAGTGGGGCAAGAATGCATCTTTTTCATAATCTTTCATGTGAAATGAGAGGTATGGGGATTCAATTGATTAAAGCTAAGATTAGCTACAACATCCCAAAAAAATGCTTCTTTCCTCAATCTATTTGTCAAGGGTGCTACAATTGTTGCATAATGCTTGATGGATCTATGATTAAATCATGAGAAACCAAGAAACCCACATAAAGGAGTGGTCTTTAATGGCGCTGGCCAATCTTTTACACATTGTACCTTTTTGGAGTCAGTCTATATTCCATTTTCACTCATAATATGGCCTAAGTACTCCATTGTTGTCTGTATGAATATGCACTTTTTCTCCTTAGCAAAAAATCTATGATCTCTCAATATGTCAAATACCCTTCTGGCATGTGACTTACTATAAGTAAGGATATCATCAAAGAATATGAGCACAAATTTGAAAAGAAAAGGGTGTAAAATTTTATTAATGAGGCTTTGGAAAAGTGGATGAGGTATTCATTAGGCCAAATGGTATCACAAGAAAATGGTAAAGCCCATGATCATACTTGAATACTATCTTTATGTCATTGCCTTCTCACATGCGAATTTCTTGAATCTATCTTGGCAAAATATTTTGCCCCTTTTAACTCAATACTCTTCTAAAAAAGCTTTCAATGATGTTGAATTCTTAGATAAGATTGAGGACTAATTTGTGACTGCTTTATTCAAATGCAAGTGTCATTGCTCTCACAAGCTAGATTGCCAAGCTTACAAACCGCTTATTATTTCAATCATTTCAAGTAACATGGCTATGGCTACCTCTCACATAGCCATTGCAAGCTCTTCAAACAAATGTAGCGAACAAAATGATTTATCTTCTCGTTATAGTGTGCAGTGAGTTTTCTTCTACTCTTTTTCACCCATTCTCTTCTTCTTTGAATAGCTTTTGTAATTTTATTTCGATGGATGGATATCCTTTCCCTTTCTATGATAGTTCTGGTTGTGAAGACAATGGCTGCTCATGTTCTTCCTATTCCCAATCTGTTTCAAGTGCAAAAGGTAATGGAGAGAGAATAATTTCCAATCATTTAAGCCAAAACCAATAAACATATTTATTTATCCAAGCAACTCAAGAGACTTATAACCATTAGAACCAAGCCTTGAGTACTAAAGGTTGTAAGGTAATGATTTCTACTACTTAAACATCTATTATTTCATATTTAGATCAGTTTTTGGGGTTGCTTTTCCAACACACTTCTACCTCTAGTTTAGCTATTCATGATATGTTGCTCTCTCTCTATATACACACGTATATTGTAGAGGTGAGCTCAAGCTCAATCACCAAGACCCACGGACCGCTTATTCTTTCAAGCATTTCAAGCTGAGCACTAATGGATATCTCTCACATAGCCGATGTGATATCTCTCCCTACAAGTGTAGTGAGCTTCCCTCCATGCCTGATTGAGTTGCCTCCTCTCTTGAGCACTTCGGTAGCTCCACGATCCAAGTGCAAGCTTCAAGCAAGCTCGATCCTTAAGTTCCATGCTCCAAGCTCCATTGCCATGAGCAAGAGAAAAGAAGAGAAGAGAAGATAAGAGAAGAAGAGAGGAGAAGATGGAGAGCTTCTCCAACCACGGTCCCTCACCCACACACGCTCACTCCCTCACACTCTCACACTCCCTCTCTCAAGCACAAGCTCAAGCAAGAAGAAGAAGAAGAAGAAGAAGAAGAAGAAGAAGAAGAAGAAGAAGAAGAAGAAGAGACACTTTTGGCCACACACAAGAATGAGCTTCTAATTCACTTTTCAACTTTATATACAAAACCCTAAATCCCTTTTGGACGGTCATCCCCTTATCCCCTTTTTATGGCTGCAGGCGGCTATGGTCTAGGCTCTTTTTACATGGCTGGTTGTGGCCTAGGCTCTTTTTCCCATTTCCCTCCTATCTTCCTAGCTTCCTTCCTACCGCCAAACTACCTTTACAATTTGCATGGGTAAGAGCTCGGAGCTCTTAAAATAAATCATGGTACACCTTGCGCTCTTTTACAAATGTCTTGACTTGTGCTTTTTCTTATGCGCCTTTCTCCTTGATTTAGGACTTTTTTGCACTTCTTGTGTTTCCATATTTTTCTTGGCGTGCCTTTATCTTCCATTTCACTTTTGCCTTGGCCTTGTCTTCTACTTTAGATTTTCAACCTTGTTTGTCTAAGGGTTAACATTACCCTCTTCCTAGACAAGTGCTAGTCCCATGGCACTCACCGTTGTAGGTAGCAGGCTTTGGCATTCACTGAAGACGTGGGTGTAAGGGACTATGGTGGTTTTTTGTGGAGGAGCTTTGATGGTGGTGCAGATAAAGGTCGTTTGGGGGCACATTGTTGGGCTGATTGGCGGGTGATAGGGTTGTTGGAGTTGGTGTGATAGGGTTGTTTTTTATTGGAAGTTGCACTCACTGTTGGCTGGCACAGGTGTTGATGTTCTAGGGATTCTGCATGCGAAGATTCTTTGGTGGGATTGCATGATGAATAAGGATAAGAATTCAGATTTGAGTGTTGATGAAGAGCTGACGGTACTTTCATTGGAGTCTTCAATACGTGCAATTGAAAAATCTCTCATATGGTATCTCCCTAGGGTTTAGTGCTAGTCTTCTTATCATGCACAAGACATAGGTTGATGAGTTCGGGAGACATATCGAACTCTAAGCAAGCTGAGATTATTGTCCTGTATTTGAGGATCCAAACTGTGTATATATTGTGGTGCAAATATAATGTGAGTGCACGTGCATACTTAGATATTACATAGTTAGAAGATTGCTTATTTGATTCCTCGTAGCAATATGTGGATGAAGCGAGGGTTCAATGGGGTGGAAAATTTTGTTGATCTTGAGGAGAATTACACTTGAAAGCTTTTTGAAACATTAATTGTGATTTTGACAACACGAGGTAGCATAATTGAGCTCATTGATACCTAGATTAGATTGTGAAGGTTGAGATTAGATTTGATCGGGTAGTGGGGGCCTTCAATGTCAGTGATTGATTGCCATTGTTGAGTATACCTGAAAAAAGAAAAAGGAAGTGCACTACCTAGGGGTGTGTCTACCTCACTGTGCAGTGTTGCATGGTGTCTGTGCTAGTGAACCTAGGAGTTGGATCGATGAACCTCAGGGAAGCCTGTGATGTTGTCCCACACTTGCGGACCCAGTTTTTGTAAAGGGGAGGTACTGTGGGTGTCATTTAGGGAGACAGATCTAACCATAGGCGAGCACGAACTCCCTAGGTGTGTCCTGCCCTTGATGTGCCTTAAGTGTGAAGTGGGGGGACATGAAGGGCTAGGGGGTTAGGCATGGAGCCGGCTGACCAAGGCCATCGGACATGCCTAACTTGAGAGCCCCTAGGTGTAGTGTTGGTGGCACTTTGATATACATGGAAAAACTCATTGTTCCTTTCATTTTTCTTTGTGTGGGTCTTTGTTTGTTTTCTCTTTTCTTTTTCTTTTTCTTTTTCTTTTTTTAAAATTTGGAGATGCATTGGGAGGGGGCATACTAGACATCATTCTGATGCTCTACAATAGTTACATTCTAAGGGGCCTAAGAGATTTACCAAGGAATGCATGGCTTGATATGGAGCCCTTTTCTCTTCTGATTGTACTTGTTGTGACCGCGAAGAGGGCTTGGTTCCTGCACTCATTCTTTCTTTTGTTGATCTGATTTAGAGTCACACCCTTCTTCGTAGACTAGCTCCAGTGGCTCCTATTGAGGTGGCTACATTTGTTGTTTTGGCTCACCAAGCCCCTAGCAAGGAGAGATCCTCTGAGGTTCAGCCAGTTGAGATTAGGGGAGCACATTGCTCCTCTACTCCTAAGCCAGTGTTAGGCTTAGGTATCATGGCATGGAGTCCATGTTGTAGCAATGTGCCAACTCGTAGGCTAAATCTTTGATTCCATATTCATTAGAGTAATCTCCTCCTCCCTTTTGCCTTAGTCGTTCTTCCTCCTCTTTTAGCTTCTGATCTTCTTCTAATCTCTTTGATTCCTCCTCCACCCTTTGCAGCTCTCTATTTTCTTTGGAGGTGGATTGACTGGGGATTTTGAGAGTGTGATCTTTCCTTTCCGCTTGACTTGACAATTTTTTAACCTTACTGCTCTTGTATTGTCCTCTCGCTCTCTTGATATTGAGATGGTTGGTCATTCTCCTTTTTACTAGTAACTCTCTCCATGTTGTCCTATTGTTCCTTGTGGACTTTGTATCCCTCATTTTCCTGGATTGGTGATGGCTCACCCCCAGCATATTATACACATCCCTCCTTGGGTCCTGATGCTGGCTAAACTCAGGGCCTTCTCCACCATCGCAGGGCTCAACTCCACTTCTACTTGGTGAGCTTCTTCTCCTCTTC
Organism: Lygodium microphyllum; assembly: GCF_053477565.2. Taxonomy (NCBI): domain Eukaryota; kingdom Viridiplantae; phylum Streptophyta; class Polypodiopsida; order Schizaeales; family Lygodiaceae; genus Lygodium; species Lygodium microphyllum. Next base: position 120,568,520 of record NC_141139.1, read on the forward strand.
TTACCATCACCATGCCACAGTTTCTTTCGGCATCGAAGCTCCTCGAAAATTCTGCACCCCTCATTTTTACCATCAAGCTATAATTTTCTTGAAACCATGAATGGGAGCTTGCCACCTTAATCTTGCCTTGAGTGTAGAGTTTGGCCAAGAAAGAGAGAGTAGCCAATGACTATGGTTTAGGCCATGTTGAAATGCAATGTGTGTTTTCTACAGGGGTGATTTTGTCTTCTAGCAAGCAGGGCTTCCATCATGGCTCTTTGTTCTTGGTATTTCTGTTGCTTTCTCCATGATGGCTCTTTGTGGGGTTGGTGGTTTAGTGGTGACTTGGACATTGAACACTTTCGTATGGAGACCTATGTCATCCTGTATTCACTTGGCAACTTGTGAGAGTACATGCAAGTCACATGCTTTAATCATAATGAACAGGTGCAGCTCTAAAAGACATCACTTATTTGAATTCCATAGTATTGGCTTCGATGCATATCACCTATGCTTGATTATCATTGCTTGTGTGTGTGTTGGCTTTGCTTCTATTGGTATTATTTATACACATTCACAAAACACATTGTTTATTTATATACACGTTTATAAATCCATATCACTTTGTGAGGATAGAAACCAATTGTAGAACTCACGATTTTACTGGATTGTGGCACATGCATCTAGTAATCATGGTAATCTACTCAATAACAACAGATATTTTGCAACATCGAGTAGCATGCGAGTCTACTAGCAACATGTAGCTCCTCCTCACTGAGAATTTTATCAATCAGAGAGTTCTCTTGGCTAGTTTTGGCTAAGTCCATACCCTGAATGATAGTTAGTACTCAAAAGGAAGTTGGCGCCACATGGGTCATCTCTTTGAGACCACCATTGGGCCAGTCACTGTTGAGAGATCGAGCTCCACTCGCGATATGCCAAGGTGACCGTTGTGCATTTATGTCACCGACTTGTCATTGTAGATGCGGTTGGTACACCGCCCATGAATAATAGCTACATGACAGCTATCCTTATCTACTCTAGTTTGTGTCTCAGTTAGTATGCCACCTTAGTTAGTTGAGTTTGGTTTGAGACCCATATATAGGGTTCTTCTATTTCTTTGTATTAGAGTTCTTTTGGCTTACACAACTAAGAAGAGGAAAACTGTTTTCAGCCTCCACCCTTGTGTGTATTCCCCCATTGTGCAAGCAAGAAAGCTACAAGTGAGACTTCTTCCTTCTCTCCCACAATCTTGACATGGTATCAGAGCCTTGTTCGTGGTAAGGAGCTCAAGAAAGCAAGCCAAGCTTGCGGTGTTCTGGTAAGAGGAGCAGTGTTGCTTTCATTTTCTGTTTTGAGAGCAGATCTCTGCAGGTAGCACAGCCGGAAATTGCAAGAGTGCATTGTCTCAGGTTGAGACGCCCTTTGCGGTGAAGCAAGAGGGCAGTATATGCTGTGGGTAAGGGCTTTAGCCCTTGGTGACCCTGTTTTTTTTATTTGAGGCCATTTCGGGGCCTGTTTTGGAGGCGGAAGTTTTCTGCACGCACTCAGGAAAAGACCCTATTTTATGTTGTGCGACCACTGTTCTACACGTCGGTGAAAAGTTACTATAGAAATTGCATCGTATGCCTGTGCGCAGAGACATTGGGAGTTACAGAATCATCCTTGTGGCCTGTTGATGCAAAATCATCACTAGGAAGTGACTGTGTGGTCAAATACCAATTTCGCCAGTTTTGCAGATTTGCCCTTGTGAGGGTGAAGCTGTGTTTTTTTGCAATGACAGAATTTTTTACAGTATTCTGTAATGGCGTCTAATTCTCTTTCACAGATTGTCACTGAAAAGCTTGACAAGAACAACTTCCAGGCATGGAAGTTAAGAATGACGAATTTCCTTATGGGAAAAGGATATTGGGAATTTATTGCAGGAAATGAAGAAGAACCAGTTCTTCTTGATGTTCCCAATCAACAGCAAATGCAGGCATTCAAAGCATGGCATGAGAGAGCCAGGAAAGTTATGTACTGGCTGTTTATCAGTATTTCAGACTCTATGATTGTGCATATTCAGGATGCAAGTACGCCAAAGGAGGCATGGGATACTTTGCCAAAAATGTATAGCACAAATACGCAAGCCAGGAAAATGCAGCTCAAGCAAGAGTTGCACAATGTGCAAAGAGAAAGTATGAGCATCAATGACTACCACATGAAGGTGAAGAAGATTGCAGATGCACTTGCTTCCATTGGGTTGCCAGTGGAAGATGACGATTTAGTTTCTGTGACCTTGAATGGTCTAGGAAAGGATTATGCACAGTTTCGGACATCCATTTCAGTTCATGAAAGATTTCCTGATTTTGAGGAGTTGATTGCTCTTCTAATTTCTGAGGAGCAAAGAAACGGTGGTGCATCTTCTTCAGGAGGAACTTCAAAAGAAACTGTCTTCTACTCAAATGCTGGAAGAGGTAGAGGCAGAGGTAGAGGAGGCCGATTTGGAGGCCGTGGTAGAAATCAGAATATGCAGCAAACTCAAGAAAACCAGTCCTATGGAGGAGGACGTGGTAACTTTAGAGGCAGGGGGAGCCAAAGAGGCCAAAATGCAAACAGTAATGTTGAATGCTACTACTGTGGTAAAATGGGTCATATCGCTAAAGACTGCTATAAAAAGCAGAATGACATCATGAATGGAAAACTGCAACAAGGGAATTATGCATCTTCTAGTAGACAGGGTAATGACAGAAATGAGCATTTGTTTATGGTGCAGCACATGAACGATTCTATGACAAGTGTAGAAGAAAGCAATGATGTATGGTATGTTGAGTCAGGTGCATCAAACCACATGACAGGTCATGTAGAATGGATGGAGGATGCAAGGAAAATGGAAAAACCAGGATTTGTGGAGACTGGTGATGATACTGCACATCCTATTGTGCAGATTGGAAAAATTCCTTTGTCTATGCAGGATGGGAAAAAGAAATACCTGTCCGATGTATTTCATGTCCCGAATATCACCAAGAATCTGGTTTCTGTTGGTCAAATGGTTGAGCAGGGCTTGCAGGTTAGATTTAATCCTCATGGATGCTTTGTTGAGGATATAAAAAATAAAGGTCGCTTGATAGCAAAAGGAAAGAAGAAGGGCAGAATGTTTACGTTGGATGCAGACATGTCTGAATTGAGTGCAGCAATGTTTGCACATGGAACCGGTGTACAGATATTGATATCTGGCATAAACGCATTGGTCATGTTAATGTACAGCGACTTAAATCAATGCAGGCCCAAAATATTATTGCAGGATTGCCTAAATTCAAGGTTGCAGAAATGCATAAGGTATGTGAAGCCTGTCAGTTTGGAAAACAGGCAAGGAAACCATTTCCTAGACATGTTCAAGAGAGTAAGAAGCCATTGGAATTAATCCACTCTGATGTGTGGACTACTAAAGCTGCATCTCTTAGAGGCTGTCATTATTTTGTCACTTTTATTGATGACTATAGCAGAAAAGTTTGGGTATATTTTATGAAAAAGAAAAGTGAAGTTTTTGGGCATTTCAAAACTCTTAAAGCTATGGTTGAAAAAGAAACATGCCTGCAAATAAAATGCCTAAGGTCAGATGGAGGGGGAGAGTACCTCTCAAATGAGTTTGCAAGGTTCCTGCAGGAGCATGGCATAAAGCAGTAATATTCATGCAGTCATAACCCACAACAAAATGGAATTTCAGAAAGGAAAAACAGACATATTGGAGAGGTATCTCGTGCCATGCTCAATGAAAAAGACTTGCCAGATTTTTATTGGGCTGAGGCAGTTGCTACAGCAGTCTACATAATGTATAGTACTCCCACTGCAGCAATACATGGCATGACTCCAGAGGAGAGGTATACTGGTAGGAAACCATATATTTCTCATTTGAAAGTTTTTGGCTGCATTACCTATGTTCATGTGCCAGATGAGTTGAGATCCAAGTTGGATCCAAAAGCTGAGAAGTGCATCTTTATTGGTTATTCTCTGCAGCAAAAAGGGTATAGATGCTATAACCCTTCTACTCGTAAGTTTACAGTGAGCAGAGATGTTGTTTTTGATGAGATGAGTAGCTGGTATAAACCAGTAAATGTGATTGATAATGTAGATGCACAAAATGGTAATCTTGCACAAATTTATCAACAGTAGTCACAAGATATCAGTGGACTTGGAGCGTCCTCTAGCAGTGGTTCACATTCTTCGCCATGGACAGGCAGATTGAGATCAGGAGAATCTTCTCAAGGCAGTGTAAATAGTGGTATGCAGGTGTCATGAAAAGGAAAAGAGAAGGTAGATCAGCCCATGTTTGATGTGAATGCAGGTCACTCTTATGTGGATGGTGAGTCCAGTGGCTCAGAACAGAGCATTGATGATGAGTTGGGTATTCCTTCTATTGTTACACCTGGAGTAAGGAAGACCAAGGATGTTTTGAGAGCACCTAGGAGTGAACCTACTTTGCGCAGGTCAACCAGAGTTAGGTATCCTGTGGATAGGCTAAAATATGATAGATTTACAGCCATTTACTATGCATATATAGTCAAAGTAATACAGGAACCAGAACCCACTTCTTTTGAGCAAGCCATGGGAAAAGAAAAATGGGAGAAAGCCATGGATGAAGAAATGGATGCCTTGGAAGCAAATGCTACATGGGAATTGGTACCTTTGCCTAAAGGTAAGAATGCAATTGGTTGTAAGTGGGTTTATAAGGTAAAGCACAATGCAGATGGTTCTGTGAACAGATACAAGGCAAGATTAGTAGTCAAGGGGTATGCACAAACATATGGCATTGACTATGAAGAAACATTCAGCCCGGTTGCAAGGATGGCAACTGTAAGAGCAGTCATTGCTATGGCTGCATCAAAGGAATGGTCTTTACATCAGATGGATGTAAAGAATGCCTTCTTGCATGGTGATTTGCAAGAAGAGGTATATATGGAGCAGCCACCAGGTTATGTGCATGCTGTTCATCCTGAGTTTGTTTGCCGGTTCAAGAAAGCATTGTATGGCTTGAAGCAAGCACCTAGAGCATGGTCTGACAAGATAGGACAGTATCTTGTCACAAAATTGGCTTTCAGATTTCCAAGGCAGATTTCTCACTTTATGTGAGAAAAACAGAGAAAGGTATTATGCTACTTGTCATTTATGTTGATGATTTGATTATGACAGGTGACAGTGATGAAGATATCCTTCATGTGAAAATGCTATTGAAGCAGAAGTTTGAGATGAAGGATTTGGGAGAGCTGCGTTATTTCTTGGGCATTGAGGTAATTAGATCACCAAGTGGGATATAGCTCTTGCAGAGGCAGTATGGATTGGACATGTTGTCCAAATATGGGATGACAGGATGTAAGCCTATTTCACTTCCTTTGGAGCAGAATGTGAAGCTGAGCGCAGATGCAGGTGAGCTTTTGGAAGACCCTACTATGTACAGACGCATAGTAGGAAGTTTGATTTATATGACTATTACCAGGCCAGATTTGAGCTATGCTGTTGGATTGGTAAGTCAGTTTATGCAGGCTCCAAGGAAACCACATTTGGATGCGGCTAGACGCATACTCAGGTATGTGAAGTCCACATTGCAGTATGGACTATTTTATGAGACTGGGGTTCAGATACAGTTGCATGGATACACTGATGCTGATTGGGCTGGTAGTATTTTTGATAGACGATCTACCAGTGGATATGTGTTCTCTTTTGGGAGTGCTGCAGTCACTTGGAGCAGCAAGAAACAACCTACAGTTGCCTTGTTGAGCACAAAGGCTGAGTACAGGGGCGCAGCAATGGCTGCATGTGAGGTAGCTTGGTTGCATAAGCTACTTTATGATATGCATCAGCCTACAGATGGGCCAGTTGTCATTTATTGTGACAACATGAGCAGTATACACTTGGCAAATAACCCAGTCTATCATGCTAGAACAAAGCACATTGAGGTGCATTATCACTATGTGCGGGAGAGGGCTTTACTAAGTCTTATTGATCTAGTTTATGTCAGGACAGAGGATCAGGTAGCTGACATATTTACAAAGGCATTGTGCACAGAGAAGCTACGCAAGTTCAGAGACCTGTTTGGTGTGCAGGAATTGGGATTGAGCTCGAGGGGGAGTGTTGAGAGATCGAGCTCCACTCGCGATATGCCAAGGTGACCGTTGTGCATTTATGTCACCGACTTGTCATTGCAGATGCGGTTGGTACACCGCCCATGAATAATAGCTACATGACAGCTATCCTTATCTACTCTAGTTCGTGGCTCAGTTAGTATGCCACCTTAGTTAGTTGAGTTTGGTTTGAGACCCATATATAGGGTTCTTCTATTTCTTTGTATTAGAGTTCTTTTGGCTTACACAACTAAGAAGAGGAAAACTGTTTTCAGCCTCCACCCTTGTGTGTATTCCCCCATTGTGTAAGCAAGAAAGCTACAAGTGAGACTCCTTCCTTCTCTCCCACAATCTTGACAATCGCTCCTCTGAGACTTGTCATAATCTGGGCACCATTGTAGCGCAGTTTTCAAACCAATGTTTTTTAAATTTACTTCGACCCTTTGATTGTCACTTTAGCTACTCTATCTCTAAGAGATTTTATAAAAGTGCTTCATTGAATGTCACGGTTAAGCATAGTTTGCCAGCCTCCTCATCAAATATGAGTTGCATGTGTTCATGTAGAAGCTTGTCATAGTGCTCCTTAAGACATTCTTGCTCTTCCCAAGATAGCGGATATGACGAATATTCCTCAAGTTGATCCCTAGGGAATGTGCCCATATTTGCAAGGACGTAATCACATGCGAATAATTTGAGTTTAGCCTCCAATTCGATCAAGCTCTCTGTGAAACTTCTATGTTCTATGAAGGCTTGCTCGGTTGCTATCTCATGCAAGGTTTTGGGAGTTTCCCTAGGTTTTAGCATAGTTGGGGGCTCATGCCTAGATGAGCAAGATTGGTGAATGCTAGGATTGCTCACGTCCTCAAGGTTTTCATGTTTCTCCTGAGGCTTTGCTGCTATTGTATCATGGTTCTCATCGGATGTGACTAATATAGTTGTGTCAACCTGTTGTGACAATGTTGTATCCACTCTTGATTGGTCAATGTAAGCTCTATTGTCGGTGGATTGAGTGTTGCAAGCAACCGTTGATGGTAATGGTTATTGTGATTTATCAAAACACACAGATGTGTCTAAGGTTTGTATGAGGTTTCACTGCTATTAGGAGAGATGGCAATGGGTTCATTCATGGATGGACTCGATGATTCATTCCTCAACACTCTTGGTCTCAATCTTCTTATTGTCTACAGCCACTTGCAACTGCCATTGTTTTCTCATTGTTTTCTCCTCTTTTTCTTAGGCACTTGAGGTGTATTCTTTAAAGACTCAGGACCCTGAACTAGGTCAGCCACCACTGCTGTTGATGTGCTTGGTTTGTTCTCATCCTTCTCTTTCTCCGTTGTATCCTCATGGGACACATCCACAGTCTGTTGAATAACCTCGCTAAGTTGTGAGGTAGCCTCACTTTTTGGAGAGTCTAGCTCTTCAGCTAATTCCCCTCCGTTTAGCCCTCATCTGATTGCATTGGCAGTTGCTCTTGGTCCGTTGCTCTAGACTCTTGTCCTTACCCATTAGAACATGCCTCCATTGCTTCTTATCAGTGCAGGTGTTGTATTTAGAGTTATTTTCTCTTGCTCAGGTGGTTGTTCGGGTGACTCTAGTGTAGAACCAAGAGACGGTTTAGGGTTTGTGTTATGTAGGTTTGGACAAAACCAACTAAAGAATCTAGGGTTATAGATGGGAAGCATAGAGATCTAGGATTGTAGGGCCTTGAGTGAGGCACAAGACATATGCACTAACATCAAGAACCATGCCCCCTACTCCTAGCGTGCTAGCCACCTGTAGATCTTCTTCTAGAAGCAACTTATCATACAATGGATGTTTTTGGACAATAGCAGAAAGCTAGACTTCATGGACCATTGCCAATACTCTTAATGAGGTCGAGGCAATGTACATGGGATCATGTCAATGTCCAAAGGGCTTTCCTTTGCTCAACAAGTGTCATTAGTTGGTGGCCGATTCTGACTGCCAAACTCTAGTTGGAGTGCCATTTCTGCACGAATTTTCTTTTCCTTTCCCTTTTCATTTGATTGCTTTGAGATTTTCCTTGTTTGTCTCACATTGAGCAGTATAGAGTGAGGGTATCAAGGGCAATTCTTTAGTTGTGGCTATTGGGATGCCCTTTATGACTTCTTCAGTGACAACTACATAGTGGGAGCAAACATGTTTTTGCTCATCCCAAGTCAGGGGTTCTCGGCTATGAACTTTGTGTGCTCTGGTATAAGCCTTATGATGTCCACATGGACGTACGCACATGTGATGGCTATCAGCTTGTGATCAAGCTTCATCATGCACTTCATCTCTAGTTCATTGGTCAAATGTGCTATCTCTTTGGCCAAATCTTTGAGATATTTCTCCTCAAGCCTAGTCTTTAAGTGCTTCGAAAGTGCTAGAGGTGTCAAGGATGTGTTAGAAATCAAGCTCACTGTCAGTGTGTCTTCATCTATGACCGACATCTATGACAGCTAGTGTGTACAGCTGTCTACATGTGACTACATTAAATAAGTCGGGTTAGTAGTCAGTCAATGACCTGACTAGAGTTAGTCAGTCTAGTCTACATTTACACTAAGTCACTTTATCTTGTTGTGGGTGTGTGCTTTTCAGTTTAGTGTGTGGAAATGAAGGAATGAGCTTGAGAGCGTGAAGGCTCATGGATATGGAGTCTTTCCCTTTCTCTCTTTGAACATGGTATCAGAGCTTCATCCATGAGGCTGTGGGAGAATGGGCATGACAACTTGCAATGCAAAGGAGATGGAAGTAAGGAATGAGGAAGAAGCTGGACACTTGCAAATGAAGCCATAGTCAAAGGAAGGAATCAGCGTGGACTGCTGATCTGAATGGACAGCAACCTGTATCTGAAAATCTGCGCCTGCTGATCTGAGTGGACAGCAACCTGTGCCTGAAAATCTGCGCCCCCTGGTCTGAAAATCTGCGCCTGCTGAACTGAGTGGACAGCAACCTGTCAATCTTCAGTGGGGCACCTGGACAAGGTTCATAGAGCATGTATGCTCACTATTGAAGGTATTTGAAGAGTGCAAGGAGTAAATGCTTGTGTGGGAGCTCTGTTATGAGCTGGAGTGACAGACACAGACCTGTAATCATTTCTGAACTGCTGTAAACATGAATGGACAGCATGCATTCAGTCATTATTGACACACAGGAGCCTTGTACTACACTCAGAAGGCATCTTTGGAGCACAAGAATGTGTCAAAGCATGTATATATTGGATCAAATGTCTTGGAGCTGAGATCTCTTGCTCAGAATACTCAGATCTAAAAATCAATGACAAGCTAAAAACTGTCATACACAGTCAATGACAGAATACTCAGATCTGAAAATCAATGACAGGCTGAAAATTGTCATACACAGTCAATGACAGAATACTCAGATCTGAAAATCAATGACAGGCTGAAAATTGTCATACACAGTCAATGACAGAATACTCAGATATGAAAATCAATGACAGGCTGAAAACTCTCATACACAGTCAATGACAAGTACTGTGCATTACTGAAGCAATACAGGTCATCTTGAGGGTTCCATCATCTATATGAACTGGCCTATACATGCTGAATGCATGGAGAATTGAAGCAAGCAATGAGCATCATTGAAAACTGAATTTTGAAGCTAAAATAAATGCAATTACACTATCCTGGTTAATTACAAACAGCTCATGAGGTTTATGCCATTGGTCAATGAAGACAGGTTGTCTATGCCTACTCAGATGCTCATGTATTGAACTTGCCACTACAAAGTAAATGTATGACATGGTCAAAAGACATTTTGGAGCTGCTTGGAGCTTGGTATGCTGAATTCTGGTTGACTGCAACCTGAAACTGAATTTGTTAACACACTCAGTTTTGGACTTGAAATTGCTGCTGGTTACTCACAATTTACAGTTTTCAAACTGCATGTATGTACCCTGGCAATGAGGTTACATAAGCTTAAGCTGAAGCAAACACATAGCTTATGTATTGACAGTTATATCTACAGTTGAGACCACTTGTTTAAGGGTTGTTTTGGGGTGTCATTGGGCTGAAATACCCTGGTTTTTTTCTGCAATTTAGTGTAGAAAACTGTCATAAACTGTTACGGACTGAACTTAGTCAATCATACTTATTGGACTGCAGGGAGTCAGCACTTGATAGACAGTCTATTGCATCATGGCTAATGCACATGGGACTGACAATATCACTCAGATAGTTGGAGAGAAGTTGGATAATAAGAAATTTACATTATGGAAATTCAGAATGAAAAACTTTCTGGTTGGCAGAGGTTATTGGGATTTATGTCCAGGAGATGAAGTTGCTCCTGAGTTGCCTGCACACAATCCAACAAATGAATGGAAAAGAGCCTACAGGCTATGGAATGAAAGAGCATGCAAGGTGCTGCATTGGTTTTCCTTATGTATATCTGATGCTATGGTAATTCAAATCACTAGATGTGAGACTCCGAAGGATGCTTGGGACATACTGATGAAAAATTATGGAACCATGACACATGCAAGAAAGATCCAGTTGAAACAGCAGTTCAACAACATGTCTAGGAATGGCAAGAGTATCCAGACGTATACCACGGAGATTAAGACCATAGCTGATCAACTTGCTACTATTGGCTCAAGTGTATTAGAAGATGATATGATTACTGTTGCTTTGAATGGCTTAGGCAAAGAGTACAAAGCTTTTGACACTTCCATTTCTGTCAGAGAAGAGCCCCCTAGCTGGGAAGAGCTAGTTGCTTTGTTGCTGCATGAGGAAGTCAAACTTGGTTTGAATACAGGTTCTAGTGCATCTCAGAGTAGAGACACTGTGTTGTACTCTAGCCAGCGTGGCAAAGGATCTAGAGGTCGTGGTTCATTTCGAGGTCATGGTGACACTCGTAATACTTATGGACAGCAGCAGCAGCAGAGTAATTGGCATGGTGCAAATACACAAGGCTAGTGTGGATCTGTTGGGTTTAGAGGCAGGGGGAGATCACCCCAAGGTAGAGGTGGCAGTTCTCATTCTTGGCAGTCTACTAATCAGTCCAACAAGGACAAGGACTGTCATTATTGTGGCCGGTATGGGCATATTACAAAGGATTGTTACAAGAAGTAGGGAGATATGAAGGCAAAGGGCAGACAGCATGGGCACTATGCATCTTCCAGTGGTGCTCATGATGAGTCAGTTGATAGACTCTTTGCTATGCAGCATGTATCTAAAAATGCATCGAGACATGATAGAGATGACAGATGGTACATTGACTCTGGAGCGTCAAACCACATGACCCCTCATGGAGAGTGGTTTGATGAGATGGTTGCAGGTACACATGGTCATGTATGTACTAGGGATGATACCCAACATGACATAAAGCATAAAGGGATTGTTCCATTGATGATGCCTGATGGCAAGAAGAAAGGCATGCATGATGTCTTACATGTACCGACCATAACAAAGAATTTGTTGTCTGTGGGTCAAATGGAAAAACAGAATCTGCAAGTGAGGTTTAACAAGGATGGATGTTTCATTGAGGAGTATGAAAATGGCTGCAAGCTAATTGCCAAGGGCAGAAGGGATGGCAGGATGTTTACTTTGGAAGCGACCATTCCTGAACTTAAAGCAGCTATGTTTGCTCATGATGAGAGTGCCATCAGAGATGTAGAGATCTGGCACAAGAGAATCGGACATGTCAATGTACAAAAGCTGAAATCTATACAACAGAAAGAAGTAGTACTTGGATTACCTAAATTCAAGTATAATGATTTTGGTCATGTATGCCTTGCATGTCAGTTTGGGAAGCAGGCACGGTTTCCTTTCATGAGACATGTAAAAAACAACACTAGGCCTTTACAGTTGGTACACTCTGATGTGTGTGGTCCTTCACATAATGCTTCCTTTAGCGGTGCACGATATTATGTCTCATTTATTGATGATTTCAGCAGGTACACTTGGCTTTATATCTTGAAACATAAGGATGATGTGTTTGATGCATTCAAAGACTTCAAGAAACATGCTGAAAATGAATTGGGCTGTTACATATCATGTTTGAGATCAGATGGAGGAGGTGAATATGTCTCAAACTACTTTGACAGGTATCTTGCTAAACATGGGATCAGAAGACAGCTCACATGCAGTTATACACCGCAGCAAAACGGTGTTGCAGAGAGGAAAAACAAGGTTTTGATGGAGTCAGCTAGAGCTATGCTGAATGAAAAATGTCTGCCAAATGGTTATTGGGCTGAAGCAGTGGTGACTGCTGTATATGTGCTGAATCAAACCCCTACAGCAGGGATTCATGATGTCACTCTGTATGAACGGCTGTATGGTCATAAACCTGATATTTCACACTTGAAGGTATTTGGCAGCATTGCATATGTGCATATACCGGATGAGAAGAGGAAGAAATTGGATCCTAAGGCAGTGAAAAGTGTGTTTATTGGATATGCACAGGAACGGAAAGCTTATAAGTGTTATGTACCTTCTACACATGAGACACTCATAAGCAGAGATGTGGTATTTGATGAGTTAGCATCTTGGTATGGGAATCCTGTTGCAGTGCCTACTGATGGCTCACCCAGTATGAGTCATGCTGAAAATACTCCTGCAGAGAGTACTTCCATGACTGGTCAGACAGGTGATGTATCATCTATAGTGAGTCCTTGGACAGGATGATTATGGAGTCGCACTACTGCATCCACTGACACGGATATGTCAGTGAGGGGGAGAACAGGTAAGGGAAAAGAAAAGGTTTTTGAAGATGTAACAGGTCCACTCACTGCAGGTTATGATTCATCTAGCAGTGATAGCTTAGATAGTGAATTGGGGATTCCGTCTGTTATGACGCCAGGTGCTAGACAGAGCCGTTATGTGCCGCCTCATGAGAGGCAAGCTCGCAGTGAGCCACAGCTCAGGAGATGAGAGAGGGTCAGACGACCTGTTGACAGGTATACTTACACTGGATATTCAGCCCGTCATTATGCTTATATGACGAAAGTAACAGGTTTTAGAGAACCAAGTAAGTTTGATGAGGCAGTTTCAGATGAGAATTGGCGTGCTGCTATGGATGAGGAATATTCAGCTTTGGCTGAAAATTGTACATGGGATTTGGTACAGTTGCCTGAGGGCAAAACACCTATTGGATGCAAGTGGGTGTATAAGGTAAAATGTAAATCAGATGGATCATTGGAAAGATATAAGGCCAGGCTGGTTGCAAAAGGGTATGCGCAGCAGTATGGTCTTGATTATGAGGAAACTTTCAGCCCTGTAGCAAAGATGGCTACAGTTAGAACTGTGATTGCTTTGGCAGCAGCTAGAGGCTGGAAACTATGGCAGATGGATGTAAAGAATGCATTTCTCAATGGAGAATTACAGGAAGAGGTTTACATGGAACAACCTGAAGGCTATGTACATCCAGAATTTCCAACACATGTATGTCGGCTGAAAAAGGCATTAGATGGGTTGAAACAGGCACCCAGAGCATGGAATGCTCACATCAGCAGTTATTTACAGCAACATGGTTTCCGATTGGGAGATGCTGATCATAGTTTGTTTGCGAAGAAGACAGATAGTGGCTATGTTTTTCTAGTTGTCTATGTTGATGACTTAATCATTACAGGAGATGATGAAAATGGGATTGCAGAAATAAAGACATGTTTACAGGCTGAGTTTAAGGTCAAGGATCTTGGAGAGCTGAAATATTTTTTGGGGATTGAGGTTGTCTCTACACCTCGAGATATATGGCTGCTACAGAAGCAGTATGCTCATGACATGTTACAGAAATATGGTATGGCTGATTGCAAGCCTATGGATACGCCTTTGGAGCAGAATGTCAAGCTGCAGATTGATGTTGGGACAGAGATTGAGAATGTTACTATGTACAGACAGATGGTAGGCAGCTTGATCTATCTCACGATCACTACTTCTGACTTGAGTTATGTTGTGGGGCTGGTCAGTCAGTTCATGCAGAAGCCTCGCAAACCACACTTGGATGCAGTCAGAAGAATTCTAAGATATGTAAAGAGTACCACAAATCATGGGCTATTTTATGCATATGGAAAAACCCTTGACTTGATGGGGTACACTGATGCTGACTGGGCTAGTTGCACATATGATAGGAGGTCAACCAGTGGCTATGCATTTGGATTGGGTAGTAGCATGATCAGTTGGCAGAGTAAGAAACAGCCTATAGTTGCATTGTCCAGTACGGAAGCAGAGTATCGTGATGCGGCCTTAGCGGCCTGTGAAGCTAAGTGGTTACAGAAGTTACTGAATGACTTGGGAGTACACTTGGACAGCAAAGTCAAGCTGTATTGTGACAATTTGAGTAGTTTTATGTTAGCAAGCAATCCTGTTTATCATGCAAGATCAAAACACATTGAGGTTCACTACCATTTCATCAGGGAAATGGTTTTAGCATATCAGATTGACTTGGAGCATGTGAAGACTGAAGACCAGGTAGCAGACATCTTTACCAAATCACTTGGTAAAGATAAGTTCATTCACTTTAGACAGCTACTTGGAGTGATGCAGATGATTTGAGTTTTGTTTTTGAGCTTGAGGGGGAGTGTTAGAAATCAAGCTCACCGTCAGTGTGTCTTCATCTATGACCGACATCTATGACAGCTAGTGTGTATAGTTGTCTACATGTGACTACATTAAATAAGTCGGGTTAGTAGTCAGTCAGTGACCTGACTAGAGTTAGTCAGTCTAGTCTACATTTACACTAGGTCACTTTATCTTGTTGTGGGTGTGTACTTTCAGTTTAGTGTGTGGAAATGAAGAAATGAGCTTGAGAGCCTAAAGGCTCATGGATATGGAGTCTTTCCCTTTCTCTCTCTCTACTCTTTGAACAGGATGTTGGTTACGATACCTCTTCCACAGGTTAATTGCTAAGGACACATTCCACAAGGGGCGCCGTCATGGCCAAACGTTGTGATTACTGTAATTCCTGATTGGAAGTAGTAGCAGCTAGTTCAGCAGACTGGCCACTATTGGTAGATTGCAGTGACAAGTCCTTAAGTAGATCAAAAGTGGTTGTGTCTTTTGTTACCCTTTGCACATTCACTTGTGTAGATTGAGCATCAGTTGAGCTAGTGAGGGTGGATTTCACAAGCATATCCTTAGGTTGAGAGCTAAGGGTGGTGTCATGTCCCACATCTTGGACATTTGGAAGCTTGGATGGAGATAGAGATTGGGATTGAGTAGCTGCACTTGACAACTGCTATTGTGCTTCCTATGTCCGTTTAGGGAAAGAGGGTGTAGGAGATTTGGGACTCCTAGGTGGACTTGGCACTGGCTAAAAGATTTGCTTGTTGCTGTTAGATGATTCTTCCATTTTCTTTGTTGAGCAATCAGCCTTATCATGAGCAACATTCCGCCTATGGTGCTCATTATCCTCTTGAGAAGTCAAAGGCTCCTTGGGCACTAGTGGTCTTAGCACATACCCAACGGTTACATCTTATATCTACTTGTTAAGCATGCTGGGTTGAGGATCTACCTTTCAAAGGTCATGTTTGGTTTCTTGATTTCAATCATGAGGAGCTCAATCACTCCAATATTGTTGACTCAAGACTTGGATTTTTGTTTAGATTTCCTCCTGCACTTCTTTGCTTTTGATATGACCTGGCCTTTAGCTGACAGAGGTGGTTTTGCCAGGGGTTTTGGTACCCAAATCCATCGGTTACCTGCATAATACCCTTGAGCATGTAGCAATTCTTTGGATATCCATGGTGGCATTGTGCTGGCTCTCCATCGATACCTTCGTCTATAAGGCTTGGGCTTCTTTTTTGGTCTTCTATGATATTTGTAAGTACAAAACCTATCCTTAGCATTGTCTCCTGACCTTCTTGTTTCAAGCATGGCCTCGCTCACTGGTTCTCTCTGTTCAACATGTACTTGTATTAACTCTTTCAACAAGTCCTTGCTCTCGTTACTAGGCTTTCTTGGTATGTCAAAATGTTCCTTGTCTTTCCCTTGAGGTTTGATGAGGTCACCCTTACTAAAGGTTGTGATTATTTTCACACCCGGTAGTGTCAAGTGTATCCTCTATGCTACATAATCGGCCTCACACTTCGCCGCCCTTTTGAAGGGTCTTCCTAGGAGGATTTCCTTTCCAGAATTATCACTATTTAGAGAAACATGGAATAGGATAGGCAAGCTTTCAATTTCAATAGTTACAAGGATTTTGCACTTCTTTATAAGTTCTTGTGGGTATCCCCCATAAGAACTAAGAGTTTTATTAGTCAGTGTGAGCTCTGGTTGGCCTAGTAGGGTCCATGCTTCATAGGTCAAGATATTAAAATCAGATCCTTCATCGATGAGAGCATCGACACAGTGCTCTCTTTTTGTGATGAGTCTAACCCTAAGATAAGCATGTGATACCATGTCTTCATCTTCCGAGTCTTGGCTTATAAATTCAAGCCTTCTAATACATGCCTCTGAGTCCCCAACTACATAACCAGATGTGGATTCTCTATTAATTTCTTGGGTCATTTGTGCAATGATGTTCAAGGTGCATCTATCATTAGGACTATCATGTCTAGTCATTCTCGCAGTTGTAGCTTGATGTTGTTACATTTCGCTTTTACTAGATGCAGTCAGAATGCAACTTATACATGTTTTTGTGGTGTGGCCTTTTTGCCCTTGTTGGCTAGATAGGCCCATGGAGGCTCTAGGGTCTTTGTTTGTTTAGGTATGGGCTTTTGGTTGTTGTTTTGCAAGTGAGAATCTATGCTTGTGTAGAGCCATTACTACACTAGGATCTAATTTGGAGGATCTATCATGACACAGGTTTTTCTCTCCAGCCTACTTGGGGGAGGTGCGGAGGGGGAAGAGGGGACAAAGCCCCTCTGCAAGGGTCCGGGGGGGAGGGGGGTAGTTCCCCCCGGCCCGCAAGGCCGTTACGCTAAATACCATGTGCGATTTGAAGGATTTTTTGTAGCCGAGTTTTGAACTACTTGCAACCCAGTCATAGATCTATGATGTGCGGGTCTATATGGTCTCTGGGTCGGTTTTAGGGGTTAGATGTATCAAATTTGTACTCTATTCACTTGTCCGATTTTGACAGTTTTTTGTTCAATTCTCAAAGGTCCGATTCTTAGGAGTTCGATTATCAAAATCGGACGTCCGATTTTGGATTGGTCCAATTGGACAGTTTGATTCCGAGTGGTTTGATTTTGGTTCCGATTCTGGTGGTCCGATTATAAGTTGGTTCAATTTTGGTTGGGTCCGATTTTCATGCATTTAATTCTAGGAGTCCGATTCAAGGAATCGGACATTCAATTATGGAATGTCATTCCAATTTTCGTCAGTCCGATTATGGGATGTCCCATTTTCAAAATCAGACAGGGTATGTCCAATCGGATATGATGGTCTGGTCCAAGTCCGAAAATCGGGCCATCTGATTCTAGGAATCGAACCGTCTGATTCTAGGAATTTGACCATTTAAGTCCAATTCTAGGAATCAGACTCTGGTAACAGTGTCTGATTCCTACGGATGAGGTTTCAGGATGAGGAAAATCAACTCGATTCTAATGATTTTGGTTATAAGGGGTTGCACAAACTTCTAGAATGTAAGAATAGACCCTAACGAAGGAGTCTATATATACCTGGAATAGCAAATGAACTCAAAATTACAAATCAATAAACAAATCAGACCCTTTTTTCTTGTTATGATAGTAGAGACCCTAATGCATGTTTTCATTTTCTTTCTTTGTTTTTTCCTGCCTTAATGCATCCAAATCACAAAGGAAATACCTACACTACTCCAACATGCTTTTCCAAATCCAAAAAACCAAAAACTTACTTGCTAAGGAGATCCAATACCTCTTCAAACTCCCTCGCTTCCTATCTATCTCCTCAAGCACCGGTTCGAGAAAAACCCTACTTCAATGCTTAATTTGAAGTGTGCAAGCACTCAAGGCTTGAATCTGTTGGTCCCAGCACAATGGAACCAAAATGTAGAGGTGAGCTCAACCTCAACCACCAAGACCCATGGACCACTTATTCTTTCAAGTGTTTCAAGCTGAGCACTAATGGCTACCTCTCACATAGCCAACAGACTATCTCTCTCTACAAGTGTAGTGAGCTTATCTCCATGCCCAATTGGATTGCCTCCTCTCCCGAGCACTTTGGTATCGTGGTGTTGCACGTCCATACATGAAAAAACTGCAGAATATTGACTGAATTTACAAGAAGCAGGACCGGTTTGCTAGAATAGTCTGAGATCTCTAGTATCATGTTTAGATGACTTAATTCTCACTTTAGATGGATCCAAATATATACTGTGACACTTATTTTGAAGGGAATAAGTTATCCAAGACAAAAGATTGAGAAAAATAGTGCTATTTACAAAAATCAATATTTTCATCTATTTTTTATGAATTTTCGTAATTTTGCTTGCATAAGCTTGTCGAGCAAATGTGTTTGATCGTTTTGAGTACTCGAATGACTATATTTTAAGTTCATATGATGAAGTATGATCCAAACAAGTTACAAACAAAAATAGGGCAGGAAAAACGAAAATAGTGAAAAGTTGTAAAAAAAAGCATAAGCTTTAAAGCTGAATGCTTTAAGCTTTTATGAGTGAAAGGGAGTGGCGAAAAACTTAAAAGAGAGGACAATGAGAGAAGGAGGATCATCATCAAACCAAGGGAGAGAGGCTAGAGATTGAGCTTGTATCCCTCATCCTCTTTGAAGACCACCATCAAATCAAGGGAGAGAGGCTAGAGGTTGAGCTTGAATCCCTCACCTTCTTTCAAGAAAGCACTCAAAGATGAATATTTTTTGGAAGATTATGGTATTGCTATGCGGAAGACATTCAGAGAATGGGTCTATCAATCCAACAAAGGACTTGTTGCTTTCGAGTTACTACGAGAGTTTGAAGAGCGATATAACAAGTTGGATGCATTAGAGCAAAGAGCTCTAAACTTGGAGAAAGTGGAGTTATTTTTGCAGGCGACTAATCCTGCACTTCATGATGAGTTGGGAGAGCTTCTTGAAGACCATATGCAGCCTATGGGATTGAAGACAGATTGGCAAGATGTTGTCGATGCGGTTTCTATACTGACAAAGAGGCGGAGATGGAAGGCTTGCTTACAGAATGGGATGCAGTCACCATCAGCAATGTCTTCACCTGCCTTGACTTCTCCTACTTCTCATGTTGCTCCTTCCACTTCTCTTATTTCTTATCATATGTCTATACCTACTTCTATGCCTATGTCTATTCCTACTACGGTTTTTAGACCATCTGTAAAATTGACTATTGAAGATATGATGGAGGAAATTTTAAAGAACTTAAAAGACCTTCAAAACAAGATGACTAGAAGGAAGCAGCAGCAGTCAACTCTAGTTTTAGCCCCAACTTCATCTACCCATGCAAATTCTTCCATGATGGTGAAATCTCAGGGAGTTGAAGTGTTTGTTGAGGAGAAGCGAAAAAGAGATGATCCAGTTTCCCATCATTCTTATTCAGAACCAGAGCAGAGTATAGCTGAAGTTCAGAAGTCGAAAGTACAAGAATATCAAAAAAGCCCTGAAAACAAAGGATCCAAAGTTAGAAAAGCAACTTGAATTCAAGCTGCTTTCCGACATTGAGACGACTACAAGCTTGAAGAAGATTAAGAAGAATTATTTTGATGGTGAGAAGATTACTGATTGTCTCTATGATGGGATGTCATGCTCAGATACTATGGAGGATCTTTCAGCATTGTTGAAAACTGAAAATCAAGAGTTGTCATATGTCTTACAGGTCAATTCTTTGGCAATGAATTATGAATTTTCTGATTTCATGCAACAACAAAATTTGGGTGCTAAGAATTCTCAGTAAACAGTGTTCTTTGCTGAAATATTTAGCAAAAAGATTTACAGAGCGCCGATTTACAGCAGCAAACAGGATTTACAACTGAAGTAAGCTGTGAGCCGCACTATTGGGCTGGTTATTTGCAATTTGAAAAGATATGGCTGATTTTGGTCAGTCAAAAGTGTTGGGTGCTATTTATACACAACAAAATTTGTGTTTTCCAAGGTATTTGCAATAAGAGTTGAAATTTGCAGGTTGTAGCAAAGAAGCTAGAGTACAGAGACAATATAAGTCTGTTGACTAGAAGGTCTGATTACCTTTGGACAGTGTTGATGATTTGCCAATGATGGATATGAATAATATTGGAGTCACGAGATGGTCTGATGATCTACCAGTCAAAGAAGATCTGGATGTTGTGATGATCTACGACAAGCCACTAGATGTAGAGATGATTTATGAAAACTTACCTACTTTGATTCTTCCATATGATCCAAGAGGATGCTATGATAGCCTATCTCAACTTACCTGCTTGTCATATTACCTAGATGATTACCCATACAATCCCAGTGGTAAACAATGTTGCAAGTGGTAAACAAGTCGACACATCAGAGGATGTGTAGGTTTGGAGGGGGCGGATGTCATGGTGTTGCACATCCATACATGGAAAAACTGCATAATCTCTACAGAATTTACAAGAAGCAAGACTGGTTTATTAGAATAGTCCGAGATCTCTAGTATCATGTTTAGATTACTTAATTCTCACTTTAGATAGATCCAAACATATACTATGACTTATTTTAAAGGGAATAAGTTGTCCAAGACAAAAGATGGAGAAAAATAGTGTGATTTATAAAAAACAATATTTTCATCTATTTTTTATGAATTTTTACAATTTTATCCGTATGGGCTCATCGATCAGATGTGTTCCAATCGTTTTGAGTACCCAAATGACTATATTTGAAGTTCATATGATGAAGTTATGATCCAAACAAGTTGCAAACAAAAACAGGGAAAAAAAATGAAAATAGTGAAAAGCAGTAAAAAAAAAGCATAAGCTTTAAAGCTGGATGCCTTAAGCTTTTATGAGTGGAAGGGAGTGGAGAAAAACTATAAAAGGGAGGACAATGAGAGAAGGAGGACCATCATCAAACCAAGGGAGAGAGGCTAGAGGTTGAGCTTATATCCCTCGTCTTCTTTGAAGACCGCCATCAAATCAAGGGAGAGAGGCTAGAGGTTGAGCTTGAATCCCTCGCCTTCTTTGAAGACCGTTATCGAAATTTGGAGAGAAGGCTTAAGGACAAGCTTTTAGCACTCGCCTACATCAAAGTTTCGTCATCGCAAGTTGCTATGAAGCTTGGTGCCCCTTGTCTTCCTTAACTCCACCTTCTTCTCTTCTCTCTCTGTTCGAAAAATCTGAACCTATATTTTACTTATATTTTTTTAAATCAAGAATTTACTTTTTTCATTCAAAATTACTATAAATAAGTTTTATTTTGTTGAGTTCTTGAGCGACTTGCACGAACCCCCCTACGCGAATCCCATGCAACATCTAGTAGGCAAGTATCGAACGGGATTTGCACGGGGGTTTGTGAATGTCGCTCGTCACAGGGACGCTTTGACATGAGATGAAAATTTATGAAGAGTATTTAACTCATGTCAAATTAAGATGTAATAAGAATTCTCAAAACTTCATGAGCTAGGAATAACTTTGTTTGAATAAAAAGATGAAGCCATATATGTTCCTTTCAAAGCTTGTGTTGTCAAAAAGTCATATTCCTTCCATGAACAATCCACATAAACTCTCCATAAGATATCGATGAATCAATTATGGTCTCAATGATGGCATGGCAAATGGTTAGTTACAAGGTGCATCATGGAATACTAATCCTTAAAGGACAAGGCACATGATAACAACTTGGAGACAAAATTCAAATGTATCTTAAAGAGCTTAATACCACTTTTGTAGATGATGTGGAGGTAACTCCTTGAGGTTAAAGGTGTCTCTTATTACTTCACCTTGAGAGAGAAGGTAATGTTGATGTGAAACTTGAAAACTTTTCTTTTTTCTCTCTCACTGGGGTAGATTCACCTTTAAGTGGGAGGTTGTTAGGGGTAAAGGCGCCTCCACCTAGCCGCCCGTGGATTACTACACTGACAGTATCTGCCACTGCACACTGCACGTGGCAGGTTCCCAACCACACATTGTGGTGGTTGGAGTTCCTACTTTTGAGTCTCTCTCTCTCTCTTGGCTCTTGCTCTCCATCTGCCATAGCTCTCACGGCCAAGCTTATTCCTCCTGGGTTCTACTTCCCTTTCACCCCCGTGCAAATCCCGTTCGACACCTGGTGAGCCTGACGTGAAAGAATTACTTTTGATTGTCAAGATGGGAGACTCTTCAAATACTCCACCCACTTCATCATCGAGTGCTTCTTCCTTTTTGACCGATGAGATGAAGAATTTATTACAAACTCTTTATTTAGCCATTATGATGCAGAATCAACAGATGCAATTATCTATGCAATAGCAATAATAGTTACATCAGCAACAATTGGATCAACAACGAATGCTACATCAAGAACAAGAGCATATGCATGGTGCAACCAAGGCGATTGAGGCCGTGGTAAGTGAGCGCAAATTATTTGATGGTCGGAATGTTTCAGCCTATCTTAAATCTTTTGAAAGCAAAATGTGCTTCTTTGGAGTTACTACCAACTGGAGCAACTATTTCCTACGGCTTGTCATGCTTGCTTTGCAGGTCAGAGTGACTAATTTATTTGTGCAAAGACTCAAATTGGAATGTTTTCAAAAAGGCACTCAAAGATTAATATTTTTTGGAGGATTATGGTATTGCTACGTGGAAGACGTTTAGAGAGTGGGTCTATCAGCCCAACAAAGGACTTGTTGCTTTCGAGTTATTGTGCGAGTTTGATGAACATTACAACCAATTGGATGCACTTGAGCAAAGTGCCCTAAACTCAGAGAAAGTGGAGTTATTCTTGCAAGTGGTTGATCCTACACTTCAAGACGAGTTGGGTAAGCTTCTTAAAGACCATACACAGCCTATGGGATTGAAGACAGATTGGCAAGTTGCTGTTGATGCAGTTTCCACATTGACGCAGAGGCGGAGATGGAAGGCTCGATTGCAGAATGGCATGCAAACACCTCTAGCGATGTCTTCTCCTACCTCGACTTCTCTTACTTCTCATGTTGCTCCTTCCACTTCTTCTCCTACTTCTCATCCTGTTTCTATGCCTAGTTCTATGCCTATGCCTATGCCTATTCCTACTGCAATTGTCAAACCATCTGCCAAACCAACTGTCGAAGACATGGTGGAAGAAATTTCAAAGAACTTGAAAGATATTCAAATTAAGATGACCAGAAGAGAACAACAACCAGTTAACCGAGCTCCAATTTCTGCCCCATCCTCTTCTACTCCTATAAATTCTTGCAGAAACGATCGTGTTTGCCATTGCATATGGTGCGATAGTCTAGACCATGAGCGGAAGAAGTGTTAGGACTTTGAAGAAGTGAAAAGGTTGAAGTTGGTGGTCTAGAAGGATATGATGATATGTTTCAGAGATACAGAGAGCAATCGCTTAAAACAAATTTTGGCAAAGGAGGTATGAAGAAATTATTGGAGGAATCTCTCTTATGTTCTTCGTATGTGAAGTAAGAGGTGGCAAGAGAAGCTACTACCTATGGTCTTTAATTGGAGCAGTTGCCGAAAGATAAGTCTCCTTTATGGTCCTATGCATTGCATGCAAAAAAGAAAGGTAAAGCTCCATCATCTGAACTTTTATCCATAGGAGATGCAATTAGAAAAGGGAATGGATGGAGTGATTGCATATATGCCTTCTTTGTCTATGCTTATATTGCAAAATCTCAAGGATTTGAAGCACTTGTTGAAGAAAAGCGCAAAAGAGATAATGATCAACCTGAAGGATTGAAGAGGGCAACTAGGAGGAGTGAACCAATTTTTCAGCCTTCTTCTTTAGGACAGGAGCAAAGGATGGCCGATGTATAGAAGCCAAAAGTACAAGAAGACCAGAAGGCCCCAAAGACAATGGATTCAAAGCCAAAAAAGTAACCTAGATTCAAGCTGTTATCTGACATCAAGACATCCACAAACTTGAAAAAGGTACTTGAGGATCAAATTCTTAATTGAAAAATTGAATTTACACTTGGAGAAGTCTTGGGGATTGCCAAAGGAGAATTTCATGATGTTATTATTGACATCATAAAAATAAAACGATAAATTATTGAAGAGCCAACGCAAGATATGATCCATCGAGAGGCTTTAGCTATTGCCAAAGGCTATTCTCCATGGGATGCAGATTGAGGAGATTGATTCTTAGAAGAGGAGACTATTTAGGAGTTTACAGATGGAGATCTATGTATGCAGTCTAAGAAGTCTCTTCATCCTTTACTTCAGCCCATACAGTATGATGAGAGTGAAGATGTGCCTAGATTGGTGCCTCCTAGTCATTTTTCTCGAAGTCACTGGGCTGTGTGACTACAAAAACTGTCGTCAAGATTGGTGAGACTGAGACTCCTTGTGTTGCTCTTTTGGATCATGGCTCCGATATTAATGTCATAGTGCGAGGCTCATATGATACTAGTAGATGGCCAGTTGATGTGGATCATGGTTGGCGCATGCGAGCAGCCAATAACACTGTAGGAGATTTGTATGTTGCTTGTCCAAACCTGAAGATTTCTATTGGAGATGTGGGTGAGTCTTATAATTTCTTTGTACAGAACTCATGTTCTTATCCTATTATTTTGGGGCAATCATTTATTGCTGAGTCTCGAATGGAGACTAAAGTTCGGATGATGGGTCTACCTATGCACGGATCTGAAGCAAGGATGGGAAGAGAGTTGTCCAGTTCATGACTATTTGTATTAATCATCAATGAAATAAGGATTCCTTGAGGGATTACCCTCTTCTAGTAGGAGAGCCGGATTTTTGTTAGGTACCACTGTCTTGCGAGATGATGGTGGTACGAGTCAGGGAAAGCTCTCACCTCTTGGCAACGGCAGTTTTTCCTCATGTGTTTATGGTGTATCCACTAAAAGTACTTCCTTTTTTCAACATATTTTTGATATGCCTAGAGCTGCCAGGCATTATGTAAAAAGAAAAGAGAAAGAATTTATGATTGCATGTGTTTTGCAGGAAGAGGATTGGATAGATGGTCTCTATGATGGCCTTTCATGCTCAGATACCATCGAAGAACTTTCGGTATTGCTAAATGCTAACAATCAATAGTTGCCATATGTCTTACAAGTCCATTGGCTAGCGATGTATTGCAAAATTGCTGATTTCATGCTTCAAAAGAATTTGGGTGCTGAGGATTCTCAGCAAAAAGTATTCTTTGATATTTTAGCAAAAAGATTTGGGTGTTGCTATTTATACACAACAAAATTTGTGTTTAAGAAGGTTAGACTAGTTGCAGGACCACTACCTTTGAACAGTGATGAGATGATTAGGAGAGCTGCTATGCAACCTCCTTTACGAGATCCTACAAGTATCGAACATAAGTTTTCAGCCGAGACATTGAAAGAGATGAAGATTGGGACAAAAGATTTTTTGCTTCCTGAAGAGGTAAGATGTTTTGAAGAGATGTTATGCAGACATGAAAAAGATTTTACTTTCTTTCCACATGAGATTGGATGTGTTGATTCTAGGGTTCTGACGCCTATTGTTATTTTTACAATTCCGCATGCTCATGGAATCTACAGTCTATTCCTGTGCTAAGGGCTCGCTTACACAAATTGGTAGAGCTTTTGAATGAGCGGATCAGGATGGGGATTCTAGAGCCATCTTCAGCTCCATATCCAACAGATGGTTCACAGTTCCTAAAAAGAATGGGACACTCAATTTCATACAGGACCTACTGCTAGTAAACAAGGTCACTATTCGAAATGTTGGTGCTAGACCTACTATGGATGAGTTCGCTGAAGCTTTTGATGGATATGCTATCTATTCACTTGGTGATCTTTATTCCGAATATGATTAGTTCCATCTTGCCCTTGAGAGCAGGAGTTTGACTACGATGAAGACACCTCTAGGCCTTGTTTGGATGTGTACGCTTTTGCAAGGAGCTACTAATTCGGTTGCCCATATGATGAATGGAATGAACAAGATTCTACAAGATTTTATTCTTGAGTTGACTATGCCTTTCATTGATGATTTACCTATCAAGGGTTGCTTGGAAGAAGGAAAAGATGATTCTTTAGGTGACCATGGATGTAGGTTCTTTGTGGCTTCACATTTTAGAGATGTTGAGAGGATTCTTTGCAGACTGAAAGAAGTGAATTTGACCTTGTCAGGGTTGAAGTCTATTTTTGGAGCTAGAGAAGTTTTGATTGTTGGTCATATGTGTGGATATTATGGCAGGAAGCCTTCTCCTGCTGCAAAGGTTGATGCCATAGAGAAGATTGCAGAGATTTGCTCTTCCACTTCAGAGGTTTGCAGGTTTCTTGGAGCTTGTGTGTTTTATCTTATTTGGATTCCTCATTTTGCTCATATTGTAGATGATCTCTACTAGCTCTTGAGGAAAGGGCAACATTTTTCTTGGGAGATAAAACACAATAAAGCCATGCAAAAACTAAAGAAATTATTGAGAGCTACTCTGACTCTTCAAAAGGCAGATTATGAGTGTGGGAGACCTATTGTTCTTATTGTTGATACTAGTCTTATCGGCATTGGATGGGTTGTTGGCCAAGACGATGTAGATGGGAATATGTATGCTATTTGATTTGGGAAAAAAGTCCTAAACGAGCGACAACGAAGGTATTCAAAGGTTAAGAGAGGGCTCTTGGGAGTTGTCACAACTCTCAAGAATGACAGAGAGTACTTCATTGGAGCTGCCATGGTGGTTGAGACTGATTATTTACCTCTTTTAGGTATGATCACGAATTGTTCTACTCCAGACATTGCCACACTTAGGTGGATTGGGTACATAAAATCCATGAATCCCGAGTTTAGGCACATAGCAGGTAAAGATAACCCAGTAGTAGCTGATATGCTTTCATGAGCAAGGTATGATGATATGGATTTTTCTTGCATTGATGATGGGGTTGATCTTTTAGCCATGCATGTTGATCATATTTGTCATGTGTCTTCTTTAGAAACCTTTGATGAGACTTTGTATATAGGAGAGTATTTACAGATTGGGCGTTATTTGAGTACTATGTCTAGACAGGATGGATGGACTGATGTAGACTTCAAGAAGATTGGAAGAAAAGCTTATGGTTTCTTCTTGCGAAGTGGGCTAGTTTGGAAGCATCCATGAAAACAAGGATAGCCATTGAGAGTTGTTTGTGATAGAGCTTCACAGGTGCGGATCATGAAAGAATTCCATGAAAGTCTTTGGGCTGGGCATTGAGTTGTTTGGGCGACCTATGACAAGATCAAAGAGCGCTATTGGTGGAGAGGCATGTATAGAGATATCTCACAGTTTGTTGAGACATGCCTTGATTGCCAGTTGTTCTCTTCAGTGAGACATAGAGATAAGCTTTATCCTACCTACCCGCTATGTATTCATTACAAGTGGGTTCTTGATTTGATTATTATGCCTGTTGGTTTATGCAGATGCGCTACATTGTTTTGGCACGAGAAGATCTCACAAATCAAGTGGAAGGAAGAGCATTATGGAAGAAGTCTACTTCAGTGGTTTGTAAGTTTCTATTGGAGGATGTTATGTGCAGGTATGGATGTATTGGAAAAGTTACTGTAGATAGAGAGTTGAATGCTGATGAGGCTAGGGAGTTTTTCTCTCGCCTTGGCATTAAACTTACTTTGACTTCGACATGTAATCCAGAAGGCAATTGAAAGACCAAAAGAGGCCATCTGCCGATTGTAAAAGCCTTAGCCAAAGCATGCGGTGGACCAATTTGGGAGTGGCCTAGGTTGTTGTCTTATGCCTTATGGGCTGATCGCACTACTCACAGTGTGACTATATGATATATGCCAGTTGAGTTGATGTATGGGTAGAAGCCAGTCATACCTATAGAGACTTACACACTTACTTGGAGTGCTTTACCGTGGCAACAAGATGAGATGACAAGAGAAGATCTTTTGACTCTTCATATTTGTCAATTAGAGAGAAAACCTGAAGATATTGAGAGAGCAATTCAAAAGCTCAAAGAAGCTAGGATTCACAACAAAGAACACTTTGATAGCAGACACAGATTGAGGCCTAAAGAGATTAAGGAAGGAGATTGGGTATTGGTCTATGACAGTAGTCTAGACAACCAGTATAGTGCTATCCACAAGGTTTCCAGACGATGGTTTGGGCCCTATTTAGTGCAACATGTCCATGACAATGGTACATATTCCTTAGTAGAGCTTGATGGTACAGCCTTAGTAGAGCTTGATGGTACGGTTTGGACAACCAGTATAGTGCTATCCACAAGGTTTCCAGACGATGGTTTGGGCCCTATTTAATGCAACATGTCCATGACAATGGTACATATTCCTTAGTAGAGCTTGATGGTACGGCCTTGCAGATTCCAATTGCAGGGAAGAGAATCAAACTATTCAAAGAGATTATGTAATCTACGTAGTCAAGGAATTGGATGATGTGATTTATGATGGTCTTGAGCCAAGAGATGATAAAGATGAAGATGAGGATATTGCATACGCTTTTACAGAAGACGAAGAGGTTGCATTGACCGTCGAGCTTGGCAATGATGAGGATGGGTAGCTGTGACCCATCCGAAGGATGTGTAGGATTGGAGGGGGATGGATGTCGTGAGGCTGCGCATCCACCACTGCAAATCTGAGGGTAAAGTTTTCTACCAAGAAATTGATCACATTACTCAACGCCATTAGGAGATTATTTTCCATTGTGTGTATCTTTTGTGTTTGGATTTGCATGACGCATGATTACTTGTAGTTAGGCTAGGCACAATTTCTTCAATGCATTCATAATTTTTTGTGTGGGAGCATCGTTTGATTGCTTGCATTGCATGGATCCACACATCTATACAGTGGATTGTAGTTGGGTTTTTATCCATATGTTTTCAGATTATTGTTTAAATTTGATGAAAATTCCATAACATGAGCTGGCTACAACATGTCGAGTTCTGGCATGTCTCTAGAGATTACAACGTCAATTATGGTAGGGTCTACAGATTGAAATCCCCCGCTTGTATTTTGCTTGAAGAGCTTGCACATATCTGAAGAAGGGCTACTATCTTGGGAGTAAAACTACAAGCTAGCCAACATGTTTATGGAGCCTGCAACATCAAATTTTCTATGCAAGTTTATTGAGACACTAAAAGAGTGGTAATTAATGAGGAGCATGTGTGAAAGAGGAGGCGACTAATTTCCTGTCATTGTATGGCATTGAAATATGGTAATCCAAGGTTTAGAGAAGATGCAAAGAAGTTACACGAGAAGAGAATAGGTTTGGAGAAGTGGAATAATTCTGGTACGGTGATGTTAGAGGAGGCGAGTTGGTCAGTGGGCTGTCATCATGCTCGTGTAATGAATGATGGAAGAGACACCTAGGGTGGTGAAAAAGCCTCATATAAAGCTTTAAACGATGAGAAAAACACGATGCGGCAGTTCAGCATTTGTAAGAAAGCATCATAATCTCTGATATCAATTAAGAACGATTTCTTTTGACGCCTCGAACAAAAGAAAAAGTTTGACAATGCTTTTATTGATGGCTTTTCTGAAGCTTTTTTCGAGGTGGTGGATCGTTATAAAAGTGATGATAGAGGGAGGAAGACGTGTTTGGAACGACGAAGACCTGTAGCAAAAGAGACGGCTGAAGAGGTGATAACGGAAGGTAGCAGAAGAACCTTACGATGGAGGGTGACGAAGATGATCATCAGTAAAGACGACAGGACGCAGATCGAACACGAAGAGAAGAGACAATGCTGCAGGAGGCCGATAGGGATCATGATGCCAAGGGAGGACGTAAAGGAGGGAGTCGACGGCAATAGCGAATTCGGAGTGGCACATAGAAGGTGATGAAGACAAAGACCATAGACGAAGAGGAGAAGATGCTGCGGGGTGCATCGACAACATGTCACAATGAGCTGAAGAAGATGTGACGAAAGGCGACGTAGTTGCAAAAGAAGGAAGAAGATGAGTTGACGACGTTGTAGCGCTCCAAGCCCGCAACAAAGCCGAAGTTGTAGACATCGCCATCATTAAAAGTTTTCATCTTCAATCATGGTCTACTCTTTGGGAGAAGAGCTTTGGTTTTAATCTCTCATCAAGTTCCTCCTTTGGTTTTGGATTTCTCTCTCACAAGCCTCAAAGAAATCTAGAACACAATATTAGTGAGTTTGGGAATCTCTCAATTTTCATTTTTTGAATACTGAAAAGGTGACACTCGGATAACATGCCCATAAGTTTCTCAAAACCATATGATGTGACTTATCATTAGAAAGTGCTTGAAAAATGGAATCTATTGAGCCATAGAGCGCTCGATTTGGAGTCATAATGTTCAAGTTATGACAAATCCAAAGATTTGACCACGTGTCCCAAACTTATGGAAAATTCCCATATTCCCCAATATAGTGTTCTAGTGAAATCTCAATGTCTTTTAAACACATAGATTGAGGCTTCTCTCTTCGCAGCATGATTTTTTTAAAAACCCTCAAGTCCTTCTTAAACTTATAGTTGAAAGGGAAGTAGAACCCAAGAGGAAGAAGCTTGGCAGTGAGGGCTATGGCAGATGGAGAGCAAGAGCCAAGAGAGAGGGAGACTCAAAAGTGGGAACTCCAACCACCACAATGTGTGGCTGGACCTCCCTTTATTCAAACTATCACTAAAAGAATAAAGAATAAGTGACTGTGACGGGCGCTCACCACCCACAGTGTGCAATGGCGGGTACTATCAGTGTAGTAATCAACGGGCGGCTAGGCGGAGGCGCCTTTACCCCCAACAACCGTTCGTAAATGTCGCTCATCACAGGGACGCTTTGAGATGAGAGGAAAAATTATAAATATTATTTAACTCATGTCAAATTAAGATGCAATAAGAATTCTCAAAAGTTCATGAGCTAGGAATAACTTTGTTTGAATAAAAAGATGAAGCCATATATGTTCCTTTCAAGGCTTATGTTGTCAAAAAGTCATATTCCTTCCATGAACAATCCACATAAACCCTCCATAAGATATCGATGAATCAATGATGCTCTCAATGATGGCATGTCAAATGGTTAGTTACAAGGCGCATCATGGAATAGCAATCCTTAAAGGACAAGGCACATATAACAACTTGGAGACAAAATTCAGATGTATCTTGAAGAGCTTAATACCACTTTTGTAGATGATGTGGAGGTAACTCCTTAAGGTTAAAGGTGTCTCTTATTACTTCACCTTGAGAGAGAAGGCAACGTTGATGTGAAACTTGAAATTTGGTATGTTTAAGAAGGACTTGAGGGTTTTTAAAAAAATCATGATGTGAAGAGGGAAGCCTCAATCTGTGTGTTTAAAAGACGTCGAGATTTCGCTAGATTGCCTTTGAGTCTTGTGAGAGGGAGGTCGAAAACTGGAGGAGGATCTTGATGAGAGATCAAAACCAAAGCTCTTCTCCCAAACAACAGATCATGATTGAAGATCAGAACTTTTAATGATGGCGGTGTCTACAACTTCGGCTTTGCTCTGCGGGCTTGGAGCGCTGCGATGTCTTCTTAGCTTTCATAAACTCATCTTCTTCCTTCTTCTGCAACTATGTCGCCTTCCGTCACATCTTCTTCAGCTCACTGCGACATGTTGTCGATGCATCCCGTAGCATCTTCTTCTCTTCATCTATGATCTTTGTCTTCATCACCTTGTGCGTGCCACTCTGAATTTGCTATTGCCGTTGACTCCCTCCTTTACATCCTCCCTTGGCATCATGATTCCTATCGGCCTCCTGCAGCATTGTCTCTTCTTCTTCACTTTCAATCTGCGTCCTCTCGTCTTTACTCATGATCATCTTCGTCGAATTCTTGTTGAAGAAAGAGAACCGAGATATAAGTCACCTATACCTTTGACTTGACAAGTTGTGTTATCAATAATATAAATCAATTTCTTAATAAGACTAGAATGATAATAAAGTAACCATTGGGACTGATATGTCATGTTTCTCATAGCCTTAGAATCAATAATAAAAAGAGATCCATCATGAACATGAAGTATCCTTTCTGGAGAGATAGAATAACTTACACAATTTGTTTCTTCAGTAGTGTTGTCATATGTAGCAGCATATACTCTATTACGATCTGAATCAAAACACCTCTTGAAACATAGATGGGTTGGATGATCACCCTTTTTACAAGAGTCATCACAAGGAGAATAATATCTAGAAAAATGTGGTTGTTTATTTGTAATACTATGTTCTTCATCATATTGTTTTGCCCAACAATCATCTGTAGTGTGACCATTTCTATTGCAATAAGAACAATGTCTATTAGGAAACTTGAGACAAGAGAAGTTACTACCATGATGACTCCTACGTGTAAAGCGTGGAAAGGAATGCCTTCGAGCAAGTAAAGTGATGCCATGAGGCATATTTCACGGTGGATTCCATGCCACAGTGGATTCCGTGAGGTTTTACGGTGGATTCTGTAAACTTTGTTGACCGGGGCTCATACACAAAGTGGATTCTTTGTGCGAGAAGTTAATGGGGACGCCTATCCTTTTCGAGCGTTTCATTAATTTAGTATGTACATGGGTGATTCCATAGCGGGTGATTCCGCAAAATACATATTAAATTAATAAACGTTTATGAGTTTAGAGTGCGCACTCGTGATAAATTAAGGTTAGGATTAATTTCTAACCAGTTGATTTATTTATGTAGCTGAAGACTGCTAGGTATTCACTTTTGTCGGTTTAATTGTATTATTTTACTAACGATTGTGAATGCTTCAGTTGATGTATAGAGATAGCAGCAGTGGTGGAGGATAGCGTGTATTCGAGTTATCACTTATATTTTGATGGGCACATACCTTAGGCATGGCGCCTATTTATTGAGGCCTTGGATATTTATTTATTATTTTGTATGCGCATGGGCGCACGATTATTATATTTGTATTTGGACATTGTATTGGGTATGGTTGACTCTTTGGGCGCCCGTGGTGCGCAGATCGGTCGCAGATAGCTCACGTGGTGAATCCCGGAAGGTCCCCAAGAACAAAGAACTCTACCTTTTTGCACAAAAAACCATGTAAAAGCATGCACGACAAGAGGCAAGAGACAAATTGGGTTCAATCTCCCCCATGCCTTGTGTGAGCGCTTCACAAAGCATGTATTTAATGTATATTTCCAATCTTCATGCTCAATAATAGCCCAATTACAAAAATATGACAAGCTTTTAGCTTTTGAGTTTGCTTTCTACAAAAATAGGAAAATAAAGCTAATGGACGGTGCCCATAGAGTCTGGCACGCCCAATCTCAATGTCCAAATAGAAATAACATATCCGGCGCATAGACGCATACAAAATAATAATAAATAATCGATGTCTCAATAGACATAACAAAATATAGGCATGGCGCCTATCAAAATATAGTTCAAAAGTCGAATACCCGCTAAACTCCAATGCTTTCCTCCGCCACTGCTGCTATCTCTACACATCAACTGAAGCATTCACAATCGTTAGTAAAATAATACAATTAAACCAACAAAAGTGAATACCTAGCAGTCTTCAGCTACATAAATAAATCAAATAGTTAGAAATAAATCCTAACCTTAATTTATTACGAGTGCGCACTCTAAACTCATAAACATTTATTAATTTAATATGCATTTTGCGGAATCACCCCGCTATGGAATCACCCATGTACACACTAAATTAATGAAACTCCCGAAAAGGACAGGCGTCCCCATCAACTTCTCGCACAAAGAATCCTCTTTGTGTATGAGCCCCGATCATCTAAGTTTACGGAATCCACCGTAAAACCTCATGGAATCCACTGTGGAATATGCCTCCTGGCATCATACCCCCGGGGTGGGATAGCAATTGACCTCAATTGCTATTAGCTCAATGTGGAGCTAACAGAGTGGGGAAAGCATTTAAGTCTCTAGCATGCATCCATTGTGCTTCCTCTACAGGATGGTTCTTAAATTTTACTAAATATCTAGAATACCTTCGGCTAGTTCTAGTGGTCATGTAGTCAGTGTCTATGATGGCTTCTGGTTCAAGTATTTCAGTCTGTTCTTCTAGTAAAGGTGGGTTTTCATAAACAGGGTGGATAGGTAATTGGCCTCTAAATGGTCTCAATAAACTAATGTGAAATGTATTATGAATTTTCCAATGAGATGGCAATTCTAACTTGAAGGCATTGTCATTAATCTTATGAATAATTCTAAATGGTCCATAGAATCTAGGAGCTAATTTGACAACTGGATGTCTATCGACACTTTGCAGTCTATGTTTTTCTATTCTAAGCCAAACATAATCATCAACTTTGAAATTCATGGCTTGTCTTTTCTTATTGGCTTGTTTGGTATATGATTGTTGGGCTTTAGCAATCATATCCTTAACCTCATCAAAAATAGTGTTATGCATAACAGCAATATCATCAGCACTCTGAATTCTATTAGACAAAGATGCAACAGGTGTAGATAATCTATATCCATAAATGACTTCAAAAGGTGCTTTCTTTGTAGATGTGTGCGGTGTATTATTATATGCAAACTGTAATAAATGCAAATGAGTATCCCATGTCTGAGGTTTAGAGATAGTATATGCACGTAAAAGATCTAAAATGGTGCTATTTGTGGCTTCTGTTTGTCCATTTGTTTCTGGATAAAATGCAGATGAGAAATCAATCTTTGTGCCTAGATTTGCAAACAGTGTAATCCAAAAATTATTACAAAATCTAGAATCACGATCTGAAATAATCACTTTTGGCAATCTATGGTTAGTAAAAACAGTTTTCAAAAATAACTGTGCTGCTTGTGATGCTGTTAAAGTTTTCTTACATGCAATGAAATATGCTTGCTTACTAAATCTATCTACAATTGTCCAAATCATGTCATGGTTAGATTTAGTATTTGGTAAACCAGTAATGAAATCCATAGATATATGTTCCCAAGGTTTAGATGGAATAGACAAAGGCATTAATAATCCATACTGTTTACCATGATGTCTCTTTATTCTTTGACAAATCAAACATTCAGAAATGAAATTAGATACATCTGCATCCATATGCGACCAATAAAAATCTTCAGTTAACATGCGTAATGTAGAAATGATACCTCTATGACCTTGATATGGGGGACAATGAATTTCATTCAAAACAAAAGATCGGAATGGAATAGTAACACACAGTCTCTTTTCAAAAAATATAAATCCATCATTATATGACAATGAATCAACAGGAATGAAATTATTTTGAACTAATTTTTGCTAATCAGAATGAAAAGTAATATCCTGGTGATATGTGTCTTTCATAGCAATCAAAGAATCAAAAGATATGATGGAAATATTATGAATTGCAGGTCTTCTACTCAATGCATCAGCAACTACATTTTCTTTTCCAGGTTGGTATTGAATGATAGGATGAAAACTTTGAATGAAGGAAGCCCATTTGATATGACGGTCAGAAATTTGGGGTTGGCTAAGTAGATGTCTAATGCTTTGCTGGTCAGTCTTTATCATGAATTCTGAACCCATTAAATAATGCTTCCATTGTTTTAATGCTTGTACAACTGCTAATAGTTCTTTGTCATAAGTGGAATATTTGAGCTCAGAGGGTTTCAGCTTAGAACTAGAATATGCTATTGGATGGTTGTCTTGCATTAATACGGCTTCTATTCCTGATCTGCTAGCATCCGTCACAACTAGAAAGAATGGTCTATTAAAGTCAGGCAATTGTAAAACAGGGGCATTGGTTAATGCACGTTTCAGTAAATCAAAGGATTTCTGCTGAGTTTCAGTCCATTGATAAACAATTCCTTTCTTAAGAAGTTTGGTTAATGGTAAAGCAAGTAATAAAAAATTACGTACAAACTTCCTATAGAAACTAGCAAGACCAAGGAATGAGCGTAATTCATGTACATTTTTAGGAACAGGCCAATGCAATATTGCATCAATTTTCTTAGGATCAACTTTAATTCCTTCTTTTGATACAATATGACCTAAATATTCTATTTCTGTCTTAAAGAATTCACTCTTTTCAGGATTTGCAAACAATTGATTTTCTTTTAGTAATTGAAAAACTAATGATAAATGCTCATAATGCTCTTTTTCACTTTGACTGAACACTAAAATATCATCAAAGAAAACAATCACACAATATTGATATTTCAGAAAAATACGGTTCATCATTCTACTGAAAGTAGCAGGTGCATTAGTTAATCCGAATGGCATGACTAAGAATTCGTAATGGCCAAACTGTGTCCTGAATGCAGTCTTAAATATGTCGGATCTATCTAGCCTCACTTGATGATATCCAGACTTAAGGTCAATTTTGCTAAATATAGAAGATCCTTGCAGTTTGTCCATAAGGTCATCAACTCTAGGTATAGGATACCTATTCTTAACAGTGATCTTATTTAATGCTCGGTAGTCAATACACATACGATAGGTATTATTCTTTTTCTTGACTAAGAGCACAGGTGCACCGAATGGGGAACTGCTAGGTCGAATTAGGCCTCTATTTAGTAATTCTTCAACTTGACTCTGGATTTCTTTTTGCTCTATTTGATTGTGCCTATATGGTGCTTTGCAAGGTGGTTGTGTGCCAGGTATTAGATCAATCTTATGGTCTTCTGGACGTGATGATGGTAAACCTGGTGGTAGGTCTTCGGCAAAACAGTCCTTAAAATATGCAAGAAATTCCTTATGCCTAGGGTGCATATGATTTTCCTTTGCGTGCAATTCATTCACCCAAATGAGATATGATTTAGTATTCTTGCGTAGTGCACGTTTTGCTTGAGTATGTGAAAGCAGTGGAAAAATATGAGATGCATGCATACCATATAATGTAATAGATTTTCCTTGAAAATTAATATTCATTGTGTGCGTAGAATAATCTATATTTGGATTATGTTGGTGTCTCCATGGCATTCCTAAAATAATGTCGCTTGACTGTAATGGGACAACTAAGAAGTTTCTTCTTTCAATATATGGACCAATTTGAATTTCTAAATCTTGTACTTCTTGTGTGCCATTGTACCTAGTGCCTAAAAATGTAGCTTTTATGCGATAATGCGTAGGTACAGTATGCAATTTTAATTCCTTTACCAATTTTGCTGAAATAAAGTCATGGGTACTACCGTCATCATGCAAGATAGTTCTTTCTTTTCCATGCACCATACATTTCATAGTCAACAATGAATGTGAAGTAGGCATACCTGGTAAAGTGTCGGAAGTAGTAGAAGGATCATCCTCATCTTCAGTGAAATCCGGCATATCCTCATGCTCGTCTTCGTCCATAGCTCCAAGGTAGTTGATATGTGCTGATGGCTTCTTTGAATGACAATTTGCTGCGAGATGCCCTGGCTGGTGACACTTGTAGCATACTATTGGCTTGGCTTTGGTCACATTATTTGCAATGGCTGGGAGTCTGGGTACATTTGGATTTGCTTGTGGAATAGGCTTTGGATTTGGATTGACAGTGGATGGTAATGCAGGTGGTTTAGGCCAATTCTTGCGGAAAGATGGTGATGAGAAACAACCTGGATTAAACCTTCTAAAATTGGAATTGAATTGTTTAGATCCATAATTACCGTTAACTTGGAATGGCTGTGGTCGTCTATCTCTTCCGCGTAACTTATCTTCAGTGTCGTGAGCTAAGGAGATGGCGTCTTCAAGGGTAGCAGGCTTGAACATGTTCACTTCAGCGTAGTAATGTCCAAGAAGTCCAGACATATACTTCCGCTTATGTGTCGTCTCTGGTACGTCTTCAAGCATGCGTAACTGTAGGAGTGCATTCCAAAAACGCTCTGAATATTGTGGGATAGGCTCACGATCTCGCTGTTGAAGTAAATCCCATTGTTTGATAGCCTTCTCATGAAATTGCGGTGGGAGGAAATTTTGCATGAACTTCTTCTTGACATCTTCCCAAGTAGCAGGACATTCTATGCTCTTGCGGACTACAGTCCACCAAAGTGATGCTCTGTCTATCAGATGATTAGTAACACACTTGATTTTATCTTTTTCGGGATAAGTTTCCTCATGGAAATAGTCATCAAACTGGCTAATGAATGATAAAACAGTCTTTCCTTCTCTTATGCCATTGAAAGTGCGAAACTTGAAACTTTGTTTACTTATCTTGGATTCCTTGCGAATGGTTTGTGCTTCAAGAGTGGCGTCGATGGTACGTCGAATCAAATCTTCAGCTTGAAGTTCTTCTTTGTCGGTGGACGCTCTTTGAAGTTTTGTCAATTGCGCTTGCAATGCTTGCCTAGCTCTTCGCTCTTCTTCCAATTGTAGCATGATTAGATCCAACTTTTGTTCCATGGTAGGCTCAGGTAAGTCGTCTTCAGCCATAGGATCATCCATGTGTGGGGTAGTCATCCTGTAAAACTCAACAAACCTTTCTCACTCAAAATCAGGTTAGCAGGATGAGCGTAGCTCAAATTTGGGGTTACAAGGCTATGTATTTTTGGGTATTTCTTTGTATATTTTCTGAAAATCTGCAATATTTCTGTATCCATTTGCTGAAAGTACTTCAACGAACTTGTAGATAGGTAGAACAGCTTGCTGCGAACAACTTTCTAGTTCAGAGTTTTTGCATACGAACAAGTCTTCTAGGAGTTTTAAGCATTAGTCAGTTCTGATTTAGTCTGACTTGCAGAGTTGCAGACTTAGTAGACTTGCAGAGTTGTTGACTTGCTGAACTTAGGCCGACTTACAGAACTTGGAGAACTTGATTACCGTCGACTTGCAGAACTTAACTTCAGAAGTGCGAGACCTGGAGTATATCAACTTGTTTGACCTGTGTAACTTGCAGAAAGCCTTAAGCTTAAGTGATTAAGCTTAAGCTTATGAAGCTTAAGGAAGGAGTTACAGGCGGCATCGATTTCGTGAGGGGGGGGCCGTTTTTGATCACGCGGAAATTTCGGAGCCACTTCTTGATACCTCGAAGTGAGTTTTGAAGCACTAAGCTTCCTTAAGGCTTATAAAGCTTTGTAATTAAGCTTTTAATTGAGAAGATTAAGAATTGTCTCACTGTTTTTCAACGACTTATTGAAGAAGATGTATGCGTGGTCCTCCGCCTGCAGAGCCTGGTCCTTCGCGATCTGACAGTGGAAACAGGGGTTCTTGATCGCCAGAAGTCTGCCTGTATCGACGGTTCGCGACGAGATTGACTGTAGAGCCCGTTTGTTCCTGGAGCTCCGCCTTCGCCCGAGATTAGTAGCGATTGGAAGCTCTTGATCTCTGCTCCGCTCTGATACCACTGGTGCGTAGATCGGTCGCAGATAGCTCACGTGGTGAATCCCGGAAGGTCCCCAAGAACAAAGAACTCTACCTTTTTGCACAAAAAACCATGTAAAAGCATGCACGACAAGAGGCAAGAGACAAATTGGGTTCAATCTCCCCCATGCCTTGTGTGAGCACTTCACAAAGCATGTATTTAATGTATATTTCCAATCTTCATGCTCAATAATAGCCCAATTACAAAAATATGACAAGCTTTTAGCTTTTGAGTTTGCTTTCTACAAAAATAGGAAAATAAAGCTAATGGACGGTGCCCATAGAGTCTGGCACGCCCAATCTCAATGTCCAAATAGAAATAACATATCCGGCGCATAGGCGCATACAAAATAATAATAAATAATCGATGTCTCAATAGACATAACAAAATATAGGCGTGCGCCTATCAAAATATAGTTCAAAAGTCGAATACCCGCTAAACTCCAATGCTTTCCTCCGCCACTGCTGCTATCTCTACACATCAACTGAAGCATTCACAATCGTTAGTAAAATAATACAATTAAACCGACAAAAGTGAATACCTAGCAGTCTTCAGCTACATAAATAAATCAAATAGTTAGAAATAAATCCTAACCTTAATTTATTACGAGTGTGTACTCTAAACTCATAAACGTTTATTAATTTAATATGCATTTTGCGGAATCACCCACTATGGAATCACCCATGTACACACTAAATTAATGAAATGCCCGAAAAGGACAGGCGTCCCCATCAACTTCTCGCACAAAGAATCCTCTTTGTGTATGAGCCCCGGTCATCTAAGTTTACGGAATCCACCGTAAAACCTCACGGAATCCACCGTGGCACGGAATCCACCGTGGAATATGCCTCCTGGCATCAGCCCGCCCATTAGCTTTATTTCTATTTTGTGCTAAAGCAAACTCAAAAGCCAAAAGCATGCTATTTTGTAATTTGGGCTATTATTTGAGCTTGAAGATGATTGATACATAAAATACATGCTTTGTGGAGCGCTCACACAAGGCATGGGAGGAGATTGTATCCAATTGATCTCTTGTTCATGTCGTGCATGCTTTCTACCTTGAGTTTTGTGCAAAAAGTAGAGTTCTTTTGTTCTTGGGGACCTTTCGACGTTCACTACACGAGCATATAGCATCCGATCTATGCACCAATGGTATCA
This sequence comes from Lygodium microphyllum, assembly GCF_053477565.2. Taxonomy (NCBI): domain Eukaryota; kingdom Viridiplantae; phylum Streptophyta; class Polypodiopsida; order Schizaeales; family Lygodiaceae; genus Lygodium; species Lygodium microphyllum. The sequence goes on from NC_141139.1 coordinate 120,608,899, forward strand.
GAGCGAAGCTGAGATCGAGAGCTTCCAATTGCTATCCATCTTGTGCGAAGGTGAAGCTCCTGGAACGATCGAGCTCTACGGTCAGTCTCATCGTGAACGTTCGATACGGGTGGATTCTTGGCGGTCAAGAACCTCTGTTTATAGCCTCTGATCGCGAAGGACCGGCCTGTAAAGGCGGAGGACCCCTCCTATATCCTCTTCTCCAAGACGTTTTCTTACAGTCAACAGATAAGCCCATATCTTTCATAAAGCTTAAAAGCTTAAGTTAAAAGCTTAATAAGCTTACTTAAAAGCTTAATAAGCTTACTTGAAAGCTTAAAAGTCCAAATTTCATCGTTTGTTATCGCAGCATGTTGACGCCGTGATCAGCGGCGGCGCAAAAAACGCCCCCCCTAAAATTCGTCGTTTAATTCATACTAAGCTTTAATCTTAGTCAAGCAAGTCTTCAGTCACACAAATCTTCCAAGTTGATCAAGTTTCGTAAGTTTGCAACTCTGCGAGTCAGTCAAGACACTACAAGTCAAAACTGACTTGTGCCCAAAACTCCCATAAGGACTGTTCCTGCACAAAAGCACCGAGCTGCAAAGTTGTTCCCTGGAAGACTCTGTTCGCATATGCAGACTTACTGAACCAGTTTCAACACATGCAGAAGGACAAACGCAGATTTTACAAAGATTTCAAATCCCACAATTGCCAAAGACGAAGACCATGAAAGCCAAACAAAAATCTATAAGCCTTCTACACCCGATCTTGAGCTACGCTCATCCCACTAATTGGATTTTGAGAGTGTGAGGTCTTTTGAAGTTTTGCAGGATGACGGAACAAAATATAGATGATTTAATGGCTGAAGGCGATCTTCCTGAACCTACGGTGGAACAAAAGTTGGATTTAATTATGATGTAGTTGGACGAAGAACGAAGAGCCCGGCAAGCCTTGCAAGTTCAATTGGCCAATTTACAAAGATGGACCACAACCTGAAGATCTTATCCAACGAACCATTGATGCGACTCTCGAAGCTCAATCAATTCGCAAAGAAACAAAGATAAGTAAAAGAAATTTCAAATTCCATACTTTCAATGGCACTCAAGATGGAAAAACTGTTATTGCATTCATCAGTCAGTTTGATGATTACTTTCATGAGGAAACATACGCTGAAAAAGATAAAATCAAGTGTGTTGCTAATCATTTACTGGATAGAGCATCTCTTTGGTGGACAGTGGTTCGTAAGAGCATAGATTGTCCCACTACCTGGGAGAATTTCAAGAAGAAGTTTATGCAGAATTTCCTTCCTCCACAATTCCATGAAAAAGCCATAAAGCAATGGGACCTTCTTCAGCAAAAGATCGTGAGCCTATTTCTCAGTACACCAAACGCTTTTGGAATGCCTTACTTCAATTACGCATGCTTGAAGATGTACCTGAAGCGACTCACAAGTGCAAGTATATGTCTGGATTACTTGGGCATTACTATGCTGAAGTCAATATGTTCAAGCCTGCAACTCTTGAAGATGCAGTTTATTTAGCTCATCACACTGAAGACAAGCTTCGAGGAAGAGACAAACGTCCACAACAATTTCAAGCAAATGGTAACTAATGGTTCTAAGCAATTCAATTCAAATTTTAGAAGATTCAATCAAAGTCGATTTCCTTCATCATCTTTCCGTAAGTCTTCTACAAAACCACTTGCTTTGCCATCAAATACCAATCAAAACCCTAAGCCATCTTCACAGCCAAATCCTAATATTCCTAAGCTTCCTGCCATTGTAAACAATGTATCTAAAGCCAAACCTATAGTGTGTTACAAATGCCATCAACCTGGACATCTAGCACCCAATTGCCAATTGAAGAAGCCACCTGTCCATATCAACTATCTTGGAGCAATGGAAGATGAAGAACATGAGGAAATGCTCGACTTTACGGAAGATGAGGACGACATTACTACTCCTTTGGATACTTTACCAGGTATGCCAACTCCACATTCTTTGTTGACAATGAAATGTTTAGTGCATGGAAAAGAAAAGATTATTTTACATGATGATGGTAGTACACATGATTTTGTTTCTGCAAAGCTAGTGAAAGAATTGAAATTATAAATTGTTCCTACGCATTATCCTATTAAAGCAGCATTCTTAGGCACAAGGTATAATGGAACACAAGAGGTACATGATCTAGAAATTCAAATTGGTGAATATACTGAAAGAATGAATTTTCTAGTTGTACCATTACAGTCCAGTGATATTATTTTAGGTATGCCTTGGCATCATCAGCATAATCCTGATATAGATTATTCCATGCATTCAATTAATATTCATTTTCAAGGAAAACACATTACATTGTATGGTATGCATGCATCTAATGCTTTTCCACTACTTACTCATACTCAAGCTAAACGTGCATTACGCAAAAGTAGTAAATCTTATTTAATTTGGGTGAATGAACTGCAAGCTAAAGAAAAACATATGCACCCTAGGCATAAAGAATTCCTTGCATAATTTAAAGATTGTTTTGCTGAAGATCTACCACCTGGATTACCTCCTTCATGTCCTGAAGACCACAAAATAGATTTAATTCCTGGTACACAACCATCCTGTAAAGCACCATATAGGCATAACCAGATAGAGCAAAAAAAAAAAAATCAAGTTGAGGAATTATTAAACAGAGGATTGATTAGACCTAGTAGTTCTCCATTTGGCGCACCTGTTTTGTTGGTAAAGAAGAAGAATAATACTTATCGTATGTGCATTGATTATCATGCCCTAAATAAGATTACTGTAAAGAATAGATATCCAATTCCTAGGGTCGATGATCTTATGGATAAACTACAAGGTTCTGCCATATTTAGTAAAATAGATCTTAAATCTGGTTATCATCAGGTGAGATTAGATAAATCTGACATATTCAAGAGTGCATTTAGAACACAATTTGGTCATTATGAATTTTTAGTGATGCCTTTTGGATTAACTAACGCACCTGTTACATTTAGTAGAATGATGAATCGCATATTTTTGAAATATCAACATTGTGTTATAGTATTCTTTGATGATATCTTGGTATTCAGTAAAAATGAGAAAGAACATTATGAACATCTATCTTTGGTTTTCAAGTTGTTGAAAGATAATCAATTGTATGCTAATCCTGAAAAGAGTGAGTTCTTTCAAACAGAAATTGAATATCTAGGTCATATTGTGTCATCAAAAGGTATTAAAGTTGACCCTAAGAAGATAGAAGCAATATTGAACTGGCTAATACCTATTAATGTGCATGAGTTACGTTCTTTTCTAGGTCTTGCTAGTTTTTACAGGAAATTTGTGCGAAATTTTTCATTACTTGCTGGAATAAACTTTTAAAGAAAGGTATTGTTTATCATTGGTCTGATAATCAACAGAAATCTTTTGATTTATTGAAACATGCATTAACCCATGCTCTTGTATTACAACTACCTGATTTCAATAGACCATTCTTTTTAGTAGTTACTGATGCTAGCGGATCTGGAATAGGAGCCGTACTTATGCAAGATAATCATCCCATAGCCTATTCTAGTTGTAAACTGAAACCCTCCGAACTTAAATATTCCATATATGATAAAGAATTATTAGCCGTTGTACAAGCTTTAAGACAATGGAAACATTACTTAATGGGTTCTGAGTTTATGCTTAAGACTGATCAACAAAGTATTAGACATTTACTTAGTCAACCTCAAATATCTGACCGACATATCAAATGGGCAGCTTTTATTCAGAGTTTTCATCCCCTTATTCAATAGCAACCAGGTAAAGAAAATGTAGTGGTCGATGCATTAAGTAGAAGACCGACCATTCATAATATCTCTGTTATATCATTTGATTCTCTAACCCCTATGAAAGATACTTATCATCAGGACATTACTTTTCATGCTGATTGTAATAAATTAGTTGGAAATAACTGGATTCCTATTGATTCACTGTCTTACAATGATGGATTCATGTTATATGAAAAGAGATTATGTGTTACAGTTCCATTTAGATCTTTTGTTTTGAATGAGATTCATTGTCCTCCATATCAAGGTCATAGAGGTATCATATCTACTTTACGTACATTGACTGAAGATTTTTATTGGCCACATATGGACACTGATGTATCTAACTTTGTTTCTGAATGTTTGGTTTGTCAAAGAGTTAAGAGACATCACGGTAAACAGTATGGTTTACTTATGCCTTTATCTATTCCATCAAGACCATGGGAACAGATTTCTATAGATTTTATTACGAGTTTACTTAATACTAAAGCTAACCATGATATGATTTGGACTGTAGTAGACAGGTTTAGTAAACAAGCATATTTCATTCCATGTAAGAAAACTTTAACAGCATCTTAGGCAACACAATTGTTTTTTAAAACAGTTTTCACTAATCATGGATTACCAAAAGTTATTATTTCTGACCGTGATTCCAGATTTTGTAATAACTTTTGGATTACTTTGTTTGCTAACCTAGGAACAAAGATTGATTTTTCATCTGCATTTCATCCTAAAACTAATGGACAAACAGAAGCCACTAACAGTACTATTTTAGATCTTTTACGTGCTTACACTATTTCTAAACCACAAACATGGGACACACATTTGCATTTATTGCAATTTGCATATAATAATACACCACACACATCTACAAAGAAAGCACCGTTTGAAGTAATTTATGGTTATAGATTGTCTACACCTGTTGCATCTTTATCAAATAGAATTCAGAGTGCTGATGATATTGCCAATATGCACGCTACTATTTTTTATGAGATTAAAGACATGATTGCCAAAGTCCAGCAATCATATACAAAACAAGCCAATAAGAAAAGACATGCCATGAATTTCAAAGTTGATGACTATGTTTGGTTGAGAATAGAAAAACGTAGATTACAAAGTGTAGATAAACACCCAGTTGTGAAATTAGCACTTAGATTCTATGGACCATTTAAGATCATTCACAAAATCAATGACAATGCATTCAAGTTAGAACTACCACCTCACTGAAAAATTCACAACACATTTCACATTAGTTTATTACGATCCTTTAAAGGCCAATTACTTGTACACCCTGTTTATGAAAACCCACCTTTGTTAGATGAAGAGACAGAAATACTTGAACTTGAAGCTATCATAGATACTGATTTTATGGCCACTAGAACTGGCCGTAGATATTCTAGATATTTGGTCAAGTTTAAAAACCATCCTATTGAAGAAGCCTAATGGATGCACGCTAGAAACTTAAATGCTTTCCCCACTCTGTTAGCTCCACATTGAGCTAATAGCAACTAAGGACAATTGCTATCCCACCCCGGGGGTATGATGCCAGGAGGCATATTTCACGGTGGATTCCATGCCACGGTGGATTCCGTAAACTTTGTTGACCGGGGCTCATACACAAAGTGGATTCTTTGTGCGAGAAGTTGATGGGGACACATATCCTTTTCGGGCGTTTCATTAATTTAGTGTGTATATGGGTGATTCCATAGCAGGTGATTCCGCAAAATACATATGAAATTAATAAATGTTTATGAGTTTAGAGTGCCCACTAGTGATAAAATTAAGGTTAGGATTAATTTCTAACCAGTTGATTTATTTATGTAGCTGAAGACTGCTAGGTATTCACTTTTGTCGGTTTAATTGTATTATTTTACTAACGATTGTGAATACTTCAGTTGATGTGTAGAGATAGCAACAGTGGCGGAGGAAAGCATTGGAGGATAGCGTGTATTCGAGTTATCACTTATATTTTGATGTGTAGAGATAGCAGCAGTGGCGGAGGAAAGCATTGGAGGATAGCGTGTATTCGAGTTATCACTTATATTTTGATGGGCGTATACCTTAGGCATAGCGCCTATATTTTGTCGCGCCTATTTATTGAGGCGTTGGATATTTATTTATTATTTTGTATGTCCTCTTGTGAAATCATAGCTATTTTGTGATTTGTGTGTTGTCGTTCATATCGTTGTGAATATTCAATCAAAGATATACAAGCTTGATCAAAATTGATCCCGTCATTGTTTGATAATATGGTAACAATATTATCATAAGTAGGATCCTTTACAGTGTCAAGAAGCTATGTTACCAATTACTTTCGTGGAATGGCATCTCCAATTGTAGCAAGCTGATTGATAATGTTCTTGAATGATTCAATATCTATTGTCATAGAAGTTCCAATGTTGTATTGTAACTTAGTGAGCTGACTACAAAGATAAAGTATTTTTGTAGTAATAGATTTTTTCTCAAAATTTACTATCAAATACTCCCATATAGCTTGTGAGGTTGAACTATTACATATATCAAGCATAAGAGAGTCTTGACAAGAAGAAAGAATATACTGACGAGCTGCTTTGTCGCGTCTGACCCACTCATTATAAAGAGTTTACCATTTTTCAAAGATAGGCCCATCAATTATTACAAGGGTATTATCATGAGTCAAATCAATTGGTTGAGGTGGGCATTCATAATTACCAAGAACAATATCATGCAAGTCATCGCCTTCAAGGATTAGCAACATCTTGACTTTCCATCAAAGGAATCTTTGTCCTTGAAAGTGAGGGATAGAATATTGTCCAGAAGGAAACTCGTTGACGATGATAGAATTTGACATATCTGGTTGAGAAAATACGTACAATATGAGATCACAGAATTTTCACACTATATATGAAACGAGGATGAAAGTACAGCACAACAAGTCATACACAGAAGCTATGCTATAAAGAAAGAAATTTAGTTCAAAAAGCATACTTCAAAAGAAAGATATCCATGATAGAAAAAATGTGGGCAAGAGTAAAGTGACCTAGAATAGACGAAATGTGTGCAATAATAAATCAGCTCAACATAGATGAGAAATATGAAAAATGATCAAAACGTGGATAGATGTTGATCTCGCTAATTTTGACAAAAAGGCAAGAGTGAGTAATCATGATGAAACATGTGTCGTAGACGTCTGCACGAAAAGGTGTTGTCTTGTTTGTTTGCCTATTTCAAGTCTAGTTTACCTGAACTGACATAACTTTTGATATAGAACTCCAAATTTATCCTGGATTTGCTATGAAGAAAGCTTGTGAGTCATAGCACATCATGAAAACTGGTTTTCTTGAGAAAGGCATTTCCTCAAGAGTTTCCCAAATAGAAACGTTAAGGGTGTCCAAGCAAGGCATATCTATAATTCAACATATCTGCAATCTAAATGATGATCGATGATGATTGAGTGAACTTCTTCTATGCTTAAAATTCATAACATAGGATGCTCATAGCAAGGCATATCTACAATTCAACATGTCTGCAATCTAAATGATGATTGATGATGATTGAATGAACTTCTTCTATGCTTAAAATTCATAACATAGGATGCTCATAGCATACACAATACATCAAATTTAAGCATGAAAAGAACACAAATCAAGAATTGAAGAGATACTACATAAATATATTTTATGATTATCTTCTACAGGGAATTGGTTGTAGTTAATCATGATAGCTCTAATACCATGTTGAGATGTAGAGAGAGAATATATGTAAAGATGAGTGAGGGAGAGAAGAGACACATTATATACACTCCCAAAGACTATTTCATATTGATCACAATCTACATATATATAGGTGAGACCTAGTCTAGATAGGGTGAGCTACATATAGCTCCAACACCTCATCCCCATGGAAAGGTGGTCGAGCATGGATGCTCATGATATTTGGGCACTTGAACGCATTTAACTCACACTTAGAATCCTCCATAACAACTTTAAAGATTCTATTAACTTATTTACTAATGAGTAATCAGTTGATTCTACAGTTGCTTTGATGGATTGGTTTCTACAATCCTTCTCATTTCCAAATCAGAAGTTGATTTCTACAAACCTTCTCATGTCTCAATTCAATTCAATACATTGTACTTTGCCACCCAATTTTACACATGCCCCTTGAATGATATATATAATGCCATATATACCCACAATGTCTAGGAAAAAGTATGCTTTTTGGTAACTTTTAGCCAATCTCTATTCGTATCATCTTGAGAAATTTGCATTCTTATAGTAGGTTTTGGGTATCTCTTTGCAAATTGTCTAGAAAATAGTTACGTCTCATAGTTTTGGGCCCTAATTGTTGCATATATTGTTTGAAGTTATTTGCATACATAAGATGTGAAGTCTTATAGTTGAGTGCTTCACGAATCATTGCAACAATGCTTTTAAATATGAAGACTATAGGACTTGCACTTCCAATTGAATCACCTTAATGATTGTTGATGGGACTTGCATTGCATCACATGATTTGATAGATTTGAGATGATACAATTGAGGTGGAAAAAAATATTATATAGCTTTGGATACCATTATGAAACACCTAATGGGTATTTAATATAATCAATATACCCATGGGCCTTACAAAATATGGGGGTTTTTCTTGGCAATGTTTTCAAACAATGATGTTTCATAAAGGAAACATACATCAAGGTGAATCGTCATAATGATGGATTCTTGCACGAAGCTTACTTTACGATGAGGGGCCAATAGAGTGACACTAAAGGATGCATTGTTTGAATGTATTACAAAAATAAAGACATAGAAAGTGGGAATTCCTTATTTTGCATAAAACCTATCCTAAACCCTAAACTTACTTCTTGCAATATATAGAGAATATATATACTTCATGTTGTACATTGAAGTAGCTTTTAAAAATGCATCCAAATCTATTGCTCTCTTGCATCTACCTCTATCCTCACCTACCTCTTTGAATGCCTCTATGGCAACAACTTCCTTGACCTTAACACACTCTTCTTAGAGGGACATGATCTCATCTATGCCCTGACAACATTCTACATCTGGCCTCTTTTTTAGGAGCATGCAGATCTCAATGTATGAACACATGCATTAAGACCCCTATCAAGCATCATATGTGGCCTCCATGACGTGTCCACTTCTATTGTTAACAATGTAGCAAACTTGGTACAATATTCGTCCAAGTGAGTGAAGTGTTGAGTCTCTCACAAAACAATCTAGAAGTGAAGCCTCAAGGTATTAGAACACCTAGACTTGCAATTCAATGTGCTAATGTGGCCTTGTTGTGGGTGGCGTGGGGAGCTTGTCCATCATTGACATGAGTAGGAACCTTCTAGAGGGGATCATACAACCCTTGTTGGGTGGGGGCTTAGGATACATTTCAAATGGCTAGCTTTGTCGTGTTATGAGACAAGTGTCACTGGCTAGAACGTAGGGCAAGAGATATGATGATATTTAAAATCAGTACATCAAAAATTTTTATACATTCAAACATTCAAGCAATGGTGTCTTTAGTCACTTTGGCAAATATAGCATTGTCCGATGCTTCGATTCTCAGCTTCTTTGTATAGGGAAGATTAATGCTATTAGTTTTAGAATTAGAATGTGCATGCATTTGTCATGGTACTTATATTTACTCTTTAAAAGTGTTAATGACAAGTGACAATTTTTACGATTGGATAATCTTAGATATAAATGATTTTCATTAAGGTTGTTTTCATCGTTTATATATCTGAAGGATATGTGTGAAATTAAGATATGGGGCATTTTCCTCTCTCCCCTTTTATTAGTCCTCTCCTCATCCTCACAAAGCTTAACATATGCTTTACATTCAAGTCTTCCATCTATGATGAGTTGTGACTTGCCCTTTATCATATACATGTAATTGCTTGCCCAAATAGCACCAAAGATTCTTCATGGATAAAGATGGTGTGCACTTGACCTCTACATGTATCACGCATGCACACACACACACCAAATTACTATGCACACAGGTTTTTTCACACGTTAGATGTGAAGCACCTTGAATTTTGCATGGAAGAATGTGATTACTTCTTTAGTGAGCAAAGGGACCCCATGGCTGCTTCGCTTTGCTCACAAAAGTGCAAAGTGAATGAGGCAAAGCCTCATGAGAGCTTTGCAAGTTCACAAACCGTGCAACACGTAATTAACGGGCCTGGCCAATACCGTCAGCTAGATCGGCTTATTCTTTACTAGGCATTCTGTGCCCACATTGAATTTCTATGCTCTATGTCAAAACTAGCTAGGGCACTTCACATCCTAAAGCACCTTTAAAAATAGTTTGGAAATATTAAAGCTTAAAATTCATGCCTTTGTGCGTGCAACACGCCTTTAAAAAATAAGTGTATGGGAAAAAATTTGCAAAGCGAGCAAGACCATCACAATGATTCACACGGGCGAAGCGCATTAGCCGATGCCGGCTATGCCAGCTAGTTGTATTAAAGTATGAAAATGTTATTTACAGAAATAGGAACTTTACACTCACGTGATAATATATAGTATATATTCTCTCTTTTTTTTTCGTAATGGATGTTAATAGTTATATTTATAAAGTACTAAACGACAAAAGAGTTACAAAAGTCATGGCAAAGACACACACACACACACACTCTCTCTCTCTCTCTCTCCATATATAGAGATAATATATAGTAGAAACAGAAATACAGAGGCGTTGAGGTTCTATTAAGCCCAGTGGTCCCTTTGCAAATGGACATGCAAGGCATCGCGTCAATCGCACTTCTGCCTTCGGGTTCAATCTCGGGGCATTTTGTGGATTCCTGCACCTCCAAATGCTTCGGCCTCTTTGGAACTCGTAAGCTTTCTTTTTTATCCTTACAGAAACGGAGAGAGAGAGAGAGAGAGAGAGAGAGAGAGAGAGTGTGTGTGTGTGTGTGTGTGTTATATGAAGCTAGCTCTATGAAATCCTCCCTCATGTTGCTGAGATAGGGCGACAAATTGTTCATCTGAGGGGCAAGTCCTGGTTAAGGAGTATATCAGTTTCTTATTTAAGTGTTGCATATATAGAAATGTACATAAGGATGGCCCGCATAGCTTGCCTTATCCAAAAGCATTGTCAAAACAGTGCTAAAACACAACCCCAGACACATATGGACACCTTGCATGTTTGAAGCCCAAGTCGTAGTCAACGTGCACATGAATTGCTTTTTGAAGCACTGGGATAGGGGCAGATTGGATACTCGAGGAACAAGTCGTGGTGAAGGAGCACACGAATTTCTTTCTAAGTATTGAGATAGGTCCTAATTGCATCTTTGAGGAGCTAGTCGTGTTTAAGGACCTATGAATTCTACATGAATAAAAATGAGCACATACATGTTTAGACTCATACATATCCAATAGCCACAGGCTTAGGCAACTCAAAACAACATTGTGCTGAAGGGGGAAAAGAGTGCAAGATGGAGGAGGGTGACAAACCTGTAAACAGTGTAAATGTGAAACCAAGACCTTTAAGATGCCTGTTTTGCAAAACAAAGCATCCTTTGTGACTACGCAGGAGCTCATATTGGTGTGGCCTTTTAATGCACCTATCAAATGTGTATAACCTATGGTAACTCGTTAGAGGTTCTTGATAGTTATCTCGTGCTACACATCACCACAACCACAAAGATCTGGACAAGCAGGGATAGAGAAGAAAAATAAGGTGGGGATGGTCCATCCTTGGAATAAAGATGTTGGGTAGCTCATTTTTTATTTCTCAAGAATTAGTGAGGAGAAAGTGAAAGGATTTGGTGAAGCAAATCATGTTTGGTGGACTTTACCTCCCATAGACCAAAGTCCTCTTAAATGAGCTTTGAAGGCTTGATCTTTGAAGTAGGCATGAAATCCAATTCTATAGAGCTGAAAAAGATAATAAATGTGAGCCTTTGGACAGCTCCAATAACAAAACTGCTATAAACAATTGATTCAGAATGCTGAATCTGGCATAGTCACAAGTGACGGTCATTTTTGGACTTGAGGGTTGCGGGGATGGCAGCTTCCTTTTGTTCCATGTCCCATTCCATCTGACTATATAGTCACAAGTGATGGCCATTCCTCCCCATTCCTGCCATGTTTGCATCCCATGTGGCCATGGAATCTGGCCAGGTACAACCTCACCTAATGAAAATAAAATGAGAGAAAGAAATCTGTGCGACAGGTCAAATAGTCCAGCTTGGCTGGATCAAAACTGTAAGATATTACATAACCTTGTGCTTTGGGACAATCTTGCCATTGATGAAAATGTAGTAGTAGCTCTGCTGGTAAAAATAGTGTTGTTTATCCTTCGTCATCATAAGAAACTATGCAAAAGTTTTGTGTGATGGTACTAGATGACCTTCCTTGGTCTACTCAATCTTTGGAAATCTTTGCTTGGTGTGAAACACGGCTAGAAATGGCTGAGAGATCCATCAAGCCAGGAGATTTTAAGGCATTCCTCGTAGCTTAACACATGTCATGCTTTTCAGTTTTATGTTCAGCCCTTTCCTTTTTAGGGGATTTTCAGCTTTCCCCCAAACTTTTGGCTTTATTTTAGCATTTTTTGTATGCAAGAAGTTAGCAATTGTTTTATGCATCTTCCTTAGCTAGGATTTGTTAGTAGACATGGTTTACATTGTCTTCTTCTATGTGCATCTCCTGCTTGTGAGCCTCAGTTCGAGTTAGACGGGAACTTTGGGAGCTATATCACTGTCTTTGTATGTCATTGTTTCTCACAGTCACCTTCTACCCTTGCTTTGCATGTGTGCGCATGTTCTTGATTTTCCATTGTACACGTTCACGTGGTATCAGCATCAAATGAGAGGAATCGGACCTGCTATGAAGAGGAGACCTTCACAAAGTGCTGCTACTCGTCAGAGTGCAACATTTGGGAAATAGATTGCATGGACTTTGTGAGAGAGAGAGAGAGAGAGAGAGAGAGAGAGAGAGAGAGAGAGAGAGAGAGATGGTGTCGAAGAGATGATGGAGCCCCCGTCCCCGTCGCCTGAGCGCCCGTCGCTGGCCTGTGCCCCCGTCGTCCGTGCCCTCGTCGCCTGAGCCTCTCGGCCCCCGTCGCCTGGGCCCCCGTCGTTCTGGTCTGCGTCCCCGTCCGCCGTGCCTTCGTCGCCTGAGCTCCTCAGCCCGCGTCGCCTGGGCCCCCGTCGTCCGTCAAAGGCTCCGTCGTCTGCGCCTCCATCGCCTGAGCTCCCGCCCTCGGCCCGCGTTCCATCAGTTGCTCGTCTGAGACCACGGCTGTTCTGTCCGCCCCCTGCCCTACGCCTGCTGCCCGCGGGTGCCTGCCCTCTGCATCTTGCGGTGCCGTGACAGGGAAAGGAAACCCTAATCTGGCAGCGTGTGACAGCAACCCTGCTCGCCTCCGAGATCTGAGCTACTCTTGTACAGAGAGAGAGAGTGAGAGAGGGAGAGAGAGAGAGAAGAGAGAGAGAGAGAGCGAGCCCTCTGGGACTTGCACAGAGCGAAAAAGAGAGAGAGTGAGGGAGCGAGCGAAAGCGAGAAGACAGCAGTATGGCTGGCCTGGATATGGATTTTCTCGACTGGACGGTGGCAGCCCTTGGCCCTGATTCCGATACAGAGGAGCCGGAGGATATGGTGCCATGCACGGAGGAGCCGCCTCCGGGTTCTGAATTGCCGCCTGGAGGCAAACGCTCCAAGCACACTTCAGACGAGCCAGTGGGTCCTCAGGACCGTTCCTATGCGCAGGTTGCCTCTGAGCCTGTGGATTCGCAGGAAATTGACTGGGAACATCTGCGGGACTTTGCCAATACTCTGCTTGGCGATTATGTCCAGCATAACAATGATACTTTCTCTGCTGCGGCTGCGGATGATGTGCTGGAAGCCACGGTGGACCCAAAATCAGTCTTGCGGTCCTTCTCGGTGTTCTACGACCGTGCAGTTATACTTTTTTTCACCGGCAGGATCCCAGTGCTCTCACATATTCGCCAATGGATGCACCATTTACTGCAAGGGGAATGTGTTGAGGAGATATTCCTTGGACCTCGCGGTTTTTATGAGGTGCTGTTGAAATCGGAATCGCATCGAGCTAAGCTCCTGTCCAAGTTGCCACTATTCTTTGATCGCCGCTTAGTCCATGTGGTACCATGGCGCCCTATGGCTGACTTCCAGCGTCTGCTTCAACGAGAATGCCCGGTGTGGGTGGAAGTGGAAAACTGTCCAGCGGTATACTGGCCATTGTTGAAGGACGCGATGGCGGTTGTGGGCACAGTGTTGGTTCCCCCGAGCCTCAGGGCCATGAACCGCAACCGTTTATGCATGCTATGGGATACGGCCAGGAAAAGGCCTGCGTGGCTTCGCCTCAATTGTTCAGGCATGCATCCTTTGCATTTTCGCCTGAAATGGGGCAATTTTGCCGGACACTGCTTTTCATGTGGTAAACTAGGGCATTTTGTGGCCGAATGCCCGGAACGGCAACCGTCTTCTGAGGAGGCGCAGGTTGTGCAGCCCAAGGATGACATGGTGCTCGATGCCCCGGCACAGGAGACCCTTCAGCCACCTACTGTCATGGATAAAGGCAAACAACAGGTCCGGGGTTTGGATTCTCCTAACACTGACTGGATTGAGGCACGACAAAAAAAAGGTAAACAGTTGGACGCAGGCCTGGCTGATGCTGGGCCTAATGCTTCTCTGGATTCTGTGCGCACGTACACGCGCAGGAAAGACATGGTCACCCCACAGCAGGATGCGCGTACTATGGCCCCGTCCGCCCCCCGTTATCCGTCTTCAAGGAAAGGCTATTCAGCAGGCCCCAAGGGCCCACCTGCTAAGCTGGCATTTGATGCAAAAGGTAATGTGATTACACCTTGGGATAGGCGTTATCCCCGCCCTACTCCCAAGGCAGTGGATTTCCCTTCTACCTCTAAAGTAGGTCGCCCGAATTCGTTTGCAGTATTGGTTGATTTTCTGGATGAGGGTGTCCTGGATGCCCTCGCGGAAAAGGTGCACTCGAGGCAACAGGCGCCTCGTTCCTGACTTCCTTTTTTGAAAATATATGAAGATTGCCACGTGGAATGTGCGAGGCATTTGCTCTCGCCATAAGCAACATACCATGTGGTCTGTCTTGCATGAGAACCAGTGGGATGTATTGTGTGCAGTGGAGCACAAAAGTCATGGTGAGGCAGGAAAAGTTGTGGATTGCCATGGATTCCGTCTGTTTTATGCAGGGACACCTGCTAAGCACTACTCGGGCGTGCTGATGATTGTCCATGAGAAATACCAGCTTGTTCTTGTTAAAAACGATGTGCACGGCCGATTTCTGGTGATTGAAGTCTTATTTGAAGGAGAAATTTTCTGGTTGCTGGGGCTCTATGCTCCGAATGATCCCGCATCCCGACGGGATCTATGGTCGACTTTGCAGGGCTCCATGGCACTTGGTCGCAGGGGATTTTTGATGGGAGATTTCAATATGTGTATTGACTCTTCTCAGTCCACCTCAGGGCATTCGGTTATGGATACGCCAGAAAGCCGGGTGTGGAACTCCTTTGCTTTGCACGTACTTAAGCAAGATCTTTGGTCGTGGCTTCACCCTTCTGTTTCAGGTTTCACTTTTCATTCTGCACAATATGCGACCACCTGGTCGCGACTGGACAGAATGTATATCATGCAGGGGGATGATTTTCTTCCCGAGATGCTGGAGATGAAGGTCTTGCAGCAGTATGCGTTGTCAGATCATTTCCCCCTCCAGCTTGAGATGCGGGCTCAACCCATTGCACCTTTTAGGCAGTTGCTGAATAAGCTTCCTTTACGCTTCAATTCCTCTTATTTGAAGCATCCAATTTTTCAGGGTTATATGCAGCAATTGATTGAGAGGTTCTTATTGGACTTCGCCTCTGAGGGCTTGGCTTCGTTCGCACGCCTGCTCTCTAATGTGCAGCGGGTTGCTCGGCAGTATGGGATTCATAATGCCTCTCTTTGTCGCCGTCGTCGACATGCAGCAGAGGACTTATTGGCCTTGGTCCGTTCCTTGCTCCTGAGCTCCCCAGATGATGATTTTCTACTGTCCCTGGAGAGGCGTTTGGCCCATCTTATTCAAGTATTTAGCTTGAAATCTTATCAGCAAGCCAAGCTGCAAAACTTGACTGACACATTGCAAGATAGTGCCTGCCAGTCTCATAAGTTCTTTCGCCTTGCATGCTTCTCCGGCCCGCGAAAATATGACGCGACTCCAGGATTCGGAAGGTCGTATGGTCACTGATCCACAGACCATTATCGATATGTGCAGAAATTATTTTATGGATCTTTTTGGTTCCTCTTCCTTGCCGTCCAGCCAGGTTATGCATGCCCGCTCGGTCTTCTACCATCTGGTCCACCAGCAGGTCCCATTTGATATGCAAGCCACTTTGGAGGCGGATATTTGCGAAGAGGAGGTTATGGATGTCTTGTTGCACCTGCCTAAGGATAAAAGTCCTGGTTGGGATGGTCTCACTAATGAATTTTTTGAGCACTCGGCCACGCAGTTGGTAAAGCCTTTGGTGGTCATGTTTCAGCAGGTTTGGGAAACAGGGGTCATGCCTTCTTCATGGAAAGAAGGCCTTATCAAACTGATTCCCAAGGTCCCTTCGCCGTCAAAGCTGCAACACTGGAGACCAATTTCGTTGATGGGCGCGATGTATAAAATCTTTTCCAAAGTACTGGCAAATAGGCTTCACAAGCACCTTCCAGCTATTGTGCACCCTCTCCAGTATGGGTTCATTAAGGGCCGCAATATTTTGCATAATATCTTAAATGTGCAAATGGCTATTGACTATGCGCGGCACTCCAATCAGCAAGTGGTCTTGATTCAATTGGACCTGGAAAAGGCGTTTGATTGTGTGGACTGGTCTTTCCTTGCCGATCTTATGTCTGCTATGGGCTTTGGTATCCGGATGTCTCGATTGATTTACACCATCAGTACTGAGGCTTCTTCAAGAGTTATGCTTAATGGTGGGGTTACAGAGCCATTTGTCCTTGCACGCTCGGTCAGACAGGGTTGCCCTTTGAGCCCTCTCTTCTTTGCCCTCGCGACTCACCCGGTCCTTTCAATGCTATCCTCCATGGCGGCTTCTGCCCAGCTGGCAGGGTTATCTCTTCCTTTGGGGCAGCACTTCATTAGCCAATCTTTGGCTGACGACTCCTTTATGATTTTGCAGGCGGACAGGGACAACATTCGCAAGGCATTAGATGTTTGGACGCTCTTTGGTCAAGCCTCTGGTCTTCGCATCAATGCCTTTAAGTCGGCCATTCTCAGTTGCACGGAGCCGGATTTACAGTCGTTAGGTTGGCAGGGCCAGGTGGTTTCCCGTGGCTCCATTGTCAGGCATCTTGGATACCCATTGGGGGTGGATGTACGGCCAAAGGACCTGTTGGAGTGGATTTCACAAAAACTGGCCGCGAAGTTTATGTATTGGAAGTCGCAAGCCTGGCCGTTCCATGTCCGCCTCAAAGTGGCTCAGACAATTATGCTACCAATGCTGACGTATTTCCTGCCATTACTGCCATGGACGCCCACTACTTTGAAGGCTCTCACCCATCCCATTCGTTTCATGCTATGGAAGAAAGATTCACTACAGGCAGGCATTTCTTGGATTTCATGGTCACATGCATGTACCCCTAAGCGCATGGGTGGTGGAGCTATTTTGGATGCAGAAACTCATATGCTGGCTCTTCGTTGGTCTCTTTTTCGTGCCATGTGTGCGGATCATCACCCGTGGACCATCATAGCCCGTTATTTTCTTGAGGATAGCGGCCTCCGCCAGGGCAATACACGGCTTCGGGCCTCATGGTGGCATGTCCTTAATGCTGACTCTCGATTTTCCAGTCCCTCTTCCTTTTTGTTACAGCACTTGGTCGGATCTTGGAAAGTGGTGCTCCAAAAGACCCGTTGGCATCCAGTAGGGGATCGCTTGCAGACTAATTCTTTCCAGCTGGAATTGTTGGCAGTATCCAGATTACTTTCATGGGAAGATAAACATCAGCTCAGACCAAGATTTAATCGCATGGCCCGTTTGGGTGTGACTTCGATTGCGGATGCTACCCTTGCTACTCGCAATGTCCTCGCATCGTTTCGGACCGCTAGGAGACTTTTCAGGATCCCGCGCGGATACCGTGATTTATGGGAGAAGCTTTCGTCGGAACTTCAGGGTAGGCAACCCTTTCCTGCCCTGACTATGGATCGCCCTTGGCAGGATTGGGACCTTGCAGGCCGGTTGACTCTGGAAAAGGCCTCTACTAATCAGGTGTATCATCTTCTTATTAAAGATCACCAATGGCTGGGTGAGAAAGCTAATACTGTTTGGGGCCTGCGGAAATCCTTGTCATGGTGGCAGGCAACGCTGATGGAGGGGTGGCAGAATAGGGCACCTTTCAAATGCAAGGTCTTCTTGTGGCGGGTAATGATTGGTGGTCTTCCTCTTGCCTCGGCCCTTTCCAAGCGTCGAATCTCGAATGGCAATTGTTTCTTTTGTACCACTACGGAGGAATCGGCCAGACATCGTTTTCTTTCTTGCCCGCTCGCCAAGAATATCTGGTCTCTCTTGTCCCAAATCTGGCGCACAGTGGTGGGGCCCTCACTGACTCCTTTTGATTGGGTTTTTGTGCGCCCAAAGTATCCCACGCCGCCACAGTTACATATGAAGATCTTATTTCCCTTTTTCAGATACTGGGGATGCTGGCACATTTGGACCACCCGAAATGCTTTTCTCTTTGATTCGGCCTCGAATGTACCGTGACATATTGCAAGGCTTAAAGGGCTCTTGCATTGGCAGCTAGATCTCATCAGGCACTCTGACTTGCTCCCTCGGGAGGATTTGCATTCCTGGCATTTGGCAATTGCCTCTGGGTCCTTGCCATGATTGGTGTAGCTTTTCTAGTATACTAGTTTGGGGATTTCCCACACGTTGGCCTACGGCCCTCGTGTCTCTTGTACTCGTGTAATCATGTAATCTTGTACTTTTTCGTAATTAATACAATTACCTTTTACGAAAAAAAAAAGAGAGAGAGAGAGAATGCTGAAGACTGAAAATTGAAAGCAGAGTACCTGAATATGTACCCAGTGAGTGACAGAAGGATGCGCTCAGCTTGCCCTCACAATCTCTCAGACAAAGTGTACATGACTAACTATGAAGAGGAGACCTTCACAAAGTGCTGCTACTTGTCAAAGTGCAATATTTGGGAAATAGATTGCATGGACTGAGAGAGAGAGAGAGAGCTCGCTCTCGCAGTTCTCTCTGTCTCTCTCTTTCCTGAATGTTTCCTGAATAAGGCCATAGTGAGCCGTCTTTGGTTTGTACGCCTATGCATTGGTATTTGGTTGTGTGAACTTGGGAGGTTGCTCAACATAGATCTCCTTCAAGTCTCCATTCAAAAATGTAGGCTTCACATCGAGTTGATAGATTAGCCATTCCCTATGGCTAGCAAGGGCAAGAATAGTCTGAATGGTTGCCATCCCCGCATAGTGGTAAAGGTATCATCAAAATCTATGCCAGGTTTCTAAGCAAACCCTTTAGCCACCAATTCGGCATTGTGTTTGTCCAAAGAGCTGACACAGTGCTATTTTGTTTCAAATACCCACTTCACTCTAATAACTTTTTATTCGCTGGTCGAGGCACTAGCTCCCATATACCATTCTCTAAATGGCTTCATGTTTGTGCTCCATGGCCTTGTTAGCTTGCCTTATTTTGTCAAATTTTCATCTCTTGGTCGCGAGTCCGTTAGACTCTAACAGAGACATAGGGTCTCTAATTCAGTTTATGTGCATTTCTCAGGTGCTCCATCAAGTGGTTACAGTCTTCTCCTTCTCTGGTGTGGACAGCAAACTGCATACTCTCCATCTCCATCACCGTCACTATCTTCGTTATTGTTGACGGTGCTGTCATCAATTATTCAGCCTGATTTGGTGCCCTCATTGATGCCTGGGGCTCTATGTAGAGACTGATCAGTGTATTCAACCTTCTTCTTTGTTTAGTGCAGATCATTGTCATGCTATAAGGCTTCTCCAATTGATGTTGGGTCCTTGTTTGCCATAGCATGGGTCATCAATCCGTAGTTGGTGTAAAGAAACTCTCTTGAATGTTCTTGTGAAGAAATGCTCTAAAAGCAAAAAGCATGAGACTTATCGTATGCCAAAGTACAGATTGATAATCTCAGAACACAGTTAGGGTTAGGGTTAGGGTAACTCAGAGATAGTGAACGCTATGAATAATAAAGTGAATGAATAATGAATATACAGTGCTCATGTAGCAAACACACTATGTAGTGAATATTGAACCTTAGACTCTCGTATCTCTAGGATCAAGGCAAAGGTTATGAGCTATAGGGTGTGTCATACTCCAAACGGATCTCGAATTGCAGCAAGGGCAGCCTCGGAATCGGGTAGTCTCCGAATGTCGAATACCAGCAAATGCAACCAAGAAAGGCTGGATCTGATGCAGACGGTAGTGTAGGAGAGAGGAAGACTAAAAACGCAGGTACTTGAGGAGAGAGAAAATCTGCACAATAGTTGTTAGGTGCAAATGTAGCAGATAGTTGTGAGAGAATGTTAGGGTGAAAAACCAAAACGTAGTATTTAGAGGAGAGAGAAGATTTTGGTGACAGCTGACAGACTGTAGGCAGCAACACCCAACCGTAGGCGATAGCTCTTGGGACCTAGCGACAGTAGCAAATAGGCATAGAAGGCTAGAATCAAGCGCTAGATGGTAGCAGGTGGCTCGTGGAAGCTTTGACTGCGATGTCCTTCGTGAACGGGGTTTTGGTAGCAAAGACACAGCTCTTGAAATTTACAAAAACGAGATTTAGGGAGAGTGGTGGGCTACATGTATATTTATAGAAAGTTTGGGGGATCCAAATTAGGATTTTGCATGTGGGACACAGTAACTCTCTAGGATTGCGTTTCTTTTTAAAATAAGAGGTTTTTTTCATTAATTAAGTATGTTTTGGGGTTGTGTAAGTTAGGCTAACACATTTTTAGCTTAACATCCCCTCTCAGGCCCAAAACTGAGCCATGAGAAATAAGCCCTTGATATATATATTTTCTTCTATCCCAAGGTATCCCACCCCAAAGTAGCTAGGGCATTGGCAAAGGGTGTGCGTTAACTGTCTAGTGATCTACCAAGACTATAGAGGCGATGGTCATCTTACCAAGGTAGCCAAAGTGATCACCTCAGAGAGGCCAGGGCATTGGACCAAGTATGCTTGTCGGCTGTCTAGGGGCTTATCAAGTCCTGTAAAGACGGATGGAATCCACAATGGACTTTTTGTTTTGTTTTGTTTTGTTTTTTTTTCGAAGGGTTGTTAGTGTGATTTGTTCAAAAGATTTAGCATTAAGTGAAGGTTTCAAATCAATTTTCGTCCCATTGAGTCATTGTGCCTCAAAGTATGGGAATATAAGGATGGATTGCCCCATGACCTTCATACAACAAGCAAAACAATCCCACACACTACTAGGATAAGTGCCTAGAAGTTCCTAAGTGTGGTTTGTGTGTGCCAATCATATGGAGAGTATGTGGAGAGAAAGGCAAGACAGGTAAGCAAGCAAGACAAGCAAAGCCAACATGCAAATATAGAAAAAGATTACCTTCGGAGACTGCCATGTGCAATGCTACGATTATGGTGGATACAAAGTTGACCACTCCAAGGGTGACCGAAAAGGGATAAATATGCATAAATGCATGTTTACATGAAGAGAATGTCGATACATGAGATAATTCAAATATTCATGCTCATGTAGAATGTGATATAATAGTGCCACTTGGACAGTACCCTCATAGGGAAATTGTTCACTTGTCCAAGTGCCCTTTTATAATCATGTCATCTGACAGTACAGATGAAGTTACAAATGCCCATAATACATAATACATAATAAATAAATGTCTGAAAATATAAAGTTATAAACATCATCACTGTCACTATCAAGAGAAGGAAACCATCCCCTCTCAAACTGGAAGGAGAAGTAAGAGAGAAGCATCCTCTTTCCGTCAATCTGAAGAAGTAGAGGAGGGTGTATGAAACCAGCCTTCCTTCTGTGGATGGGTGGTAAATCCTTGATTACAACTTAATTACAGCAGCAAACAATAAATGTAGAGTCGAAGCGGAAGAAGATAGAAAAAGAGAGCTGAGAGGAGTTGAATGACTTAGAGCTAAACAATGTTTGACAGTGATAGAGTGAGAGTGAGTCGTCGGATAGGTGTGTACCAATGTGGTATACACAAAGAATAAAAGAATGTGTTTATACTTAGGGTATGGTACATTTACACACGTTAGGATGGGTTCACATGTATGAAGTAATATTAACACGGGAGAGCGCGTAAAGGGCCTTTACACACTACAACCTCCCACTTAAAGGTCCTAAGCGAACCTTTAACCAACTCCCACAAGTCTAATGCAATGCTTATGTTGAGCCTTTGCAAGACTTTTAGTGAGAACATCTGCAGGATTATCCTGTGATTTGATCTTAGTTAGGGTGACTAGACTATCATCCAGAACCTATCTGATAAAATGATACCGAACATCAATATGTTTGGTACGTGCATGAAACATGGCATTCTTAGCCAAGCATACAATGCTCTGGCTATCACATCTAAGTATAGGTGTTTTGGTGGGCAGCCCAAAATCCTTGACCAAACGACCAAGCCAAACTGCTTCTTTTGAAGCTTCAGTGGCTGAAATATATTCAGCCTCAGCGGTAGAGAGTGCTACTATTTTTTGCAATCTAGAGCACCAAGAAACCACCCCACCCGTCAAGGTAAAGATATATCCGCTAGTAGATGCAAATCCAATGTACCCTTGCCATAGCAAATACATTTTCTTTGTGTGCCCTTAAGGTACCGTAAGATACATTTCACTGCTTCCCAATGTGCTTTGCCAGGATTTGACATGAACTTGCTTACAACTCCCACTGCATAAGCAATGTCAGGTCTAGTAGCAACCATAGCATACATGAGTGAACCACAAGCTGAAGCATAAGGAACACCCTTCATAGTATTGGTTGCCTTACTATCTTTTGGGCAATCTGCTTTGCTAAGCTTAAGATAGGGTGGAAAAGGTACACCAAGAGGCTTAGCATTAGCTATGAAAAAATGATCAAGTACTTTGTTGATGTACTTTTATTGTGAGAGAAATAAGAGTTGTTGCTCTCTATCTCGTGTTATACGCATGCCCAAAATATGTTCAATTGCACCCAAATCCTTCATAGAAACGACTGAATTCAGCCGCCTTTTCAATGCATTAATTTGGCTTTTATGCATACCAGCAATAAGCATATCATCCATATAAAGCACAAGTATAATAAGGCTTCCATTATCAGCCTTCTTAATATATAAGTAGTGATTTGCACTACTCCTTTTAAAACCATGTGAGAGCATGAAGGCATCAAACTTTTTATACCACTGTCTAGGAGCTTGTTTCAAACCATACAAGCTTCTCTTAAGCTTACATACCAAATGCTCATTTCCATGTATAACAGAGCTTTCAGGCTGTTTCATGTACAACTCTTCTTCTAGATCACCATGCAAAAATGCAATTCTAACATTCATCTGATCAAGTTCAAGATCCATAGATGCTACAAAGGCAAATAACACTCAAAGAGTGCTCATTTTGACAACAGGAGAGAACACTTCCTGAAAATCACTGCCCTCCTTTTGTGTATAGCCCTTAGCCACAAGTCTGGCTTTGTATTTGGGTTTGCCATCCACACATTTGATTTTATAGACCCATTTGTTAGAAATGGCTTTTCTATCCTTGGGCAATGTAACCAAATCCCAAGTATCATTCTGATACAATGACTTCGTTTCTTCTTGCATAGCTAGCTCCCACTTTTTCTTTAACTCACATGATAAGGCCTCTTTATACGTAAGAGACTCACCTTCATCTGTGAGCAAAATGCAGTCCAAAGAAGGATCAAATCTTTCTATAGGTCTTCTGACACGGGTAGACCTTCTTACCCAATGATCTGTGTTATCAGGTAATGGATCCACATCCAAGGGAATGTCAATGACCTCATTGTTTGGCTGCTGAACTGCATGTTCAGGTTGCTGTAATACAATTTCAGGCTACTGTAATTCATTTTCAGCACGCTGATTTTGGTGCTCAAGCTGATGTTCAGCATCCCCTTGTTGTCCATTTTCATGTGGCTCAATAACGATACGTTGATTGCCATAATCAGCATCAAAAGGAGCTGAATTTTTAGTGGTTGATGGCTGCTCAAGTAATTGATCATGCTGAAATTTAACTTTCTTTTTGTCAGAGTCATTAGATGTGACATTTTTCAGTGACTCATTGAATACCACATCTCGGCTGCGGTGCACCTTTTTTATGCTTGGAACCCAAACTTGATAGCCCATTAGAGATAATACAGAGTCCCCTTTTTACCACCTGTAGTGACTAGCATAGATCCTTTCTGTATTTTCCACATACCACCACCAAAAGTAGTGAAGTAACCTTTGCTATCTAGCTATCCAACAGAAAGCAAGCTCTTCTTGATGCTAGGAACATACCTAATATCATGAAGAATCAATTCTTGACCATTTTCTAGAGCCAGGTGAATGGTGCCCATTCCTTCAATATTACATGCATGATTGTTGCCAAGGTAGACTTTTTCAAAATTACCTTTTGCATAAGTAGCAAAACACTCCAAAGATGGAGTTACTGAAAAGAAGCACTGCTGTCAACAATCCACGATTGTGACAAACCATCATGAGCTGACAACAAAGCATCTATCACATCTATATTAGTGATATACATGTCCTCCATTGTCATAGCAAGCGAATCTGAAAATGCAACCAGCAAATCAGCATCTTTATCATCTTCTATTTTCTCAATAACAACACTAGATACCACATTTGCTTTTTCTATCTCTTTAGGGGTAGAGCTGCCATCCTTGTCGTTCTTTTTGCCTTTTGCATTAGCCTGTTTCTTACGTTCTTGTGCCTTTTTAAAGTACCTGCAATCGGGCTTTTTATGGCCTTTGCGACCACATTGATAACAAGTTACATCTTGCTGTTTTTCCTTGTTTTTACTACGATTTTTGTTTTTATTTGCAGCATTATATCTTTTTTTAGGTCTTCCTTTTACATTGTAGATTGATCCACTGTTTTCCCCACTTGCCTTGCGCCTAATCTCTTCATTTAGAATAGAATCACGCACATCATCAAATGTCAAGTTGGAGTTATTGCTCAATGACACAACCAATGCTTCCCATGAATCAGGCAAGGTTATGAGCAAGAATATAGCCCTCAATTTAGGATCAAAAGCTGGCAAACCTGCATCCTGCAAAACTGACTCAAAATACCAGTGAACGCATTCGAATGCTTTGAGGTAGATTTGGACTCATCAAGCTTCAAGTTGACCAACTTCCGCATGAGATGTACCTGATTGACAGGAGTTGTATTCTCATAAGTAGCCTCGAGTTTCTCCCAAACTACATAGACAGTATCAAGCCCCTTTATATCAACCAAGATATCATCTGTGACGGCCATTTTAATGTAAGTAATGACCTTTTTATTCATTTTAGCCCAATCCTCATCTGACAAAGCAACAGACTTATGTTTTTCTAAATCATCATCACAATCCTTTAGAAAGAGTATACCCTACATACGATCTTTCCAAAGATCAAAGCCATTTCCGTCAAATTTATGAATCTCAAAGAGATTCTTTCTGTTAGATGTAGATGCACTGCCAGCCATCTTCAGCAATACACAATTGCAATAAAGGGCTGAATGGTTTCAGCCAATAGCAAGATTTCTGAATTGTAACAGCAAGTACACACTCTTGTACTTCCAAGGTGTCCAAGAAACAGATGTTTAGCTGCAAATTTCAGTCTCAAGTACTGATTACAGCATATGGACGAATCAAATTTGATACATTTGTATTAAGGATAACTCCCACTTCAGTAATACATCACCAAAATTCCCAAATGCAATGACCCAAATGTTGTATTAACCACTGTTTCACTGCATAAGGAGTATTCAGCAATACATGTACCAAGAGAAGCTGCCTTTTTTTCAACATTTGAAGCATCCAAAACTCTAAAGACTCCCACTTAGCAGTGAATCTGCTGCAAATTTCACTGTCCAGTCTCAAAACGACTCAAAAATACATCACCAATGTGAAAAGCCCCAAAATTTCTGTAGTGAATCTGCTCCAATTGCATAAATACATCTTTCCGAGCATTAAGTACGGGCTAATGTTGCAGAGATTTCACGATTTTTGCAAAAGCCCCAAATTTCGGGGTCCAAGAGTGCACAATTTCCAAGAAATTGGCTCAATTAAGCAAAAATTTCACACATTTGAGAATCCCTAAAATTTTTGAGGCATGTGTACTCAATGTCTGCAATTTATGGTTCAGAAGTCACTAGAATATGTGTCAGGCACCAAATTTGGGAAAAGCCCCAAATTTTAAGGGGGAAACTTGCACAGATTGGGGCTCTGTGCTTGCTCATGTGAATACTCGGAAGAGGGGGGAATAAATCAGATTGCCCGTCATCCGGCTCGTCATCCGTGTGGGTGCATGACGTTTGTTGTCTATGCAGCCTGACACCCTATCTCCGTCATGCGTGAGCCTTCGTCATGTCGCACGTCTCTAGTCCCGTTGCACAGTAGTCGTCTCCAGTCCCGTTAGTTGTCAGTTCATATGAGGCTCATTACGCTTGTACCCGACCAGTCGCCTGGCCCGTTACGCCTGTACCGTTTGATTGTTGACGCCTGTCCCGTTAGTTGCACCTGATCAATCACCTGACTAGTCAGTCGCCTGGCCTGTTAGCTGCACTTGACCAGTCAGTCGCCTGATACCTGCTCGTCTACTCCTCAATGGCCCGACAGACCGATTGCCTGCTTGCCTGAGCCATTGGCTCTGATACCAGTTTGCAGAGTCGAAGCGGAAGAATATAGAAAAAGAGAGTTGCGAGTAGGCACGTCAATCGAGGAGTTCAATGACTTAGAGTTGAATAGTGTTTGACAGTGATAGAGAGTGAGTGAGTCGTCGGATAGGTTTGTACCAATGTGGTACACACAAAGAATAAAAGAATGTATTTTTACTTAGGAGGTACGATACACTTACACCCGTTAGAGTGGGTTCACATGTGCGAAGTAATATATACATGGGAGAGCGCGTAAAGAGCCTTTACACTCAATAATAAATGCAAATCTGACAATACAAATTTACCTACCGATCTTGGACAATGCACATCCGATTGGCCCCAAAATTGGCGCCAGTTTCGGTATTTCTTTAGCTTTATTGAAAAAAAGTTGATTTAGAATGGGATTCTCCCGATCCCCTTTGCAATCCAAACTCCCCTTGCTGTCCAAAGTGGCTAGCAAGTCTTCAATTTGATTTGCCCCTTGATTCGGGCACTTAATTGGCCTTGATCCACTTCATAGACGATGGAAATGCCCCAAATTCAATGGTTGGCTAGTCCTCCACCTGAATTTAGCTAAAATTCAGTTTCAGCCCTGAAAAATCCAAGTCTTGGAGCTTCCAATTTTTGGCACGCTTCCCGAGGTTGCTGCTAAACCCAAATTTCTGTTGTAAATTAGGGTTTACAGCAGAGAAATTTGCAATTTCTCAGCCTCCAAGGGTCCAAATGCTGAGATCTTTGGAGCAAAGCTGTGAAATGGTTGGGAGATGAGAGAGAAAGCTGTAGAGAGAGAAAATTCAGAATTTTGTCGCGAAGAATGATTGAAAATCAGTCAAATGCAGCTGCTGCCCTGCCACAACAGCATTAAATGCTGTCGCCTACAATTGAGACATCCAAATTGGTTGTCAGCTTGTCCCTGGATGCAATCGCCCAGCTGTGGAGGGTCCGAATTTGCAATCGCCTCCTCAAAGCTCACTTGTGGCTGGTTGTTGCAATGGCTGAAAATAGGTTGGCCATGGCTACTTACAGCTCTTCACCTTTGCTACAGCAAGAATGATCTCGTATTTTCTTTTCTTCAGCCTTTTACCAGCCTGTATGGGCAAGTTTGCCAAGTGGCAGTCTTCCCAAATGGTTTTTCCAACATTATTCATCATTAAACATTAATTTTCAGCCTTTAATTACTGAAAATTAATCTAATAGTTATTTCGGTGCCCAGAAAAAAATCTGACCGGCCAATAATTAAATTTGCTAGGCATCTTTCACTCTCGAGTCTCTTTGTGCCATCTTTGATCATTAGATCGGCATTTAGTATCATTAAACGCCACATCTCTAGTGTCACCAACTGACACTTATGGCCAAATGAATGACCTAGGCCAACAATTGACACCAGATACCACCAAGTACATGTGCAACATAACTTATAGCAACTTTTGCCTTTGACATCCCGTGATTTTTTTGAGTATCGGGCTCGTAAATTTACTCTAACCGAGTTGCATCTCACATGTGTAACATTTACTCAATCATGTGATTAAAAATTAATCCACATGTTAAGCGAGATTTCAAAAATACATGCCCTCATGACAGTGTATCCAAGCCGATCTGCGGTAGTAGATACTAGAGAACCGGCTGGTTGACCACCTTGGTCAAAATATCCGTAAAATTGTCGCTTGATGGCACAAACTCTAGGCGAATGGTGCCTAGCTCAACCTACTATTTGGTGAAATAGTAGTGAACCGCCACGTGTCGTGTCCAAGGGGAGATGATAGGATTGCTTGCAAGGGCAATGGCACTTTGGTTGTCACAGTAGACAACTGTAGGCGATTCGCAAGGAATTGAAGTGGAGCCAGTAAGTTCCTCAGATAGATGGCCTCCGTAGTGCCATCGAAGAGAGCCCGATACTATGCCTTGGCCATGGGAGCTACCACCGTCTCCTGCTTATGATTGGCCCAAGAGATGGGGGCCATGCCCAAGGTGTAAAGGTAGCCGCCATGATAACGTTGGGTATCAGGATCTCTTGCCTTGTCAGAATCACTATACCCTTGCAAGCATAAACCATGACCATAAGTTAGTCCAAAATTATAGGTACACCTTAAATATCTTAACACACGAACACAAGCAGTCCAATGAGACATTGTAGGTGCATTAATTGAGAATGCAAGATTTGGCCTAGGATGAATTAACCAAAGTAATTTTCCTACAACAGAATGATAGGTATGAGTATCAAAAGGTTGACCCGAGGTATCCTTGTGCAAATGGACAATGGAATCTAGAGACATGGCCACAAAAATCAAGAGATCAACTCGAGGGGTGAGCTTTCCTATATTGTCATTAGAAGTGTGTATATAAGCAGGACTATCAAAAACTTTGAAGTGAGAAATAACAGGCTGAGAGCCATAGAATGCCTTGTATGGAGTCTTTTTAGGGACTGTTGGAGTCGGGCATCGATTGAGGATGTACATTGAAGTACCAATAGCCTCGACACAAAGGCACTTGGGGCTAGCCTCACCACTGCCCTTGCTGAGGGTTGCCATCACCTTACTTTCCTTGTTGGGGGTTACTCGATTGGAGGGTGGGGGTTTGATTCTTGGATTTGGGCTGTGTGCCTCTTGCCTTAGATCAACACTTGTCATCATAATGGCCAACCTTTTGATAATGTTGACGATACCTATTTTTTAAAGATACATTCTGCCATTCCGGTCTAAGTGTGGATTGATTGTTTCCTTGGGATTCACTAGCCCTATTTTGATTTTGATTTTGATTTTGATTTGAGTTTTGTGTGCCCTTGCCTTGTTGCCCCCTCTGAGAAGATCCAACAAGAGCACCCTCTATTGAGGACATGGTATGAAATTGATCAAACAACCATGTGTAATGTAACAACTAACACTCAAACTCACAAAATGTGGGTATCAAAGGTTGTGAAATCACCGGTTGCACAAAAATTGAAATATTTTCTTGGTAGCTTGTTAAGGAATAGGGTAACAGGGTAACTTGATCGTCAGAGGACTTGGTTCAGAACTCGGTGAGGAGACGTCGATACTGAGCCAAGTTGACTTTCAAGTCATCCTTGTTTGCGATTTTGAAATTTTGGAGCTTGTGATTCAAATTGATGCGACGGGTCCTATCTTGAGCCGCATAGTGGTCAATCAAGTGTGCCCAACGCTTGGATGCTAAGTCAAAATGTTAAAGTTGAGACTGAAACTTATGTGACAAGGCCAAGGATGGTGCTACTGTTTCCAAGAAACCCTCGATAGGAATGTTAAGACCAAAAGGTTTTTGGGCTTCCATGGCAAGCCCAGAAAAGGTTCTTACCAAGTTCATCACAACCAATAGAAAGCGCTACACAATGTATCAAAGACTACGAGGATGATAGAGTTGAAATGAGTCTTGTCATTAAAGGCATGCTTTGCGGATGAGGAATGAGAACCATGAGGTGTCTGGGGAGATGGATAGATGGGATAAGATCGTGGTGGATAAGAAGTAGGAGGGGGTAAAGGTGCATCGGCCAAAATAGGCCGTTGATGTCCAATGAGTGCCGATTGTTGCGGAGGTACTGAAACGGACATAGGTCCATATGATATCATAGGTGTAGGTGGAGGCGTTGGTACATGATAGCCTTGTCCAAATGTCGGCTGGGACAGTATAGAATGATTGGATGATCCACTAAGTAATGCCATTGAGGCAAAGTGTGGTATCAAACGATTCACACTCCAGTATGTTTGGGATGCACTCCCAGAGGGATAAATCGAAAGTGTGTGTGTGGGAGATTGAGCCTTTGTCATAGGTACATCACCCAGAAATGGGTATGTAGAGGAAGTGGAAAGGAAGGTGCAACGGAAGATGAGGGAGGGATGGGTGGGAGCCCAAATGGATTTGTGATGGATGTTGTTGTGGGAAACATCGCAGGTTCCTTTTGTCCATTAAATGCACTAGATGAAGATGCACCTACTCCATATTGACCATGAGAAATTATATCACCAAAGGAAGGGTAAGAATACTAACAAGTTTTTCTTTTAGCTTCTTACCTAGCTTTGACTTCACGAAGAAATACTTGTCTTCCTCATTACTCACAAACTAAAACTTGCTTTGAAAAGTCCTTGTTGATGAGCATCTCCCAATCCAATGGAAAATATAGAATCAATTGGCATAGAATCTGAAATATTTAGGTTCGTACTTGGCATTGGAGAAAAGAAGTACTGGGGAAGTGATGTGTAATCTGAGCCAGGTTCCACTTACGGATGGCCGGTCGTGTTGAGTTATGACAAATGATGTATGCTCCAAGAAGAGATGTGAATCCCATATGCACAATGAGGGGAGTGGAATAGCCCAACTACTATAAAGCATTGTACTTGACTATCACTTTCAACATCAGTAATGCAATATCATGATGCTGTGTACTTTTAGCTAGTGTCATTATCATCAGTCTCTTACACAAGATTGTGTTTATGAGTCCAAGCTTCCATCTTGGAACCTAATTCACTTGTGTAACATTTGGTTCGGTCATTATCCATGTCACTATGAACTTAGTCTTCATCTTTGAACCTCCATAGCTACCATGCTCTAGATCCGTGCTTTCAACATGATATCAGAGCCTAGTTGAGCATGGCACAGTTCCATACACTGCTTCTCTAGTCTCTCTTCACCTTTGGTCATCTCTGTCCAGCTCACATTGAGCTCATGACTTCATTTCTAACTTCACCTCCATTTTGACCTTGTGTTTGCTATAGCCAGCCTGCATCCACCTCTGTTTGAGCTCTTGGATCTCCTCAACTAGAGCTTATCTCAGGTAGCTCTCTTCTAGAGACTTGTTCTCTTGCTTAGGGCGCAACTACTTGGCACATTAGAGCCCCGACATTGGCGACGTGTAGCTCCAACATTGACGAAATTAGAGCTTGCTGCTGAAACTGCATTTGCTGATCGTCTGTACACCTGCTCTCCCTGCACGCTGTCGGAGGGTTTTTGTCGAAAGGTCGAATCCACCAGGGATCAGAAGTAGAAGGAAGTAGAGATAGGAGATGGAAGAGAAGATAGAGAATACCCAAGTGGTAAACACGGCAAAAACAAATTACAATGAATTGAATCAATATGTATTGAAAGAACTTGGAATCTTCACACTACTCAGAAGCAATCTCCGGGCATTAGTTCTCTTGGAGCTCCTTCGTAGACCAAAAACGTGGATTAGAAAAATCAGCTCTTTCTCTGCTGCCCGGAACCTAAATCTGATGGCTCCATTGGCTCCGAAAGGGGGTAAAACCCTAGGATGTCTGGTCACGGGTCTCCCAGATCACTCATTCTCATTTCAGTTTAATCTGCAGTTTTCAGCCTGTTTACAACAATCGCGACGCATGCGATTTTATCAATCTGTCTTTTTTATGAAAAATCTCCTAATTGGCTGAAAAAGCAACTAGTTTTTCATGCCATCCTAATCTAGAAGCTTTTTCTAACTTTTTCAGATTTTTACAATAAATAATATAAAAAATAGACTAAAATTATCCAAGAATCTAGTATTTTCGGATAATCCATGCAACTCACACTAGTACTAATGGCTTAGATCACATTGACTCTCTAGATCAATAGAGAAGTCGGATGATGATGCATTCCATACTTTTTCACACTATGTCCTCATAACATCACGACATCCACTCCCTCTAAACCTGCACATTCTCCGGTATGTGCCAAAATCCTAGTTGTCACCGGATTCTGAGTCCTCCTCATCCTCTATAACCATATCCTTTACTTCTTCATCTTCCATATCTTCTTGGCTAGCCCCTGTATCATGGCCACTATTTTCTTTCAATTTTGGCAACTCATAGGCAGTAGATTCTCGCCTTTTGAATAATTTGATTCTTTTCCTTGCTACCGGAAGTTTTATGGCTGTCCCATCCAGCTCATTTAATGCATAAGTAGCATTATCAAACACCTGTCTTACCACATAGGGTCCAAACCATCTTTTGGAAACTTTACGCATGGCACTATGCTGGTTATCTAAACTGCTATCATAAACCAATACCCAATCCCCCATCTTGTATGGTTCTTGGTCTCAGTCTATGTCTTTTGTCAAACCGTTTCTTGTTCTGTATCCTTGCTGCCCTTAACTTTGTAGTTGCTGCCTCTATGTCTTCTGACTTTCTTTCCAATTGTCTAATGCGTAAGGCCAACAACTCCTCTCGATTCAACTCCTCCTCCCAAGGTAACACACTCCATGTGACTGTCATCTCTTCTATCGGTATGATAGGTTTTTGACCATACATCAATTTTGCAGGCATATATCCTGTAACAGCACTATGAGTTGTTCTGTCAGCCCACAAAGCATAAGGGAGCAATCATGGCTACTCTTTTATCTTCTCTCCACATGCTTTTGCCAATGCCTTCACAATAGGTGGATGACCTCTTTCACTTTTGCCATTTCCTTCAGGGTTATAGGCTGAAGTTAAAGCAAGCTTTATCCCCAACTGTGCAAAGAAATCATGAGCTTCATCTGCATCCAACTCACCCCTATCTGTTGTAATTTTTCCCACACAGCCATATTGACAAAAGATCTCTTCTAAGAGAAAAGTACATACAACATGTGTCGTCTTAGTACGTAGAGCTCTCCCTTCCACTTGATTAGTCAAGTCTTCACGAGCAAGCACAAGATACCTCATTTGCCAAAGACCTGTAGGCATTGTGACCAAATCTACCATCCACTTAAAATGAAGAGACAATGGATATATGGGTTGCAATCCATCCCGATGTCTCACAGTTGAATACATTTGACATGTCGTACATGTTTCCACAAAGTGAGCAACATTCTTATACATATCCTGCCACCAATATCTTTCTTTGATCTTTGTAAAAGTACCCCAAACACCTCTATGACCAGCCCACAAGCGTTTATGAAATTCTTGCATTACTTTTACTTGTGAAGCTCTGTCACCCAAAACTCGCAATGGCATACCCTGTTTCTTTTTAGTATGTTTCCATAAGTATCCATCTTTTAAGAAAAATCCATAGGCTTTCCTCTTGATTTTCTTAAACTCCTCATCTGACCATTCATCTCTCTTTGTTAATGTATTGAGATATTGACCAATTCTCAGCCACTCTCCTGCATATTTGTCTTCCAAAAACACTTATACATAATATGCAAAACATCTGTCAATGTGTTGGGATGCCAAAGAGATAAGATTCAATTAGATATCTAGACTTTGCAATTTTGAAAATGTTTAATGGTGTAGCAATTGTGCCTAAATAACTTATTTTCCTTGATCATTGGAGATCTTGAATTTGCTTGCACCAATACTATGCCACTGTTGAGCAAATTTTCTTTCTTGACTTTGTTTTTGGTGATCTTGCATTGGTGCCGTGATCCCTTTCTTTGCTTTCTTTTTTGTACCTCTTTGCAGCCAAGTAACCACAAATGCGAGCTTGGTTTCTGAGTGATACGAGATTGCGTTGTTGCTTGGACCAATATCCATGGCATGCATAGATGGTGGCTTGGAGTCATCAAAGCTTATGAAGCACTATAAATCAAGATTCTCCACACACACACACAAGTGTCTTCTCTTTGTTGTCCAAGCTTCTGTTAATACTGTAGCAACACCTTGCATTACTAAATTCACTCTTGCAACATCATTTTCAGCCATAAGAAAGTCATCTTCTTCCTCCTTATCCATCATCCCATCTTCATTCTCATAATGTGCTCGAGATAACATGTCTGCCACTGGGTTATCTCTTCCTGCAATATGCTGAAATTCAGGGTTCAAAGATTTAATGTATGCAATCCACCAGAGCATAGCAATGTCCGGAGTAGCACAACTAGTAATCATACCCAATACCGGCAAACAATCGGTCTTAATGACTACATGAGTACCCATAAAATACTCCTTATCACATTTAAGGGATGTCACAATTCCCCATAATTCTCTTTTAACCTGTGGACATCTTCTTTGTCATTCAGTCAATACTTTACCACCAAAGCGAGCTGCATAGCTTTGTCCTTCCTCATCATCATGCCCAATTGCCCATCCAATCCCGATTGGGCTTGTATCAACAGTAATAATGATAGGCTTTCCATGTGAATAGTCAGCCTTTCTCAATGTAGAAGCAAATTTTAAGAATTGCTTTAATTTCTTCATTGCTTTCTGATGCTTCATTTCCCAATGAAATTTTTGACCTTTCCTTAGAAGCTGATAAAAAACATCGGCTACATGTGCAAAGTGAGGAATCCATATCAAATAGAACACACATGAACCCAAGAATCTACGCATCTCTGATACATTCGTGCATACATTTTGCATTCTATCAATCCCATCTATTTTTGTTGGTGATGGCCTTCGCCCATAAGGCCCACACATATGCCCAACAATCAAAACCTCTTCAACTCCAAAGACAGATTTTTTTTCAAAAAGAGTTAAATGCATCTCTTCTAGACGTGTCAAAATCCTCTCATAATCCACAATATGATCTACAACAAACTGTCTGCATCCATGAGCATCCATCTCTTCATTCTTTTCATCCACTGCACGCCCTTTGATTGGAACATCATCCAAGAAGGGCATAGTCAATTGTGGTATAAAATCCTTGAGTACCCTATTCATAGCATTTGTCATGTGTGCCACTGAGTTTGTTGCACCGTGTGGGAGAGTACACATCCGTACTAACCCCAAAGGAGTCTTCATGGTTGTGATATCTCTGCTTTCAATTGCAAGCTGAAACTGATCATACCCCGAGTAAAGATTACCCAAAGAATAGATCGCTCTGCTTGCAAAAGCCTTTGCAAATTCATCAACCACAGGACCTGCACCCACATTTCTTATGGTCACTTTATTGACCGGTTGCATGTCTTGAATAAATCTCAAAGCCCCATTCTTTTTGGGCACAGTAAACCAACGATTTGAGTACGGGGCTGAAGAAGGCTCCAAGATCTTCATGCGAATCTTTTCATTTAGCAAATCCATCAGCTTTGGCAAGTAAGCTTTAGGCACTGGAATAGGCCTCAAGTTCCATGGTACATGTGGCACAGTAAATATGATCATAGGAGAGACAACATTTGGATCCACACAACCTATTTCACTAGGTTGAAATGCAAATGCCTTCCCATTTCTAGCCAACATCTGCATAAAACAGTTTCTCTCAGCAGGCAAAAGAAACCCTTCTGCACCAACTTTCAATTCCTGTAATGTTTTCAGATGTAAACTGATGACCTATATCTTTAGGATCCCGTAAGCTTGGCTGTCTTGACACTTTTTCATACAAACCCTCACTCTCTGGTGGAAGTGGCAAAGCAATTGGTTTCACCTTTTTGTGAACTGTCTTATACTTTGTCTCCACAAGTGCTTCAGCCCATTGTAATCCTTCCTGCTGAGCAAACAATACTATAACATCATACATATCCAAAGAACATACTGACAACACTCTGTTTCAGCCTCATTTTCTGCATATATAGTTGCTGAAATTTCAGCCATAGTGTCAGTAATATTCAGCCCATAAAAGATGCCTGAAATGCCATCATTTTCAGCAAACAGTCCCAATGATCTCAGTTTCTTAATAGCCCGTTTCATAGATATGTGTTCAGCCCTACACATAGCTTCCATAGGCTTAAACCAACATGAACTGTTTGCTGTAAACTGAGAATTACCAATAGTAAATACATGCTTCATTTCATCAAGAGGCGAGTACACCCCCTGAACAGCACTATTGTAGCCCCGTATTACAGCAGTGCTTAATGAAAATCCAGGTCTTTGAA
Organism: Lygodium microphyllum; assembly: GCF_053477565.2. Taxonomy (NCBI): domain Eukaryota; kingdom Viridiplantae; phylum Streptophyta; class Polypodiopsida; order Schizaeales; family Lygodiaceae; genus Lygodium; species Lygodium microphyllum. The sequence goes on from NC_141139.1 coordinate 120,645,246, forward strand.
TTCCCTTGCATTTGGAACCAAAGGAGACTCTCGAAGCGTATCACGATTTCTAGGATGATTTACACAAACAATAAGAAATTGGACTGCTTTCCTCCCATCTTTACTTCTGACTTTTGTATAAGCAGAACCATCATCAAGTACCTTTGTTTCCATACGCACTCTTGTAATATAGGGCTGTCTCAAAATCATTGCATATGAGGAATTATCTTGCACAAAGAAGTGTTGCTCTTTTTGTACATCACCAATTATCACTTTTACATTAGGACATGCAGCATAGAGCTTCCCTGAAGAATTGTTTGCAGCCCTCATACGCCAACCATGATCACTGTCCACAAGCCATGCACCATTTTCATACAATCCTCGCTCAATGACATTTATCTCAGACCCATGGTCAAGGAAAGCAACACAAGGAGTTTCACGCTCCCCTATTTTTACTACCATTTCAATGGTAGCTCTAGCCTAATGATTTCTTGTGTAGTGACTTCGAGGAATAAATCCTAAAGTCTCTTCTCCATATTATTGCATTTGCCTTATTCCACCATGCATATTGCTACAAGACAATGCATTTTTAGCCACTTTCTTCTCTTTTTCACATGCTGTTCACCGATTAGTAGCATCCTGCATATATAATCCAATGCTTACTTCATGCTCATATTCAGCCCGAATACCCAACAAACCAGTTTCCTCTTCAAATTGCAGCAATGCACTAGTGGTATTACCAAGAAACTGACGCTTCCTTTTAATTATTTCAATGATCTCATCATGAAATTCTCACTTGGCAAAGCCAAGCACCTCTCCCAGGGTAAATTCCACCCGACTGTTTAAGATCCGTTCTTTAAGAACCTTCTTAAGATCTGTGGTTGTCTCAATGTCAGATTGCAACTTATATCCTGGCTGCTTGCCTTTCTTTTTGCCCTCTTGTTTGTTATCCTATTTTTGCTTCTGACTGACCTCTTCCATAACATGCTCAGGAGGTGGCTGATTTGCAGCTTTAGGCTAATCCACACTTCTTCTTGTTATTCTTTTAGATGTCCCTGCAATATCTTAATCTCTTTTTCGTTTTTCTTCCACAAGTATATCCGTGTTTTGTACCTTTGCTAAATATGCATCCACTGAATATGCATCTACTGGTGATTCCCAACCGGTTATGCTACGAATGCCTTGCCCTGCATGAGACATTTCACTATCAGTGACCTTTCTCTTTTTCAGCTGCATGTAAAGCATGTATCCATATTTCAGCCTTTGGACCAACCATCACTTGGCCATGCATTCTATCCAACCGTAGACTAAAAGTAGAAGCATGTATCGCCGCATAAGCATTTCGGACAGCCAAGTCTTTCAATAACTTCTGCATACCTCCCTTTCCAAAATTCAAAGCAAGAGGCAATCCCGTTTCTTGTGCATGGATCTTGCCATCTTTCCAAAGATAAGCTGTCGTGCCAAGGCCTCTTGATAGGCAGCATAATCTTTTCTCTCGTGCTGTAAACTGTCACACCACATACATCTTTTTCTAGGCTTAGGGGCTGCTTTCCATTCCCCTTCCACTTGTTCTTTTTCATCCAATTTTGCAACCTTCAATTGAAGATCCTGCATCCCTTTGATCAATTCATCCAAGACATCTTCCCTAACAGAGGGAATAATAGCAGGTACAGCCATAGGGTTAGCCACAGAAGTAGGTGGCTTACTGGATACTTCAACTGTCTTGCCCGTAACAGTGGGCAAGCTAGAGACATGCAATCTTTCTCTTCTTCTATGCTTCTTCACAAGTGCAGTAACAGCTTCCTTGACATGTCTCCACTCTGTTTTCAAACTTGTCTCTGTAGTCTGATCCTCCAGCAAATCATCAAGCTTCTCTTGAAGCTCAGGATCAGCTGCCTGTAGAAACAATTCAATTTTCTGACTTGCAAGAGCTTGCTGTTCTGCAAGATTCAACTGCTCAAATCGACTTTCAAATTCTCTTAACAATTCCGTAGCCACAAGACCCTTATTGGGTTGTATAACCCACTCCTGAAAAGTCTTGCGCGTAATCAAACTGGTGTCCTCAATGTAAAATTCTTCCCTGAGTGTCTTCTTGAAGGCTACCAAGTCAGCATCTTGCAAGTATAATTCAGTAATCCATGCTTTCAGTTCATGAACAGTAACACGTATAAAATACCGGCTCCATGCAGATTGAGCCACTCCAAAGAGTTTTATCTTCCGAGCATAGGTATGTACATATGCAGATACATTCCTGCCATTGAATAACTTCACCTCACACTCAACTGCTTGCAAAGCATCCATCACAACACTTTCTGTTTGAGCTGAAGCTTGTATCACTTGTCATTGTTGTTGTACCTGCATAAGCATATTCATATTTTGCACCAATTGTTGCAAAACATCACTGGAGATTGTATTCGAAGGTTCTCCCATATTATCTTTCCTTCTTCTGTGACGACCTTTTACGTTGGGTTCACCAATGTCGGAGGGGTTTTTGTCGAAAGGTCGAATCCACCGGGGATCAGAAGTAGAAGGAAGTAGAGATAGGAGATGGAAGAGAAGATAGAGAATACCCAAGTGGTAAACACGACAAAAACAAATCACAATGAATTGAATCAATATGTATTGAAAGAACCTGGAATCTTCGTACTACTCAGAAGCAATCTCCAGGCATTAGTTCTCCTGGAGCTCCTTCGTAGACCAAAAACGTGGATCAGAAAAATCAGCTCTTTCTCTGCTGCCCGGAATCCACATCTGATGGCTTTGTTGGCTCCGAAAGGGGGGTAAAACTTGGTCACGGATCTCCCAGATCACTCCTCCTCCTTTTAGTTCAATCTGCAGTTTTCAGTCTGTTTACAACGATTGCGACCCGCATGATTTCGTCAATCTGTCTTTTTTATGAAAAATCTCCTAATTGGCTGAAAAAGCAATTAGTTTTTTGCATGCCATCCTAATCTAGAAGCTTTTTTTAACTTTTTCGGATATTTACAATAAATAATATAGAAAATAGACTAAAATTATAAAAAAATCTAGTATTTTCGGATAATCCATGCAACTCACACTAGTACTAATGGCTCAGATCACATTGACTCTCTAGATCAATAGAGAAGTCGGATGATGATGCATTCCATACTTTTTCACACTGTGTCCTCATAACATCATGACAACGCGACGCAATCTTTGTTGCCACCATAGGGCTTTGGTAGCCCCCCAAGTGGGCTAACCTCACCCAAGAGGGTTTCTCGAAATTCTTCCTCTGCTGCTCATAGAGCAAAACCCTAGCTGTTTGTCTGTTGGCAGTCAAAAAACTGAGAGCTTGACTTTGTCTTACTATTATCATCAACAATGATTTTAATCACTGAGCTACACTCTCTGGAGCTCACTGCAAATTTGAAAGTGTTCGAGTAAGCTGAGAAGGTATCCACAAAGATTCAAGAGAAGACCAAGACTCCATATCCATTTTACCTCAAGCTTTCTTTTCACTTCATTTTCACACCTCTCTTAGCTTAAGAAAGTTCTTGCAACTTTGATTTGGTGATTCACTCAGCTTCCAGTAAGTTCTTTTCCATCAAATCAGAAAGAAGGGAGAAATCACCAGCAATATCAAGCTCAACATAAAGATCTTAAATCCTCAAGCATAGTATCTATTGACACTCAATTAGTGATATTTGGCACTAATCTACTTGTGTTCTTGGGCAACTCACCTTCTGGCATTATCTTAGCTATTTGAAGCTAATCAACACGGCAAAACTCGAACAAATAGCCAAGTTCAATGGAGAAGGCTTCCATGCGTGGAAGGAGAAGACCATGTATCACCTTATGCGGAAGGACTTATGGGACCTGTTTGAGGATGATGCAGATAGCGAGAAGGAAGATGATGAAGAAGGGTTCGTTGAAGAAGACCAGCTCAAGACAAAGGGGTGAAAAAAGATGAACAACAAGACTCTAGGCATCATTGTCTGGGGACTATTTGATGATGTATTGCACCATATCTCTGGTATCAAGATGCTAATAAGGCTTGGGATGAGCTTGACAAGATCTTTAGAAGTCAAGCCAAAACTCTTAAGGTCAAGTTGTTAATGTAGTTCTATAAGCTTGACATAAAAAACAATACTTCAATGACTATTAACTCAACTTGCCACTTTGAAAAAAACAATAGATAAAGATGAAGCCATTGCTGTACTCCTTGCTAGTGTTAACCAGGATTCTTGTGAAAATCTTGTCTCTACTCTCAGCAATGTACCTAATTTGTCATAGAAAGATATTGAGTACTCTCTTCTTAATGAAGAGAATAAACAGAAGAACAAGAATGCAAAAGATGGTGTCCCATCATCTAGGGAAAATCTCTTATACACCAAAGGAGCTGTTGGAGCAAAAGGTTGAGGCTGAGGATTCAACTCCGACAACAAAGATTGGATGATATGTCATTATTGTGGTAAGACTGGCTATATAGCCAGCGAATGTTTCCACTGTAAAAGAGCACAACAGGTGCAGAATGGTAACCACCGGAATCGGTTCATGAATGAAAGAGAAGAAGAAGAAGATGCTTCTGCCATCAACAACTTTGATAGATTGTTTTGAAGAAATTATATTTCCCATAGTGGATCTTATGTTTTCCCATAGTGGATTTTGTTTCTCTTAGTGGATTTGCTTTATAAAACAAAACCCTTACCAAAGATGTAAAGTTTTAAGCTTTAACTTTACTAGGTTGCCTATGAGCTAGTCTCCCGGGCCATATTATCATGTAAGGGGGGCAAAAGGCAGTAAGTGTAGGAACTCATTATTTGAGGGGGATGTTTAGAAATGACAAATGATGTATGCTCCAAAAAGAGATGTCCTGAATCCCATATGCACAGTGAGGAGAGTGGAACAACCCAACTATTATAAAGCATTGTACTTGACTATTAATTTCAACATGAGTAATGCAATATCATGATGCTGTGTACTTTTAGTTAGTGTCATTGTCATTATCAGTCTCTTACACAAGATTGTGTTTATGAGTCCAAGCTTTCATCTTGGAACCTAATTCACTTGTGTAACATTTGGTCTAGTCATTATCCATGTCACTATGAACTTAGTCTTCATCTTCCAACTTCCATAGCTGCCATGCTCTAGATCCGTGTTTTCAACAGGTCGGTAGTGGAGATTTCGAAGGTCTTGCAAGATCACTAGTTCTGTGCACCGAATCTAAAGGAGAAAACTCAAGCTTATCTTCAACCTCTTGTTGAGCCCTATGCATAAAGATGAAATCATACTTAGCGGTAGAAATCTGATATGGTTTGTGGACTCCATGGTAGTTCGATGGTTCTCCGCCCATGTCAGATCGGGTAGTAGTAAGTTGGGAAGTCCACTCCTGATTGTTTTTATCCATGTTTGGATGTGGAGATTGGAGCAGTGTTGTGAATGTGTTCGAAGTCATCTAGCCCTTCTGTTCTTCTTACTGTTGCGAATGAGTTTTTTGATCAAAGGCCAATGTTTCTTAGAGAGTATCTAGCTTTGATACCATGTGAAGAAATGCTCTAATCACAAAAACTATGAAACCAATTGTACGACAAAGTACAGATGATAAACTTAGAATAGAGCTAGGGTTAGGGTTAGGGTAACTCAGAGACAATGAATGCTATGAATAATAAAGTAAATGAATAATGAATATACAGTGCTCATGCAACAAACACACTATGTAGTGAATATTGAGCCTTGAACTCTCATATCTCTAGGATCAAGGCAGAGGTTATGAGCTATAGAGTGTGTCGTACTTTGAACGGATCCTAAATTGCAGCAAGGACAGTCTTCAAATGCCGAATACTAGCAAACATAGCCAAGGAAGGTTGGATATGATGCAGACAGCAATGCAAGAGAGAGGAAGACTAAAAACTTAGGTACTTGAGGAGAGAGAAGATCCCGGTGACAGCTAACAGCTGATGGGCAACAATAACCAACTGTAGGCAACAACACCCAATTGTAGGTGACAACTCTTGGGACCTGGCGACAATAGAGCAAATATGCATAGGAGGTTGGAGTTAGGTGCCAGATGATAGTAGGGTGGAAGCTCTGACCGTGATGTCCTCTGCGAATGGGGTGTGAGTAGCAGAGATATGGCTTTTGAAATCTGCAAGAACGAGATTAAGGGAGAGTAGTGGGCTGCATGCATATTCATAGAAAGTTTGGGGCACCCAAATTAGGATTTTGCATGTGGGACACTAACTCTTTAGGATCGTGTTTTTCAAAAAAATAAGAGATTTTCTTCATTAATTAAGCATGTTTTCGAACTGTTTAAGTCAAGCTAATGAATTTTCAGCTCAATAGGGCTTCATGTCAAGAAATAGTTTAGGATATGTGGGAGAAACATAGAGTGTTCGGCAAACATTGTGACAAAGAAAACTCAAAACATAGAAGAAGAATGAAGAATAATGAACACTGATTTGGATGGTTCAGTGAACAATAGAAAACATTCGGCGGTAGCATTTGGAAGGGATTTGTACTATGAAGGGATCGAAATGCAGTCCTTCAAGTAGAGGTATCGATGATGAAGAAAATAGCTCCTCTATGGAGGGAGCAAAGCACAATCCTTCAGGCAGGTAGTGGAACATCGGAGTAAACATTGGAAGATGGACAATAGTAGACAGCAGTAGAGGGAGAGAAACATAGTCCTTAGGAGCTATCAAATATGAAGCATATGCTAAAATTTATATGGGATGATGGTTGCTATCAAGACAACTACTGGAGAAGAAAACACAAGAATGGTAGTGAAGACCTCTTTTGTAAGTGGGTGCAGACGTGGGCAACCCTTCAGGAGAGGAGAAAATGCAAAAACACATGTATTTGATGTTGGGCTGATAAAGAGGGTGTGGCCTATTGTAGACGATCAAAATCTGTTGCAAAAGAGTTGAGAAAATTATTAGCCAAAATCATGTTGCTCATGCAAGGAAAGCAAACAGCCCAAAAGGATATTTTTCATGATTTTTGAGCATAAAATCTAAGAAATACAAATCCATAAACAGATGCATGAGGGAGGTACACACTCAAGAATGAGGGGAGATTGTATCCATTCTCTTGTTGTGCAGTGTTGTCTCTACTTTCTCTCTTGTACGATTTGTGATCTCTCACATGACTTCTTATGCAAGGTATAACATTGTCAACAGGGGTAGAGTTTAAGCAAGTGTTCGCACTTGCATGGTTGATGAATACTTTGAAGTTGATGCAATGATTGCATGGCACAAACTTGATGCTTCTTAGTGCAAGAATTTGGAACAATATAATGAAAAGTTTTGCGAGGCATTGTTGCTTGTTTCTTCCTATCATGCTGAGTACTTTGAAGTTGATGCAATGATTGCATGGCACAAACTTGATGCTTCTTAGTGCAAGAATTTGGAGCAATATAATGAAAAGTTTTGCAAGGCATTGCTGCTTGTTTCTTCCTATCATGCTGTCCTAATTTTGAAATAGATAGAGAAATATTATTGTGGGTTGTGTTGAGCTAAAAATGCATTATAAACTGATTAGCTCTTTAACATAGCCCCATCAAGGCAATTATCAATATCCTTACCACTTGCATGGGCAAGATGATCCTTCACTCATGTAACACTCCTTGTGCGTATTATATGGCGATAGTTGCATTCCCACTGCTTTGAGCTACCGGTACCTTCATAGTTGCTAATGATGCATGTGTGACTCCAAAATGTGTCCTTCACTATGGCTGTACCTTGCTGAAAATAGAGAAAATCAGCAGCAAATGAGGGGGAAACCAGCTTTAAAGAATGTGGTTAGTGAAGGATGAAGAGAGGAGATTGATAGCTTTCTTGAAACAATGAAAAACAGCTGCAAATCAGAGAAAAAAGCTACAAATAGTGTGGACAGTCAAGCTAAAATAGTAGGGAGCTGAAGGATGAGGGATGAGGGTGAAATAGGCTGTGGACAGCAGTAGATCTGAAGTAGGAGAAGCAGCAAATGAGTAAAAGAGAGTGAGCAGCAGGTGAGATGAGCCAAGGAGCTGAGGGGAGTAGGCGGAAACAAATGTGCATGCAGGAAAATGAAAAACACTGCCCAAAACTCGACATGTAGCTGCCTGTCTCGGAAACGTTTCTGGCATTTCCTTGTTTCTGTTTTGGACCCCCAAAACAGGGTTTTGGGCAACAATACTTGGAGTGATGGATGCCTTTTTTAGTTTCGATAGTTTAGTCATGACTCATGGATGATGGATTATGGACCATGGTTCAGTGAAACAATTTTGTACTAACTGTTCAGTCTTGAATGCTGTTTATATGTTTGGAAAGTTAAGACTTTAAGTCAGAACGGTTCCTTTTTTTTCCAGAAGAGTATCTTACATGTACAATATTTTATTGTGTATATGTTTTGCCCGTTTTAATAGTTTGTGTGCCTTACGAACTTTGCTCACCCTAAAATCTGTAACTATACAAAAACCTCACATACTGGACATGGTACCAAACACTGAATTGTACCACCTTGGGCAAGCACTCAGAGATGTAGGTAGAAGGGGATAAGGTGCAGGAGCAGGACCCCAGTCTTGTGTTTCCATTTTTGCTATTGATGTTCAGAAGTCACACATCCTCACATTTGTTTACCAACAAGAAGGTTAAATTTCAGCTGCATTAGTGAGGACCTCAAATTTCTTATGATGTTTTCATCATGCTAGCCATGGTACTAGAATGTTTCATTAATTCCATTAACACATTTATTTCAGAGTACTTTGAGACAATGCATTTGTTTTTATAAAGGGCTTCACCTGTGTGGGTGATTGGGAGGCCCCAGCTAGGCAGGAAGGATAGCTCAATTTTATTTATAGGAGCACTTACGCCATTTTACTCTTTTATGTGGACTTGCATATGTAAGAGTGCATTAGACTTTACCAGATTCTGCTCATACATTGCAGAGATAGCTTGCGAAAGAGAATGTAGCCGAGGAGAGGATTACAGGCTTATAAAACTTTCAATCTTTGATTACACAGTGAGTGTCATTTTCTAAATCTGTCTGTTTGGTTGGATGTGATGATCTTGATTTGTAATGTTTGAGCTTTCGCTTTTGTAATCATGGACAGAGTAAAAGGGAGAAACAGATCATAGTGGAGTCACATGGACAAGATGCAGCAAGGTTTCAAAATGCAAGAGATGCTCATGGGTAAGCAGAATCCGTCTGCAGAAGGAAGATCATGGAATGTATATGTATTACAATTTACTGAGGCCTCTGGACAGGTGGGAAGAGGATGTGGTGCAAGCTCTTAGAAGCAAAGAAAGCAATGTGAGGGTGCCCACCGTGAAATTTGATTGCGAGGTTCTGAAAGCTGATGAAGATGCAGAAAGGCACATAGAGAAGTACTTGCCTTCCCTTGTAGGTCGAGATGCTGTTGGTGAGTGTGAGGTTCTGGCAGATGACCTATCTTGGTTTAAAGAAAACAGAGGTTAATCTGTATTGAGTTTGAGGCGGTTTATTTTATTCAAACATACTAAATGCTGGTTTGTAATTTTTTATGTTGTAGAACTAGCTAGACAATGTAGAGAATCGAATTTTCAAGTTTGGGATACTTATTTTGTGTCATTGTTTTGTTGAACATTTGGAAGTCAATATCGGCAAAATGGAGATTAAAGGGCTGAAGTTTGAGACACCTGATGACTTAGAGGATGCAGATTGTAAAAAATCTTGCCCAAGAGATGAATGTGAAAATGAGTCTTAAAGATGGTACTGAGGAAATCGGTGGAGAGGACATCTCTATGGACTGTTCAACAAGTACGTCTGAGGTTGGGGGCAATGTGTAAATCTTGTTTCATCCAATGAGGAGCTTGAGCTAATTTTCCAACAGGAGCTACACATGAAGGGAAAACCTGAAGATGGTTCCTAGATGCTGCCTATGCACTGAGTAAGGATTTGGTGCAGGGTTTAGATAAACATTCTCCAATATGATCAAGACCATGATCTCTTTATTTGAGGAAAATGGATTTGATGCAGGCTGGTTACAGAATCCGATGTTGCATGAACATGGTGGAAACATACAAGATTTGAGTTCAAAAGGCATCTTGAAATGGTGATAATGCACAGAGACATCATGAGGGCTAGCGTACACAGTTGCTTTGGATTCAAAGGAAGTGTTGAATAAGCAGAATGCCAGGCACTTTTGGACTGTCGTCAAATGGTTCCAGCTCATATACTTGCTTCATTCTATGTATGTTTTTTTGTAGATTTACAACACACTTTCCTCCACACACTAAAAACATACCTGATAATATCTAGAAATTTACAACAATGGTTTTCTTCCAAGAGCGGATATAATTTAGATAAAATATTAACCACGATGAAATTCCTTCTCTGTGGCTCTTCTCCACCCATCCAATGTGGAAACGATCTTCAACTTGAAAAGCATACTATGAACCCTGAGAATGATATATCTGGAAACTCTGAAGTGTGATCAAAATTCCAACTTGATGTAAAAAAATATGTATCTACTGTGCTTCCAAAATTTGATTTGGATAGTACTTTGTATGTACTGCTGTATGATGATTTGTACATAATTAAGGATACTTTACCCTATAGTGCCAGTGGTTTGCAAAATTAGTGTCACTATCTCATGAAAAACTAACAACTAAAACAATGATTAGTTTTTATGTGGGGTTATATCAGTTCCTTTTGTTGTCATAGTAGAGTATGATGTTCTTCACTTACCATACACCAAGCTTTGCATGTCATTTGGATTGTGGATTGTGATTAATAGACACAGTAGCATCATATATTGCATAAGGTGAATTTAATATTCCTCTTACACAATGTACTTTTGAGTATTTTGATCGTGCTGTTTTCTTTTATACTGCACTGCATTTGATGATTGTGAGCTAAAGACAATTGAGGGCAGTACAATCAATGGCTATGTATAGCAAGTGTTCTTTTTTTGGGGTTAAATAACGTTTTTCCTTTAAAATGACCTGGTTACAAAACTTAAAACTACCAACTTGATGCCGTACTATTTGCTCTTAATAGACTTAAGACCTAGTTACAAAACTTGTCAAACTTTCGATAAAAGCCAAGGTTTCCATGCAAAAATAGGCATGTTTTTACCTTTCCAGATCTTCAAGTAACAGTGGTCCTTACCACATGTCAAAACTCCGTGCACAGTTGGCGACAGCCGCTTTGTCACAAAATTGACTTATAAGCTAATAGCTCGCACCTTGGCCAAGTATATTAAAGCCCTCCAAAGCATGAGATTCAATCTAGAGAAAGGTGTATCCTTTTAGGTCTGCAACATCTGACTTGAGCTTCCTAATGGGTATGAGTCTTGATAATCCAACAAGGTTGTTGCTAGATTCTTGACTTTGGATACTTGATAGTCATTCATAATGAAGTGATCTTGAGAGAACACTAATTAGACTCTAGGGGATGTTGGTGAAGTGCCTTTGATTTTAGGGAAGATCAAAATCAACCAATCTTTTTCTTTCCTTTGATAAGGAAAATTTTTGTTGAGCCTCCTCAATATTGATCTAGTTGAGGTTTTGGGAATCCCATAAGTCAACCTAGATAGAAATGCTTTTGTTAAATAGTTTAAGGGCCTTTTGAGGGCTTAGCCAATAGAGTTTTTGTCATCATCTATAACTATAGATGTAAATCAAATCGACATGTTCATGGAGGAATCTTCTTTGTCAGTGGGCTTAATAGGGCAATATTCTTTCTCGAGAGAGAACAATTAGGTGAGGAGTGTTTGAATTTGTAATCCTAACCTTTTCTTTAATAAGGAGAACTTTGTGGAAACCATTCAATACCTTTCCACACTCTCGTCTTGATGGGGGATATTTCCACCTAATTTCTCAAGAGGATTGCCCAAGGCTAAGTGGATCTTGAAGCTTCTGTAGCCCTTTCACACTAAACTCAGTGACCCTATCAGCTAAGGAGAGGATACCCATCCCTCCATATCTCTTTGGAGAAGTAATTTGTTGCCAATAATTTAATGCCAAGTCTGCTAGGAGTCAAACTTCTAGAGAAAGTCTTTGGAAATCATTTCTACTTGGTCCCATGAAGCTTTGCCAAGGGAAAAACCATAACAAAAAGATTGTCTACGATTGAAGGACATGCTTGAGGATTACCATTTTACTCGAAAAGTATACAAGTAATTGAACTCATTATTCATTTTGTTAACTCATTTTTTGAAGAAGTTGGCTAAAGCGTTGCTTCATAGACATCCCTACGTCCAATTGGGCAGTCTAGGTGTCTAAAGACACTACTCAACCCAATGTCTTTAAGGTTAAATGAGTGAAGAATACTCGGATCTTCATTGTGAAAGAGCCTCATAACTTTAGTTTTGCCGTTGCTAAATTTAGAGCCAGACACATTAGTGGTTGATCATACAAGTCAAATAGAGCTTGAATACTACCTTGATCTTCTTGTATAATATTGTTATCATCAGTGAACATTTTCCCAGCAAAATAGGCACCATTAGGGAGGGGCCAATATTTAATGCATTTCAACGAAATCACCAAGTTGAGAGTCTGCATGAGAGGATTAGAGACCACTACAAATAGAAAAGGAGCCACTAGGCAACCTTGTCAAATAGATCTACACAAGAAAAAGCTATCCCATATATAACCATTAACATGCATTTCGGAAGAAGCTATGTTGAAGAGAATTCTAATCATCCTGCAAAAAATTGAGCCAAATTTTATCTTTGAAGAGTGAGTATAAAATCCCAGCTCACTTGATCATAAGCTTCATCCATGTCAAGGTAAATCATAACAAAATCTTTGTCCAAGGACAATGCATAGTCCAAAGAAAAGGTGAAGTTAAGAATGGCCTTGTGAATGTTTCTCTTATGGACAAACCCAAATTTCTTGCTGTGGATAATTCAATCAACACATGTTTGATTATTTCATGTAAAGCCTTTGCCAAAATTTTACAGGAAGTATTTCAACAATGTAATTGGTCACCAATCTCTGCAAGACCACCTTTTGGGGTTCTTGGGGATCAATTTGATACCCCCATTCATGAATTTAGAAGACAATTTCCATTTTTTGATGAAGTTGAGCAAATCACATACATCCTTTTTGTAGTAGTCCTAGAATGTTTGGAAAAACTCGATCGGGAAGCCATTGCTACTAGGGTATTTACCTTTTTTCATCTTGAACACAATGAACTTGATTTCCTCTTCCAAGAAATGGAGATCTAGATTAATGGATTTGTTAATAGCACAAATCAAAGGGGGAATTTGAGTAAGAAATTGGGCCACTCGATTATTAACCTTAGGGAGCTCAGCCACAAATGCTTGAGAAGTAGTCAATAAATACTTTAGTTATTTCCTTGTTTGTGTTGGGGGTAAAGGTGCATGTGCCTAGCCGCTCGTGTATTACTATACTGATAGTACCTGCACATGTATACACTATAGGTGGCGGGTGCCTATCACTGACATTTCATTCTTTATTCTTTTAGTGGCATTTGAATAAAGGGAAGACTGGTCACACATTGTGATTGTTGGAGCTCCCACATATTGTGTGTGTGTCTCTCTCTTGCTCTTGCTCCTTCCACTATAGCTCTTACTTCCGCTTGTGTGCTTCCACTCTCCGGGCTCACTCTCGGCAACTAGTATCATAGGAAACTATTTGAGGAGCTTCTTCATCCTTTGCTTCAGCCTAGATTCAAAGCTTCAACTCAAGGTTTCATGGCAACCATTGTTTCTTCTCTCGAGGTATGCATTGAGTCTTTCCTTCTTCCAACTTGTTCCAGCTTGCTCCACACTTGTTGAGGAGCTTCCCAAGGCTTAGCTGAGCCTTGTTGAGTGCCTATTGAGCTAAGGAGCAGCCATTTTATCCATTTTGAGTGGATATAGAGCATGTTGTAGAAGTCGTGGACAACTATGGTAGCTTGACAACACTGTCGTATTTTGGCCATAACTTTTGCATACGATATCATATTTAGGTGTTCTATAATCTCGGCACTCAAAGAGTTGATTCTATGCAATTTTCGGTTCTTTGTTTCACACAAAACAAAATTATTTTGGTTTGGACAACAAACAATAAATTCCATAATGCATCTTTGATGCTTTAGGGATGCTATTTTGGTGCCCCGATGGTATGGGTATGCTTTTGGGCTGATTTGAGCACACATTTGGCTCAAATTTCTTAGAGATTTCATTATTGTTATAGCAAGGTTGAATGCAATTTATATGGGAAAAGCATATGTCTCTTGTCACTTGATACTTTCGAGGCTTGGTATTAATGCTTGACTATTCGCTTGTTGACACTTAGGGATGCTTGACACATGTCTTAGAATGATTTTGGGCTTCAATTGAGCTCGCATTCACTTAGTTTTGATTGTCATATCCCTGCTATTCATAGTGAAAAGCAATCAGTTGTCTAATAAAGATTATGCTTCTTATGCTTTGAAGTTACTCGAGTACCACATATTGAATGTACCGGCACTTTGGTTGTTATGTATGCCTATGGATATGTTTATGACATTCTCTTAAGTTGAGATTGGAGCTTGGATGCTTTGACATTGGTTGCCATTCCTGTCCTTGGATGCTAATTAAACGTTACAATTAGAGTCTTGTAGACTACTTGGATTCAATGCTTCTGGATGTATGCTCTATGGATCTTGGATACTCGGATGCTTTGACATTGGTTGTCATTCCTGTCCTTGGATGCTACGGTTAGAGTATTGAAAAATACTTGGGTTCAATGCTTCTGGATGTATGCTCTATGGATCTTGGATACTCGGATGTTATTCACACGATGTTTTGAGCTTTGCTTGCTCATTTGACATTCAACTTTTTCTTTAGTGAAAGCTACTCGGTTTTATGTACTGAGCCACATTGGCACTTGGATGTACTAAAGAGCATTTGGTTTATGTAGTTAAGCTTGAGTTTATTACAGTGAGATAGTGGGACTCATTGTGACATATACATGCTCTCTTGATATTTATTGAATGTAGTTACCCTATCATGGGCTTATTTGATCTCTTGGCTTGGACCTAGTACTTATATCTATTGTTAGGATGTTGTCAGTGGTATTTATGTGCTTCTGGGTTATATATTGAGCTTTTTACTGGGTTATGCATCTAACAGTTCTCTTCATTTACCTTCGAGACCTACCCTATGCATGATGTCTATGCCTATTGCATGTATGGTTTCTAATACACTGCAGTCGTGACAGTCTTCAGTGTCAGTTGTTCTTGGCTTCTTCCTTCTTGGTTGCTTATAGTTGGTTGTTGGCATATTGCTATAATTTGCTATAGCAACTTGTCATTTCAATTCTATGCATTCTATTTGAGGGCAGTCACCTAGACTTGACAATGTTTTGCTTACAGTTTGTGGACAACTCATTACTTTGGCAGTATCTCTTGTCTCCCACTCCATTTAGTAGTGGTTTTGGGGCTGATTTGTAGGGTATTATAGCAGCCCATATGTTTGCAACAATGCTATATTCAATATTGAGAAATTGGATGGGACCAATTATAGCTATTGAAAGACCTCGATATGACATATTTTAGTGTAGAAATTGTAGGTTCGACCACTCAAAAATGGGGGTGCCAAACCTGAAAACATTGTAGCTAAGGATGAGATGAACTAGATGAGCTATGATGCAAGTCCATAATCATTTTATCACTCTTTAAGTAGGTTTACTACAATGTTGTAATTAGAAATCATACTGCATATGAGCTTTGGACATAGATTAAGAATCTTTATGACAAGGAGTCTTGCATCTCAAATGTATTGACTGAAATAGTTGATGGACCTTCGCATGAAGGAAGGGACTTCTATGTATGCACACTTGAATGAGTTTCACTCCATCATCAATCATTTAGCTTCGTAGGAGATTGAGCTCAAGAATACTTTGCATCTTTTATTTCTGTTTGGTACTCTACCTGAGTCGCGGGACACTTTCTGTATGGCTCTCTATGCTAAGGATGGGCTGAAATTGTAGGATGTTGAGAGTGTCCTCTTACAGAAGAGGTGAAAGAAAAGAACGTGGATGCCTCTTGTATGTCCCATGCATTGACTATGAGAGACCAGCAAGATGGAAATGGTCGTGGTAGAGACTCTAACAGGTCTCAATCTAGGACACGTGGATAGTCTCGCTGTAAGTCACGTAGCCATAAGTTCAGTCTTACTTGTCATTATTGTGTGAAAGCAAGTCATATTCAGTCATAGTGCCATAAAATGTGCGAAGGCAAGAACAAGGAAAAGGAAAAGGGTAAAGTGTAGGACAAGAATGATGATTGCAACATTGTGCATAGAAAGTCTAGTATCAAGATTGAGGAGATTAATGTGGTGCAACATGATGTATCTAATGATATTATCTTGGCAGCTTCTTCTTTGGATGCATCACAACTAAAACTAATCCTTTGTCAAGTTATACTAAGTGTTGGTTGATAGATTCAGGGGCTTCCTTTCATGTGACCCCTCATAGAGTGTGGTTTCACTCCTATCATAGTATGACGGGATTCGTCCATTTGGGTAATGACATGGCATTGGAGATAGTTGGCATTGGTGATGTCTAGCTACGTTTTGGTTCATGCAACATGTTCACTCTTTATGATGTACGCCATGTACCGGCTCTCATGAAGAGCCTTATCTTGTTGGCACCTCAGATGATGCAGGTAATGTTGTCTCTTTTGGTGATTCCTCATGGAAGCTTAGCCGTGGTAATCTTGTTATTGCATGTGTGGTGCTAAGTCTAGTACCCTCTATCATTTACTTGTATCTAGGTCAGTTGACCACGTTTTGGGTGTGACTGCAGTACCACATGTATCTCTTTGGCATCATCACTTTGGGCACATGTATTTGAAAGGAATAAAAATGCTTACTAGTTTGTAGTATCTTCCGTCCCTTGACTATAAGTGTTTTGAGTCTTGTAATAATTGTTTACATGGCAAGTAGACACGTAGTACGCATAAAAAGTTTGGCATGAAGTGCATGGGTGAGACTTTGTCTCTTGTTTATTCGAATGTATGTGGTTCCATGTCATATCAATCACTAGATGGTGTGAAGTACTTTGTCACATTTATTGATGATTACTCACATAAGGTCTAGGCTTTCCCTATCAAGCAAAAATCGGATGTCTTGTCTACCTTTCAGCATTGGCTTGCTCTTGTTGAGAACTAGTCTAGGTATAGGCTAAAATGCCCAAGGTTAGATAATGGGGGTAAGTATGTATCAAAATATTTTGAGCTGTTTTGCGATGAGTAGGGTATTAAACGTCACTTTACCGCCCCCTACACCCGTCCGCAGAATGGTATTGCCAAACGCATGAATAAGATGATTTAAGAGAGAGTCTATAGTATACTTAGCCAGGAAGGCTTACCACAATAATTTTGGACTGAGACAGTTACTATTTCCACTTAATTAACTGATCCCCTTGAGGCATTCTACCATATTTCCAAGGACAAGCGCAATAAGTTGGATCTTAAGTCTATGAAATGCATCTTTCTTGGTTATGGGGATGTAGATGAAATGGGCTATTGCCTATGGGATCCGTAGGCTCGCAAGCTTATTCGTAGCCATGATGTCATTTTCCATGAGACAAAGATGTATAAGCAGCCTGAGCAGGTGTTTGAGGTATGTAGGGTGATCTTTCAAGAGGAGCCTCCTACTCCCATATAGCAAGCTAGATAGCTTGCAGCAATTAATGCTTGAGTGGCCCAGGCCCCGCCTATTGTGCAATATCAGCTTGCTTTGAAACGCTCTACTAGATGTCTGCATGAGCAATTTACACCCTATGGATTATGTTATGGTGATAGATGTAGGTGAGCCTCTCTCTTATGATGAGGCCATGCACAAAGATGATAGTCACTAATAGAATAGGGCTATGTAGTTAGAGTTTGACTCCTTACAGACTAAACATACGTAGGATTTGGTTCCTTTGCCTAGTAGCAAGAAGGCACTTCCATGCAAGTGGGTAAACAAGCTAAGAAGTATCCATGGACGCCCGAAGCATGCTTATAAGGCTAGATTGATAGCTAAGGGTTTCAAGCAGGAATATAGTGTTGACTTCGATGAAGTCTTTTTTCTTGTGGTCAAAATGAAAACCCTATGATTGGTACTAGCATTGATTACTGAGCTAGATCTGGACCTTTATCAAATGGATCTAAAGACAACTATTTTAGATGGGAACTTGCATGATGAGATCTATATGCAACAACCTAAGGGCTTCGAAGAAAAAGGTAGGGAACACCTAGTGTGCAAGTTGAGAAAGAGCCTTTATGGCCTTAAGTAGGCACCTAGGGAATGGTACCACAAGTTTGATGCTTTTATTGATGGTTGTCTTATGATTTTGGTACTCTATGTGGACGATATGCTTATTGCTAGGAGAGCTCATGATGAGTTAGATGCCTTGAAAACTCAGCTCAAGAAGAGCTTTGAGATGAAGAACATGGGACCCCTTTCATATTGGTTGGATGTGCATCACACGTGATCACTCTAAGGGGATTCTTTATCTGTCACACATAAGAAACATATCTAGAAAGTCCTTGAGTGGTTTCATATGCAAGATGGTAAGCATATTGGCTATCCTTTACCTTCTCACATGAAGGTTAGTCATGCCAATTGTCCATAGTCTGATTGAGATGGCTAAGATTCCTTATGCATCTACCATGGGTGGTTTGATGTATGCCATGATAGCCACTCGTCCTAACATAGCATTTGCAGTGGGAGTTGTGGCAGGCTGTATGGCTACACCTTCCAGACAACATTGGGATACTGTCAAGGGTATCATGAGGTACATGAAGGGTACAAATGGGGTACACTGACTTTGATTATGCAGGACATATAGATAATAGAAAGTCCACCTCCTTTGGCTATGTCTTCACACTTACTGGAGGTGCTGTTTCTTGGATGTCTAGGGTGTAGAAATGCATGACCCTCTCTACTATCGAGGCCGAGTTTGTTGCAGCCACCACTGAGGCTTACAACAAGGAGGCTCTTTGGCTTAGACCACCTTGGTATTACTGATGTGGTCCCTACATTGTATTCATATTCTATGAGTGCTATCCGGTTAGCCAAGAATCCGATCTTCAATCATGTGAAGACGAAACAAATTGAGGTGTGTTATCACTTCATCAGATGAGGACAAGTCTAATGACCTTGTTAAGATCTCAACTAACCAAAATCCTATAGATCTTCTCATGAAAAATCTCTCAACAGAGTGTTTTTCCTTCCTTAGGAAGTTAATGGGTATTGGATGAGATGATGTATCCTCCTCATTCTATTGTACTTATGTACATTTGTACATTGTCACTTTTTTCTTGTTCTCTCCTCACACTAGGGATACGTTTGCCTTTAAGTGGGAGATTGTTGGAGGTAAAGACATCTGTGCCTACCCACCTATGTATTACTATACTAACAGTACCTGTACACCTATACACTGTAGGTGGTGGACACCCATTACTATCACTTCATTCTTTATTCTTTCATTGACATTTGAATAAAGAGAAGGTCGGTTATACATTGTGACTGTTGGAGTTCCCACATCTTTTATATATATATATATATATATATATCTCTCTCTCTCTCTCTCTCTCTCTTTTGCTTCTTCCACCATAGCTCTTGCTTTTGCTCATGTGTTTCCACTCCGGGCTTACTCCCTTTACTTTGAAGTATGTTTGACCCCATCCATGTTTGTCACCTGCACTATGTCTTGAAATATTTTATACATTAAAGAAAAACGTGGATGGATAGTGGTCCTCGATCTTGATCTATCTAACTCTAGGTTGAACTCTAGTACCCTCCATTTTCTCTTCTTATTGATTTTGTAGGCAATTGTTAGTTGTGGCAAGTTAGAAACAATAGCAATCAATCCATCTCCATAAAAAGAAAGTGTTCAACTTGAAAGGAGGGGGCTCAACTTGTTAAAGTATACAAGCTCGCACCATCTCTTCACTAAGGTGTGAACAATATTTTTGGGATAGAAAATGTCAAGTATGATATTATGATATAAAAGCATGTGCCTAAGCTCATACAATTAACCTATAAATGCACTTTTTGGTTGTACCAACACATGAGCATGAATAGCAGAAAAGTATCATTCAATCAAGGAGAAAATTTTGGTTACCACCTTTATAGGAAGCCAGAGTTGTCCTTCTATTGTGAATAAATAGCTCAATGCTATTATCAATCTTGTATTCTCTAGAGTTTATGAAGACTTGTAGATTGTACTAGTGCTTTACTCTCATCTCAACACATTTCACCATCATTATTTACCAAATTGTTGATTATGTCAAAAGTTCCTATGTATCTGTGAATGTGCTTTCGTATTTGGAAAAGCACTTTTGTCTCAATGTAAAAGCACTTTTTATTTGTGGAAAAATTACTTTTTCGTAGTACTGTTATCACTATTTTTTCTTATTGATTGAACCTCATCTCTTCTCCTATTCCTCATCCCCCTTTTTCACATAGCTTTTCTAGTAGAGTCATACAAAACACCATACAAAGCCCAAATAGAAAAATGGTTAGATAGAGAGCAATCCTTGAATACACTAAAGGAGAAGGATGGATGAACAAGGTCACATTGACAATTGTGAAAATTGAATAGAAGGTTGAAGCATGAATGGAAGCAAGAAAGAAAGCAAGAGCTATAAAGGTTCAAGCAAGAAGAATAGAGACTAGTGTGTGGAAACTCCAATAGTCACAATGTGTGACATGCCTTCCCTTATTCTATTTATCACTAAAAGAATAAAGAATAAAGTGGCAGTGATGGGTGCCCGTCACCTTAGTGTGTAGGTGTGCAGGTCTATATACAATAAATGTAGGCGGCTAGACACATGTAGCCTTTAATCCCTAACAACTTCCTACTTAAAGGAAAATGTACCTTAGTGAGGAGTAAAAGAAAGGAGAAAGGTACAAAATGTACATAGAGTAGAATGGGATGAGGAAAGACATAATCTCATCCTATGCCCATCAACCTCCTAAGGAAGGCATATCGTTCCACTCGGAGACTTTTAGTGAGGGGATCTACAAGATTCATATCCATAGGGATCTTGATAAATTCAATGGACTTGTCCTCTACCACCTCCCTAATAAAGTGATAGCACACCTCATTGTACTTTATCTTCACATGGAAGACTGGTTTATAGGCCAATTGAATGGCACTCATTGAATCCAAATGCAATATATGAGTCATAGCCATACCAAGATTTATAACCAAATGGCCTAACCATAGGGCCTCCTTCTAAGCCTCAGTGGTAGCTACAATGTACTTAGTCTTAGTGGTAGATAAGGCCACACAGTTTTGCACCCTAGACATACAAGAAATAGCACTTCTAGCATAGGTAAAGATATAGCCAAAGGTGGGGACTTTCTACTATCTGAATGTCTCACATAATCTGTATCAATATAACCCACATATCTTGTATCTTGGCTACCATAGCAAATGCACATATCTCTTGTGACTTTTAGGTGTCTCATGATACCCTTCATGATGTCCCAATGTTTCCTAGTAGATGTAGCCATATAACATGCCACAAATTCCACTCCAAATGCTGTGTCAAGATGAGTGGCTATCATGTCATACATAAAACTGCCCACTATAGATGCATACCTAACCTTGGCCATCTAGGCCCTCTCATTATCTGACTATGAGAGCAATCGGCTTGATTAACTTCCACATGAGAAGGTAAAGGATAGCCAATAGGCCTACCATCCTACATATGAAATTGCTCAAGTACTTAGTATATGTACTCCTTTTGGGACAAGTAAAGAAGTCCCTTAAAGTGATGGTGCGTAATGTACATACCAAGTAAATGTGAGGCATATCCCATGCCCTTCATCTCAAAGCTCTTCTTGAGCTGAATCTTTAAGGTATCCAACTCAGCATGAGCATTCTGATATCGTGATGCTGCGCGTTCACCACTGCAAACCTGAGGGTGGAATTTTTCACTAGGAATTTGAACTCATTAGTCAGCGTCATTAGGATTTTGTTTTTCATTGTGTGTGTCTTTTCGTTTGCCCTTTAGCTTGAACTGTCAGTTTAAAAATTTGATTGCTTGGTTTCATCCTAAATTTTTTGTATTCGCTGAGTAGTACTCAAGCGGCGCAAATATCTCGTGTGTATGTCTGTGTGTGTGGTAGCTCATATTAGTGCTTGTTTGTTCTATTGTTGAGGATCTAGTCTGAAGTTGGTCACATTGATAGTCATATTTTGGATAAGGATAAAGAAGGTGGATTAGAAAGTGTTAATTTATTACCCATTATGATTAGGCTACTCAGTGTATTGCCGGAGGATTCCACTTCGAAGAAGGGATGAAAATGCGTATCTTGCCGAGGATGTTTGAGAGGGAAGCTTATCTCAATTGGAATTTTGGGAGTAAACAAAGGTTAGAGAAGGCTGTTATTAGATGGGAAAAAGGAAGCGCTGATGGATAGTGGGGGAGTTAAAGGTAGCCTTATGTTAAGGCTAATTTTGGGGCAACATGATGTGCTTTTTGGGAGGACAGAAGTTGACAAGAAGATCGTGATGCAAAAAAAAGCCAATTGGAGAGAGTAGCCGTGGAACACTTGATGTGTGGTTGAGGGAGGAGATGATTAGCTTTTGGGGCACTACAGGGTGGAGGAAGAGGCATTAGTTCTTGTGATTATTTGGAAATATGCAGAAGTAAGGAAGGAAGTGTATGGTGATGTCTCA
The DNA here is from genome assembly GCF_053477565.2 of Lygodium microphyllum. Taxonomy (NCBI): domain Eukaryota; kingdom Viridiplantae; phylum Streptophyta; class Polypodiopsida; order Schizaeales; family Lygodiaceae; genus Lygodium; species Lygodium microphyllum. Next base: position 120,667,823 of record NC_141139.1, read on the forward strand.
CTAGCAAGGAAACCAAAGCTTATGCCAGATTCTCTAGTATAGCCAAATCTGGATCCAAAGTATCGAAAAACATATCAATGATAGCATGTAGATCTATTGCTTCTGTCTTCCTCCATGTACGTGATTCTGAGTTTATCTAGAAGAAAAAGTTGGCAGTGTAGATCCCAGTGCCGAATTAGCAAAGAGACATGAATTCTGTAACATTTGTAACGGTGATGACACTATGGAATGAGCTATAATCGGGATCAAGTCGGGGCCAGATGAAAAACTCAAGTGGCGAGATGACACACCAATCTCGTTGGACTTTGAGGTGCCAAATTGGACACCAAAGGAGGTCTCGAAGCTGTAGGAGCAGTTAATGTGCTAGTATGAGTGCGAAGCCTGCAAAGAGAATTGCAGTTTAAGGCACCCTCAATTTGGAGGGCCAACTGTGAGAATAGAGCCATTCTGTTTGAATTGACCATGGAAATTTCGAAGAAAGAATAGTCACAATGTTCTTCTGACAGGCAACTGAAGTCTACCTGGCGCAGAATGCAAAAAGGAGTACTCAGAGGCGAACAATCAATGTTGATCTTGGATGAGAAAGTCAGGTGGCTATAGATTGTGCAGATTGATTGATGGGGAAACTATTGCCATGGCGATGCTGAACTACCCATATTAAGCATTGTTTGAAGCAAAATTGAATGACCTGATTCAGATCATGAAGATATTAGAGCTATTGGGAGTTGTATTGATGAAACAATGATATAATCGGGTTGCTCTAGAGAAGATTTCGATTGAGTGGATGCTGTTTCTACAGGAAAGAAGCTACAATGATGATGTTATGTATTGGATCAACTGAGTACTTTGTTTTTAACAACATGAAGTCAATACTTGCTTAGAATATGTAGAGAATGCAGGAACTAATCAGGCTATGTATGCAAAGTTTACATGAAGACAAACCTATTGTTGGAGGTATATTTCAAGAAGCATTTGCTGATGCAACTGAGTTCTAGACATGGTAACTTAACAGGCTTTGGGCTGGAACTCTTGTGCTGATATTGAGAGAGCTTCTTCTATCATCGAAGAGAACTTTGGGACTTTTCATGTATTGCTACAATATGGAATTAAGGTTGCAAAGAGGTATGTATATGCTTTGATTTGATTGGGCTTTGGATTTTACTTGGAATAAAACTGTAATATACTAGACATTTGTCATCAAATCTGTTGTCTTGAATCGATCTTGATCTTACTTCTATCTCACATAGCATCCCTGCAATGAGTGACTTTCACACGTATTTCGTGTGACATTTGGTGAACCCGACGTGAAAGTGTCACTTCTGTTCTCATCATTGAGATGGGAGACCCTTTGAACAATCCACCTTCATCATCGACTCTTTCTTCCTTTTCGAACCGATGAGATGAAGAATTTGTTACAAACTCTTTCTTCAGCCATTATCAAGCAAAATCAATAGATGCAATTATCTATGCACCAGCAGCACCAATTGCATTAGCAGTAGTTGGATCAAGAATGTTTCATCAAGAAAAGGAGCATATGCTTGGTGTGACCAGGGCGATCAAGGTTGTGGTTAGTGAGTGAAAATTAGTTGATGGCGAGAATGTTTCAGCCTACATTAAGGCCTTTGAAAGCTAGATATGATTCTTTGAGTTCCGACCAACTGGGGCAACTATTTCTTACGGCTTATCACGCCTCCTTTTTGGGTTAGAGTGATAGATATGTTTGTACATGACTCTAACTGGGATACTTTCAAGAAAGCGCTCAAAGATGAATATTTTCTGGAGGATTACGGTATTACTACGCGAAAGACATTCAAAGAGTGGGTTTATCAGCCCAACAAAGGACTTGTTGCCTTTGAATTGTTATGGAAGTTTGAAGAGTGATACAACTAGTTGGATGCACTAGAGCAAAGAGCTTTGAACTCAGAGAAAGTGGAGTTATTCTTATAGAGGAGGCTGATCCTGCACTTCAGGATGAGTTGGGAGAGCTACTAGAGGATCGTACGCAACCTATGGGATTGAAGACGGATTGGCAAGACGCTGTTGATGTGGTTTCTACACTAACACAGAGACGGAGATGGAAGGCTTTCTTGCAAAACGGGATGTAGTCACCACTAGCGATGTCTTCTCCTACCACGACTTCTCCTACTTCTCCTATTGCACCATCCACTACTTCTATTTCTCAACATGTGTCTATGCCTACGCCTATTCCTATTGTAATTGTCAGACCAACTACAAAATTGACTATTGAAGATATGGTGGAGGAGATATCAAAGAGCTTAAAAGACCTACAAATCAAGATGACAAGAATGGAGCAACAACCGCTTAGTCCAGCTCTGGTTTTAGCCCCAACTTCTTTTACTCTTGAAAATTCTTCTAGGAGTGATCATGTCCGTCTTTGCATGTGGTGTGATAGTCTAGATCATGAGTAGAAGGACTATCAAGATTTTGAAGAGGTGAGAAGGCTGAAGTTGGTAGTTTGGAAAGACAAGATGATATGTTTTGGAGATATAGAGTAGCTGATCAAACCAAATTTCGGTAAAGGTGGTATGAAGAAATTGTTAGAGGAGTCTCTCTTGCACTCTTCTTATGTGATGCGAGAGGTGGCAAGAGAAGCTACTGCCTATGGCCTTTAGTTAGAGTAGTTGTTGCCGAAGGACAAATATTCTTTATGGTCTTATGCACTGCATGCACAGAATAAGGTGAAAGCTTCAACATTCAAACTTTCAGCCATAGGTGATGAGATCAGGAAGGGATTGGATGGGATGATCGAGTTGATGTCTTTTCTATCCATATCTATATGGCAAAATCTCAGGGATTCAAAGTGCTTGTTGAGGAGAAGAGGAAAAGAGATGATGATCAGCCCTGAAGGTTCGAAAAGGGTGACTAGGAGGAGTGATCCAGTTTCTTAGCCTTCTTCTTCAGGACCAGAGCAGAGTATGGTTGATATTCAGAAGCCAAAAGTACAAGAAGATCAGAAAGCCCCAAAGACAAAGGATTCGAAGCCAAAAAAGAAACATGGATTCAAGCTACTTTCTGACATTGAGACGATTACAGACTTGAAGAAGGTGCTTGAGGATCGGATTCTTAACAGAAAAATTGAATTCACTCTTGGTGAAGTCTTGGGAATTGCCAAAAGAGAATTTCATGGTATTATCATTGACATCATTAAAAGAAAACATCAAATTATTGAAGAGGTGACACATGATATGATCCATTGAGAGGCTTTAGCAGTTGCTGAGGCTATTATCTTTGGCTTGCAGATTGAGGAGATTGATTCTGATGAGGAGATAATTGAGGAGTCTACAGATGGAGCTTTATGTATGCAGTCTGAGAAGACTCTTTAGCCTTTACTTCAGCGCGTACAGTATGTGGAGAATGATGACACACCTAGATTGGTGTCTTGTAGCCATTTTTCTCACAGTCACTGGGCTTGTGCGACTATGGAGACGATAGTCAAGCTTGGTGAGGCGAAGACCCCTTGTGTTGATCTTTTGGATCATGGCTCTGAGATTAATATCATAGTACATGAATTGTATGGTATCGGTAGATGGCCAGTTGATGTGGATCATGGTTGGTGCATTTCTATTGGAGATTTGTATGTTGCTTGTCCGAACTTGAAGATTTCTATTGGAGATGTGGATAAGACTTATCATTTATTTGTGCAGAAATCTTGTTCCTATCCTATTAGTTTGGGGTAGCCATTCATTGCTGAGTCTTGGATGGAGACTAAGGTTCTGGACGATGGGTCTGCCTATGCACAGATCCAAAGCAAGGATGGAAAGAGTGTTGTCCAGTTCATGAAAGTTTGTGTCAACCATCAACAGAATAAGGATTCTTTGAGGGATTCTCCTCTTCTAGTACAGCACGAGAGCTGTATTTTTGTTAGGTACCACTGTCTTGTGAGATGATACTAGTACGAGATAGGGAAAGCTCTCACCTCCTAGCAGCGATGGCAGTTTTTCCTCAGGAGTTATGGTGTGTCTCTGCTACTGTTGGTGAAATTACTTTGTGTTTTCAGCGTATTACGGACATGCCTAGAGCTACCAGACATTACTTGAAGAGAAAAGAAAAATAATTGAAGCTTGTAGGTCTTTTACAGGATAAAGACAAGGTAGACAGTCTCTATGACGAGTTGTCATCCTTGGATACTATGGAGGATCTTTTAGCATTGTTGAAACTGAAAATCAAGAGCTATCATATGTCTAAAAGGTCCATTCTCTGGTGATGTATTGCAAATTTTTTGATTTCATGATGCAAGAAAATTTGGGTGTTGAATTCTCAGTAAAAAGTGTTCTTTGTTGAAATATCTCAACAAAAAGATTTACAGGGTGTTGATTTACAGTAGCAAATAGGATTTACAATTGAAGTAAGTTGTGAGCCTCATTGTTGGGCTATTCACATGCAGTTTGAAAAAGATATGGATGATTTTTGTCAATCAAAAGAGTTGGGTGTTGTTTATACACATCAAAATTTATGTTTACTAGGGTATTTACAGCAAGGGATGAAATTTGTAGGTTGTATTAAAGAAGCAGAGTACAAACAAAATATAAGATAGTTGACAAAAAGGTCATACCAATTGTAGGAGCATTATCTTTGGATAGTGATGAGATGATTAAGAGAGCAGCTATACAGTCTCCTTTACAAGATCCTGCAAGTATTGAACATAGGTTTTCAGCCAAGACACTGAAAGAGATGAAGATTGGGACTGAATATTTTTTACTTCCAGCAGAGGTGAAATGTTTTGAGGAGATGTTGAGAAGACATGGGAGAGCCTTCACTTTTTTTCCCAAATGAGATAGGTTGCATTGATCTTAGGGTTGTGATCCCTATGGTTATTTTTATCATTCTGCATGTCCCTTGGAATCTATGGCCTATTCTTGTGCCTTGGGCTCACTTGCCCAAATTGGTGGAGCTTTTGAATGAGTGGATGAGGATGGGGATTCTAGAACCATATTTAGCTTTGTAGTCTAATAGATGGTTCACAATTCCCAAGAAGAATGGGACACTCAAATTCATATAAGACTTACAGCTGATGAATATGGTCACTATACGAAATGTTGGTGCAAGACCTATTGTGCATGAGTTTGCAGAGGCTTTTGCTAGATGTGCTATCTATTCACTTGGTGATCTTTATTCCGGCTATGACCAGTTCCAGCTTGCCCTTGAGAGTAGAGATTTAGCCACGATGAAGACACCTTTAGGCCTTTTCCGGATGTGTACGCTTTCGCAGGGAGCTACTGATTCGGTTGCCCATATGATGAATGGGATGAACAAGGTCTTATGGGATTTTATTCTAGAGCTTACCATGCCTTTCATTGATGATATTTCTATCAAACAAGGGATGTTTGGAGAAAGAGAAGGATGAGACTTTAGATGATCATGGATGTAGGTACTTTGTGGCCGTGCATATCAAAGATGTTGAGAGGATTCTTTGTAGGCTAGAGGAAGTGAATTTGACCTTGTTGGGGTTGAAGTCTATTTTTGGTGCTAGAGAGGTTTTGATTATTGGACATATGTGTGGTTATTATGGCAGGAGGCCTTCCCCTGCTGCGAAGGTTGATGCCATAGAGAAGATTGCGAAAACTTGCTCCTCATAGGTTTCTTGGAGCTTGTCTATTTTATCTTATTTGGATTCCTCATTTTGCTCATATTCTAGATGATCTCTACCAGCTTTTGAGGAAAGGACAACATTTTTCTTGGGACATGAGATACACTAGAGCTATGCAGAAGCTAAAGAGAATTTTGAGAGCTACTCCGAATCTTTGGAAAGAAGATTATGAGTGTGGGAGACCTACTGTACTCACTATTAATTCTAGTCCTATCAGCATTGGATAGGTTGTTGGCCAGGATGATGCAGATGGGAATAGGTATGCCATTCGGTTTGGGGCAAAAGTCCTAAATGAGCGACAGCATAGGTATCCACAGATTAAGAGGGAGCTCTTGGGAGTTGTCACGACTCTCAAGAATGATAAAGAGTAGTTCATTGGTGCTGTTGTGGTGGTCGAGACTGATTGCTTGCCTCTTCTAGGTATGATCACGAGCTGTTCTACTCCAAACATTGCCATGCTTAGTCCATGTATCCTAAGTTCAGGCACATAGCTGGTAAAGACAACTTAGTAGCCGATATGCTTTCACGAGTGAGGTATGATGATATGGATTCTTCTTGCATTGATGATGTTGATGATGGGGCTGATCTTTCAGCAATGCATGCTGATTATACTTGTCATGTATCTGCTTTGGAGAGCTTTGATGAGTCTTTGTATATAGGAGAGTATTTGCAAATTGACCATTATTTGAGTACCATCTCTAGATAGGATGGATGGACTGATGCAGACTTCAAGAAGATTAGGAGGAAAGCTTATGGTTTCTTCTTGCAGAGTGGGCTACTTTGGAAGCATCCACGGAAGCAAGAAGAACAACCATTGAGAGTTGTATGTGACAGAGCTTCACAGGTGTGAATCATGAGAGAGTTTCATGAAAGTCTTTGGGCAGGACATAGAGCTATTTGGGCAACCTATGAGAAGATTAGAGAGCGCTACTGGTGGAGAGGCATGTACATTGATATCTCACAGTTTGTTGAGACATGCATTGATTGTCAGTTGTTTTCTTCAGTGAGGCATAGAGACGAGCTTCACCCTACTTAACATCTATGTATTCACTACAACTGGGTTCTTGATTTGATTACTATGCTTGTTGGATTGTGGCTGATGCATTAAATTGTTCTGGAACGAGAGGATCTCATGAATCAAGTGGAAGGAAGAGCATTAAGAATGAAGACTACTTCAGTGGTTTGTAAGTTTCTATTGGATGACATTATTTGTAGGTATGGATGCATTGGGAAAATTATAGCAGATAGAGGCAAGTTGGATGTTGAGGAGGCTAGGGAGTTTTTCTCTTGCCTTGGCATTAAACTTTCTTTGACTTCAACATATAATCCAAAAGGCAATGGGAAGAGCGAGAGAGGCCATCTGCCGATTGTGAAAGCCTTGGCCAAAGTAGAGGCTAGGGAGTTGTTCTCTCACCTTGGCAATAAACTTTCTTTGACTTTAGCATATAGTCTAGAAGGAAACGGGAAGAGCGAGAGAGGCCATCCGCCAATTATTGTGAAAGCCTTGGCCAAAGCATACAGAGGATGGGTCAGGGAGTGGCCTAGACTGTTGCCTTATGTCTTATGGACAGATCGCACTACCCACAGTGTGACCACATGTTATATGCCAGCTGAGTTGATGTATATACAGAAATCAATCATGCCTACAGAGACTTGCACACTCACTTGCAATGGTTTACCATGGCAGCAAGATGAGATGACTAGAGAGGATCTTTTGGCTCTTCGTATTCGTCAGTTTGCTGGAGAGGAGATCTAAGGATATTGAGAGAGCTATCCAGAAGCTCAGCAAGGCCAAAATTTGCGACAAATACTGATTTGATAGCTGACATAGATTGAGACCTAGAGAGTTTGAGGAGGGAGATTGGGTGTTGCTCTATGACAACAGTCTAGACAACTAGCATAGTGCTATCACAATGTTTCAAGAAGATGGTTTGGGCCTTATTTGGTGTAGCATGTCCATGACAATGCTACGTATTCCTTAGTAGAGCTTGATAGTACAACCTTGTGGATTCCGATTGTAGGAAATAAAATCAAATTGTTCAAGAGGAGAGATGATGTAGCCTATGTAGTTGAGGAGTTGGATGATGAGTTTTATGATAGACTTGAGGCAGGAGATGATGTGGATCTAGTCCGAAGTTGGTCACATTTATCATCATATTTCGGGTAAGGATAAAGAAGGTGGATTAGAAAGAATTAATTTATTACCCATTATGATTAGGCTACTCGGTGTATTGCCGAAGGATTCCACTTTGAAGATGGGACAAAAATGCGTATCTTGTCGAGGATGTTTGAGAGGGAAGCTTATCTCAATTGGAATTTTGGGAGTAAACGAAGGTTAGAGGAGGCTATTATTAGATGGGAAAAAGGAAGAATTGATGGATAGTGGGGGAGTTAAAGGTAGCCTTATGTTAAGGCTAATTTTGGGGTAGATGACATGCTTTTTGGGAGGACAGAAGTTGACAAGAAGATCGTGATGCAAAAAAAAGCCAATTGGAGAGAATAGTCATGGGGAATGCTTGATGTGTGGTTAAGGGGGGAGATGATTAACTTTTGGGGCACTACAAGGTGGAGGAAGAGGCATTAAATCTTGTGATTGTTTGGTAATATGCAGAAGTAAGGAAGGAAGTGCATAGTGATGTCTCACCAGCAAAGAAACCAAAGCTTATGCCGGATTCTCTAGTATAGCCAAATCTGGATCCAAAGTATCGAAAAACATATCAATGATAGCTTGTAGATATATTGCTTTTGTCTTCCTCCACGTACATGATTCCAGGTTTATCTAGAAGAAAAAGTTGGCAATGTAGATCCCAGTGCCAAATCAGCAGTGAGAAATGAATTCTGCAGCATTTGTAATGGTGATGATGCTATGGAGATAGCGTGTTAGGGTGAAATTGGGATCGGGTCCACATGAAAACCTTGGGTGGTGAGATGACACGTCAATCTTGTTGGAATTTGGGGCACCAAATTGGACATGAAAGGAGGTCTCGGCAGCCTGTAGGAGTATTTAATGTGCTAGTATGAGTGCGAAGCCGGCTGGCTTGGATGTGAAGCCTGCAAAGAGAATTGCAGTTTGTGGCACCCTCAATTTGGAGGACCAAATGTGAGAATAGAGCCATTCTGTTTGAACTGACCATGGAAATCACAAAGAAAGAGTAGTCATGATGTTTTCTGACTGGCAATTGAAGTCTACCTAGCGTAGAATGTGGAAAGGAGTACTCAGAGGTGAACAATCAACATTGATCTTGGATGAGAAAGTCAGGTGGCTATAGATTGTGCAAATTGATTGGTGGGGAAACTAATGCCATGGTGATGTTGAACTTCCTATATTAAGCATTATTTGAAGCAAAATTGAATGACCTGATTTAGATCATGAAGACCTCAGAGTTGTCGGGAATCGTATTCCTGAAACAATGATATAATTGGGGGTTGCTGTAGAGAAGAATTCGATTGAGAGGATGTTGTTTCAGGAAAGAAGCTACAACAATGATGTTCTGTATTGGATCAACTGAGTGCTTTGTTTTTAGCACAACCATGAAGTCAATACTTGCTCAGAATATGTAGAGAATGTAGGAATTAATCATGCTATGTATGCAAAGTTGACATGAAGACAAACCTACTATTGGAGGTATATTTCATGAAGCATTTTCTGCTGCTATTGGGTTCTAGACATGGTAACTTAACATGCCTCGTGGGCTAGAGCTCCTATCTTGACATAAAGATAGCTTCTTCTATCATCAAAGAGAACTTTGGGACTTTCCATGTATTGCTACGTCATGGAATTAGGGTTGCAAAGAGTATGTATATGCTTTGATTTGATTGGGCTTTGGATTTGTACTTGGAATAGAACTGCAATATACTAGACCTTTGTCATCAAATCTGTTGTCTTGAATTGATTTTGATCTTGCTTCCATCTCACATAGTGTCCGTGCGACAAACAACTTTTGCGAACTCTTGCACGTATTTCGTGTGACACCGAGTTATAAGCATATCATTAACATAAAGCACCAAGATAATAAGGCGACTATGAAGGGCCTTCTTTGTATATAAACAAGGATCCATATGACTGTGGGAATAACCTTGCAAATGCATGAAAGAATCAACCTTATGATACCACTCCCTAGGTGCCTACTTAAGCCCATACATACTCTTCTTCAATTTACACACTAGGTGTTTATTGCCTCTTTTCAAAAACCCCTTAGGTTGTTGCATGTAAATGTCCTTATGCAGGTCCCCATGTAAGAAAGCTGTCTTAACATCCATTCGAGAAAGATCCATTTCCAATTGAGAAACCAAGGACAAGACCAAGCATAGAGTAGTCATCTTGAGACTACATGACAAAAGAATTTATTGAAGTCAACACCTTGCTCCTACTAAAATCCTTTACAATTAATCTAGCCTTATATGTTGGTTTAGGGTGACTAGAGGCACTCTTTAACTTGTACACTCATGTGCATGGAAATTCATGCTTTCCATTGGGCAAGGAAACTAAGTCTCATGTACAATTCTTTTGCAAGAAATCAAATTCAAACTACATAGCCTTCTCCCAAGAATGAGAATCACCTTTATGCATAGCCTCCTTATAGTAGATAAGTGGCTTAGCATATTCTGTTACCATGACATAATCCATAGAGAGCTCATAGCGATCAAGAGGACGTGAAGCTCTAGCAAAGTGCTTCAAAGATGGATGTGGGGCTTGTACGGAATGTCCTCACTATCTAACAACATGATCCTACACAATGGGCAGATCATGGGCTACTACATCATCAAGAACTGCAACAATTGTCTCATTGGGGCTAGCTCTATAGTAATAAGAGGCTCCTTTTGAAAGATTACTATGTGTACCTCAATCATGTGCTTTGGTCTCATATGTATCTTATCCTCATGGAAGATAACATCATGGCTACGGATAACCTTCTGAGCATGTGGATCCCAAAAAAGATAGCCCATCTCACTTGCATCTCCATATCCAAGAAAGATACATTTGACAAACTTTAGATCCAACTTATTGCACTTGCTTTGGGAACATGTCAAAAAGCCTCACATCCAGAACTTACAAGTGTAAAATATTACACGGCGCAGCGAACAGAATCTGAGAAAGAGATAGAGAGTACACAACAGATAAGAGGAGAATCAGTAAATTCTTTAACTCCAAACAACTGATACAAAGATGGATCTGTCCACCCGTGCGCTTCCACTGTGTGAAGCTTAGATGGCGATCTAGATAGAAGATAGGTGAAGAGCTTAAGGCTAGCTGGAACAACAACTCTGACTGGGTGAAAGATGAGTGATCGATGGCTGTGAAGGGGTTTAGCTTTTATAGCCTGCGAAGGCCGTGAGGTTGGCCTGACCGACCTACCATATAAGCCTCCACTAGTCGGCCATGGAATATTCCAGGGAATATTCCCTTAACCCAAAGATTAGACCCACAACGATCACCTTTTTGCCATTTGGTCACATAGACCTCATCTGATATACAAGTCAGGACTCAACCAATGTCCGGGCTCACATTTGGCTTCTTCTCATAATGGGGGCCTTACAACTTTGAGCACCATGGATCATTGGTAGCACCTAACGAGAGTGGAGCATTGATCATATCTAACACCCCCCCTCAATGTCCACCCATAGGTGAACTATCTCCTCGGCCCAATGCCGAGTCTCTGAAGATGAACTTGAAGCAGATCCTTCGTAAGTGCTTTGGTGAAGATATCTACTCCATTCTCCTCTGTTGGACAGTAGACCAGTTCCACTATCCCATCCTCCATCAAATCACGCACATAGTGATATTGGATCTCTATATGTTTGGTGCGTGCATGAAACACTGGATTTTTGGCAATGGCGATGCAACTCTGATTGTCACATCTCAGCACAATTGGTTCTTCATCCTGCACTCCCATATGCCATAGAATCCTTCTCAACCATACTGCTTCACATGCAGCAAAACAAGCTTCCTTGTACTCTGCTTCGGTAAAAGACAATGCCACTGTTGGCTGCTTCTTACTAATCCAAGAGAAAATTCCTAAACCCAAAGAGAAACAATAACCAGAAACTGACTTCCTGGAATCACTGTCTCCTGCCCAATCTGAGTCACAGTTCCCCACAAGAGAAATTCCGAAACTGTATGTGATACCATAGTCAAGAGTTTTCTTCAAGTATCTGAGCACCTGCATCCCAGCCTTCCAATGACTCTCATGAGGTTTGTTTGAGAACCTACTCAAAACACCAACAGCAAAACTGATATCTGGTCTGGTGTTACACAAGTAGATCAGACTGCCGACCAACCTCCTATACCTCCCAATGTCTGCTAGTGCTGATGTATCCTCGACGGATAACTTTGCATTCACCTCCATAGGTGTAGCTATCTCCTTGCACTCGGTCATGCCAAATGCCTTCAAGATCTCCCATGCATACTTCTTCTGAGAGGAGATGAAGATCTTTCCTGGCTCTTGCCAGACTTCAATCCCCAAACAATAGTGCAGCAAGCCCAAGTCTGTCATTTCAAACTCAGAACTCAAAGCCTTTTGAGTTTGGTTGATCATATCTTCATAGTCACCTGTAATAAGAAGGTCATCCACATATAGGACAATCACTACAGACTTTTTACCATCCCTGTAAACATACAAGTTAGCATCTGAGGCACATCTTTTGAAGTTTAGGTTTAAAAAGAACTTATCTATCCACTGGTACCATGCTCTGGGGGCTTGTTTCAGCCCATATAATGCGTTCTTCAGCTTACACACTTTGTTCTCAGAATGGAGGGCCTAAAACCTTGGTGGCTGAGCCACGTACACCTCGTCCTTGAGGTCACCATTTAAGAACGCTGACTTAACATCCATTTGGTACACTGGCCACTTCTTGTGGGCAGCCACTGCAAGTACCGTACGAATAGTGGTCATTCTGGCAATTGGGGCAAATGACTCTTGAAAATCAAACCCTTCAACTTGTGAAAATCCTTGAGCAACCAGTCTAGCTTTGTACTTTTCTAAGGTACCATCAGCCTTGTACTTTACCTTCCAGATCCACTTGGTGCCAATAACCTTCCGCTTTGCTGGTCGATTTACTAGCTCCCAAGTGTCATTCTTCATTATGCTGTCATACTCCGCCTGCATAGCAGCCTTCCATGATGGATCTGCAAGTGCTTTTTCTAAGTCAATTGGCTTCTTTACTTCTCTCATAATCTCAACCATCAAGGCCATATTGACTATGTGAGTAGAAGCCCTCCTTTGCTCCTCTATTCTCTGAGACCTCCTTGGTCCGTTTGCCTTCTCCTCAACAGATGCAGGCATATGATTATTGTGGTCATAGAGCTGCTTCACCCAGCGCGGCAATGGCTTTTTCGGTGGGGTGATGTTAGGTTGGTGAACTTTTTTCTCATCATCTGAAGATGATGCTTCCTTCTCCTTAAGGATAGGGATAGCTCTCGGGACAGGTTCATATGACTACTTCTTTGCTTGATGATAAAGTGGAAGAACTTGCATTCTCTTCCTCCATTGTATGCGGCTCCTCCTTGAACACCACATCACGGCTCGCGATGATCTTCTTTGCCTCTTGGTCATATAATTTGTAAGCCTTTTGCTCATCACTATAACCTAAGAAGATACATTTTTTGCTTTTTGATTTTAACTTGTTTCTCTTCTCATCTAGAACATGTGCATAACATTCACATCCAAAAATTCTGAAATGTGAGACAGATGGTTTCTTACCAGTGTAAGCCTCATGAGGTGTTTTTCCCTTGAGAGCCTTTGTGTAGCTCCGATTTAGAATGTAGACTGCAGTATTAACAGCTTCAGCCCAAAAATGGTTAGGCAATCCCTTGCCCTTTACCATCCATCTTGCCATCTCCACAATGGTGCGATTCCTGCGTTCCACAACACCGTTCTGCTGAGGTGTGTGAGGCGTTGTTAATTGACGCTTGATCCCTTTGCTCTTGCAAAAGCCTTCAAACTCCTTTGAGTTGAACTCACTACCACCATCTGTTCTAAATTTCTTCACACTTTCCCTGTTTCATTCTCAACAAGTTTTAGCCATTCTTTAAACTTACCAAAAGCTTGAGCCTTATCATGAAGGAAGTACACCCACATCTTCCTACTGTAGTCGTCGACAATCAACATAAAATAAGAAGATCCCCCCAAGGCTTGTGTAGGCATCTTACCACACAAGTCAGCATGCACCAACTCTAGAGGAGCCTGTGCTCTATTCTTGCTTTCTTGTGAAAATGCCTTTCTCTGTTGCTTGCCCATCATACAAGCTTCACATGGTTCCTTCAATTCAGTTATTGTAGGTAGGTGAGCAACCATACCTTGCTTTTGCATCTCCTTCAACACTGCAAATCCGATGTGTCCAAACCTTTCATGCCAAAGCTTACTTGTGCCCACTCCAGCGGTGGTTGTAAGAGCACTTAGCTCATACAGGTTGTTCCTTCTTTCTCCTTTGCCAACAATTGTGCCAGCATTATCAAGGATTTCTGCACCTGTCTTTTTGAACCTCACTTCATGACTAAGATCAGTTATGGTAGCAAAACTGATAAGAGATTTCTCCTGATTTCGGGAACATACAACACATTTGAAAGCTTTTTGACTTCACCATTTGCAGCAATAAAAGAAATAGTATCTGTGCCCGTAGCAGGGCATTTAGCATCATTTCCAACCGTCACAGTGATGGATTCTTGTAGAGGCTGCATAGAACTGTATAGACCTTTCTTGTTGGTCATGTGATGGGAGGCACCACTATTCAACACCCATGAGTCAGTGGTAGATTCTTCTTGCGCCGAGGAGCACACTTCCTCAATGGTCGCCATGAATAATTCCAGCTCTCCTTCAGCCGTATTGGCTATCTCTTTCCCTTTACTTTTAAGGATACCATTCTTTTCATCTGCCTTCTTGACACGACAATCTGCAATTGCATGTTCTTTCTTCTTGCAGTAGAAGCACTCTCCTTGAAACTTCTTCTTTCCGCCCTTCTTCTTTTCGTCACCATCATTTTTGGTGGAGGAACCACCTTTGCCTTTTGCATTGGCAGAGAATGCAGCATCTCCATTGTTGCTACCTTCTCGGGCTTTCAGCCTCAACTCCTCCTCCATTAATAATGCACAAAACTCCTCAAAAGTCAAAGCTTAAGGTCTCACCTGAGTATTAAGGGTAGTTACTAGTCCATCAAACTTTTATGGACAAATCCAAAGACACCTCTGAGCTAGCTCTTTGCTAGTCTTTTGTATCCCAGCGCTAGCCATCTGGTCGCGCAGATTCTTAATCCGAGTGATGAATGCTTCAACCGTCTCTCCTTCAGTAAACTTCTCCGCTGCTAGTTGATTCTCCAAGTTTTGAATCCTTGTTTGGTTTCGTGTTTCATACTGACTTCTTAGTACATTCCAAGCCTCTAACGCTTTGGTTGTATGCTGAATCAAAGTCAGAACATTGTTAGAACAGCTTGTAACTAAGGCACACAATGCATCTGTATTCCTTCGTTTCCAAGCTCGTAGAAGATCTGCATTCGGAGGAATCATCACACTAGGATTTGATGGGTCGGGGGTAGGCTGTGGTTCTGCGTCAGTCCCCAACACAGTCTCCAGAAGCTCATAAGAATCAAGGATAGTTGTAATTTTGAACTTCCACAAGGTGTAGTTTGTACCATCTAACTTGCCTTCGCTGAAGGTTGGTGGATGAATCCTCAGTGTTTGAATAGCCGGTACAGCAACACCACCTCCTGCACTGCTTCTTGATGCACCAGAACCGCTTCCGGAAGTCGACATAGTTTCTCTTTGCTGTTGAAGCCTTTGCCTCTTGCACATTCTCCGATCTCTAGAGCCCCCTGGGCTCTGATACCATATAAAATATTACACGGCGCAGCGAACAGAATCTGAGAAAGAGATAGAGAGTACACAACAGATAAGAGGAGAATCAGTAAATTCTTTAACTCCAAACTGATACAAAGATGGCTCTATCCACCCATGCGCTTCCACTGTGTGAAGCTTAGATGGCAATCTAGACAGAAGATAGGTGAAGAGCTTAAGGCTAGCTGGAACAATAACTCTGATTGGGTGAAAGATGAGTGATCGATGGCTGTGAAGGGGTTTAGCTTTTATAGCCTGCGAAGGCCGTGAGGTTGGCCTGACCGACCTACCATATAAGCCTCCACTAGTCGGCCATGGAATATTCCAGGGAATATTCCCTTTACCATCGGGCCGGGGGTGCTGCCCTTGGACCCCCGCCAGGGGGGCCGCTGGCCCCCCTGGGACCACCCAACCAGGGGCCGCTTCCGCGGCCCCCAGACCCCACAATAGGGGCCGCTTTTAACTCCCTTACCCCGCAACTCGATGCAATGCGCCTCAAGTTGCTACCAGCTTAACCACTCCGTCTAACCCAAAGATTAGACCCACAACGGTCACCTTTTTGCCATCTGGTCGCATAGACCTCATCTGATATACAAGTTAGGACTTAACCAATGTCCGGGCTCACATTTGGCTTCTCCTCATAATGGGGGCCTTACAACTTTGAGCACCATGGATCATTAGTAGCACCTAATGAGAGTGGGGCATTGATCATATCTAACAACGAGTGTGCATATGAGGGAGGTTTCCTAGACCATACCTCCTTGGCAAATCTACCACCAAGAATAGTACATGGAGATATGTTAATGAAATGCATGAAAATATAAACTACCTCTGTCTAAAAATACTACGATAAGCCTGCCTAATTAAGCATACTATGGACTCATTCCTGAATAGTTTTGTTCATGTGCTTTGCACTTTGCAATACCATTCTAGGGTGGGGTGCATGGGATAGTCAATTGATGCTCAATACACCTCTCATCACATAATTTCTCATAAGCCTTAGAGACATACTCACCCCCATTGTCAGACCATAGGCATTTTAGCCTATATCCAGATTGGTTCTCAACCATGGCAAGAAAGCACTAAAACATATGCAAAAAATTCAATTTTTACTTAATATGATAGGCCCAAATGTTATGCAAAAAATCATCTATGAAAATAAGAAAATACTTCACACCACACCCAAGGATTGACAGGTCATGGGGCCATAAACATTTGAATAAATAAGAGCCAAAGGATCACCCACACATGTAGAACTAGACTTCTTATGCAAATTATGAGTCTGTTTGCCATAAAGACAATGATCACATGAGTCAAAATAAAAACAATCTAGGGATGAGAGATACTACAAATAGGTCAAGACTTTCATTCCTTTCAAAGACATGTGCCAAAGGTGATGATGCTATAAATATACATATGGAAGATTTGTCATAGCCAATACATGGTCAATAGACTCAAGAATAAGAAAAGGGTAGAGGCTACCAACCTTGGCACCTCTAGCAAAAACCAAACTGCCATGGGTAATATTCCATGAAGAATCACCAAAGGATACATGATATCTGTCATCATCTAATTATTCAGCTAAAATAACTCAGAAAAAAGCAAAGGGTAGAGGCTACCAACCTTGGCACCTCTAGCACAAACCAAACTACCACGGGTAATCTTCCATGAAGAATCACCAAAGGATACAGATACATATCATCATGTAATTGTTCAGCTAAAATACAGTTTTTTGTCAAATTCAGGACATGACGTACATCTTGAAAAACAAAAGGAGCACTAGTACCAAACTACAGTCTAATATCACCTATACCAATGATATTTAATGCACTATCATCCACTGGTCTAGTAGAACCTATAATAATACTGTAGCTATGAAACCAATGGTGATGCAGGGTAACATGAAAGAAATCCCTTGAATTAAGAAGCCAACACTCAGAGCAAGTAGTCAATGCATCAGTCAACTGAGTAGCATCAATAGATCAAGCTACATGAATTTAATAATCAAAACTATACTCTAATGCATTTATCTCCTCTATCTTCATATTGGACTTGGGTACAATATCAGTGGAGTTTTCATTTTCACATACTTTTCCCTAGTCTTTCTCATTGCACATTTTATGGCACTATGTCGATTCCTCATATAAAAAAGGCAAGTACTTGTAAGGAGGCATGGAAAATCATAGAAGAAATGTATGGAACATGTACAAAGGCTCGTAAGATACAACTCAAGTAGAGATTACATGGTGCATGGAGAGGTAATCATAGTATCCGTGACTATGTGGCAAAAATCAAGAAAATTGCATAAAACCTTGCATCCATTTATGCACCTGTTGATGATGATGATTTAGTGTCAGTGACACTAAATAGACTTGGACTAGCTTTCAAATCTTTGGATACCTCTATTTTAGTTAGAGGAGGCTCTATGCCTAACTTTGAGGAGCTTATTGGATTGCTACTTAAATAGAAGAAATCAAGTTGGGATTGAATGCATCTAGCAATGGCAAAAATGCAGGTGGAGATAGTGTTTTCTATCACCAGAGAGGTCATGGTAGCTCATCTAGAGCTAGAGGCTCTTCACTTGGTCATGCTAATTATGGTGACTTCATGCATAGAGGCAGGGGGAGATCTTTCCCTAGAGGTAGAGGACGGTCTAGTCCTTCACAGAGAGATAGCACTTGTCATTATTATGGGAAGTTTGGTCATTTTGAGAGGGATTGTTATCACAAATAGAATGCCATGTCTAGGGGTCATGGAAGGACCCAATATGGCATTTATGCAGGCACTTACGGTGGTATAGGTTATGGATCTAGAGGTGGATTGCCTAGAGGTCACCTATTTGCTATGGAGCATATGCTTTGGAGCATGATTCACTCTCCTCATGAGAATGACTAGTTTTTGGATTCTGGAGCTACAAACCAAATGACTCATCATGCTGAATGGTTTGATAGTAAGGAGCAAATGCAGAATGAGGAATATGTTGCCAACTGGTGATGATACTTTACATAAAATTACTCATATTGGTAGTGTGCTAAGAACTTAGCATCGGTTGGTGAAATGATAGATCAAGGATTGCAGGTGAGATTCAATAAGTTTGGATGTTTCGTTGAGGAGTTCCATAATGGAAGACCCAACAGGGTGATTGCTCATGGTAGAAAGAAAGGGAGATTATTTGCTTTGGATGCAGGTACTCTAGTGATTCAAAACTCTATGTATGTTGAGAAAGGACATGGGTAAGATAATTATGTGGAATTATGGCATAGAAGGACTGGTCATGTCAATTTGCAAAGATTGAAGAAAATGCAATCAAGACAAATAGTCCATGGTCTACCGCATTTTGGATATGTGAATTTTGATCATGTATGTGAGGCTTGTCAATTTGGCAAGCAATCCAGATTGCCATTTCCAAAGAGGGGGAGAATAAGCAGCTATCCTTTGGAAATGGTACACTCAGATATTTGGGGCCCATGTCGGAATGTTTCCATGTGCGGAAGATGTAGATTCTATATCACCTTCATTGATGAATTTGGTAGAATGACTTGGGTGTACTTTATGCAGCATAAATGTGAAGCATTTGAAAAGTTTTTGGAATTTAAATCTATGGCTAAAAAGCAGTTTGGATGCTACATAAATTGTTTGACGTCAGATAATGGTGGAGAGTATATGTCATATGAGTTTTGTGACTTCTTGAGAGATCATGGTATCAAAAGGCAATCGACATGCAGGTACACACCTCAGCAAAATGGTGTGGCCGAAAGGAAGAATCGGATTATTGCAGAGGTTGCAAGGGCAATGATGAACCAAATGAACATGCCATTGTCATATTGGGTAGAAGTAGTGCATATTGGAGTTCACATTATGAATAGAACACCTACAGCCTTGACCCATAATATGTCACCATATAAGAAAATGTATGGTAGGACACCCACTGTTGCATACCTTAGAGTCTTTGGATGTGTTTGTTATGTTCATGTTCTGGATGATTTGAGAAAGAAGATGGAACCAAAGGTTGTAAAATGCAAGTTTCCTTGGATATCCTAATGAGAAAAAGGGATACAAATGCTATGATCCAGCGAGTAAGGAAGTATACATAAGTAGGGATGTCAGATTCAGTGAATATGAATCATGGTACAAGCCCAAAATTGCAGTGGATGTTGATTCCTATGAAAGCAGTGATGATGATGGCTATGGAAGAAAAATTTCAGCAAACAACAAGGCTGAAAATCAGCATGTGGAAGATGCTTCAGGTCCTCAAGAGAATGTGGAAAGCAATGGCAGTTACAGTCCATGGAGTGATAGATTGAGAAGTGCACAAAGGAGTGCAGAAGTTGCAAAAGAAAATAGACCTATGGCTGAAAGTTCAGAAGATGAACCTATAGATGATGAGTATGTCATTCGCATGTTAAAACACATGGCACTAGAAGTGTAGGAAAGTATGTTCCACCACACGCTAGATCAGTTGAGACACATGGTAGTGCACCTCAATTGAGAAGGTCAGAAAAGGTAAGGTATCTGGTTGATAGATTGACTTATAATGGGTTCATGAAGATGTATTATGCATACATGGTTTCTTATGTACAACATGTGGAGCCTAATTGCTTTGAAGAAGCGATAGAGAGCAAAGAGTGGAGACAAGCAATGGATGAAGAGATAGATGCACTAAGGAAAAACAAGACTTGGGATTTGGTGAAATTACCTCATGGCAAGAAATCCATTGGATGTAAATGGATGTATAAGGTCAAATGTAAGTCGGATGGTTCCCTTGAGAGGCATAAAGCAAGGCTGGTTGCAAAAGGATATGCACAAACTTATGGTTGGACTATGAAGAAACATTCAGTCCAGTAGCTAAAATGACGACAGTGAGATCGGTGATTGCTTTGGCTTCTATCTATGGTTGGAAGCTTTATCAAATGGATGTGAATAATGCATTTTTGAATGGAAACTTAGAAGAAGAAGTGTACATGGATCAGCCAGAGGGCTATGTAGATCCAAAATACCCACATTATGTATGTAGGTTGAAGAAGGCTTTATATAGATTGAAGCAAGTACCAAGAGCATGGTGTGATAAAATAAGCAAATTCTTATGCAGTATGGAATTTCAGCAGAGCAAAACTGATTATTCACTTTATGTGAGGCCTACAGAAGATGGTATGGTTGTTGTTGCCATCTATGTTGATGACCTCATTATTATAGGTACATTTGAGAGGGAGATTGCTAAAGTCAAGCATGGATTACATAAAGAGTTTGATATAAAGGACCTTGGTTTGCTGAGATACTTCTTGGGTATAGAGGTTATTGACACCCCTCATGGTATATTATTGATACTCGGGGAAGTTAATATATGTATATCCTCTACATCATGTGCGTTCAAGGCCTATTTATAAATATCCTTATCTGTGAAATTGTCATGAATAAAACATAATCCTTTTCTATTCAATCTGTAAATAAACCCTTTATATTATACTCCTCTATATGTAAAAAATGTATAAAAATGGTATTTTAAAAATACCTTATTTTGAACCCACGTGACACACACATATATTCATGAGTAACTTACCCGAGGGTTGATACAAATGCAATATGCATTGGAGATGTTGGAAAAATATGGCATGACAAGATGCAAACCGGTCGATACACCATTGGATCAAAATGTTAAGTTGATGGATGATGGACCTTATGTTGAGGATGCCACTATGTTCAGAAAGATGATTGGTAGTCTTATCTACTTGGCCATTACAAGACTAGACTTGAGTTATGTTGCTGGATTGATAAGTCAGTTTATGCAGAAACCATGCAAATCACATTTGGATGTAGTGAGAAGAGTTCTTAGGTATGTGAAGAAGACAGTCGGCTATGGCTTGTTTTATGAAAAAGTAATCAAGCTTACATTGTTTGGATACTCAGATGCAGATTGGGTAGGTAGCTCTATGTATAAAAGATCTACTAGTGGCTATGCATTCTCATTCGGTTCAGTCATGGTAAGTTGGAGTAGTAAGAAGCAACCTACAGTTGCTCTATCAAGCATTGAAGCAGAGTATAGAGGCATTGCATTGGCAGCATGTGAGTAGACATGGCTGAGATTGATTTTATATGACATGGGGATAGAGATTGACGGTGGAGTCATTATGTATTGTGACAATGTTAGCAGCATTATGTGGGCAAAGAACCTAGTCTACCATGCAAGGACAAAACACATAGAAGTGCACTATCACTTCATTGGAGAAAAAGTCATTGATGGAGAGATTGACTTGGTCCATGTGAAAACACATGACCAAGTTGCTGATATCTTTGCCAATGCATTATGTAAATATAAGTTTAAGTACTTCAGGAGTGCACTTAGAGTATTATGTGTGTAAACTCATTTGAGCTTGAGGGGGAGTGTTGATAAATATGACATATCCTAAGTCAGATCCTATGGTTGTATGTATCTAAAGTACAAGCATATGTAAAGTGTTCTTAAGTTGAGGGTATCTATCACTAAAGGATACCACTTGTAAGAGACTGAGAGAATGAAAGAAGAAGTGAGATAGAAGAAGATGAACATGATAAATGCTTGAGCCTCCATATCCGATATTAACTACTCTCTGTTGAGCATCTCTCCCTCTTTTTCACGCTTCTGGTGAAGTACAGTTTGCAATTTGCATAGCTTTTGTGTCTAATATACATAAGGACAGTCAATGCAAGACCTTGCTAGCCTTTTCCAACTGGCATGTCTGGCCTTTAATTAATCATGTTTTGGAGGTCTATCCTCTAGTAGCTTGCGTTCATCTTCAAGACCTATGACTAGGTCCCAATAGCCTCTTCCAATTGAGAAATTTGACATCCCGAACTTCCATAAAACAAAGCTATTATAGTCTAGCTTCTTGCCTACTATCTGGGCGATAGTGTCATTCTCTCTTGTGTTTGCCATTGCAAAGTCTTCAGCTTTACAAAACAAGATGTCAATTTCCCAAAATGCCAGCATGCAATGCACTTCAATGACCTACAATGCAACTAGTTTTTAGTGTAAAGTTGCAGCAATAACCACTATTTCATTCTTAGCCAATACATGTGCTTTTGTTTCATTCAACCTTAGTAACAATGTCTCCACCAAACCCATTCATTTTTAGCATAGTAATATGCTTGCAATTGAAGCCTCATGATGCAACTAATCTGCTGTGAATGGTAAGGAAATTGAATGCGCTGAGTTGCCCAAACTATGCAGAGTGTGTTTTATAGACTTCTCCACTCCCCTTCAATGGAAAAGACCAATGCAAGTTGTGAGCCATCTTTTGCTCAAGGAAGATGATCTTGTTGGCATCTTGAGTTGTGAGTCATCTATTGCTCAAGGAAGATTATCTTGTTGGCATCTTGGAAACTGATGATATTGAGGTTGCCGAAGCTGAAAAAGCAAAAAAAAAAAGACATGTAACTGGAACGATCAAAGCTATTGGACCTGGGGCGATTCGGGGAGGATGGGGTTTGAAGGCCTTTGAAATTGAGCACAGGGAATACTGTAATGTATTCTAAGTATGGGATACAACAGGAAAAGGGATGGCGCTCATGGGGTCTCGTTCTTCTACTATTCTAATCATGATTGCTGGACCTGACCTGGGTGTTATACTCAGCTTGCGCTCCACGGATCCCTCTCATGGCACCGTTTCAATCTTTAAAGCTCACCCTTTCATTTAAATATAGTAGCCCACCAATCAGTCTTTCCCTCCTGTAGCCGCTCCCGTCTTGCATTCACATCTCCGCCAGTAGTCCAGACTGGTCCGATCAATCTTGCACTTGGCGCCTCCTGTAGCTGCTCCCGACAACAGAGATGCAGTTGGTACTGATGTGTATAAAATATTTCATTCAGAAAGTGGTAAAGTAACCTAGATAGAACCATGGTTGAGTCAGGGTGGCCCAACCTTATTCAATTAAGGTAGACAATGGAACCAAGGTTCATGAGCTTGACTGTTAACAAGAAATTCAAAGACTTGTAGAAACACAAAAAATCCATGACGAGTTTCACAAAACATTGATGGCATGGGTAAAAGCTTAACCAAACATTAGAGTTTGGTCAAGACTACTAGAGGAGGTTCAAACAATAGAAGAGGCCACAAGCAAATAAAGGGGATACAAGTAAGAAAGGAAAACAAACTCCAAAACTAGGACTTGTAGATGATTTAAAAGGAGCAACAAAACCTTGTTGCCCAGGAGGATGATATGGATATAGAGTAGACCTATATTTTGTAATGATTTTACAAAAGTTTGTATGAATATCACATACCCAAACAAAGGGTGATTTGTGGCTTCTTTTTTATATGTTTTAGAAATAATGATTTATCATGTTTGTGTCTTTCTTTTAATGTGTTGATAGTTATTGTATTTTGGAAATGATCCTTTATTAAACTAATAGATCAAGATCAATATTAAACTACAAAATCAATACTAGTTTTTTTAGCTTAAAAATTGTCGTGCATTTGTAAAAAATGCAAAGAAGAAATAAGTTTGACAATAAATATAGTTGTATGCATAGTAGGACGTTAACATAAGTCATTAATTTTTCTATCAAAAGAAATAAAATCGACCCTATGTTCACAAATATTTTGATAAAGAGTGGCAACAAACCTAATCTCAACTTAGAAGGGAGCTCCTTTAAATCTTAGAGAGAGTTTGATTTGGTCTAGAAATATACCCAAGATTAGGCTAGAGAAAATAGCTTGATCTTGGAGGGATTTCAAAGTGTAGCATACTGGTATGGGCTTGAATCAATATATTTGCCTCCTTAAGAGCTAGCACCAAAGAGACAATTGCTACAAGATTGAGCACATGGCCAAGCTATTTCTCAAATAGAACTCAAAGAGAGATGCTTAGTATATGCTTAAGGACATAGAACAAAGCTTGAGCACATGGCCAAGCTCAACCATGGCAAAGATATTTCAATAAGGGGTTTTCCCTACGCTTGATCACATGCTCAAGGTCTACCTCCTTAAGGCTTGGGACCAAAGAGCTTGGACACAGCCCAAGCTCTAGCTTCTTGAAGAGAGGGTTGCTATAAGCTTGAGCATATGGCAAACATTTGCTTTAAAGATATTTCAAAGTATAACATATCTCTATAAGATTGAGTACTTGGCTAAGTTGGGCCCCAAAGAGATCTCAAAAGAGAGAGATGATATAAGCTTTAGTATATGGCTAATAAAATACCTCAAAAAGTGATCTAAAAAAAAGAGTAGGCCAATTTCATTTGAAATAGGGCTTCATCGATCTCATTGATATCACCAAAGCATAATTCCACAAATAGTATGAAGAGTCAGACTCAAAAGAGAGTTTAATGAGATTAGTAACATGGCCAAGCTAAATGAGAGCGTGTTTGATTAAATTATAGATTTTCTTATCATGATCTACCATATTTTATGTAATTTTGCTTACATATACAACTTGAACTTTTTATTTAAAGGAGAAATATTAAGTTAGATTTGGAATATTGAAGTCTTAAGTTGTGCATAGTATAAGTGATAATGTGAGCTCAACTACCCAATCCATTGTGGTATTTACTAATCTTTCAATTGAGCAGGATATAAGATAGAGCTATCAAATATCTTCAATACTGAGAGGCAAATAGACGATGAAGTGATGGTAGCAACCTTAATGTTTCTACAATACTAAGCACAATGGAGAAATCCATTCTAACAATGGTACTCGATTTGAATGCCTTACTGTTCAGGCACTCTATCCAACCCTCACCACTTCATAAATCCATACTATATGGCCATAATAAGTATGTAGTGTTCCAACTTGTTTGTATAGAAATCTTGAATATTTTTTTAGAAAGATGTAATTTCAAGATTTGGTCAACTGCACAAGAATATAATGTTGTGTCAATGGTCAGAAGTTTAGAATGGAAAATAGGATATACTTTAGGATTTTTCACCGTATGGTGTGAGGATCACTACTATAGATCTAATGAAATGAAAATGTATAGAATAAGAAAGCTAGGTGTTGAAGCACGGTTCAAGCCCTAGGAAAATTTGGGTGTGATGCTACACGAACCATCCTTATTGATGATGATCCTTATAAGGGTTGTATTACACCAAGTGGCAATTGCATCTTTATGTCTACTTTTGATATCGAAGAAAAGGATGATGATATACTTATGGGACATTTCCTCCCCTATCTTCTTGTGTTGAATGATATGTTTGATGTGGGAAGTGCTATTACAAGCACTTGATATGGGTAGATACCTCTATTTGAAGGATACAATTGGTACAACCAAGTTAGAGGAGTCATGAGTGAGTGGGATGATATGAACAATAGATGATCCAATCAAAATTTTCACACAAAGAGGTTGTCTACTATAAAAAATCTACAAAGTAGAAGTACAAGTCTAGATGTAGTTGATCAATACATTTTACAAGTTCTTAAAAAAGAAGTACATAGAATTCCTAGAATAAATTAATTGGCTGACTTGATTGGGCTAGCAAAAATATTGGGTTGCAAAAAGAGAAGCGGGATAAATGCAAGGACTGCGAAGAAATTTTTGGAAAGATTACTATACTAATATGGATGTGCAAAGCAATCATGTGAGTATGTGTGTATGACAAGTTAAAATTCTTATAAGATCTCTATACTTTTGCAAACTAGTATTGACTATATCATTTTCATGTTGTGTTTTTAGCTGATACTACTAATATATCCCAACATTAATGAGGAAAATACTCATGTTAATAAGGCATTGTAAAACCTATGATGGAATTAAGCAACATGCAACCACTTGCTATAATTCATTTATACAATTATCATAATGATACACTTTTATAGCTCATATGCTATAATTGGGCAGTATGTTATAAATGATGGGCTATGTGCCGTATTGTTATTGAGATGATGTTATAGATTCTTATTGTATTGGTTCCTTTTCTATTTCCTTTATGGCTTTCATCAATCATTAGTGGGTTAAATTATTCTTACACAATAAGGGGTTATAAAATTTTCTATATCATCATTGTATGCAATCATTGGAAATTTTGGTTGAAACAATTGGCTCATGTATGTATCCATCGCGTATGTTTCTTATTGTGATCTAAGCTTGTGTATACATTGATAATGTGTATGGATGCTTGGATACTGAACTATATTAATGTAGTATTGACATGAATTACTTCCTTTGTGGCCATGATTCTTTGATAATGTAGATACAAGCTTGAGCATGTGCTCAAGATCTATCCCATAAACATCTCAATGAGGGAGAAAAAACTACCATGCTGCACTCAGAAATAGAGGTCCTCCCCCACATAAAGATAGAGTTTATGTAAGTGTGAGCACATGCTCAAGCTCTTTTCCAAAAACATATCAAGAAGTCATATCAAATAATAGGGTACTTGAAGGATGCTGTCCAATAGCACTCTCAATCCGAGGGGAGAAATTTTCTTCCATGCCCTCAAAGGGAGAGGGAGAAAACCTCTTGACAAGCTCCATCCCCACAAGGTGGTTTTTACATGCTTGAGAACTTGCACAAGCTATGTCCCAAAGACATATCAAATAGACAAGGTTCAGATACAAACTTGAGCACTTGGTCAAGCTTCTCATAACAATCTCAATGAGAGAGGAGAAATTGTATTGTTATGCCATCAAAGAGACATGGGAAAATTGTCTTGATAAGCTTCTTTCCGATAAGGAGAGGGTTGATACAAGCTTGAGAAGGTGCTCAAGCTCCCTCCAAAAGACACCTCATAATCATACCAAATCAAGAAGATTGCTATAGGCTTGATCACAAGATCATGCTCTCTCTCAAATACATTAAATAGTTGACCCATGTACGTATCCATCATGTATGTTTTGGGTTAAGCTCTAAGCTCATTGTGTATGGATGCCTAGAGACTAAAATATATTTATCTAGTATTGACAAAAATTTCTTTCTTGGTGGCCATGAGTCTTTGATTTGACACTGAAGACCTATAAAGATTATAACGTTTATGCAAAAACCATGCTGTTGTAACAAGCGGGATACACACTGACTAGGGTTTAGACACCCCGTCACACTGACCGAGGTATTTAAGGTGTAAGAGCCCCAGATTAGGGCAACAAGTTATTATCAAGATCATACTCTTCACCTTCATCTCCAGCTTCCATGGCTTCCTTCTTCCTTCTCTCCTCTTTTTCTCTCTCTTCTTCTAGTCTTCTTCCTTCTTCTTCTTGTTCTCTTTCTCTCTCCTCAGCTCTGCTTCTCTCTCCTCTCAACTTCTTTCATTACAAGTGGTATCAGAGCTTCAAGCTTTGGTCCTTTTTTGGTGCGCAGATCGGTCGCAGTATGCTCACATAGTGAATCCCGGAAGGTCCCCAAGAACAATGAACTCTACCTTTTTGCACAAAAAACCATGTAAAAGCATGAACGACAAGAGGCAAGAGACCAATTGGGTTCAATCTCCCCCCATGCCTTGTGTGAGCACTTCACAAAGTATGTATTTTATGTATATTTCCATCTTCATGCTCAATAATAGCCCAATTTACAAAAATATGACAAGCTTTTAGCTTTTGAGTTTGCTTTCTACAAAAATAGGAAATAAAGCTAATGGACGGTGCCCATGGAGTCTGGCACGCCCAATCTCAATGTCCAAATAGAAATAACATATCCATGCGCATAGGCGCATACAAAATAATAATCAATAATCAATGTCTCGATAGACATAACAAAATATAGGCGTGGCACCTATCAAAATATAATCCAAAGGTCGAATACTCGCTAGACTCCAATGCTTTCCTCCGCCACTGCTGCTATCTCTACACATCAACTGAAGCATTCACAATCGTTAGTAAAATAATACAATTAAATCGACAAAAGTGAATACCTAGCAGTCTTCAGCTACATAAATAAATCAACTGGTTAGAAATAAATCCTAACCTTAATTTATTACGAGTGCGCACTCTAAACTCATAAACGTTTATTAATTTAATATGCATTTTGCAGAATCACCCGCTATGGAATCACCCATGTACACACTAAATTAATGAAACGCCCAAAAAGGACAAGCGTCCCCATCAACTTCTCGCACAAAGAATCCTCTTTGTGTATGAGCCCCGGTCATCTAAGTTTATGGAATCCACCGTAAAACCTCACAGAATCCACCGTGGAATATGCCTCCTGGCATCATACCCCCGGGGTGGGATAGCAATTGACCTCAATTGCTATTAGCTCAATGTGGAGCTAACAGAGTGGGGAAAGCATTTAAGTCTCTAGCGTGCATCCATTGTGCTTCCTCTACATGATGGTTCTTAAATTTAACTAGATATCTAGAATACCTTCGGCCAGTTCTAGTTGTCATGTAGTCAGTGTCTATGATGGCTTCTGGTTCCAGTATTTCAGTCTCTTCCTCTAATAAATGTGGGTTTTCATAAACAGGGTGGATAGGTAATTGGCCTCTAAATGGTCTCAATAAACTAATGTGAAATGTATTGTGAATTTTCCAATGAGATGGTAATTCTAACTTGAATGCATTATCATTAATCTTATAAATGATTCTAAATGGTCCATAGAATCTAGGAGCTAATTTGACAACTGGATGTCTATCTACACTTTGCAGTCTACGTTTTTCTATTCTAAGCCAAACATAATCATCAACTTTGAAATTCATGGCTTGTCTTTTCTTGTTGGCTTGTTTGGTGTATGATTGTTGGGCTTTAGCAATCATATCCTTAACCTCATCAAAAATACTGTTATGCATATTAGCAATGTCATCAACACTCTGAATTCTATTAGACAAAGATGCAACAGGTGTAGATAATCGATATCCATAAATGACTTCAAAAGGTGCTTTCTTTGTAGATGTGTGCAGTGTATTGTTATATGCAAACTGTAATAAATGCAAATGAGTATCCCATGTCTGAGGTTTGAAGATAGTATATGCACGTAAAAGATCTAGAATGGTGCTATTTGTGGCTTCTGTTTGTCCATTTGTTTCTGGATGAAATGCAGATGAGAAATCAATCTTTGTGCCTAGATTTGCAAACAGTGTAATCCAAAAATTGTTACAAAATCTAGAATCACGATCTGAAATGATAACTTTGGGTAATCCATGGTTAGTAAAAACAGTTTTCAAAAATAATTGTGCTACTTGTGATGCTGTTAAAGTTTTCTTACATGGAATGAAATATGCTTGCTTATTAAATCTATCTACAACTGTCCAAATCATATCATGGTTAGATTTAGTATTTGGTAAACCAGTAATGAAATCCATAGAAATATGTTCCCAAGGTTTAGATGGAATAGACAAAGGCATTAATAATCCATACTGTTTACCATGATGTCTCTTTATTCTTGGACAAATCAAACATTCAGAAACGAAATTAGATACACCTGCATCCATATGCGGCCAATAAAAATCTTCAGTTAACATGCGTAATGTAGATATGATACCTCTATGACCTTGATATGGGGGACAATGAATTTCATTCAAAACAAAAGATCGGAATGGAATAGTAACACACAGTCTCTTTTCAAAAAACATAAATCCATCATTAGATGACAATGAATCAACAGGAATGAAATTATTTTGAACTAATTTTTGCCAATCAGAATGAAAAGTAATATCCTGGTGATATGTATCTTTCATAGCAATCAAAGAATCAAAAGATATGACAGAAAGATTATGAATTGCAGGTCTTCTACTCAATGCATCAGCAACTACATTTTCTTTTCCAGGTTGGTATTGAATGATAGGATGAAAACTTTGAATGAAGGAAGCCCATTTGATATGACAGTCAGAAATTTGGGGTTGGCTAAGTAGATGTCTAATGCTTTGCTGGTCGGTCTTTATCATGAATTCTAAACCCATTAAGTAGTGTTTCCACTGTTTTAATGCTTGTACAACTGCTAATAGTTCTTTGTCATAAGTGGAATATTTCAGCTGAGAGGGTTTCAGCTTAGAACTAGAATATGCTATTGGATGATCGTGTTGCATCAGTACGGCTCCTATTCCTGATCCGCTAGCATCGGTCACAACTAGAAAGAATGGTCTATTAAAGTCAGGCAACTGTAGAACAGGGGCATTGGTTAATGCACGTTTCAGTAAGTCAAAGGATTTCTGCTGAGTTTCAGTCCATTGATAAACAATTCCTTTCTTGAGAAGTTTGGTTAATGGTAAAGCAAGTAATGAAAAATTACGTACAAACTTTCTATAGAAACTAGCAAGACCAAGGAATGAGCGTAACTCATGCACGTTTTTAGGAACAGGCCAATGCAATATTGCATCAATTTTCTTAGGATCAACTTTAATTCCTTCTTTTGATACAATATGACCTAAATACTCAATTTCTATCTTAAAGAATTCACTCTTTTCAGGATTTGCAAACAATTGATTTTCTTTCAGTAATTGAAAAACTAATGATAAATGCTCATAATTCTCTTTCTCACTTTGACTAAACACCAAAATATCATCAAAGAAAACAATCACACAATACTGATATTTCAGAAAGATACGGTTCATCATTCTACTGAAAGTAGCAGGTGCATTAGTCAATCCGAATGGCATGACTAAGAATTCATAATGGCCAAACTGTGTTCTGAATGCAGTCTTAAATATGTCAGATCTATCTAGCCTCATATAGAAGATCCTTGTAGTTTATCCATAAGGTCATCAACTCTAGGTATAGGATACCTATTCTTTACAGTGATCTTATTTAAAGCTCGGTAGTGAATACACATACGATAAGTATTATTCTTTTTCTTGACTAAGAGTACAGGTGCACCGAATGGAGAACTGCTAGGTCGAATTAAGCCTCTATTTAGTAATTCTTCAACTTGACTCTGGATTTCTTTTTGCTCTATTTGATTGTGTCTATATGGTGCTTTGCAAGGCGGTTGTGTGCCAGGGATTAAATCAATCTTATAGTCTTCTGGACGTGAAGGTGGTAAACCTGGTGGTAGGTCTTCTGCAAAACAATCCTTAAAATATGCAAGAAATTCCTTATGCCTAGGGTGCATATGATTTTTCTTTGCGTGCAATTCATTCACCCAAATGAGATATGATTTAGCACTCTTGCGTAATGCACGTTTTGCTTGAGTACGCGAAAGCAGTGGAAAAATATTAGATGCATGCATACCATATAATGTAATAGATTTTCCTTGAAAATTAATACTCATTGTGTGCGTGGAATAATCTATATTTGGATTATGCTGGTGTCTCCAAGGCATTCCTAAAATAATGTTGCTTGACTGTAATGGAACAACTAAGAAATTTCTTCTTTCAATATATGAACCAATTTGAATCTCTAAATCTTGTACTTCTTGTGTGCCATTGTACCTAGTGCCTAAGAATGCAGCTTTTATGCGATAATGCGTAGGTACAGTCTGTAATTTCAATTCATTTACCAATTTTGCGGAAATAAAGTCATGAGTACTACCATCATCATGCAAGATAGTTCTTTCCTTTCCATGCACCAAACATTTCATAGTCAATAATGAATGTGGAGTAGGCATACCTGGTAAAATGTCGGAAGTAGTAGTAGTGTCATCCTCATCTTCAGTGAAATCAGGCATATCCTCATGCTCGTCTTCGTCCATGGCTCCAAGATAGTTGATATGTGCTGGTGGCTTCTTGGAATGACAATTTGCTGCGAGATGCGCAGGTTGGTGACACTTATAGCATACTATTGGCTTGGCTTTGGTTACATTATTTGCAATGGCTGGAAGTCTGGGTACATTTGGATTTGCTTGTGGAATAGGCTTAGGATTTGGATTGACATTGGATGGTAATGCAAGTGGTTTAGCCCAATTCTTGTGGAAAGATAGTGATGAGAAACGACCTGGATTAAACCTTCTAAAATTGGAATTGAATTGTTTAGATCCATAATTACCATTGCCTTGGAATTGCTGTGGTCATCTATCTCTTCCGCGTATTTATCTTCAGTGTCGTGAGCTAGTGAGATGGCGTCTTCAAGGGTAGCAGGCTTGAACATGTTCACTTCAGCGTAGTAATGTCCAAGAAGTCCAGACATATACTTCCGCTTATGTGTCGTCTCTGGTACGTCTTCAAGCATGCGTAGCTATAGGAGTGCATTCCAAAAACGCTCTGTATACTGTGGAATAGGCTCACGATCCCGTTGTTGAAGTAGATCCCATTGCTTGATAGCCTTCTCATGAAATTGCGGTGGAAGGAAATTCTGCATGAACTTCTTCTTGAAATCTTCCCAAGTAGCAGGACAGTCTATGCTCTTGCGTACTACAGTCCACCAAAGTGATGCTCTGTCTATCAGATGATTAGTAACACACTTGATTTTATCTTTTTTTGGATAGGTTTCCTCATGGAAATAGTCATCAAACTGGCTAATGAATGATAAAACAGTCTTTCCTTCTCATATGCCATTGAAAGTGCGAAATTTGAAACTTCGTTTACTTATCTTTGATTTCTTGCGAATGGTTTGTGCTTCAAGAGTGGCGTCGATGGTATGTTGAATCAAATCTTCAGCTTGAGGTTCTTCTTTGTCGGTAGACGCTCTTTGTAATTTTGTCAATTGCACTTGCAATGCTTGCCTAGCTCTTCGTTCTTCTTCCAATTGCAGCATGATTAGATCCATCTTTTGTTCCATGGTAGGCTCAAGTAAGTCGTCTTCAGCCATAGGATCATCCATATGTGGGGTCGCCATCCTGTAAAATTCAATAAACCTTTCTCACTCAAAATCAGGTTAGCGGGATGAGCGTAGCTCAAATTCAGGGTTACAAGGCTATGTATTTTTGGGTATTTCTTTCTCAATTTTCAGAAAATCTGCAATATTTCCTTCTTGTTTGCTGAAAATACTTCAGCAAACCTGTAGATAGGTAGAACACCTTGCCACGAACAACTTTCCAGTTCAGAGTTTTTGCATAGGAACAAGCCTTCTAGGAGTTTTGGGCACTAGTCAGTTCTGACTCCAGTTGACTAGTCTGACTTGTAGAGTTGCAGACTTAGCCGACTTGCAGAGTTGCAGACTTGCAGAACTTAGGCCGACTTGATGAACTTGCAAGACTTGATTCCAGTCGACTTGCAGAACTTGACTTCTGATGCGCAGGACCCGGAGTTTGGTGACTTTCTTGCCCTGTGTGACTTGCAGAACCTTGCTTTAACTTAGGAGATTAAGCTTAAAAAGCTTAAACAGTAGGTCGTCTGATTTCGTGGGGGGGGGGGGTGTTTTTGTGACCGCGTGAAAAACGCGAGGGGGGGGGGTCCTTTGATACCACGATGAAAAATTGGGAAGCTTAAAGCTTCTTCTAAGCTTAAGTAAGCTTAAACTTATGAGAGATGAAAGATATGAATTTTTTTTCTCACTGTTTCTTGACGACTTGATGAAGGAGATGGATGCGTGGTCCTCCGCCTGCACAGCCTGGTCCTTCGCGATCTGAGAGTAGAAACAGGGGTTCTTGATCGCTAGAAGTCTGCCTGTATCGACGGTTCACGATGAGATTGACTGTAGAGTCCGATCATTCCTGGAGCTCCGCCTTCGCTCGAGATTGGTAGCGATTGGAAGCTCTTGATCTTAGCTCGGCTCTGATACCACTGGTGCGCAGATCGGTCGCAGTATGCTCACGTAGTGAATCCCGGAAGGTCTCCAAGAACAATGAACTCTACCTTTTTGCACAAAAAACCATGTAAAAGCATGAACGACAAGAGGCAAGAGACCAATTGGGTTCAATCTCCCCCCCATGCCTTGTGTGAGCGGTTCACAAAGTATGTATTTTATGTATATTTCCATCTTCATGCTCAATAATAGCCCAATTTACAAAAATATGACAAGCTTTTAGCTTTTGAGTTTGCTTTCTACAAAAATAGGAAATAAAGCTAATGGACGGTGCCCATGGAGTCTGGCACGCCCAATCTCAATGTCCAAATAGAAATAACATATCCGTGCGCATAGGCGCATACAAAATAATAATCAATAATCAATGTCTCGATAGACATAACAAAATATAGGCGTGGCGCCTATCAAAATATAATCCAAAGGTCGAATACTTGCTAGACTCCAATGCTTTCCTCCGCCACTGCTGCTATCTCTACACATCAACTGAAGCATTCACAATCGTTAGTAAAATAATACAATTAAACCGACAAAAGTGAATACCTAGCAGTCTTCAGCTACATAAATAAATCAACTGGTTAGAAATAAATCCTAACCTTAATTTATTATGAGTGCGCACTCTAAACTCATAAACGTTTATTAATTTAATATGCATTTTGCGGAATCACCCGCTATGAAATCACCCATATACACACTAAATTAATGAAACGCCCGAAAAGGACAGGCGTCCCCATCAACTTCTCGCACAAAGAATCCTCTTTGTGTATGAGCCCCGGTCATCTAAGTTTACGGAATCCAGCGTAAAACCTCACGGAATCCACCGTGGAATATGCCTCCTGGCATCATATTCCTCTTTCCCATTTCTCCCTTTTCAAATCCCAAAAACCCTAATTACTCAGCTTACAGGTATAGGTATAGCAAGAAGGATTGCAGTTAACTTCAGCTTTTTGGAGCAAGCATGAGTTATGGCTGGAGACTCAGACATATCTGGAGGTAAAACGGTTAAAATAGCAGGTCGTCACTTCTTTTCATGGAGAATTTAAGGGTTCTAGGTCAAGTTTAGAGTCCCAGGAGTTGGAAGAGGGCAAAACCTCAGTCACTTTTTGCCCCAGCCCTCTTTCTCTCTCTCCTCCTGCAAGCTGCCATGGCTGCGAGCCCAAAGAAACCCCAAAATCTAACCTGAAGGTGCTACCCGACATCAATCAGCCCCGGGACTCCTTCCTTGACCCCCCAAGCTACTAATCAAGTAGTGGACTGGGGGGATTTGTTGCCCAAAAGGCCTACAGGACAGCCCCGTAAATTTTGGCACATTTTGCGCTGGTTATCCTGCCCCTCCTTAGCCCTCCTTCCACTCCTCCTCTTGCTGCCCTCCCCTCCCTACCACTCGAGGGCACTGACTCAGCACATTGTTCTTCCCCTTTGACGCTCTTGCTCCTGGAATTCAGCCCCAAGATGTACAACAGTTGGAATGTTTGAAACAGTTTGGGGTAGCCATGGATTCTTCAAGCTAAAGCCATACCTAACCTTGAGAGCTCACACCCCACAAGCCTTCAGCCCGTGAAGGATTTCTCTTGCCCGGATGAAGACATTGAGCTCAGCATGCATGGGAGCCTTGCAAGCAGCCATGAAAGCTTCACTTGAAGCTTTCCATTCTTGAAGCTCAAGCTCGAGGATAAGCATGGGAGCCTTCTTCATCAGCAGGAGCATTCAAATGCTGAAGCACTCTTCCACGGATACCCAACCAACAACCGGACTTGATCAATGGAGCAAATGGCATCATGGTGATTTGTGCTTCAACGGTCTTCCCAAGCATTAAAGAGGTATGCCATTCTGATCTTAATCTCTCAATTTAGCCACTTGTTGAGCTTAATCCATTGTTGGAGAGATTCAAGATTGCATACAAGCATCATACCTCTTCCTGAAATTAATCCATTGTTGGAGAGATTCAAGATGGCTGACATTAACCCCCTACCTTGTCTTAAGATCTTGGATGAATAATAGCCATTGTAAATTGGGTAAGTAGTAGCCAGTGAGTCACTGGACTGCCAAGGTAACCCTAACCCAACCTTTATCATTCCTTGCATCTCATGAAAAGGCCCAATGTCTTCTTTCCAATGCATCTCATGTTGATTGTTATTAAAAATGTCTGCTGTGTATACTCCGGCCTGAGGAAAAAGGCCGATGCCAGGTGAGGTGGTAAGACAAAAGAGAGGTGACCCTCCCTTACCACTTAAGACCCTGAAGGGGTGCACAACCCGGCTTGGGGGGAACTTTGCCCATTTCCCGGTGATCCGGAAGGTGTAGGTACTTCCATGAGCTCCACTCCCCTACCCCAATGCTCTCTCTTGGATACCCCACAATGCTAATGGCACCCATGTACACTTGAAGTACATGCAATCAAAGGAGATGTATGGCAGTGAATGTACTTATGCATGAATGGCAGAGTTGATGGGTATGCAATGATGCTAGGGATTATGCTCAGTATGCTCAAGATGCTATTGATGTGGTAGATCATGCCCCTTGAACTATGCTCTATCCATGTAAGACATTGGTACTAAGGGACATGCAGTGTTTTTGGTCATAATCCTGCAGGACTGTCACAAAGATCCCATTATAGAAAATTTTGTCCTAAATTTGGGGGTGAATCCTATAGCTCACCTCAAAGAGGGATTTGTCACCTCCTGTTTGAATAAAAAACCTCCCCAATCAGAGCTACGATGTGAAAGTTATGCCCATTTTTGTGCACTAGGGTCACAATGGACAGGATGCAGACCGCTCTAGGAGAGGCATTGTAAACCCCTTATAGAAAATTCTGATCATTTTATGTCATAAGGTTAATAGCTCATCTTGAAGAGGCCGTCGTCCCCTCCGACTTGAGCCCAAAACCTCATCAATTAGAGTTTCCTACAAAGAGTTACGCCCCTTTTACTGAAAACAAGTCCTCTGGACTGCATCCAGATGGCTGGCCAGAAAGGTAAAAGCAAGGCCTAAGAGGAATTCCAGAGGGAGATTAGAGACTCCCCGACCTCCATGAATGAGGAACCAAGCTCAGCGCAAGATTACCATGTTGACATATAGGAGGAAATGCCTGAAACAGACCCGTATACCATTCTCAATCACATCCTCTGCCAACATGAGCTCTATCATATGGAACGCCACAATGATATGGTCACTAACCACCACCAAATGATGTCCAAGTTTGATGAAGTGACAATCACATGTCTGTCTCAAATTCAAAGACTCAATAGACATTGGAACAGCTCACTACTCTTGTTGCTTAGTTAGTGACCACTTCATCCCAAGAGAAGACCAATGACTCTAGACATGAGTCGAGATGCCCTCCACATCAGGAACCGTTGCATGGCCCACACGGTATACTTGGTGCTAAGGGAATTTCCCCTTCTACTTATGAGATCGGGGAACCCTCTCATACGCATGATGAGCCCCTATTGAATTCCCCTATCCACCATGTAGGCAACATTCACTTGAGGCCTTCTCCCACCTTGAGTTGAATTTCACCCGCTCTACCGAGGAGCCCCCATGCACCCCATATGAATCAGCCCCATCAAGGACAATATGGTACAAATGTCGAGCTTGGAAATCATGGACAACATGGTTATAATAGACAACATGGGCATAATGCACCACAAGGGATGTATGGACATCAGGGCATGTATGGCCACCACGGGCTGCATGGACAACAAGGATTTCATGGGTAGCATGGCCCCTATGATCTGCGTGACAAGGTCATCCTAACAAAGTACAATGGGCAATCCCCCTCACCAATCTGACTTGGAAGAATGGACGTTCAAGTTGGAGTCCTAGTTTAACATCTACCCCGCACTAATGATCAGAAAATACTTTTTGCTTTTCTCCATTTGGAAGGTTTTGCCCACACTTGGTGGCGCTATATCAATCATGAGAATCAATAGTTCATTGATTGGGAAGATTTCAAAATGGATATGGTCCAAGTTTTTGTGTCCCCTGTGGAAAAAGAACAGTTGGCAAGACAATGGTACATTCTTGACCAACGTAACCTCACTATACGTGACTATGCCAATCAGTTCATGAACTTGACCATGTATGTCGAAAGCATTGGTGACAATGATAAATTGCACAAGTACATTTTTGGGTTGGAACCGAGTCTATCGGCTAATGTCATGGCCCAAAAACCTACTACACTGTTTGATGCAATCGAACTGACTGACAGATATACAAAAAAGTACCGTAAGAATGAGTATTTTAAGCAAGGTATTGGACCTCCCCGCATCCCTTCACGATCAGCCCCATATGGAGGTGGTTTTCGAGGCACTTCTATGCCTAATAACAGCCCCAAAGTACCCACTTACCCCGCTTTCCATGCTGAAATAAAAATGGGCACTTTTGGGATAGCATCAGGCTCTACTGCTAAAAATAGGTATGCTGAAAATAAATAATCCACTGCATTACCTTCCCATGGATCCAGCAGTCAACGGTTCATCTCCCTAGATGTTGTGAAGGAACGGAAAGAAAAGGGCCTATGCTTTAAATGTGGAGATGAGTACATTGCTGATCATGCCTCCAAATGCCCGTACAAGACAGCTAAGGTCAAAGTTCATAGCATGTATGTCATGGAAGATTGGCACTATGAGGAGGATGGCCTGACCATTGACCAGGTTGAGCCCACAGAGGATGTTGCTCATGAGCAGTTCTATGACTTGGAGGATGGGTTTTCCTTTGACTCGGGTGGTGCTCCCTCACAGATACTTGATTTAATATCCCACCCACCTCCCACTTCCCTTTGCTCGATCTCCTTGGATGCTTGGATGGGTTCTCGCAGCCCCAGTACCCTTTGCATTCAAGGCAGTATCAATGGAAAGCATGTTTTTATCCTTGTGGATAGTGGAAGCACTCACAATTTTGTCAATAAATCAGCCATTGATCGGTTGAAATGTACCCCTATGGCATTACTTCACCCCTTGAAGGTCTAGGTAGCAAATGGAGAAGAACAAATCAGCACACATGTATGTCCCGCAGTTCCCTCATGCATGGCTGAAAATTATGTGGCACTGGTTGATCTCATTGCCCTAGATATGGGCCCCATTGATGTTGTCTTGGGCTGTGATTGGCTGAAACAATTGGGAAAAATTGCTATGGACTTCTCTCAACTTTACATGGAGTTTATGATGCATGGACATCCTATCCACCTAGAGGGAGTTCGAGATCATGCTAATTTTTAGTTCATTACAGCAAAGCAACTCAAACGGGAGTTTAAGAAATGCTCACAAATCTTTGTTTTGCAATTAGATAAGGACACTTCTGATTAGCCCTCCGCTGTATCTCATGACTCTT
The DNA here is from genome assembly GCF_053477565.2 of Lygodium microphyllum. NCBI lineage: Eukaryota > Viridiplantae > Streptophyta > Polypodiopsida > Schizaeales > Lygodiaceae > Lygodium > Lygodium microphyllum. Next base: position 120,707,101 of record NC_141139.1, read on the forward strand.
CCTTGCAGGCCTTACTTGAGGAATACAATGACTTATTTCAGATGCCTACATCCCTCCCTCCCAAGAGACAAGTGGACCACCCACTTGACCTAGAGCCCCATTCCAAGCCAGTGAACAAACCCCCATATAGACTCTCCAAGTGTGAGCGTGAAGAGGTTGCAAAGAAAATCAAGGAGTTATTGGAGATAGGTTTCATTGGACAGAGTTCTTCCCCCTATGCATCGCCTATCCTTTTAGTCAAACAGAAAGATGGCTCCTTTTGCATGTGCATTGACTACAGAGATTTGAACAAAATTACAGTGAAGAACCGCTACCCCATACCAGGATTGATGATTTGCTGGATGAGTTAAAAGGGGGATGCTTTTTCACTAAGATTGACTTGCGCTCTGGCTACCATCAGATTCGTATGCGGGCAAGAGATGAGGTCAAAATGGCCTTCAGGACTGATCGTGGACTTTACCATTTTCTTGTGATGCCTTTTGGATTGACTAACGCCCATACCACCTTTCAAAGCCTCATGAACAAAATCCTATAGCCCTTTCTGTTCGAGTTCATGCTTGTTTTCTTTGATGACATCCTCATTTACAGCAAGTCATCCATGGAGCACTTGACACATGCTCAAAGGGTGTTTGACATATTGAGAGAGCATAGACTCTTTGCTAAGGAGAGAAAATGCATATTCATGCAGACATCTGTGGAGTACTTGGGACACATTTTGAGCAACAATGGTATATAGGCTGACCCGAAAAAGGTGCAATGTGTTAAAGATTGGCCCACTCCTTCCACCACCACTTCCTTGCGTGGCTTCCTTGGTCTCTCTTCATTCTACAGATGCTTCATTAAGCACTATGCCACCATTGCAACACCTTTGACTAATCGCTTGAAAAAAGAGTCATTATTTTGGGATGCCACTGCGGATCATAGCTTCAAACAGTTAAATGACATGCTTACTTCACCCCCCATCCTTGTTTGCCCTGACTTCTCTAAGCTATTTACCATTCATTGTGATGCTAGTGGCCGGGGTATTGGTGTGGTATTGTTGCAAGAGCATGGTGTGATTGCATTTGAAAGCTGCAAGCTTGATGAGAAGGAGATGCAAATGAATGTATATGACCAAGAGATGTTGGCCATCCTCCATGCCATCAAGAAATGGCACCACTATTTGTATGGTAGCCGCTTTTGAGTGAAAAGCGATCATCAAGTCCTCCAATATTTCTTGACTCAGTCTACTTTGACTCCTAAGCAAAGGCGATGGGTGAAAACCTGACAGAACTATGCCTTTGACATTTCACACATGCGGGGCAAGGATAATATTGTGGCTGATTTTCTCTCTTGCATGTGGGCATGCAGAGTCTCCTCTATCTCACAATTGCACAGTGATTGGGTTGAAGAGCTCCAAGAGGCTTACTTGTTAGATGATCATTTCAGCCACACATTTCAGAAATTACAGCATGGGGTTATGGCTGAAAACTCCCAATATCATCTCAAGCATGGCCTTATTTGGTCCCAGGGCAAGATTGTCATCCTGCACACTTCCCCTTTCACATAGAAGATCATGGAAGAAATTCATTCTTGCCCACTATTGGTCACTTGGGTATTTTCAATGTTAAGAATCACGTGGTAGGGGGACTTGCTTGAGCTACTGCACCAAACACACACTGTATACACAAGAGGAAGCTCACTCAAGAACACAAGAAGAGAGATGGAGGCCAAAACGTTTTCTTGTTGGTTTCTTCTTCTTCTTCAACACCCTATACAATGTACACAAAGTATAGATAAGATACAACATAAAGGAAAGTGGCCTACTAAGTCAAACAGTGCATAAGCGACTACACTAATCGACTTGCGCTATGTCTTTGCCAGTTGTAGGTAGGTGTAACAAACTAAATATAATAAGTGATAAGTCAGTGGCCATGTGAGTATCATAATGACCACCAATGTGCTAAGTTAGACGTGCAGACCCATCTAGCCAGGTAGTCCATCATCAATGTCCACACGTGTTGAGCTTGCCATCTCAACACTCCCCCTCAAGCGCAACTCTATCTCTGCAACTCCAAGTAAGCTTCAAAACTTTCGAAGCTTCTCTGCACCCAATGTCTTTGTGAAAATGTTAGCTATCTCATCCTATGTGCTAGCATATACCAAGTCAATCTCTCCTGCAAGTACCTTCTGTCTCACAAAGTGGTAGTGCACCTCAATGTGTTTTGTCTTAGCATGGAATACTAGATTCCTAGCTAGCTATATGCTGCTCATGTTGTCACAATGAATGACAACTGGACCATCTCCCTGCACATCCAAATCACCTAATAACTTTTGCAACCATACCACCTCACATGCTGCCATAGAAGTACCTCTGTACTCGATAAAGCAACTGTAGGTTGCTTTTTGCTGCTCCATGTAACTGCTGCACTACCAAGAGAAAACATGAATCCACTTGTAGATCTTCTGTTTGACATGCTACCAGCCGAATCTGCATCTATGTATCCAAAGACCTTTACATCCTTACCTGCCTCATAAAAAAGTCCATAATGTAAAGTGGACTTCACGTACCTCAATACATGTCTAACTGCATCCAAATGAGGCTTTCTAGGCATTTGCATAAACTAACTGACAAGGCCAATAGCATAGCTCAAGTCTGGCCTTGTGATAGTCATGTAAATCAAACTCCCTACTATCCTCCTGAACATAGTAGGGTCTTCTATCTCATCCCCAACATCAGCACTCAGCTTCACATTTTGCTCCAATGGTACTGAAAGAGGCTTACATGCTGTCATACCATACTTGGATAACATATCCAAGCCATACTGCCTTTGGGACAGCCATATACCATCATCACATATGATCACCTCAATACCAAGAAAGTATCTCAGCTCACCCAAATCTTTCATCTCAAACTTCTTTTTCAAGAAGTCCTTAACTTCATCAATCCCATCGTCACTGTCACTTGTAATAATCAAGTCATCCACATAGATGACTATAATGACCAAACCTACATCTCCCTTTCTCACATAAAGTGAGTGATCAGCATCAGAAATACAAAATTCAATATTGACAAGATACTCTCCAATCTTGTCAGAACATACTCTAGGTGCTTGCTTCAACCCATAGAGCACATTCTTTAACCTGCACACATATGTGGGATGCTCTAAATCCTCATAACCTGCTGGCTACTCCATATACACTTCTTCTTGCAATTCACCATGCAAGAAGGCATTTTTAATATCCATTTGCTGCAAACTCCAACCTTTGGCTACTTCCAAGGCAATCACACACTTAATAGTTGTCATCCTAACAACTGGACTGAATGTCTCGTCATAATCTATGCCATACGTTTGAGCATAGCCTTTTACAACCAGCCTAGCCTTATACTTGCTAACTGAACCGTCTGTATTATGCTTGACTTTGTAAACCCAGTTACAACCAATAGCTTTCTTACCCTTAGGTAAGGGTACCAAATCCCAAGTCTTATTGGCTTCTAATGCAGTCATCTCCTCATCCATTGCTACATCCCAAAGAGCATGATCAACATCATCCTCAAAACAAGTGGGCTCAACATCCTCAACTAGTTTCACCATATAAGCATAATGGTGAGCTGCATAACCTTCAAAACCAAATCTTTTAACAGGATATCTGACCTTGCTAGATCTGCATACCACCAGATCACTCAATGGAGCCTTTACATTACTATGAGCTCTCTGTACACCTAGTGTCCTGACTGAAGGAATGCCAAGCTCATCATCCAAACTCTCTGAACCACTAGAATCTGTATGCACTACATCAAGTATTTTTCTACTCACTTCTCTGTCATGTGTGAAGGGTTGTCTTGCATGCTTACCAAACTGGCATATGCTTCACAGACTTTATGCAATTTTGCAACTCTAAATGAAAGCAACCTTGTAACCAATCCTCTGGACTACATTAATTTCAGCCTTTACACATTTGCATGTCCAATATGTTTATGCCATATTTCAATATCTGTCCTTTTCCTTTAGCATACATAGCCGCATCCATTGCAGGAATTCCAGCATATCTAAAGTGAACATTCGGCCAACTCTACTTCCTTTTGCGACCAACCTGCACTTATCATTAAAGTCTTCTACAAAACAACATTTTGCATTGAATCGGGCCTGCAACCCCTGCTCTACCATTCGGCCAATAGACACTAGATTCTTTGTAATTGATGGCACATGCAATACATCTATTAGACTCTTTGCCTGGCCATCATACAAGGACAAGGGAATCTTTCCAATGTGTGAAATTGGGTGGCATGAATCATCACTCGTCTGCACATAACCTGGATTTTGTAAGCATCTCTCCAAACCATTCAACATGATTGGTCATATGATTAGATGCACCTGAATTGACATACCATACATCATCATGTGTCCCCTTTCCTGTAACTGCATTCATCATATGTTGCATAACAAATAGACGCTCATTTTTTTCTTCATTCTATTGTGAAGACGATGCATAGTTTCCTTGCTGCAATTTACCACTACGAATATCATCCTTCTTTGCATAGCAATGGGCTACAATATGGCTTGTTTTGCCACAATAATGACAAACAATAGCAGAATTTCCAGAACATCTATTCTGCCATCCACATCTTCCTCTAGAGCTCTCCCTGCCTCTAAAGTTTCCTCTGCCTCCAAAAACTTGCATTTCACCAAATTGTTGATTGAATTTGTTTTGCTAGTTATCGCAAGCACATCCCATACCACGGCCTCTCAAAGAGGATCTACCACGTCCCCTTCTTGAACTCGAGTAAAATGCTTGGATGTGTTCACCATTTCTTTCAGACGAATCACCCTGCATATTGATCTCTTCAGTAATCATGAGAGAGATCAGCTCATCAAAATCTGGAAATGGCTTTCGTACATATACTGAAGTAACAAATGATTTCCATGCCTTCTCATTGTTAATGCCACTCAGAGTGGATGAAACCAAATCATCATCATTCGGCATTGCATCAATCGCTGCTAAAGCATCTGCAATGCTCCTCACCTTCAACACATAGTCATTGACAGACATTTTCCCTTTCTTCAAGGCATTCAACTCTTGCTTGAGTTGAATCTTTTGTGCCTTTATATTTATTGAAAACATGCTCTCAAAAATTGTCCAAGCTGCATGTGAAGTTTTTGCATTCCTGATATGTCCCAGCATAGTATTATCAATAACTGCAGATAGCCAGCACATCACTTTTTTGTTTTTCGCATTCCACTCTTTCCAAGCTTTTGACTCATCTGCAGTCAGAGGGATACCCAGCTCTGGCTCCTTTTCTTCACCTGAAACAAATTCATAAAGGCCATTTCCTATGAGGAAGTTCGTCACACAGAATTTCCATGAAGGGTAGTTGTTCTTGTCAAGCTTCTCAATAATGGGATTTTCACTGTTCTTTGCCATTATCACAAACAAGGATATAACACATCAAGCTAGTCTTCTACAATCTTCCACAACACATTCACATCAATACACCAAGAAACCTTTTTCACTAATTGCTCAATAGTACATGTAATCTGCAACCTGTTTGCAGATAAACCTTATGTTTGCTTCCTGCAAACACCTCAAAAATTATAGATTTGCAATCTGTAACCTGCGCACCCACCTTTGGTCAATATAGTCAAAATCATAGTGTATCCTGAAACTGCTGTCCGCAACCTTGTAGAATATATAGTGATCTGTTTGCACACCAAATCTCACAGCAATCTAAGATTTTTGCTCGACCCTGCTTCCGGTGCTTCCACAGGCACTATCCAAGAGAGAGAGTGGAAGAATGGGAGAGCTTCTTCCCCATTGCTTACTTGCTCGAACCTTGCTTCTTCTCCTTCACTTCAGCCTTCGAAATCAGCCTCTCTTAGAGATGCAGCTCTGATATCATGTCAAGAATCACGTGGTGGGGGGGACTTGCTGGAGCTGCTGTGCCAAACACACACTATATACACAAGAGTAAGCTCACTCAAGAACACAAGAAGAGAGATGGAGGCCAAAACGTTTTCTTGCTGGTTTCTTATTCTTCATCAATACCCTATACAATGTACACAAAGTATAGATAAGATACAACATAAAGGAAAGTGGCCTACTAAGTCAAACAGTACATAACCGACTACACTAATCGACTGGCACTATGCCTTTGCCAGCTGTAGGTAGGTGTAATAAACTAAATATAATAAGTGATAAGTCAGTGGCCATGTGAGTATCATAATGACTACCAACATGCTAAGTGTAGACGTGCGGACCCATCTAGCCAGGCAGTCTATCATCAATGTCCGCACGTGTTGAGCTTGCCATCTCAACATTCAAAACGTATGACGGGATTGCCAAGAGCTTTCATTGGAAAGTCTTATGGAGGGACGTCAAGGACTTTGTGACCAAATGTATTCCATGCCAACAGAACAAGGATAGTACACTCAGGCCCGTTGGCCTCTTGTAGCCTCTCCCTATCCCTGAAGGGAAATGGACTCACATCACAATGGACTTTATCACTGGCCTTCCTATGACTAAGAAAGGGTGGAACAGTATCTATGTGGTAGTTGATCGCCTCAGCAAAGCTGCCCAATTTATCCCCACTAAGATCCAATATATTCCCTCTCAGGTGGCCACTCAGTTTATGGAAAATGTCTTCAAGCTGCATGGCTTATCACAAGTCATAGTACATGATTGGGATGCAAAGTTTATGAGCAACTTCAGGCAGACAGTTTTCACCTCCACGGGGACCAAGCTTGCTCCATCCACTACGTACCACCCTTAGACTGATGGCCAAACTGAGAGAGTGAACAAATGGCTTGAGACATATTTGAGGCACTTTTGCCATGATGTACAACATAGTTGGGATACATGGCTTCACTTAGCTGAGTTTACATATAACTCCACTCACTCTAGCATTGGAGTTTCCCCCTTTGAGGCCTTATACAGGTATAAGGTTCCCCTTCCTACAGTCTTGTTTACTGATAAGATCAACCCTCAAAGTCAAGCTGAATTGGATCGCATGCAAGCTTCACTTCAGCAATGCAAAATGAATCTTCAGATGGCCCAAACACACATGAAACTCTATGCTAATGAAAAATGAAGGCATTTGGAATTCCAAGAGGGGGAATTTGTCCTTTTGAAAGTGCCTAAGTCTCGCTACTCAACTCTCAAAGAGGGCAGTAGTAACAAGCTAGCCCATTGCTTCTATGGCCCATACCGAATCTTGAAGAGAGTTGGCGATTTGGCCTATCGCTTAGAACTCCCCCTACCACCAAAATCCACAATGTGTTTCATGTCAGTCAACTAAAACCCTTTGTAGGATCCCCAGTGGACTATGTGGAAGAACTTCCCCCCATAGATGAAGAGGGCATCACTCAATATGTCCCTGAAGCAATCATTGGGCAGTGAGATAAGCACTTACGATCCTGATCCATCAAAGAATACCTCATCAAATGGCAAGGTCTACCCTTGGAAGAGGCCTCTTGGTGCCCAGCAACCATCCTCAATGAATTTCCCTACCTCTGTGAATCCCAACGACTGGGAAAACTAGCCGATCATGCCCCAAATTGCCCACCCTCTGCCCGCAGACTGCACACTATTTTAGAATAGTTTTTTACTTACTCAAATCACATGCATGTGGATTCTACATAGCCTAAAAGTACTTGTCATAAGTTCCGTTTCGACATATGGTGCGCCCTATTTAGAGCAACCTATCAAAAGTTATGGCCAGTTTACTTCAGCAAATCGCTTCCGGACTGCATGTTGTCCCTAGTCTCTCCACACCTAATCTTCATTGTCAAGGGCTCTGATTAGTACTCTGCAACCCTCCCTTAGCCCACCCATCACTCCTCTCTATTTCTCCTTGTTTTTGAGGGCAAAAACCTTTTGAGTGGGGATGGATTTTAACAAGCGGGATACACACTGACTAGGGTTTAGACACCCCATCACACTGACTGGGGTATTTAAGGTGTAAGAGCCCCAGATTAGGGCAACTAGTTATTATCAAGATCATACTCTTCACCTTCATCTCTAGCTTCCATGACTTCCTCCTTCCTTCTCTCCTCTTTTCTCTCTTTCTCTCTCTTCTTCTAGTCTTCTTCCTTCTTCTTCTTGTTCTCTTTCTCTCTCCTTAGCTCTCCTTCTCTCTCCTCTCAGCTTCTTTCATTACAGCTCTATGCTTCTATACATGGATTAAAACAATGGGTTGTTAATACTAATATAGAAGGAAATACTTGGCCACATGGAAAAAGCTCAATAATGCAATCAAAATCTTTTCAAGTTGACCATGGCCTTGTGGAGGACAAGCTCAATGATATCCTCTATGAGATTAAAATTAGCTTTAGAACATATAGAAAATCTTAATCCTTCAAATCAATACAATGGTGAAAGAGAGTGCAATTTCATAGATGTCATGCTTTGGTATTTTTCAATGCATATAAATATAAACTTAAAGTCTATATATTTATTTTGTAGAGACTCAAAGGTCAGAATTTATCATTTGTCCACTAAAAAGAAACTAAATATTTCTTCATGTTGTTATAAGAAAACAATATAATGGCTCTAAATCAAATTTTTGGTGCCATAACAATCAAGATATGTGACATAAATAGACTAACTAAAGTAGAGTTCATAGAAGTTGATGTATGTATATTGCAATCTAAGAACACATATGTTTCAAATTCCATAATCCTTGCATTATTGAGGTAATAATAAAAGCTTTATGCTTTCTTGGTCTTGTATGCTTGTTAAACGGGTCAAGATTCTATATTTTGATGTGCTAAAAAATAGGATTTAGTCTTGAGCAACATAACAATCTACTAGTTGTAGATCCATTAGTGGCATTACCTCTGTGATGAGGTTTTGGAGTTGACAGATGTTTATGACATTACAAATTCAAGAGCTTTGATAAACTAATTTTTTTATAACAATAGATATTATCATTTCACCCTTTAGACATATACATGTTTAAGGTTTTTGAATGTTACCTAATTAAAAAAACTGTATGATGAAAAATCTTATTCATTCAAGAATTTTATGTGCATAATGTAGCAAGCATTGGAGTCTTGTTTTAGTAGATCTACATGAGAAAAGAGCTTACTTGCTCAACTCACTAGTGTTAAAATGTATGAATCTCGAGCATGGCAGGAGCTATGGCCATGAATCCCACAGATCATCCCCACGGAGGTGGATGGAAGATGAAGGCTAGATTCATTTGACATAGACAATGAGTAGACAACTGTTACACAAGTGAATTAGGTTCCAAGATGGAAGCTTGGACTCATAAACACAATCTTGTGTAATGAATTGACAATGACACTAACACTAACTGAAAGAGGAAAGCATCATGATATTGCATTACTCATTGTGAAAGTGATAGTCAATTACAATGCTTTATAGAAGCTCCATAGGTAGCATTCTGCACCATTGTGCTTATGGGATTCATGACCTCTTCCTAGGCTACTAGTATTTTCCATGCCCATTGCTCCATACAAAGAGGCTGTCACATGGGTGTTATTGCATATTTCTCAACACCTCTCCTCAATCACAATCGTGAAAAAGGCACTAAGTGTACAAAGGTTGTCATGAGTAGAACCTTGCTAAGTGTGGATATGCCACAAATATGGTAAACACCAGAGGCTGTCATTGCAGAAAAGCCTAAGTGTGGGTACCAAAAAACATGGCTAATAACCAGGGTCTATTACAAGGCCTTACTAAGTGTGTGGGGACTGTTATGCATAGGCTTACATGAGGAGTTTTGCAAGGGTATGTTAGGAGCATTAATAGCAAGTACATACAATAAAAACTCTAGTAAAAATTTGGGTCAAGGATTGACAGGCCCTTGTGGTTTTCTTCATTTTTGGATTTTCTTTTAGCATAGATCTTTTGGTCTTCATTCTCCACCGCTTTCATTGTATTGATCATTTGGTCCTTTTCTTCATGTCCGCTACATTTTTTCTTGTAGATGGAATAAAGGCATCTTCTATGTAGTACAATTTGGCAAGGAGAGTTGTATCACTCTTCATAACAAGTATCTTCATAAAGGACTTGATTTTGGTCATTCCCATAACTGAGAACGAGCTTCAAATTTTGAGTTTGCACTGCAGAAGAGTTATACTTCAATGTGTCAATAGACACAAGAAGATTAGTGTTTATCAACACTGAATGAGTATAAAAAAGATACTATCTTGAAGCTTGGTGTTGGATGCTTAATCTTGAGATCTTCAAAATCCTCTAATAAAAATTCCAGATGATTTGAGTGGTGAATCTTGCTGGAAACAAAGATGGGATTCAACTTAGAAAGAGTGCTAAACCCTTAGAGAAGCTTGATGCTTGAGGAACACAAGTGGTAGTAGTGCTCAATAACACTATGCAGTATCAAACGATATTATTGAGATTTTTATGATTGATCTTTATCTTGAATCTTCTTGTTGCTAATGGCTTTGCTGAGAACAGAGTGGTGTAGCAGTTTTGGAGTGGCAGTGACTTGGTTGAGCCAAGAAAGTGAGAGAATGTAGAGTTTTATGAGCTTGAAGGTCAATGGCTATGACTGTCCACTTTACAGTTTCTGTACCCACCGACTAGTTTTTCTCAGATTTCAGCTCATACAAGAGATCATTTAGGGAACCCTCTAAGTGGGAGAAAGCTTAGAGGTAGAGCTTCAATTCCCTATGGTGACGGCAAGTATCGCGCTGCGTGCAGGGAGAGGAAGCCGTATGAATAGCAACAGGTGCAGATATGTTAGTAAGTTTGAATTTCCACAATATTGCCTTCTGATGCATGTAATGTTGGGATTTGTCATGATGGACTGAAGCACCCTGAGTAAGGGATCAAATTTGTAGAAGGAAGCTCATGAAGATATGCCTTGTACAGAGACATCCAGGAGCTCAAAGGAGGCAAGGTGCAAGCTGGCTATGGCTGCCATAAGGTTGATTGAAGATACAAGTGAAAATGGAGCTGGAAGTGAAGTCATGAGCTGGCCAAAAGTGAAGAGGAGCTAAGAGAGAAGTGAGATGAGCTAGGCCATGCATGACTAAGCTTTGATACCATATTAAAATGCACGAATCTAGAGCATGGCAGGAGCTATGGTAGATGGAAGATGAAGGCTAGATTCATGTTGATATAGAAAATGGGTAGACAACTATTACACAAGTGAATTAGGTTCCAAGATGGAAGATTGGACTCATAAACACAATCTTATGTAATGGACTGACAATGACAATGACACTAATTGAAAGAGGAAAGCATCATATTATTGCATTACTCATTATGAAAGTGATAGTCAATTACAATGCTTTATAGAAGCTCCATAGGTAGCATTCCGCACCACTGTGTTTATGGGATTCAAGACCTCTTCCTAGACTACTAGTATTTGTTTACCGCAGCACAGCGCCTTAATCGGTAACCAGACCCTGAAAAAATTAAAAGCATGGACACGACCCTCAGGAAGTCTTAGAGTCGCCCAAGGAAAGTAAAAGAGTAAAAAGTGCACCATTAAGTGTGAAAGCGCTCCCGAATCCTTGTAAAAGAGCACCAGGCTCACTCTTGTGCAAATTTTATGCATTAGTTGGGAATAGGATAGATTAGAACGGTGGGAAATGAGAAATGGGCCTAGGCTAATGGCCGGCCATGTAAAAAAGGGGATGACCACCCATGAAAAGTAGGGCATGTATATAAAGTTCAAAAAGTGAATGAGAAGATCATTCTTGTGTGTGGCCAAAGCTTCTTCTTCTTCTTCTCTTGTTTCTTGCCTTCTTGCTTGTGCTTGAGAGAGGGATTGAGAGAGTGAGAGGGAGTGATTGTGTGAGAGTGAGGGATCTTGGAGAAGAAGCTCTCCATCTTCTCTCTTCATCTTCCCCTCCTCTATTCTCTTCTCTTGTCTCGCGCGTGGCTATGGAGGATGAAGCTCATGGGAGAGGGATTGAGGTTGCTTGAGCTTGCCTCAAGGATCGTGGAGCTACCGGTGTGCAAGAAAGAAGAGGGTACTCGATTGAGCATCAAGGTAAGCTCACTACACCCGTAAGGTAGGCATTGCGCGTCGGCTATGTGAGAGGTAGCCATGGCCGCTCGATTCAAAACACTTGAGCAATAAGTGGTCCGTAGGTCTCGGGATAGAGCTTGTAGCTCCCCTTCATTTTGGTTCCATTGTCGAGACAGAGGGAATCGAGCCTTGAGCGCCACTCGCATCAAATCGAGCATAGAAGTAGGGTTTGCAGCCCGAACCGGTGCTCGAGATAGTTAGGAGATTTAGGAGGTTTTAATCCGTGAAACAAGTAAGTGTTTTGGTTTATTGGAAGCATTAGTGTAGGACTACCATTCTGCATCTCTATTTTGCATTTTGGCTGCACTAGATTAAGGTTAGATTAGGTTAAGAAAAGAGAAAACATAAGGTTTTGGCTGCTGCTGGAAACAGGGAAACAGGGGACCAAAATTAAATTCTGGGTGCCATCGATTTGTGCTACTCCAGGTGAGTCTGGTGCTTCTTAGTAGTGCCCTAATCATATCTAGAAAGTCTCTTGTGATTGTGTGTAGCAGGCGTCAAGTCGGATCGAAACACATCGAAATCGCGCCTGCCGCCAGACGCAGTCGGACCAAGTCTCGGTGGTCCGATTCCCAGAATCGGACCACCCGAGTCCTGGAGTCGGACTGTCCGACTGAGGGAGTCGAACTGCGTGCTAGTCGGACCATCCAACATTCGGATCAGACCAAACAATTTTAGAATCGGACCCCACTACCGGATCGGACAGTCTGATTGGACATGCCACATGGCACTCGGACCACTCTGTCCGACTGCAAGAGTCGGACCAGCCCTATCCGATTGCAAGAATCAGACCGTCCGACTACTAGAGTTGGACCAGCCCTGTTCGATTGCAAGAATCAGACAGTCCGATTCTGGGAATCAGACCATCCTGCCAGAAGGAAAAATAAGGATCTTTAGTTGACCCTGCCACAGGCCTAACCCCCAGGACACAACCCTGAACACCCCCAAGACCCAGTTTGACCATTAGAACCTCAGAGACCAATAGAACTTAGAGCAGAATAGAAAACGTAGCACAGACCTTCAAAAAGACCATAGAATAGCCGGGAACCAAGCTTAGAACTCAAAGCAAGCTAAGAATGTGGAGAGAAACAGAGTGGAGTTCACATTAAACGCTTTCTGCATCAGCACTTCACTCTTGTGTTCCACTAAGTTTGCACTGCAAGAAAAGAGAAAAGCTTGTTTTCGCACCAAGCACCACAAAAGCACTAAGCATAACGTGTGAATAAGGATTGTAGCTGCTTTCAAATAACAAGGAATACATCTGGATATCTAATAACATTAAGGAACCCACTAGTAGGAGAAGACCCCAAGACTTAGACAGGTGCCTACTAGTAGGACCTGGAGAAGACACGAAGACAATGAAAGCAACAATATAGAGGATTGGACACTGCCGGAGCTGCTTGGATTTATTGACAACCTCGTGAAGCTGGAAGCAGAAATAATGTCGGGATCAAGAGGCGAACGAGGAGAGGACCAATTAAACTTAGGAGAATTTCCAACCTTAGTCCAATAACTGGTCCACAATTACGATCTACTCACTAGGACTGTGATCTAGGGCAGACCTGTAGAGGAAGTGGTAGCAAACCTGGAAGAAGAGAGAAGAGCAATCAAGAGAGCGCTAGAAGGCATAATTGCCTACAACCATGAGCAAAGGGCTAGAAGGCTACATCAAGACGTAGAAATGTACGAGGCTAGACGAGTGCTAAGACCTAGATGGAGCGGCCAAATCTAGACCGAATGTAGAGAGGGAACGGGCAACAGAGGCTGACATGACATTGAGCGAACTGGTAGCAAAGAGACTCTTGGACAATACATCCATTGAATAGAGCGCTACTGCCCTAGCCACCGCGCTACTATCGGGATTGGGAGTCACACAAGGGGCTAAAGGGTAGGCTAGAATCCCCATTGTAGCAAAATAACTAGCTAGATACGAACCTAGCAGTGACCCGTACAGCTTCATGGAGCAGTTCGAGCAAGTATGTGAGGCAAATGGTCTTATAGACCCTACACAGCGAGCTCAAGCTTTCGGCCTGTGCTTAAGCGATAAGGGGAGGACCTGGTATTCTAGTCCAGATGACACAGAACGTACGAACTTTGTTCGCCTTAAGGGCCTCTTCATCAAGAGGTTTTCGGATAACCTTATCGTTAGGTTGATGAATATCAATCAAAGGGAGAAGGAAGACATTAGGGATTACGTCACTCAGGTGCGTAGCCTCTACAAGAGAATCCCTGCCAATGAGCGACCTACCAAGAGGGCAGTGTCTACACTGTTCATGAACGGGATTCGGAGTGAGGAGCTCTACAAGGCTTTGGCCAGTAACTCCACCTTGCAACGAGACATGCTAGCTAGAGTTTTTGAGGAGGCAATACGCGTAGATGATCAACTCAGGGAACACAGCATGAGGACTACCAACCGAGAGAGTGCAAGCCAGAGGGACCCTGAGAGATCAACTACTTCGGGGGAAAAAGCAACTGCTAGTGTGCAGGATAAGGGAAAGAGTGTAGGCCACGACCAGGGGATGACAGAAATGAGAATGGAGATTGCACGGTTGCAAGAGCTAGTAAGGAAGCCTATGAGATCGCATGTACAATGTATATATTGCAGCGGCAATCACCTCCCAGTTGAGTGCCAAGATCCTAGATCTCGACCGTGCTCAAATTGTGGTAGATTCGGGCATGATGCAGTGCATTGCAGAATGCCAAGGAGATTCCCATACGCGCAGTAGTACAACCCTCCATACTTAGGTAATAGGCCACCCAATTTCTTTGGGAGGGGAGCCCAGTTAGCTCTCCCAACACCGACTGACTCAAGACCTGCAGTACCTAGGTTGGAGATGAGCCCAACTGGTATACCCAGACCACCAGGGCCTTTTGTAACCCACCCATCTAGCGATGCTCCTGTTCACTTCGTGGAGGAGCCTAATGAGGAAGAAACATATGTCAACCCATACATATCCTATGACGAGGAGGGCAACCCAGTCCTGATGGACTATCGGCCGGTGCCGGTGATGGCTTTAGGAAGAGGAAGAGGCAGAGGCTTTGGAGGGCCAAGCCAAGATCCAGTCACATGCTGGACTTGCAGCCACCCAGGCCACATTTCATCACGCTGCCCAGAACGAGAACAAGCTAACAAGGACAAAGCAGATCTCCGATGTACAGAGTGTGGAATCGCACATCTGTTTCCTGACTGTCCTAGGTGGAAGCCATCAACCAGCTCTGCCAACATGCCATCGGTGCCTTTGGGGCTTTTGGGAGTGGAAACCTTTGACAATGAGGATATACCCATCCCACTACATGTTATGACGCGAGCTCAAACAAAATAGGCAGGCATCTCTTTGCCAGGGCCAAGTAACCTTGACGCAACCTCAATAGGAAAGAAAAGCTGGAGGAGACGGAAAAAGAGAATCGATGCAAAGATAACTCTTAAAACGGAGGAAGCGACTATGTTAGTAATGGGAAAGAGGGTCACAGACGCAGAGGTGGAGACCTCAACTCCTAAGATAGCCGAGCTAGGGAGTGCCAAGGTAGGGGAATATCCCCATCCCAAACGGCAACTCGAGGCTATAGCTAAGGTCAAGGAGAGGGTCAAGGACGCCTAAAAGCACCTCAAGGATGCTGAATCCATATTAGAAGATCCTACTGACAATATCTCCAGCGTGAGCACACCAGTCTCACCTTCAAAACCACAAGCTGCGAGCATACCTGCACCACTGGGGGCAACTCAGTAGCAAGGCCAAGGGGAAACTTGCCAGGGCAGACAGAACGCATGGCCTAGAAATGCTAGCCTCAGGGGAAGACAAGAGCCCAGTAGCCTCCTCACAACCTTGTTGTCTACTCCAATAACTCTAAGCTTGGAAGACTTGCTAAGGCAGAATCATTCCTTATGGAAGGAGTTAAAAGACTTGATGGAGGGACACACAGGACTTGTGGGTTCTGATCCACAAGATCATGATGCGGTTACATAGATCCCAAGTCTAACTCTACACTCAACTCCTAAGTCTTTGCACATCAATGCTTTTTGGGAAGGCACTGAAATGCATGCAGTTTTACCCATCCTAGCCTTAGGAGATATGATGCGAAAAGGAATTGTAGACACATGCGCAAGTGTTAGTGTACTAAACCATGCAGTCTTAGAGGCATGGGAAAACCCTCCTGTAGAGACTACCAGGTTTAACGTCACGTTAGCAAATGGAATGAAGGTAAGACCATTCGGGGTCTTAAAGAATTGGCCAGTAAAGATTGCCGGTGTGCAGTTTTCCATAAACTTCATTGTCATGAAGGGAGTGGATTACGACATACTACTAGGCCGACCTTGGATGAGGAATGCGCGTGTCATTGAGGACAAGGGCAATGGTTTGATTTTCCTAGGGAACAGAACTAGTGTAGTAAGGGTAGAGATGAACACTTGGAAGACGACCCCTGTTGACCTAGATGCCATCTCAGCTATGCTGAAAGGCGACACTCAAACGACCAAACCCTATGGATCACTCACTAAATATATTCCTTGCCTTGAGGATGAGAGGGATTGGATGCATGTTTTGGCAACCATTGACCTACCATTCTTGGATGAGGAAGAACTATATTGGCAGGCTGCTAAAGCCGCAACCATGCCAATTGAGGAGCCAATTGTGCCACACTGCATGATGGCAGGAAGCTCACTCAACCCAAGCAAACCAGCCTCGTTCCATATCCCCAACAACAAACTAGAGCTTCAGGAAATCGTAGAGTTTCTGACCAATAAACTGGAAGGCAACTTGGCTGCTAACTTAAAACCTCTACGTGATCTATTAGCTAAGCCAGAATGGAAATGGACCAAGGTCCACGACCTGAATTTGTTATATAACTAGGCTTTAGTTATACTGATGACAAGGAGACTAGACATGAAAGCTTAGGTGATGATGAGCAGTCAGAAGGATAGGACTCTGATGACAAGGAGTATGAGGACTGTTGCTCTACGGGAGAGGAGAGTGAAGAAGAGATAGATACAACAGAGTACGACACGGAAGGAAAAGCGATGGAACAAATTAGGGCAGACTTGAGGTCTAGGAGAGGAAGGACCAGTCAGAACGAAAAAGGAGTCATGCGAATGGAGTGTGACAGATCCTGGCTAGAACACATAGGAGCCGTGGATTACGAGCAAGCCGGAGTGGCATCCCAGTGCTCAAGACGGATGCACCTATTAAACTATGACCTCTTGGGGAAACACCTTCCTCAAGTGAGGGATGCGAGTTTAACTCAGAGTTGGAAGTCAGAACTGAGAGTGATCTCGAGTTACCACAACCTTCTAAATTCAAATGCACCAAGGGAGACTTGCCAGTCCACCTAAGGTTCAGGAGACTAAAGGAGGAGGCCAGGAAGCAAGCAAAAGACTCAGAAGTAGAAAGGCAAAAGAAACCACAGGATCTACCCAAACGGTTTACAAAATTTAAAAAGGGTGACAGAGTGGTGATTCTGCTAGGTGCGAAAAGACAAGGCCAAACTACTGAACCGATTGAGGGACCCGCCAAAGTCAAGGAAGTTAACTTGGCTGGGGAAGGTGAAAAGCCAAGACTTGTATTCATGAAGAAAAATGGAAAAATCCGAGTGTGCGTGAACTACAAGAAAGTGAATGCCGCTACAAAGAGGGATAACTATCCTTTACCTTACACCGAGCACATGCTTGAGAGGGTAGCAGATAAAGAAGCCTACAGTTTTCTGGATGGTTTCTCGGGCTATAATCAAGTGCAAGTGCACCCCGACGACAGGCACAAGACTGCCTTTGCCACGGAATGGGGTGTATTCGCCTACATTGTCATGCCTTTTGGGCTGATGAACGCACCTGCAACTTTTCAATGCCTAATGTGCACTATCTTTAAGGACATGCTTAGGCACGAACTGGAAGTGTTTGTAGACGACTTATGCATACACTCTAGTTGGGCCGAACACCTAGAGAAATTGAGAGCTGTCTTTGGAAGGTGTAGGTTGTACCACCTCTCGTTGAACCCCTTAAAGTGCCAGTTCTGGGTGAAACACGGATGCATCTTAGGGCACATAGTGTTAAGGAACGACATTGCCACTGAGTTTTCTAAAGTCAGAGTCATTGTTGACTTACCACCACCTGATAACTACAAGGGAGTTCAGTGCTTCTTAGGACACACTGGATATTATCGACGCTTTGTACTAAATTATGCACTAATTGCTAGACCATTGTACAAGCTATTGATAGTGTTTGAGTGGACTGAGGAATGCCAGCGCGCATATGAGGAGTTGAAAAAGGCTCTTACTCTACTGCACCAATCTTACGAGCCCCACATTGGAACATAACGTTTAATGTACACATAGATGCCTCTAAGTTCGCTATTGGAGCCGTGCTATGCCAGCCTGGTGAACATAACTTAGATTACCCGGTGAGTTTTGCCAGCAGGCAGCTCACAAAGACCGAGATGAACTATTCCACGACAGAAAGGGAGGGGTTGGCCATGATATTTGCGGTAAAGAAATTTAGGCATTACCTGTTGGCCACTCCCTTTGTCTTCTTTGTTGACCATCAATCCTTGCTATATCTTGTGAACAAGCCTTGCGCTACGGGATGCATAGCTAGATGGTTACTCCTTCTACTGGAGTTTGACTTCTCTGTGGTTATATACAAAGGAAAGCAGCATTACATGGCTAACCACATGTCCCGCATACCCACAGGAGAAGCCGTTGGACAAGGCATACCTGACGATTTACCGGATGCTCATCTCTTTAACCTGTCTAGTGAGAGAGAATTGTTTAAAGCTGATCTGATGCCGTATTGAGCCGATGACATAGTGCAAGTGCTAGAGAGCGGACTACCTAAGAGACCCATTGAGAAGGCCAGGCTGAGAAGACTTATCCTGAAAATTCAGCCATATCAACTGATAGCTGGCCAACTCTACAGGTTGGGACAAGATGGTTTATTGCATAGATGCATATGTGAGCACGAGATGCACGATGCATTGAAAGAAGCACATGGCGGAATTGCTGGAGGACACTTTAGCGGGGACGCAACAGCCTGAAAGGTGCTACAATCCCAACTATATGGTGGCCCACCCTTTTCCACGATGTAGCTAAACTCGTAAAGCACTGCGATGAGTGCCAAAGGACCAAAGTGCCTATGCGGAAAGACAAGATGGAGTTGACCCCTGTCATAGCCCGACAACCCTTTGAAAAATGGGGCATCGATTTTATTGGACCTATCAGTCATGCGGCACAATATTCCCAAGCTCGCTACATCATAGTGGCAACCAATTATCTAACGAAGTGGGTAGAGGCACGAGCCACGAGGAAGAATGATGCTAGAACCACTGCAAAGTTCTTGTGGGAGCAGGTCATTTCACAGTTTGGCTGTCCAATCGAACTTGTAAGCGACCAAGGCACGCACTTCATTAATGAGGTGATTTTCCACCTGCTCTCTACCTTCCTAATAATTCATCGGAAGTTCTCTCCCTATTACCCTCAGGCTAATGGCCAAGCCGAATCCACGAATAAAATCTTAGTCAACGTGCTTACAAAGGTAGTGTCTACTTCAAGAAGTGACTGGGACAACAAGCTAATGGCGGCCTTGTGGGCCTATCGCACAGCTTATAAAATGGCTGTAGGACAGACGCCTTTTAGGCTGACATACGGAACTGAAGCCATTTTACCCTTAGAATTCTTCATCCCTAGCTTAAGGATAGCAGTCTAGAAGTGTTGGGAGGGAAGAGAGGCTTGGACCAATCGCTTAGTGGAGTTAGAGCGCCTAATGGAGACCCGACTCCTCACCACTCACTCTCTGATTTGTGAGAAGGATCGACGAAAGATGTGGTTTGACAAGCATGTCAAACAGTGAGACTTTGAACAAGGGGACCTTGTTCTGCTATACTCTGTAAAAGGACATAAACAGAAGATGAAATTTCGGGGGCTAGGGCCTTTTAGAGTACGCATGATTGGTAGAACAGGGAATGTTGAGTTAGAGACACTTGAAGGCGAAGGAATAGGATTTTTTAATGGTAGCCGCAAAAAGAAGTACTATCCTCCTTCCCATCCATTACATGAGCCACCCATGCTAGAACCCCTAATGAACGTCTGCATGGCTACTATAACTGACCTTACAGATCAGGACGAAGAAGCAGTGGCACCGGTGTATCTATGAATCACAGTCACAACAGGAGCGACGTATTCTTTCGATGCCTTGATTGATGAAGGTGCCGACTACAACATCTTGACGCATGACCATTGGACAAGCATTGGTCAACCGAAACTACAGCCCACTAATGCCAAACTCACCTTGTTTGGGGGTAATGCTTATTCACTCCTAGGGAAGTGCAAGGTAGTCGTTTCTATTGAGTCTGAAAGTTTACCAACTTTCTTCCATGTGTTGCTTGACACTAAAGGAGCCGATAATATGTCACTATTAGGTCGTACTTTCAAGAAGCAAACGAACTGTAATGTGGATTACAACCTAAACCGCATTCATCTTGCTATAGGCAATGTGCATATAGTGACAACTTTCAGCAAGGGCTGTCCTGACTCCTCCACCATTACGAAGCCACCAGTAGAAACCCCTATGACCACGCTTCAGCCCAAGTCTAAACAGAAGAAAACTAAGGCCTCATGCCAGGCTCTCGACCCTAGGCCCAAACCCACCAAGAGTGCTCACAAGGCCAAGGAGTCCAAGCTTATATGGGTTTCAAAACAGCAAAGACCACATCCGGGTAGACCACCCAAACGTGATTCTAAACGCCAAAATAATCAGCCACATCAACAGCCTAAGAGGCAGTCTACACGCTATCGATGTAGACACACAACCACACCGCGATGGATCCCCAAAGATCTCTTGCGAGCACAAGGATACTACGAGGGCAACCCCTGGATTTGGGTGCCTAAAAATGGCAAGTTTAAAAGCTCATCTACAAGCAATCTCACCCCAGTGAGGGAGGCTTGCACACATGGTGCCCAGGGCATAGTCAGCAAACCATTGCCTGCTGTGGCTAGTAAGCCCCAGCTCATTTATTGACCAAAGCAAATGCCACAAGCCTTAGACTTACCTAATCCAGAGAACTTAAATACCCCCATGACTGCTCACTCAGAACCCAACACAACTCCCATGCCCCCAGAGCTTCCTACAGCACCTCAAAGTGCTTTGGAGTGCAAAGCCACACCTGTGACACCAATGATGGAGTCACCACTATCCAGTCCATTTGCACCATTCCCACCAGCAGGTCTTAAACCTTCCTATGCGGTACGACCTTTCCTTTCCTTGGCTAAAGACCTCCTCGCGACTTCTGGGGATGACTTAGTAACCTGCATCAAGATGTTGGACAAAACTTTCACTACATTCGCTAGAAGTTATGAGAGGCTAGACCTAGGTCTTCTTGACAAAACACTTGCTTCGGATGTTCGTGCATTACCATGCACTTGGGAAGAATACGAACTTATGACCGGTAAATTCCCCAAAATTGCTGCTGAACTGATAGCAAATGACGAAATCTCAAAGGAGCAAGCTGCCCTTAGAAGACTAATCACTTCATATCGTAAGCCTCCTCATTCTGTTCTTCCTGAGCGCGAGTTGCAAGAGCTCACGTAGATGGCAAGCTCGCCTTCCACGTTCTTGCAGCAGTGGTTTGCTCTGAGAATCCAATGGGAGAAAAAAGGTTGCCAGATAATGACCAATGTTGAGCAACGCAAGGTAGTTAAAACCATCGAATATGACCCTACTTATGTGGCACCTATCTAGTTTAGGGTTTTGGCCATCACCTGCAAACCAGCATTTAGACGACCATGTGCTCGCTCACCCTTACATTGACCAATTCCTTACGGAAGAGGAATTACATGTTGCAAGCCGCCTTAATACTGGAGATCTCTTTCACGATGTCTTGGCCTACATCTCCCAAGTCTCCATCCAACCATCTGCTCTTGATTGTCATGCCCAACTCAAATACAATCCAAGCTTCTATGATTGGTTATTGGCTAAGTAAGTCAATCTACAAAAAACAGCATTTGCCTCGTACTTCCTGTGCTAATCCTAGGAAGGATTCCTTGAAAGATCCAAGACAGGGGGGAGCAATGTGAGCAAGAGCAGAGAAAAATGAGAGTCAACAAAATGAGAGTCATGCTATCTAGCAGAATGTTATGATTAATTGAGTTTTAATGGAAGATACTGCAAAGGGAAAACAACAGCAATCGCTGCTGTGAGCCTGTCTCTAAAATTCAAGCCTCTAAGCAAGTATACCAATTTTTGACACATACATTTTTCTCTCAAAATTGAGTTTTGTTAGAAATAAGCCAATTTTTAAGCATTAATGTTGGCATGGTGTGTTGACAGGTAACCACCATGGCACGACAAGACAAAGGGGGCAAACTCCCATTTTCTGAAGAAGAGATGACCAAGTTCGGCATCGGCGTCGAGACACGAGGATTCAGTCAATTCACCTTCAAGCGCACGTTGAACCTGGATGAGGCCATCTTGGAGGAACCTGCAGTCAAAGAATTGGTGGACAGATGCCACCTCCACAAGTATGTGGAAAAGGTGGGGCAGGCCGTGGATTACGGCATGTGTGCTGAATTTCTGAGGAACTTTGACAAGGGCAGGAACTGTGGCACTGTCACAGTGAGGACAGGGGAGCAGGAAAGAAGAGTTGAAGTGCCCCTCAATGCAGCAATCGTAGAGAAGGCCTTGGGGCTCATACCCAAGAAATAGAGGCAGCCGAGAAGGGATGTTTATGCCATGCTGGGGGTAAAGAAAGAAGAGGTGCACACGGTGGATGGAATCAGCTTGGCTGACATCCTAGATCCAGCAGTGAAGGTGCAAGCGAAGATGATCCACACACTCTTCTCGGGCCGAAGGTACAACGCATTGATGAACAGGATTGGGGTCCCGTTGTTAGAAAGCATCGCAGCAGGAGTCCTTGAGGAGGTAGATTGGAATGGGTTCGTGCAGAAAACCATTCAAAGCTCAGCTACCCTTTTCACTCCAGCAGAAGCACCAGCACGAGGAGAATCCCCTGTCTCAACAGCATGCTCCACAAGGAAGAAACCTGCCTCAAAGGCGGCCACAATTAGATATGGTGGTGTTTTGACATCCATCATAAATGAAGCAATGAAGGATGCTGGAGTCATGGAAGAGCAAGCTGCACATCAAAGCCCACCTCACCACGAAGGAGAAGAATCAAGTGAAAGAACGACAAGTGACAAGGGAGAATAGGAGGTGCCACCTACACAAGCAAGCAAACTAGAAGGAAAAAAGAAAGGGGACAGGAGATAGAAGGAAAGGAAAGAGGAATTAAGCAAAGAAGAATGAGTTGAAATCAAGAGGGCTCAAAGAGAGTCTAGGAGGGCTGAGGAAGAAAGAAGGAGGAAAGAGGAGGAAGAGCTTGCAAAGATAAGAGAAGAATCAAAGAAGGCAGAAGAGGACAGGAAAAGAAGGGCGGAAGAAGAAGCTGAAGAGTAGAGACTAAAGGAGCTGGCCGAGTTGGCAGAGGCTACACAAAGATCTGTGGAAGAGACCCACAGGGGTGGAGAGCTCAAACCTGTGAGCCCCCATCATAAAACCGAAGCTAGCTCAAGTGTGGAAGCAGCTCCAGTGGGGCTGTAGGCAAGGGCAAGTCCCTACTACATCCACTTCCTTCTTCTTTTGTGCCTGCAACGACTGAAACCACGACTACAACCACCACACAATCCACACCTCCCCTCGACATGGCACAGCTAATGAACATGATGGAAATGCTAGTGAGCAAAGTGGCCAAGTTCGTGCCAGAAACCAGATTGAAAAGGTCCGCTGCCCGCAGATGTAGAGTCACGGCAAGACCCTAAAAGACAAAGGCTGGAGGCATCAACCACCACACCCTATACTCCCATGCCTGCCGACACTGACTATGATGCATATGTGGCTGAGCTACTGGCATAACTAGACAAGGTGAAGGAAGAGAAGAAAGTGGCCTTGATGGAGCTAGAAAAAGAAAAAGAAACGTCAGCTGCTCTTAGGCTAGAAGCCTCAAGGCAGGGAGCCGACCGACGAAGAGAAATGAAGGCCATGCAGGACCAGCTAGTAGCAAAAGCAAAGGAAGCCTAGGACAACAAAAGCCGCCTTAGACAAAGGCTGGAAGACGAAGAGCAGAACCTAGTGTGGCAGAGCAAAGGAGTCTAAAGCTACTAGTGCAGCAATACAATGATCTACAGCAAAAGGTCACTCAAGTGGAAACGCTAAGACATAAGGTTCAGGAAGGCGAAGCCAGTACACCACAAGAACATACCACGGAGCTCCGTTTGTGGCAGGAGCTAGAAGAACAAAACAAATTAATAAGTGAAATTGAGTTTCTGAAGAGTGAAAAGCCAGGAGTCTCAGCAGTAGAAGCAAAACAGCTACAAGATGAAGCGCAAAGATTACAAATGCATTGGAGACCTCCCAGGAAGATGTAGAGGCCCTCATGGCCATGGCTTTCAATCAAAAAAGGCTATTCCTTGCTGAGATCCAAAGCCAAGAGCAGCTGGTGCAGGAAAAATCAGAAGTACTGGCCGAGGTGCAACAAAGGCTCAGCATTGTAGATCAAGCCAAAGGGATTGCTGAAGAGCAGCTGGCTCAGAAGTTAAGAGAAAGAAACCAATTGTGGTTTTTAACAAATGAGCAGTAAACAACAGGTAGTGACCACCCTGGCGAGCCAACTGGAGGAAGAGAGAAAAAGGATAGAAGAAAGAGCTATGTGTAAAATAATACATGGCGCAGCGAACAGAACTGAGAAAGAGATAGAGAGTACACAACAGATAAGAGGAGACTCAGTAAATTCTTTAACTTCAAACAGCTGATACAAAGATGGCTCTGTCCACCCGTGCGCTTCCACTGTGTGAAGCTTAGATGGCGATCTAGACAGAAGATAGATGAAGAGCTTAAGGCTAGCTGGAACAACAACTCTGACTGGGTGAAAGATGGATGATAGATAGCTATGAAGGGGTTTAGCTTTTATAGCTTGTGAAGGGGGTCATGATGGATGACCTTCCATATGCACTTATGTCTGTTGACCTTCCATGTGCCCATGTGTCGGTTGACCTTCCATATGCAGATGTGTCTGTTGACCTTCCATGTGCCCATGTGTCTGTTGACCTTCCATATGCACATGTGTCTGTTGACCTTTCATATGCACATGTGTCTGTTGACCTTCCATGTGCACCTCCACTAGTTGGCTAGGAAATATTCTAGGGAATATTCCCTTTACCATTGGCTAGGGCCCCTGATAACTCTCTTACCCCGCAACTCGATGCAATGTGCCTCGATTTGCTACCAGCTTAACTACTCTGTCTAACCCAAAGATTAGACCCACAACAGTCACCTTTTTGCCATCCGGTCACATAGACCTCATCTGACATACAAGTCATGACTCAACCAATGTCCGGGCTCACATATGGCTTCTCCTCATAATGGGGGCCTTACAACTTTGAGCACCATGGATCATTGGTAGCACCTAATGAGGGTGGGGCATTGATCATATCTAACACCCCCCCTCAATGTCCACCCATAGGTGAACTATCTCCTTGGCCCAATGCCGAGTCTCTGAAGATGAACTTGAAGCAGATCCTTCGTAAGTGCTTTGGTGAAGATATCTGCTCCATTCTCCTCTGTTGGACAGTAGACCAATTTCACTATCCCATCCTCCATCAAATCACGCACATAGTGATACTGGATCTCTATATGTTTGGTGCGTGCATGAAACACTGGATTTTTGGCAATGGCGATGCAACTCTGATTGTCACATCTCAGCACAGTTGGTTCTTCATCCTGCACTCCCATATGCCATAGAATCCTTCTCAACCATACGGCCTCACATGCAGCAAAACAAGCTGCCTTGTACTCTGCTTCGGTAGAAGACAATGCCACTGTTGGTTGCTTCTTACTAATCCAAGAGAAAATTCCTAAACCCAAAGAGAAACAATAACCAGAAACTGACTTCCTGGAATCAATGTCTCCTGCCCAATCTGAGTCATAGTTCCCCACAAGAGAAGTTCTGAAACTGTATGTGATACCATAGTCAAGAGTTTTCTTCAAGTATCTGAGCACCCGCATCCCAGCCTTCCAATGACTCTCATGAGGTTTGTTTGAGAACCTGCTCAAAACACCAACAGCAAAACTGATATCTGGTCTGGTGTTACACAAGTAGATCAGACTGCCGACCAACCTCCTATACCTCCCAATGTCTGCTAGTGCTGATGTATCCTCGACGGATAACTTTGCATTCACCTCCATAGGTGTAGCTATCTCCTTGCACTCGGTCATGCCAAATGCCTTCAAGATCTCCCATACATACTTCTTCTGAGAGATGAAGATCTTTCCTGGTAGACTTCAATCCCTAAACAATAGTGCAGCAAGTCCAAGTCTGTCATTTCAAACTCAGAACTCAAAGCCTTTCGAGTTTGGTTGATCATATCTTCATTGTCACCTGTAATAAGAAGGTCGTCCACATATAGGACAATCACTAAAGACTTTTTACCATCCCTCTAAACATACAAGTTAGCATATGAGGCACATCTTTTGAAGTTTAGGTTTAAAAAGAACCTATCTATCCGCTGGTACCATGCTCTGGAGGCTTGTTTTAGCCCATACAATGCCTTCTTCAATTTACACACTTTGTTCTCAGAATGGGGGGCCTCAAACCCTGGTGGCTGAGCCACGTACACCTCCTCCTTGAGGTCACCATTTAAGAACGCTGACTTAACATCCATTTGGTACACTGGCCACTTCTTGTGGGCAGCCACTGCAAGTACCGTGCAAATAGTGATCATTCTGGCAGTTGGGGCAAATGACTCTTGAAAATCAAACCCTTCAACTTGTGAAAATCCTTGGGCAACCAGTCTAGCTTTGTACTTTTCTAAGGTACCATCAGCCTTGTACTTTACCTTCCAGATCCACTTGGTGCCAATAGCCTTCTGCTTTGCTGGTCGATCCACTAGCTCCCAAGTGTCATTCTTCATTATGCTGTCATACTCCACCTGCATAGCCGCTTTCCATGATGGATCTGCAAGTGTTTCTTCTAAATCAGTTGGCTCCTTTACTTCTCTCATAATCTCAATCATTAAGGCCATATTGACTATGTGAGCAGAAGCCCTCCGTTGCTCCTCTATTCTCTGAGACCTCCTTGGTCCGTCTGCCTTCTCCTCAACAGATGCATGCATAGGATTATTGTGGTCATAGAGCTGCTTCACCCAGCGTGGCAATGGCTTTTTCGGTGGGGTGATGTCAGGTTGGTGAAAATTTTCTTCATCATCTGAAGATGATGCTTCCTCCTCCTTAAGGATAGGGATAGCTCTCGGGACAGGTTCATAGTGGACTACTTCTTCGCTTGATGATAAAGTGGAAGAACTTGCCTTCTCCTCCTCCACTGTATGCGGCTCCTCCTTGAAAACCACATCACGGCTTGCGATGATCTTCTTTGCCTCTTGGTCATATAATTTGTAAGCCTTCTGCTCATCACTATAACCCAAGAAGATACATTTTTTGCTTTTTGGTTGTAACTTATTTCTCTTCTCATCTGGAACATGTGCATAACATTCACATCTAAAAATTCTGAAATGTGAGATAGATGGTTTCTTACCAGTGTAAGCCTCATGAGGTGTTTTTCCCTTGAGAGCCTTTGTATAGCTCCGATTTAGAATGTAGACTGCAGTATTAACAGCTTCAGTCCAAAAATGGTTAGGAAATCCCTTGCCCTTTAGCATGCATCTTGCCATCTCCACAATGGTGCGATTCTTGCATTCCACAACACCGTTCTGCTGAGGTGTGTGAGGCGTCGTCAATTGACACTTGATCCCTTTGCTCTTTCAAAAGCCTTCAAACTCCTTTGAGTTGAACTTACCACCACCATCTGTTCTAAATTTCTTCACACTTTTCCCAGTTTCATTCTCAACAAGTATTAGCCATTCTTTAAACTTACCAAAAGCTTGAGCCTTATCATGAAGGAAGTACACCCACATCTTCCTACTGTAGTCGTCGACAATCAACATAAAATAAGAAGATCCCCCCAAGGCCTGTGTAGGCATCTTACCACACAAGTCAGCATGCACTAACTCTAGAGGAGCCTGTGCTCTATTCTTGCTTTCTTGTGGAAATGCCTTTCTGTGTTGCTTTCCCATCATACAAGCTTCACATGGTTCCTTCAATTCAGTTATTGTAGGTAGGTGAGCAACCATACCTTGCTTTTGCATCTCCTTCAATACTGCAAATCCGATGTATCCAAACCTTTCATGCCAAAGCTTACTTGTGCCCACTCCAGCGGTGGCTGTAAGAGCACTTAGCTCATATAGGTTGTTCCTTCTTTCTCCTTTGCCAACAATTGTGCCAGCACTATCAATAATTTCTGCACCTGTCTTCTTGAACCTCACTTCATGACCAAGATCAGTTATGGCAGCAACTGATAAGAGATTTCTCCCGATTTTGGGAACATACAACACATTTGAAAGCTTTTTGACTTCACCATTTGCAAAAACAAAAGAAATAGTACCTGTGCCCGCAGCAGGGCATTTAGCATCATTTCCAACCATCACATTGATGGATTCTTGTAGAGGCTGCATAGAACTGTATAGACCTTTCTTGTTGGTCATGTGACGGGAGGCCCCACTATCCAACACCCATGAGTCAGTGGTAGATTCTTCTTGCGCTAAGGAGCACACTTCCTCAATGGTCGCCATGAATAATTCCAACTCTGCTTCACCTGTATTGGCTGTCTCTTTCCCTTTACTTTTAAGGGTACCATTCTTTTCATCTGCCTTCTTGACACGACAATCTGCAATTGCATGTCCTTTCTTCTTGCAATAGAAGCACTCTCCTTAAAACTTCTTCTTGCCGCCCTTCTTCTTTTTGTCACCATCATTTTTGGTGGAGGAAATACCTTTGCCTTTTGCATTGGCAGAGAATGCATCATCTCCATTGTTGCTTCCTTCTCGGGCTTTCAGCCTCAACTCCTCCTCCATTAATAATGCACAAAACTCCTCAAAAGTCAAAGCTTGAGGTCTCACCTGAGTATTAAGGGCAGTTACTAGTCCATCAAACTTTTGTGGACAAATCCGAAGACACCTCCGAGCTAGCTCTTCGCTAGTCTTTTGTATCCTAGCGCCAGCCATCTGGTCGCGCAGATTCTTAATCCGAGTGATGAATGCTTCAACCGTCTCTCCTTCAGCAAACTTCTCCGCTGCTAGTTGATTCTCCAAGTTTTGAATCCTTGTTTGGTTTCGTGTTTCATACTGACTCCTTAGTACATTCCAAGCCTCTGACGCTTTGGTTGTATGCTGAATCAAAGTCAAAACACTGTCAGAATAGCTTGTAACTAAGGCACACAATGCATCTGCATTCCTTCGTTTCCAAGCTCACAGAAGATCTGCATTTGGAGGAATCATCACACTAGGATTTGATGGGTCGGGGGTAGGCTGTGGTTCTACGTCAGTCCCCAGCATAGTCTTCAGAAGCTCATAAGAATCAAGGATAGTTGTAATTTTGAACTTCCACAAGGTGTAGTTTATACCATCTAACTTGCCTTTGCTGAAGGTTGGTGGATGAATCCTCAGTGTTTGAATAGCCGGTACAGCAACACCACCTCCTGCACCGCTTCCGGAAGTCGACATAGTTTCTCTTTGCTGTTGAAGCCTTTGCCTCTTGCACGCTCTCCGATCTCTAGAGCCCCTGGGCTCTGATACCATGTAAAATATTACGCGGCGCAGTGAACAAAATCTGAGAAAGAGATAGAGAGTACACAACAGATAAGAGGAGAATCAGTAAATTCTTTAACTTCAAACAACTGATACAAAGATGGCTCTGTCCACCCGTGCGCTTCCACTGTGTGAAGCTTAGATGGCGATCTAGATAGAAGATAGATAAAGAGCTTAAGGCTAGCTGGAACAACAACTCTGACTGGGTGAAAGATGGATGATAGATAGCTATGAAGGGGTTTAGCTTTTATAGCTTGTGAAGGGGGTCATGATGGATGACCTTCCATATGCAGATGTGTCTGTTGACCTTCCATGTGCCCATGTGTCTGTTGACCTTCCATATGCACATGTGTCTGTTGACCTTTCATATGCACATGTGTTTGTTGACCTTCCATGTGCACCTCCACTAGTTGGCTAGGGAATATTCCCTTTACCATTGGCTAGGGCCCCTGATAACTCTCTTACCCCGCAACTCGATGCAATGTGCCTCGATTTTCTACCAGCTTAACTACTCTGTCTAACCCAAAGATTAGACCCACAACGGTCACCTTTTTGCCATCCGGTCAAAACCTCAATAGCACAATCAAACTATCTTTAGGTTGAGCATAACCTTGTGGATAGGCTCAATGATATCCTCTATGAGATTGAGATTATCTTTAGAACATATAACAAATATTAGTCCTAAGATCAATACAATGGTGAAAGAGAGTGCTATTTCATACATCTCATACTTCAATAGTTTTCAATGTACATAAAAGTGTACCCTATTCTAAGGAAACTTGACATGAATCGTGTTAAAGTACACCTAGACATGACTTGACAAGATTCTAAGTATAGTATTACAGTAATTTTCATGATATCAAAGTGGAAAATGATAACAAAGTATATCCTAAAATATTTTAAGCAAGGAGATTCAAAGTAAGTTATTGCATCAAACTTCTTTGTCATCAAAGTGGTAGTCATATTATACCCGATCAAGTCATTGTACTAAAATTCCTAATAGATTAATGGTCATAAAATCTTATTTAGTTTATTGGTATACAAGGTGGAGAGCACAACCTTCCTTTATACAATATGGATATCAAGTACCCATTAAGCTTGGAACCTATTAAGCATAAAGCTCTCGACGCTTTATCTTGACAAGAGTTTGGAGAACAAAATCTAAACTAAATTATACTAGGAGCCAAGAAATGATCCTAACAATTTGAAGTCTTCAATTTAACCTAGTCTTTCTAGCCCCGTGGCCAACCTCTCATCATGTATTTAGAATGAAAAATGACAAACATTAGAAATGTTTACATAATATTAAGTGACAAAAAGGGATTACAAAACTTAGATAAATTATGGGCACAAAGCTAATTAAGAGTAGAATATTCAACTTGAACACTTATTAAGTGCATGTCTCCATGCCCAAGCTAAGGTCTCAAAGTTTTATAAATAACTCATAATCCAAGGGGAACACAAAAGCCAAAACATTGACATTAAGGTCTCATTAAGCTCATTGCAAATTATTATTAACAATCAAACTCTCAATCTTCTATCTTGAATAGATTTTGGAAAATAGAATCTAAACTAAGTTTTACAATATAGAAACAACAAATGATCCTAAAATTTGACATATTCAACTTGATCCAATCTACTATATTGGATGGCCAAGCTCTCCTCATGTATTGACAATGATAAATAGCAAAATGATTTCCACAGTGACCCAAAAGCTAGGCCTGGCTAAAAAGATTATCATGACAACCCAAAAACCAGGCCAAGTGAACAAAAGGGATAGAAAAATCCAAAAAAACTTAGAAAAATCTAAAATGTAGGGATATTTTTATATTATTATTGAAATAAATATCTTAATAATGATAGAATTGGCCATGCTGGGAATGAGACTTTTCCCATTTTACCTAAAACACTCTTAAACCTTATCTATCAGCAAAAGACATTGAAGTGTACCTTGACTAAGGTTGATACAACTATTAATCCAAAACCAAAATTGAGACTATGTGATGAGCCATCAAGACCACATCTTCATGATGCTTCTCAACTTAGAAGGAAGAGTTGTCAAGTATTTCCTAGCAAGCACAAGGAAATTCATGTTGGCTTATTTGATCTAAAGTCTCCTAAATTTAAAAGATCTTTGTCATCTAAGTAGAAGCAAGAAATCTGATGGGACCTAAAATGGGCCGGCATTGGCTATAGCACTAGTCGGACCTCGTGCTCATGACACACAAACACCCTCACGGCCTCGCCGACCAGGAGTGTCAATCTAATGCTAAGGGACACACTGCCCTAAAGCTTAATTCCTGTGTTTATAGGTTATAGTCCAACATTTCCCTTAAACTCCTCAGAGGGAGAACCCTTATACATTGGCAATGCCACGATCACACACATATAGGAGGCACTCCACCGACTAATAGTCGGAGCCCCACTGCAGCTCTCCTACATCTCAGGGATTGGCCCTTTGATGCGTTGCTAAACATATAACACAAACGAACACAAACTCCTCTCTTTTATATTTCTCGTATTTCCAGGAGATATACCATGCTTCCTCACTTCACAGTTCCTTAGGAAACTGACCCTCTACACTACGGCAAGGGATAACCTCACACTCTCAATCATGGGTCAAACTCTTAAGAAAACAATTGTTATGCAGTCCAGGAGATGTTCCTTCGATACCATGAACCATGCATAGTGCATAATGTGAATGGTTTAGTGCACAACCAATAGAAAATCAGCATTGTGCATCGTGCACAACCAATCTTTTTATGATTTCCATGCTAACGTTTATGTATTGAAACGAGGAGAGACACCGAGCCTTATGCTCATGCTGTCTTTTCCTTTATTTGAAAACAACATCCTATAGCCATGATGCAACACATAAATCAGATTTAAGATTGTACTTTGACGCTCAAACTCCCCTCTCACCCTACCGTTTAATGTTTTGCAATCGTTGATAGGTGTAAGAGTCATTTTATGTGTATTTCTTTGTAGAGAAAGCAATAAATACAGACCAAACATAGAAATGAGGGGAAATCAAGGCTAACCTCGTGCTCTACCTTCATTATACATTGCACAAACACTTATGTAATTTTTTGGAATTTTCCTTTTATCGTTTCCTAAATTTCTCCCATTTAAAACCCTTTTTTCACCATTTTTTTGTATTTTTCCTCTATTATTTTCAATAAAAAATATCTCAATTTCAATAAAAAATAACTAGAAATTGAGATTCATTATGGGTTGTGGCCCTTAGGTTCTTTGACAGCAAAATTTCAGGTATTATTGATGTTATATCTCATGTTTCCCCTTTATTTTGCAAAAAAACCCCATTTTGCCTCTTAAACGCGTGTTTTACGGGTTTTATACCATTAATTTCAGTCACAACACTTATGATTTTCTGATTTTCTGAGCATAAACTGATCAAACTCATAGCAAACAACAACATAATGCATAATCAGCCCATGGGAACAAATATTCATGAAGCAAATTGCATAAAACATCAATTCCCTTTATAAAAATAAAATTACCGTTCTTTGTGGGTTGTGGGTTTTTATTTGCCATGTTTCGGGACTGATTTCCAGCAGCCATTAATGTCCATGATAGTCCCGAATCAGCAATCTACCCTCCTCTTGCATCACGGAGCAATCCCATCTCGGTTGGACAAAGCATCCGTCGATCCTTCTTCTTCCCACATGAATCTGCCTCTAGAGGAGAGAGAAAGACTGATTTCTGTTCTCTTCATTCAGGCCACCATTGGACAGGTGAAGACAGGCGATAAGATCGGCCAAGAAGGAGAAGATCAGCCCCAAGATCGGTTGTATGGGGTACTCACAGCCTGCCATCTCCATCTCCATCCATGGAGGCTCCAAAAAAATAGCGTGAAGATGGCGCCCTCTTCCTCCATTCTCTCTCCATGTTTTTTCATGCTTCTTGATAAAAAATTTGAACGGGGGGGGGGGGGGGGGGGGGGGGGGGGGTGGTGGGGTTTTAAATGTCCCAAAGGGCACCCCTTTTGGTCTTCTCCAATGTCCACCTTTTTATATCTTGACCATTTGTTGGCCATTTCCCCGTCCGGTGTCCAAATTGAGTGCTGTAAATTTTTGCGCGTTTGGCTTGACATCCCGCATTGGTTAGCAACTCTTGACAACCCGCACGGCAGTCTGAAAAATTATCAAAAATCAACAAGTGTCGCTCGGGCGCCTCTAAAGCACTTGACGCTTAAAATTGTCCCAGCTGGAGTCACCGCCTTCAACGTTGAATATTTTTCCCTTGATTTTCATAAATTTTAGCTATTTTTAAGCACTTCTCAGCATCAAAACTCCGCTCTCAAAATCCAATAGGTAGTAGGCTAGCATACCCACTCAATCAAAGGAAAATAATCCACAAAAAGTAGACAAGAATACACCAAAGGATTCACAACCTTCCTGTGAGAGCATGTTAGAGTCACATTTGAACTTGTTAAGACCAAAAGTGCTTCTAATCATTCTATGGATCTAAGCAATAAATCATTCTTGATGATAAGGATTGACTAACCCACTAAATTTTAAGCTACCACTTCTAGATCCATAGTAGAATCCAATAGGTAGTAGGCTAGCATACCCACTCAATCAAAGGAAAATAATCCACAAAAAGTAGACAAGAATACACCAAAGGATTCACAACCTTCCTGTGAGAGCATGTTAGAGTCACATTTGAACTTGTTAAGACCAAAAGTGCTTCTAATCATTCTATGGATCTAAGCAATAAATCATTCTTGATGATAAGGATTGACTAACCCACTAAATTTTAAGCTACCACTTCTAGATCCATAGTAGAATCCACGCAATTAGAGACTTTGGTTGCAAGAGAGGCTGCAACTACACTTTCATGGCCTCCAAACCTACAAGAAATGCTCTCTTCAACTAGAAAATTAGCCTTCCACTCAACAAGAATGAGGCACATAGGAGATATCTTCATCTTCCTCATCCTCACTCTCTCCCTCTTCCATGATTATAAAAAAAAACAAGAAAGCACAATAGAAGGAAGAAAGCAAGAGTTGTGCCAATGCAAGAGAGAATAAAAGATACGTGCAACTGGGATAATAAAGAAGAGAGAGAGGGAGGCTGCAACCACCTATCTCAACCACTTTCCCCCCAAAATCACAAGACTCCTCATTCCCACTTTTCTTTTTGTATTTCTATGGAATATTTGTCTTACATGGTTTTGGACACCTTATAAGAAAGTTTAATTATTGAAAATAAAATAACTTCTCAACCTTTCAAATTGGAAAGTGACACACGCATTTCAAGGCCATGACTTTATAATTGTTAGTCATGCCTTTTACAATGCTTGTCTTGAGACTTTATAATGAAGTTACAAGGTTAAATATCAAACTACATAAGATTTTCCAATGAAGAACATACTTGTGTGCCTAAAGTTGAACAAATTTGGGGGTTATCACACACAAAGATCTTGGAAAAATCATTGACATGGAATGATCATCATTACATTTTCTCTTGTTATATGTCCATTGTTGATGAAATCATGGAGCCCATGTCAAAAGCAAACTCTACAGAGTGTCACAGACATGCCATGATCAAATGTAAGGATTAATTCTTGCTCATGCCATATGAATCCACACCCCATGTGAATGCACCCTTAACAAGACATCCTCGAGCCAACCATAGGAACCAAACCTTGCAATGTCATCATAGAACCTTTTGAAAGATATTCCATGCCATTTTCTACATCATCGATGATGTCATCATAAAACCTTCTAGAAGATATGTCATGTCATCACTTGCATCATCGATGATGTCATTATGGAACATTCTAGAAGATTTTTAGCTGCCCTCCAACACCTATAAAAGGAGGGGCTCGTCATAGAGCCCCTCAGTCTTGCCAATGCTAGTCTTGGGAGCTCAAGGAGTGGGAAATTTAAAAAAAAACCTAATGAAGGTGGATTAGTAACCAAGGGCATGAAAACACTATTGGGGTGAAAGAGAAAACAAAAAAGGAGGCCAAGTTCATGGAGTGATACAAAGGTATTGAAATGAGGAATCTAAAGAGAAGTTCTAGCAATGTATGAGAGAAGTAAGAAGACAAGAAGGTGGTGAAATTGAGTTGTATGAGGAAGGTGAGAGACTATGAATGTTGCAATTTCTCATGTCAAACGCCTTGAAATCCTCTAAGAGTGTTTATGAAGGTGTAGAGGCCTCTTGTGGATTTAAGATGAAGTCTCCCAAATGATCAGTGGGGAGCTTCTACTTTTAGACTACGCTAGCTGATAAAGGATTGTAGTATAGATTTGTGAGTGATGGATGAAGAGTGTGATTTACTTGGATAAGGACTATGAGAATGAGTATTCTTGTTGCATTCACTAAACAAATTTAGTAACTATTACCAAAATTTGATGGAAAACAAAATGAGTATGAGAGAAATGGACAAGAAAGTGCATAACAAGAAAATATGTATAATAAATTGCATCATACTTTATTTTTTAAATTGACATGATAATAAGATATTATTAACTTGTCAATTTTTTGAATTTTTATCGTCTATCACCTAATAATAGTGACTTACAATACATGCACCTTATGCTTGGTGACCCTTATGTACGGATTTATCTATTATCATTGTAAACTATCTACCAAGGTCTGATGGCAAGAAAAATATTTTTGTACAATTACCTTAAATAAATAGGTGCTAGGATATTATCTCAAAAATGCTACACGGGAATGAAGACATAATGACACTCATTAGTTACAATTTTTATCAACATCCCTATTATTATTGCTATTAAGCTGTGCTATATAGTGACATAGTGATGTTGTAATATGGAAATAAGACATGACCAAAATAGTCATGAAAAAATACCACATATGTTTATACACATACACATAAGTGTGTATAAGAGACGGCGAGAGAGAGAGAGAGAGAGAGGGTAAGGCTGAGAGAATGTGTGAGAGAGTGAGAGAGAGGGAGGGAAGAGAGATAAGAGAGAAGGTAAGAGAAAAAAAGAGAGAGATGGAGTACGAAAGAGAACTAGAGAGTGAGAGAGACTTAGAGAGTAGGTGAGAGAGAGGGGGGGAAGAAGAGAAAAAGAGAGAGGGGAGGGGATCAAGAGGGAGATGGAGGGAGGCAGGGAGAGGGTGAGAGAGAGAGAGAAAAGAATCTTAGGAGAGAGAGAGAGAGAGAGAGAGAGAGAGATTTCTAGAAGTTGATTATTATCTCATGATTTGATATTTGGTTGAAATGCATTAATGTTATGTATTTTATGAGTATGATAAAATATGATGATTTTACATAATCTATTTTTTTAAACAAATTCAGAATTTCTTGTGTAAACAACTTTAACTTAATATCTCATATTCTTATTTTCATGTCCAAGTTTGGCCTTGTTTTATACTCGGGGAAGTTATTTTATATATATTCTCTACATCACGTGCATTCAAGGCCTTTTTATGAATATCCTTATATGTGAGTTTTTCTTGAATAAAACATAACCCTTTTCTATTCAATATGTAAATGACACCTTTATATTACACCCTTCTATATGAAAAAAATGTATAAAAATGATATTTTAAAAATACATTTTTTAAAACCCACGTGATGCACACATATGTTCATGAGTAACTTACCCGAGGTTTTATAGATGGAGACACA
The DNA here is from genome assembly GCF_053477565.2 of Lygodium microphyllum. Taxonomy (NCBI): domain Eukaryota; kingdom Viridiplantae; phylum Streptophyta; class Polypodiopsida; order Schizaeales; family Lygodiaceae; genus Lygodium; species Lygodium microphyllum. Next base: position 120,744,410 of record NC_141139.1, read on the forward strand.
TATCCTCCTTTATCTTATTGTAGGTACCATACTACTCCATGGTATAATGCCTTACATATTTAGTAAAATGCTATGAGCAAAGGTGGAGGCACATGATGAGGAGCAAAGCATTGCCCTCACTCCATGTACGATACATATATCATCGGGAAGAGATCTTAATCCTCATCCACAATAAGCACTTCCTAGGGAATGAGTCCTACGTGCACCAATTAGGCATGTACATCAGGATTTGATAGCTTTAGGTCCTCAAATATTATGCACAAGAAAAGCTTGAGCTTTTTATAAATTGATATTCCAATTATAATGTGAAAAATACTATTTCATCAATCTCTTTTTTACCATTAAATATTTTGATGTGTCAAGAAATATGTTGTTGTGTATATATTTTGATACAAGATGGATTATGTTTGGAAACATATGCAATATCATGCAACAAAGGGCAAACGATAGTTCTTAGTCCAGTGTGTTTAGAAGGGAAGCAAGGCTGCAAAATCCTACCTGCAAAATTTTCTTCCCCCTACAATGATTGCTATTTGCATCACTAACTTTATTGCAACCATTGCTACGAGTGACTCCATGAAAGCGCTGCTACTAACGTCATCCGAAAAGCATTGTTATTTATGTCACTATGAGTTACATTGAAAACATTGCTATTAACATCACTATTAGTAGCGACTAGAGACATTAATAGTGACACCTTCATGGCAATGCTCATAGCGACGTTAATAGTGATGCTAATAGTAGTGATGGCGGGTTTTTTTATAGACTGTGAACAATGCTTAAGACATCACTATAGGCCCAATCTATTATAGTGAAAAGGATGTCATTCATGCAAAGAAAGGAAAAATCCCAAAAGGATACTTTTCATGATTTTTAAGCACAAAGCTTAAGGAATAAAATTGCATAAATACATACATGGAGGAGGTGCTCACTAATGTATGAGAAAATATTTTATCTATTCTCTTGTCATATACTCTTGTCTCTATTTCACTCTCAATCAATTGTTTTCTATTTTTTATTAATAATTGGTTAACGTATAGTGAAGGTGGAAGTATGAAGCAACTATCATGTTAGATAAAGAAACTTGTTATGTTTAATATACCCTTGGTGATGAGGAGGTGATGGCTATATCAAAGAAGGCTTTTTCTCCTAAAGGCATAGACATTTAATTTTCTCCTAAGTGAGTTGTATTATGGCATGCCTTTGTACACCATGTTCCACTAATGGTGGCCTAAAGAGTGTGATGCTCTACTTAACTTTAAGCTGCACTAAGGTTATCCTTTCAATTTTGTATCAGTATCAACCCTTTGAGTTACTAACCATGCTATAGTGTGGCATGTTCTCTTTGGGATTGGGGTTGTTTGTAGCTCAAAGTGCCATTGGGTTGTGATCTAGTTATAATTTCTTTTTCATGTGACATCTTTTGATACCCCTAGTCAAATTTGGTAAGTACGGAATAATTACCGAATTTTGAGATGGTACATTTCATGAGAAATTGAAGAGAGAGCAAGTCTAGACTTAGATGTTTTACAATAAGAATTGGGAAGTAGAGAATCGTTTACTACCTATATTGCTTAGTATGTCTCTCAAGAGTCGATAGTAGATGTAGATTATGCGAATGTGAAGGTGGTTTTGATTCGAATTTTTTTCAAAGAGGGAAGATACAAACATGATGTGGTAGCAACTTTTATTCTATGTATAGAAGGAAAATCAAAAGTGTAGAATTATTTACTCAAGGATTTGAGGCTCTTTTGAGTCAATGGACAAGGGTGTTGGAGAACAAAGTCCACCCTTTATGCTTTAAAAATATTGCTTTGTATCCAGATAGAGGGCTCCCCTTTGTTTTTAGGTCGAACTAAAGAAGTTGAAGACATGTGAAGAAAGCAATGAAGAGTGCTAGTGAAACAAAGTAGAAGATGCTACTAGGATAGTTAAGAATTAAACCTAGAATACAAAGTCCCCAAAAAGAAAAATGTTTGATAATGGAATAATATTGAGACTATCTCTACGCAATTGAAATATTTAAGGATCGATGTGATATAAGAACCAAATTAGAGAAGATGAGGGTTAAGACAATGGGGGACAAAATGAATGTGAGGATCTAAGGAGAAAGAGGATAGCCAATATGTTGTTAGAATTGTAAGGAGCAAGAAGATAGCCAATCTCCCTAACAAGCTGGGTCACTTGAGTAGCTCCTAGTTGTTGGTATGATGAGGAGGAGATCTATACCCAATGCCTCTAATTGCCCATATAGAATAGATGGCTATGCTATAGAGACCAAGTGTGGTGAAGATAAGGGCAAGAGTACAATGAGTCTAATAAAAATGGAGGAATGAGCTACTGTAGTGGCTCTTGACATGCTTTTGCATGTGCTTTATGCGATGTTTGCAGAGATGCAAACAATTGTGGAAGGACAACAAAATTAAACAATTTAAAATGCATCACATAAGTGGTGCTTGTAGTCGGTTATGTAATGCTCATCAATGTTTTCATATTTCGTGCCATTGTTGGGAAGGAGATGGGTTTCTAGTAGTGCTTTATGTTGAATCCACATGTTAATATGTTATGTATTACGACTCATCCATATGGCTTGAGCATACGGCAAGGTAATTGGCAAAAACATTGAAAGAAAGAGAAAAGGAATATGGTCGACATTATATGGCTGGAATAGCCCTTATGCGTAGGCTACATGGTCGAAAGGTTCTTAATTTTTAAAACAACAACAGTTGCAAAGTACAACGCAGCTATAATTAGAAGTTTGTGGTAGCGATATAGTCTTCGATGTGTGCCTTGATCTTCTAGATCAGGTTGAATGATCTAGAGACACTAAAGGCACCGTCGAGGACCAAGTTGAGGCCACTAACAAGTCGAGCGTCATCACTTGCAAAGAATAACGCAGCCTTGGCGACCTCCAAGGTGCTGAAGCGGCCACCTTGGAAGCCTGCGAGCTGGTCGATGAAGTTGGGAAGGGAGCCAGGGGTGAACACGCGGTCGGGCAAGGACTCCTGAAGGCAGCGAAGGGAGAGCGGAGTGTCGATGCCGATGGGGGAGATGGCGTTGACAGAGATGCCGTGGGAGCGGAGCTCGCTGGCGGCCGACCTGACGAGGCCCAGGACCGCGCTCTTGGAGATGGTGTAAGGGTGGGTGGCGACACCCCCAATGACAGAAGCCACGCTTGACATGCACAGGATGGACCCGCATCCAACTGGCCTCCTCTTGCTGGGTACACTAGCCAGCATCGCCCGCGCCGCGTGCTTCGTGCCCAGCACCATCCCCTTCACGTTGATTGCCATCACCTCCTCGAAGTCTTGTACGTCCAGGTCCTTCATCGTCATGCCGCGCGTCGGCGATCCCCATATCCCCGCATTGTTGAACATGAAGTCCAGGCGCCCGTGCCTCACCATCACCTCGTCCACCATGCCTGCCACCTCCTCCTCTCGCGTCACATTGCAATGCACGTACTGCGCAGCATCGCCGACTGAAGAGGCCAACCTTTCTCCCATCTCGTCTTGGATGTCTGCAATGATCACCTTGGCCCCATGGCTTGCAAACAACCTCACCGTGGCTTCTCCTATTCCACTCGCCCCTCCCGTGATGATACACACTTTGTTAGCAAGCCTGTAAGTTCAGCCAAGGCATGAACACTTGGCATTTTCATCTTCTTGGAGGTGGATAATCACTTTTGTATGCATGATATCATTCATTCATTCATTCATTCATTCTCTCTCTCCCTCTCCCCCTCTCTCTCTCTCTCTCTATAAAGAACTCAAACATCCAATCAAAAGAGTTTCCTTGTAGGATAAATTTTCATGTAGTGTTAGATGTGCAATGAAAGTTAAAAATCAAACATAAAGGCTCAAACAAACTAGTTAAAAAATCAATATAAAGGCTCAAACAAACTACAATGAGTAGTATTGCGCTAGGGTGCATGATTGGTCTCTTTCAAAAGCCTTCACTCTTCACTAAAGTATAATATTCCAATACATGCACAATTATATAGTGTTCTTTTGATAGATGAATAGATAGATAATAGAGAGAGAGAGAGAGAGAGAGAGAGAGAGAGAGAAATCTTGAGACAAATGGACAAAGAAAGTTAGTTGTACAATAGATATAGATAATAAAATAGATAACAATATATATGAGATAAATAGGAACACACACACATATAGGTATGTATGTATGTATATGGATAGATACATGCATGCGTGTGTGTGTGTGTGTCTAGCTCGAGTGGGTAGATCAAGCTCCTTATCAGAGTGTCTATTTTGAAAGTGCTATTGGTTGCTACTCCTTGTAACTCTTTCATATACAATATAGATTTTCCCTCCTCTTCTCTTACTACTTTGTGATTATGTTTTCAGCAAGATACCTTATTAAGTTTTTAAAGATTCTGACCAATCTTATCTTTCATCTTATGTCCTTATTGGGTGTACAACTTCAAATTGTATTTTTAACCATGGAAACCTCGGACTAATTGGGTGACTATCTTACGCCCTACATGGGTGTACAACATCAAATTGTAGTATAAACAAGAAAACGTCTTACTAAGGATTTTCAATTAATAATACTAAAGTTGGAAAGCTCATACAAAATTTTAGGAAATATAATAATGGCAAGTATTGGCTAATAAAGCCACTAAAATCATCCATGACCTTGAAAACCTTTAAGTGCGGGTTTGAAACACATAAACGAAAAATACTAAGAATTTTTCCAGATAAAGAGACCTGGCAGAGGAATTAGATGTACTGCAGAAACAACGCCCTCTCATGATCAACTGCGCCAGCCTGAGTTTGTTATTACACGAGTCAGTATTATCAAGACTTAGAGTCGCTGGGTATTATAACTGTTGCAACATTCAGTAAGTGAGCACGATGTGATAACAATTAAGTCAGGGACTGTAAAATAAATAATCCCCTCACCCGGACTTAAGACTCCACATTCTATTGCCTGCAGAAGGGTGGCTGGTGCTCAACTCTCTCTCTCTCTCTCTCTCTCTCTCTCTGTGTCTCTGTCTGTAGAGAATATAGGCATTTAGGTGATACTTTATATAATTCTATTGCATGGCTTGGTCAAGAAAACCATTCACGAGTCACGACGTGGAGAGTGCACGATCGTTTTGGCTACCATTTCTTTACCAGTCGCCATGCCGTCACATCACCGCGTCGCTACATCGGCATAGCCAAAGCCACATAAATTACATAGTGGGAACCACACAATATCCAACAATGTCAAAGTGACTTCTCCTAAAGGCAGCCGCTTGCATGTGATTGAAAAATCAAGCTTCTTATTTCTTCGCTTCCACATGATTATTGTTTTTTCAATTAGCAAAATACCATGCTGTTGAAGCAACAAAATGTTGAAGCGACAAAATGTGTTGAAAAATCAAGCTTCTCATTTGTTGTTTTTCCAATTAGGAAAGCGTCATGCTGTTGAAGCAACAAAATGTGTTGAAAAATCAAGCTTCTCATTTGTTGTTTTTTCAATTAGGAAAGCGCCATGCTGTTGAAGCAACAAAATGTGTTGAAAAATCAAGCTTCTTATTTCTTCGCTTCCACGTGATTATTGTTTTTTCAATTAGCAAAGCACCATGTTGTTGAAGCAACAAAATGTATTGAAAAATCAAGCTTCTTATTTATTGTTTTTTCAATTAGCAAATCACCATGCTATTGAAGCAACAAAATGTGTTGAAAAATCAAGCTTCGTATTTCCTCAATAGCTCTCACGACAATGTCTTTCACACCATAGCTTTCACGACAATAGCTTTCACAACAATGTCAAAGTGACTTCTCCTAAAGGCAGTCGCTTCCACATGATTATTCTCCAGTTGACAAGCCTGATATAAGTAATTAGCGGCAAGCGACAGAAACCTTATTATACAATTAGTAGCAAGCATTGCATGTATCTCGTAATTTCTCTACTTGAAGATGATAAAAAATACTTCATTTTTATTATGGAAAATTCAATTTAGCTTTAAACTTGACTATTGATTCTTAAGTATGCACGTGTGCGCATGATATTTTTCATAGAATTAAGAATACACATTGAATCATTAAGCAAATTAAGTATGTTACAGTGAATGATCCATCTCATCTTCAATGAGATCAGCCCTTGCTAAACTATCTACTTCTAGGTCTATGTTACTAAGAGGTAACGAAACAAATAAGTCTATCCCACTATCAGATGTGTTGCTATATTGCTCAATAACTTCATCAATATCATCAATCACATTATTGTCCTCTTCTGCGTTTCCTTGAACATCCTCACGAGGCTCATCTTGTACTATATCATGCATATCATCCATTATGGTGTCATCATGTACATCATCCTTAATTGTTGGATTGTCATCTACTATCTCTATGTCGGTAATATTACCATGTATTGGTTTTGAACGATTAGATATAGGGATGACATACCACCATCGGTTATTGTTTACCATTGGATGATACACAACCTGTATTTGAAAAACAAAAGCAAAAAACTTAAATACTTATTATATTGTGTATATATATCACATGTATACATATTAAAAATTTAGCTTTTGCATATATACCTGCTCGCATTGTTGAGGTAGTACTAATGTGTCATTCTTGTTTTGGTGAAATCTTGTAGAGTCAATAATTACAAAACCCCTTGGATGACGTCTGATTGTGCAATGCTCACCATTTGTTACCACTTCTTTAAACCACTTCACATCCAGTACATATGTAAAGAATCGTCTGAAGTCAAGCTTCAGAATATCTTGGATCAAGCTACAATAACCTTCCATGGTACCATTGGCATCCTCGAAGTGAGCAAGGACACCACAATCTTGAGTATTTCTCTTTTTATCTATACGTTGAGTTTGAAAATGTTTACCCTCACGCCAAATAGCATTGAATAATGTGCACTAGTAGTAAAAGATTAAGATCAAACATGTCAATTTATTATATAAAATATAACTAGAAACAAATTAATTGATAGTATGTCTCACCTTTGATAAGCAACCTCGTGCGTATTCCCACTCTTCTTGAGATATATTAATTTCCTCCTCTTTTTCCATTCTCTCCATTTCCTCATGTAACCAATCTATATCAATATGACGTGGGAGCGCATTTAGATGATCTGAAAATGAGATATTACGTCCATATCTGGTGCGAAATGCTTGTCTTTCACTTTTTCTTCTTGCCCTTGCTTCATTATATAGTATCACATATTTGCTCATTACATCACTATTAAGCACACAAAAACTATTTAAGTTACAAAGTTCTTCTTTTGTTAGCACTTTACTCATTCCTTTTCCTTGAGGTATTATAGAGGTCATCCTCAAGTCTTCATCGTCATTCCATAGTCGTGGTTGAGAGGGGTCCAATTCAGCAAGATATTTAGAGATATAAACAAGGGATGATTGCACTAACCAACCCTCAGCCATGCTTCCCTCAGACCGTGCTTTTTGCCTCACAAAATCTTTTAAGGTTTTCATGAAGCGCTCAAGAAAAAACATCCACCTTGCATGAACTGCCCCATAAAGTGCGATCTCATCAATCAAATGTACGAGTAAATGTAATTGAGTAGTCAAAATGGATCAAGGAAAAATTTCCTCCACCAAACAAATCACCTCAACAGATAATACTCGAGCATCTTGCAATGTGTTTGGATCAATTTCCTTCGAGCTCACGTATCTGTCAGGATGTATTTGACAATTGTTTATTTTTGTGTAGAAATTCAAAGATATATAATGAAAAAATACAATGTATACACACCTCACAAGCTCTCCCATCTTGTAAATGATATCACATACATCTTTGGATACACAATGGGATATGCTAGTAGGAAGTACGAACTGAATGTAAACAATATTCATAGATCAAATGATTAGTTGAGAAAAAAGTCATCATACCCCAAAGTTTACACATAGTTACTCCACTAATTACTATATTCATGGTTAGAGATACCCTTACTTGAATCATTTTGTGCCAATTGTGGGACTTCAAACCAGATAGTTGCTCCACACCTCTTTTCTTTTTCTTTATGAAGGCTCCCTTGAGACATCTCATACATCCTGTGGGTGTTTGAAAGCTACATATTTGTTCCTTCACTTTTTTTCCTCGTTCTTTGACAACATCCAAGGTGCATGGGGTAGCTCAATCTTTCCTCTGGGTCCAATGCGTGGCCAGTCTCATCTCATGCGACCAGTGTTACGTAAATCCTTCCTTACATTGACTGAATCATGAGCCCCTATCAAGTGATCCCATAATGTAGATACAACATTTTTGAATATGTGCATGGGGTCCAATAGGTGATTGATCTTGAGTTCAGTCCAATACGAAAGATGAAAAAATATAGAGAACCTAACAAAAAAACAATATATTATGTAAACAATTCATCATGCTAAATACTTTAAAGTCAATTGAGAGAAATTCACTTATTACCGACTCATGTCGAGTGGAGGGTGGCTGTCGGCATTAATCCATCTCTCCTTCCAATCTCGAATGGTTAGAGATTGTGGAGTCATTCCATTAGTAGGTAGAACATATTTGGGATGGTCAATAGGAAGAAATCGATGATGATTGTCATAGATAACCTTCTTTAAACGTGCCGGCCTAGAGGAAACTAGGGAGGGACCGTAAATAGGACATGCATGATATCCTGATGTGGTTAAGCCTGAACAAACAAGTGAATTAATAAAATAAAATTGATTCAAGTCTTGAATTTCAAATATAGAGTTATATACATGTACGTGAACACTCTCCGTATCCTGGAAAGTCATGCATGGTCCACAACAACATGGCCTTCAACGTGAAATCTCTAGAGGATCCAGATGCACTTGTATCTTGCACCTCAATATCTTCCCATAACATTTCTAACTCTTCAATCAAAGGCTCTAAGTAAATGTCCATGTTTTTTATCTCGTGCTTTCCAGGAATCAAAAGGGACAACATTACATGTCCCTTTTTAATTTCCATGGATGGAGGAATATTATAGTTCACCAATACCACTGGCCATACATTGTACGATGTGCTTTTGATGCTAAATGGATTGATTCCATCCATACCTAAACCAAATCTCAAATTTCTTGGCTCTTCTTTGAAAACGGGCCACAAATTATCTAAATTATCTATATGTTTCCATGCCAGTGTGTCTGCAGGGATCCTCCATTTTCCATCACTTGAACGATGACTAGCATGCCATGACATGAGCTTTCCAATAGACTTACACTTGAATATAAGTTGAATACGTGGAACAATTGAAAAATGTCGCAAAACCTTACGAGGCACATCCATTGACTTCATCTCCACTTTGTATCTTGATTCGCCACAAACAGGACAAGCGAACTCATGAATCCCACGAAATAAGACACAATCATTGACACATGCATAGATCTTGACATAATCGAGGCCTCCCAGAGATGTCAAGTAATGTCTTACTTTCTCTCTCTTAGTTGGAAATTTGTTTCCTTTTGGAAGCATTTGTGATAATAATCTACATATATTTTTAAAAGTGAGTTAAAAAACCACCAACATATATTTGTGTCTGATTTCAAAATAGAACAATTAAAATTATGATTCATAGGCCAAACTGAATCGATACCTACTTCAATAACGCATTCAAACTGACATTACTCTATCCATAAATTGTTTGCAAGTTAAGTATCTCGAGGGATGCACGAAGAACGGAATATGTACAACCTTCATACAACGTAGTAGATGACACTACGTATAGTGGGTCATCTGGCTTCGTAGAGTCACCTTCTCCCTAAACTAGTTGCAAAAATAGATGGTGTACCATGTTGTCCAAAATATCATCCTCTACAACTTGATGGGGCATTTCATGAAGGCTACTATCATGGTCATCAGTCTCCACTCTTCTTGAAGACTCTGCCTCCTCGCGTCAATGTTTTGTAGCCTCTCGACATCTGGGAGGGAGCATCTGAGGATGTGGCACCGCATCCTGCTCAACCATAAAAGGGAGTTTCATGTATGTTGATATATATTGAGTAACATAGACTAGCAATCTTAGTGTTTAAAAAAAACAATGAATACCGGTGATTTTTCTCGGTCCCATTCTCCATACATGCTGAGGTGTGACATTGCAACTCGACGTGCTCGAAAAATACACCCTCGACAACGATCACACATGCATTTAATTTTTTATCATAGCCATGCATCTCGATTATGAGGACGTAATGTTTCATCCTCACTTGAGGATGTGCTCGTTGACTCATCAGCATGCACCGCACTAGGTGATGATGACGACATGATTAAACCTAATTTATGACAACATCAAATTTGTTATTCATATGTATATATAAAAACTTCAAGCTGGCGTATTAATTATTCTAAGATCTCAATTTTAGATACACAAAACTTATCATAAATACATAAAAACTTATGATAAGAACTTACTATCAAAACTTATCTTAAAAACAAAAATTCATGATAAAAGCTAAATGCGCGTCTATATTTGTGTTTACCTACGCGTCTAAATCTGCGTCTATTTACGCGTCTAACTTCGCGTCTATACGCGCGTTTACATAAACTTAGACGCGCATATACACGCGAATAGACACAAACGTCAAAATTCAAAAGATACTTGAATTATTTCTTTCAAACTACGCCTTTCCTTTCCTGCATTTTTAGCGCGTTTTGAAGCTCGAGTTTAGCCGACATGCAGTCTCTTCATGCCTCACCTCCTCACGACTCACCTCTTCTTTTACTTCAAAGAGACAAGAGGGAAAAAAGGAAAGCCAAGGAGAGGAAGAAAGAGAGAACAAGAGAGAGGAGAACAAGAGGAAGAAGAAGCAAAGGGAGGAGACAAGCAGCAAGCAAGCATCAAGGGAGAGTAACTCACCAAGGAGAGGAAGAAGGAGAAGGAAGAAACGCCATCACCCGCCACACCAAACACCCCAGGTGAGTCCTCTCTCTCTCTCTGTCTCTCTCTCTCTGTCTCTCTCTTTCTCTCTCTCTCTCTCTCTATGTATTAGGATCTATGATTGAACTTTTTATAGCACAAATAAATCATGAATGGCGGTGGTCGGATTGAAATCAGCCGATTGAGAGCATTTGCCAGTGTGTCTAAATTTCAGTACAAGCGCAGGTATAGACGTGACGCTATGTTTGATGTCAATATTACGTCTGCAGTTGCGTCTCATAGCGCGTGTATTCTGCGTCTGAGATGCGAGAATACACGCGCTTTGCACAAAAGAAGCTTTGACTTCAGAGTCGCGTCTCCAGGCGCGTGTATCCTGCATGTGAGACGCGGGAATACACGCGCCCTGCCCAAAAGCTTTGACTTCAGAGTCGCATCTCCAGGCACGTGTATTCTGCATTCCACATGTGAGGATACATGCGCGCCCAGAAGCATTGACTTTAGAATCGCATCTGAGAGCGCGTCTATGCTGCATCTCAGATGCGGATATACACGCGCTCTGACTAGAGGGTTGACCTTAGGGATGCATCTGAGAGTAAGTCTATCCTGCATTTTATACGCGATTATACATGCGCTAGCTAGCTCTAATAAAAAATAATTTGTAATTTCTAGAATTGTATGAATTTGTCTTTTTCCTATGTTTTGTTTGCAGATGTCGCATCCTGGTTCATCTAGCAATGACCCATATTTGGATCGCATGAATGATACATTGGGCTTGTTCGGCAGAGGAGTCAATGCATTTTTTGGAGGTTTTCCTAGTAAGGAAGACTTTATGGGAGAGATGACTAGACACCTTGGCTACTCTCCCACAACAGACGAGGTGTTCAGCGTCATGTCTGGAACGCCTCTGATGTCTTTGCCTGGCACTACTTCCCAAATACCAAATGTCCAAACTCCAATTGCAGGTACTCCACGTGCAGCACCTATACATGCATCGGCTGAAGCACAAGCGTCAGCCGACACACGTGCATTTGCAGAAGCACGTGCATCCAGCGAGGCAGAGGGTAGTCGACAGAGAGGGAGGAGGGAGAGTCGAGGGGGAAGACGAGGCTTGTGTGGGGGTTACCTAGGAGGTGGTGAGCGATCATCCTCACCAGAAGATCACGTAGAGGAGCCAGTACGCCAGTACTATAGAGTTACAGATACTAGTGGCATCTTCCATTATGATGAAGGAAGGGATGTAATGGCGTACATGAGGAGTGTCGTGCATGTGACATATAAAGATTGTTTCGTTTACTTCAAGAATCAGAAAAACGGCTTGTGGCAGGAGGTGTTGAGGGCAATCCATAGAAGGTACCCAAATCCTGAGGGTCAGCGATTCTCGAATGATTGGGGATGCACAAAAGTGAGGGATTTGCTTCACAACAAAAGATCCCATCTCATGACATGCGCCAGGGAGTCACTACGGAGACAGGAGGAGGGGCGTGGAGCCTATAGCCAACCACCTATATGCCACCGCATAGAGTGGAAGAAAGGCAAGAAGAAAGCAGCAGAGAAAGTGAAGAGTCGCCAGCACGCAGAGGCGCGACGCATCCAAATGGAAACCATGGGATTGTCGCATTACGGATCAGACGGCAGAGAGTCGTGGGAAGCAGAGTTTGTAAGTATATTTTGATTTCTAGTTTTTTAAAATTTATATTTTTTTCAATTCTTTATATAATTTATTCTAATACATTATGTCTCATAATTGTTTGTATATATCATAATTGTTTTGCAGACTACTTTCGTTGGTAGGATACCTACTCCTAGAGAGGTAGGTTACCATCGAGGCCATAACCGTGCAGCCACATGGCTTCACTTCTATGAGGAGGGTCTCATCACTGAGAAGCAATACAACCGGGCTATGAGGATTCGACAGCCAAAGGAGGTATGTTTTTCTTACTTTCCTATTAAAAGTATAGCTAATTATAACTTTTTCTTTGCAATTGTACGTAAGCAACCTTGATCTTTTGTGTGTGTAGGTGAACCCCGATGTGGAGCATAGCGAGGAGGGGGATAGCGACACTAGTAGCCATGGTGGTGCTAGCGAATATGTTTCTTCTTCAGATTCGTAGAGGAGCACCATACCTCCTCTATGGCCTTGTTTTCTTGTATATCTATTATCCATCTTTGAGCCTACTGCTTGCGGCTACGCTTTAGGTTGCAAGCACTTAAACTCCCCATGTAAATGCATTTGATCTATAATGAATACATGGATTTTTGTTTTCACTCTTTTTCGTGTCTATCTGCGTGTCTAAATTGCAAAAAACGCGTGTTTATAACCGCGTCTAAAATGCAGAGTACACGCACTACATAATTCAAATTTAAAAAAATAAATTAAATATCTTTTTAAAAAAATGAGATTTTTGGTTTTGCGTTTACATCTATTGGTGCTTGTAAAAGCACGTCTATGGGCGTGTCTATATGCTCGTCTAATTTGCCATGTAGACGCGCTGGTAGATGCATTTAAAAAATTAAATAAATAAAAATTTTGGTTTTTTATGCGCTTGTATTCATGCGTGTATATGTGTGTCTACCATGCGTCTATTTTTGTGTGTAAATTTCTTCATATATGTGACTATAAACACGAGATTGTAGACGCGCAGATAGACGGGCGGGTAGACGCGCCCGTAAGTTTTTCTCTCAATTCAAAAATCACGTCTAAAAGTGTGTCTAAGAGGCCTTTTTGTTGTAGTGTGTCTTTCACACCATAGCTTTCACGATAATAGCTTTAACAACAATATCAAAGTGACTTCTCCTAAAGGCAGCCGCTTCCACGTGATTATTGTTTTTTCAATTAGAAGAGCACCATGCTGTTGAAGCAACAAAATGTGTTGAAAAATCAATCTTCTTATTTCCTCAATAGCTTTCACGACAATAGCTTTCACGACAATGTCTTTCACACCATAGCTCTCACGACAATAGCTTTCACAACAATGTCAAAGTGACTTCTCCTAAAGGCAGTTGCTTCCACATGATTATTGTTTTTTCAATTAGAAGAGCACCATGCTGTTGAAGCAACAAAATGTGTTGAAAAATCAAGCTTCTTATTTCCTCAATAGCTTTCACGACAATGTCTTTCACACCATAGCTTTCACAACAATATCTTTCACAACAATAGCTTTCACAACAATGTCAAAGTGACTTCTCCTACAGGCAGTCGCTTCCACGCGATTATTGTTTTTTCAATTAGAAGAGCACCATGCTGTTGAAGCAACAAAATGTGTTGAAAAATCAAGCTTCTTATTTCCTCAATAGCTTTCACGACAATGTCTTTCACACCATAGCTTTCACGACAATAGCTTTCACAACGATGCCAAAGTGATTTGTCCTAAAGGCAGTCACTTCCACGTGATTATTGTTTTTTCAATTAGAAAAGCACCATGTTGTTGAAGCAACAAAATGTGTTGAAAAATCAAGCTTCTTATTTCCTCAATAGCTTTCACGACAATGTCTTTCACACTATAGCTTTCACGACAATAGCTTTCACAACAATGTCAAAGTGACTTCTCCTAAAGGTACTCACTTCCACATGACTATTGTTTTTTAAATTACAAAAGCACCATGTTGTTGAAGCAACAAAATGTGTTGAAAAATCAAGCTTCTTATTTCCTCAATAGCTTTCACGACAATGTCTTTCACACCATAGCTTTCACAACAATGTCAAAGTGTCTTCTCCTAAAGGCACTCACTTCCACATGACTATTGTTTTTTAAATTACAAAAGCACCATGCTGTTGAAGCAACAAAATGTGTTGAAAAATCAAGCTTCTTATTTCCTCAATAGCTTTCACGACAATGTCTTTCACACCATAGCTTTCACGACAATAGCTTTCACAACAATGTCAAAGTGACTTCTCCTCCTAAAGGCAGTCGCTTCCACGTGATTATTATTCTTTCAATTAGAAAAGTACCATGCTATTGAAGCAACAAAATGTTTTGAAAAATCAAGCTTCTTATTTCCTCAATAGCTTTCATGACAATGTCTTTCACACCATAGCTTTCACGACAATATCTTTCACAACAATAGCTTTCACAACAATGTCAAAGTGACTTCTCCTAAAGGCAGTCACTTACACTTCAACGAAAATGCTCCATAGAGGCGCTTGTAGACGCAATATTTGAATTGTGTTTAAAAATATCAGGCTTGTTTATTACTGCGTCTACTAGCGCGTCTAAAATTTCGCGTCTACAGGCATGCTTATAGTGAAAACTACACACGCATATAGACGCGAAACAGACACAAATATAGACGTGCCTATTGATGCGCTCTGTAAATATATAATCATATTTATAAAAAAGTAGATAGATTCATATTTTGCATCTATAGGGGCGTGTAACTGCGCGTCTAAAAAGACGTGTACTCTGTAAATTTTTTACAACTATAGACGCGCATTTTTCTTGCAATTTAGACGCGCCGATAGACGTGCGAAACAGAGGTATGAAAAAAAAACAGAGAAGATCTGGTTTTTTGTCCCCCATCAAATTGTATGCTTAGGGAAAACAGAGAAAGATTATTATACTGAAAGCAAAAGAATGTGGAGAGCCAAAGTCCATATATTGATAATAGCACATGATGAGTATACTATGCTGAAACATTTGTACATATTTTGAAGATTTTTGTACTGAAAACAAAACAATCTAGAACAAGAAATTTCATATATAAAGATGAAACGTTTTTACATGACGAGTTCTAGTGCTTGTGATCTCAAGCATGGTCATGGTCACAAGCACTAGTTGAAAGTAATACATATCAAAAACGAAAACTACAAGGCCAAGGGGAGGCATGCATGCACGGGGCTCCTCTACATCTCCTCAGAAGAGGCATCATCCTCACTACCACCACCGCTGCCGGTGCCAGTGCTGTTGCCGCCACAGCTACTGTTAGTCCCCCCTTTGCTATCCTCGACTGCATCAGGGTTTGCCTACACAAAGGATTAAGCTATATAAATACCATTACAAACAATAAATTAGAGTTACCTATACTTTTCATGTAAAAAAATAAAACATATCTCTTCTGGCTGTGGAATCCTCATGGCACGATTATGTTGCTCCTCTGTGATTAGTCCCTCCTCGTAGAAATGTTACCAAGTGGATGCTCGGTTATGACCTCGATGGTAGCCTACCTCTCTAGGAGTAGGCATCCTACCAACAATATGATACTACAAAATAATTTTAACATACAACGTATTAGAACACACTACATAATGAATTGAAACAAATTACAAAATTTAATTTTAAAAAAGAAATCAAATAATACTTATAAACTCAACCTCCCATGACTCCCTGCCACGTGATCCATAATGCGACGATTCCATGGTTGCCATCTGGATACGTCGCACCTCTACATACTGGCAACTTGTCCTTTTCTCTGCTGCTCTCTTCTTGGCCTCTTTCCACTCCTTGCGGTGGCAATTGGGTGGTTGGCCATATCCAGGGCGCCCCTGCTCTTGTCTCCGCAGTGACTCCTTAGCGCACGTCATAAGGTGAGACCTCTATTTATGAAGCACGTCTCTCACCTTTGACCATCCCATATCATTTGAGAATCGTGAATTCTTGGGACTAGGGTACCTTCTATGTACTGCCCTTAGAACCTCTTGCCACAAACCACTTTTTTGGTGCTTGAAGGGAATCATACAATCTTTGTATGTGGCATGCATGACACTCCTCAAGTAGGCTATCACTTCCCTCCCCTGAGGGTTATGCAAGATACCATCAACATGTGTGACAAAGTAGTACATTTGTGGAGGCTCACCTCTCTCATTTCCCGATGAGGGTGATTAAGAGCCACCTCCTAGGCAACGCCCACAAAGCCCTCGACCTCCTCGTCCTCCCGCACGACTCTCCCTCTACTCTTGACAGGCACTACCCTCTACTTCACTCGATCCACGTTTTTTTTGCAAATGCACATACTTCGGCCGATCCATGTACTTCAACTGATCCATGTGCATCAGCTAATCTGTGTGTATGCATAGTGCATGGAGTACCTGTTAGTAGAGGTGTACCAAGGTTTGGTGTGCCAAGGTTTGGTGTTTATGCGGTAGTGCTAGGCAAAGATGTGATAGGTGTCCTAGACATGACACTAAAAACCTCCTCTGCAATGAGAGGGCGACCAAGATAACTGGTCATCTCCCCCATGAATTTCTCATTGTTCGGAAAATCTCCAAAAAAACTACTAACACCTCTAGAAAACTCTGCTTACGTGTTGTTCATGCGTTCCAACTCAGGATCAGTGCTTGAAGATCCATGATTCCACATCTACACAAGCAAAAATCCATTACTATCTTGCGCAGATAAAACATATTACACGTTGCGTCTATACCTGCGTCTGTTAACGCGTCTATATATTCGTCTAAAAATGCATCTAGACTATTAGCTAGATGCGCTTATAGACGCGCAAAGTCGGATCATATTTTTCAAAACTGTTATAACAAACATGCAAAAAACCTCCATAGATTGTTTGAAGCATGTAGAGAGAGAGTGAGAGTGAGACAAACAGACAAAGAGAAAGTAAAGAAGATTGAGAGAGAGAAGAAGAACTCACCTTCTTTGCTTGTTCGGACGGGTGGCGGCTAGGTTGCAAGCTCCTTGTCCTCCTTCTCCCTTCCCTTGGTAGGTTGCTTGATTCTTATTCTCTTCCTTGCTGTTTGGCTCTTGTTCTTTACTCTCTGGCTCTTCCTTCCTCCTCTTTTTACTCTTATTTTCTTCCCTCATTGTCTTCATGAAGTGATAGATAGACATGATTAGTGATGTCAAGCTCGAACTGTAGAAAACACGCAAAAAATGCAAGAAATCACTGGTTTGAAAAGAAAGCCACAACTTTTTTGATTTTTTTAAATATTCGTGTGGCGCATTTGTAAGTGCGTGTAATTGCGTGTCTATATGCGTAGATAAAACATATTACACGCGTTGATAGACGCACAATTACAATTAAACTTATTAAAAGCGTATGGTTGTTTTTTAATCAACATGACTTTCCTAGTCTTTCAACATCAAAATGTTTGTCTCCATGTTGTAAGTATCAAAATATTTAGGGAATATGACATATATACCAAATGAAATTATATATGTCCTTATGATTTAGATGTAATTATGACGTCATCTTCTACTAGTATGGGACATGCTGAGTCAACAAATAGTACATCCTCTAGTGACGACGAGACATTGCGTCTTCACAATCGAGACGCTTGGCTACGACGGAAAATCAAATGTATGTGTGATCGTTGTTGAAGATATTTTTTTCAAGCACGTGGAATCACAATGTCACACCTCAGCATGTACAGAGAGTGGGACCAAGAAAAAGACCCAGTAATTTTTACTACTTTATTTGCACAAATATTATTGGTCTATGTTGCATCTTCACCATTAAACAAAACCTCCTTTTTTTAATTGAGCAAGATGCGCTACCACATCCTCAAATGGTCCCTCCAGGGCGTCAAGAGGCTGCGAAGCATCGACGCAAGGAGGCAGAGTCCTCAAGAAGAGTAGAGACTAATGACGATGATAGCAGCCCTCTTCAAAAGCCCCATCAAGTATTGGAGGAAGAGATTTTGGACAATATGGTGCACGATTATTTTCACATGAGGTTCGAGGGGAGGGCGCCACTAGAGAGACAGATGACCTGCTACACATAGCGTCGAAAATTCCATTGTACGAAGGTTGCACATACTCTGTTCTGTGTGCATCTCTCGAGATACTGAACTTACAAACCATTTATGGATGGAGTAATGCTAGCTTGAATGCATTATTGAAGTATGTATCATTTGATATTAATTTATAAATGCTTCTAGAAAATATTCGTGGTTTGTTAACTCTGTTTGCACAAAATATGCAGGTTATTGTCACAAATGCTTCCAAATGGAAATAAATTACCAACTAGAAGGGAGCAAGCAAGGCATTTCTTGACACCTCTTTGAGGTCTCGATTACGTTAAAATCCATGCATGTGTCAATGATTGCATCTTGTTTCGTGGGGATCATGCATCTGCACCACAGTGTCCTATTTGTGGTAAACCAAGATACAACCAGGAGATGAAATCAATGGATGTGTCTCCTAAGGTTTTGTGACATTTTCTTATTATTCCACATATTCAACTTATGTTTAAGTGTGCATCTATTTGCGAGACTCATGTCATGGCATGCTAGTCACCATTCAAGTGATGGAAAGTGGAGAATTTCTTGGAACACACCAGCTTGGCAACACGTAGATAATTTGTGGCCTACTTTCAAAGAAGAGCCCAGAAATTTGAGATTTGGTCTAGGATTAGATGGAATAAATCCATTTGGCATCAAAAGCATCTCATATAGTGTATGGCCCTAGTGGTATTGGTGAACTATAATATCCCTCCGTCCATGGCAATAAAAAAAAGACATGTAATGTTGTCCCTTTTGATTCCTCGAAAACATTGGACGTAGCATTGGACGTATGAGACGAGCTTGGCCACACATCGGACCCAGAGGAAAGATTGAGTTACTGCATGCACCTTGAATGTTGTCGAAGATCGAAGAAAAGATGGTGAAGCAGTAGATATGTAGCTTTTGAACTCCCACAGGATATATGAGATGCCTCAAGAGAGCCTTCATAAAGAAAAAGAAAAGAGGTGTGGAGCAACTATCCGGTTTGAAGTCTCACGATTGGCACAAAATGACTCAGGTAAGGATTTTCATAGTCATAAATATATTCATTAGTGGAGTAACTATGTAGACTAATTAACAATGTATGAATATTTACATACAGTTCATCCTTCCTACTAGCATATCCCATTGTGTCTTGAAAGATGTGCGTGATATAATTTACAAGATGGGTGAGCTCACGAGGTATGTATACATTATACTTATTTTTTAGTTTACATATTACGTACATCACGTAGTAAACACACTTGAATTTATGGACAAAACTAATCATTGTTCTCAATTGCATGTTGGTAGATTTGTGAGTTTGAAGGAAATCGATCCAAATATGTTGCAAGAGGCTCGAGTATTGTCCATTGAGGTGGTTTGTTTGGTGGAGGAAACTTTTCCTCGCTCCATTTTGACTACTCAAGTACACTTACTCGTACATATGATTGATGAGATCGCAATTTGTGGGGTAGTTCATGCAAGGTGGATGTTTTTTCTAGAGTGCTTTATGAAAACCCTAAAAGATTTTGTAAGGCAAAATGCACGGCCCAAGGGAAGCATGGCTGAGGGTTGGTTAGTGCAATCATCCCTTTTATAAATCTCTGAATATCTTACTAAAGTGGACCCCTCTTTACCACGACTATGGAAAGATGATGAAGATTTGCAAATGACCTCTATAATACCTCAAGGAAAAGGAAGGAGCAAAGTGCTAATGAAAGAGGAACTTCCTAAGTTAAATGTATTTTGTGTGCTTAACATCGAAGTAATGAGCAAATGGGTGACACTATATAAAGAAGCAAGGGCAAGAAGAGTAAGCGAAAGGCAAGCATTTCATGCTAGACATGGACGTAATGTCCCATATCCAAAACATTTTAGTGCGCTTCCACGTCATATTGATATAGATTGGCTACATGAAGAAATGGAGAAGATGGAAAAAGAGGAGGCGATGGATATATCGCAAGAGGAGTGGGAATACACACGAGGTTGCTTATCAAAGGTGAGACATACTTATAATTAAATTATCTTTAGTTATATATGATATAATAATTTCGCATGCTTCATCTTTAACTAAATCACTAATATGATCTCAACAATGTACTACTAGTGCAGATTGTTCAATGCTATTTGATGTGAAGGCAAACATTTTCGAACTCAACGTGTAGATGATAAGAGAAATACCCAGGATTGTGGTATCTTTCCAAACTTCCAGGATACCAATGGCACCATGGAAGGTTATTGTGGCTTGATCCAAGATATTTTGAAGCTTGACTTTAGGTAATTTTTTATATATGTACTAGATGTGAAGTGGTTTAAAGAAGTAGTAACAACAGGTGAGCATTGCACAATTAAACATCATCCAAGTGGTTTTGTAGTGATTGACTCTACAAAATTTCACAAAGGCAAGAATGACACATTCGTACTACCTCAACAATGTGAGCAGGTATATTAGAAGCTATTTATTTTCATATATGTTACTTCTTGATACATTCTCCAAATACAATAAATATCTAAGTTGCTTACTTTTTATTTTTTAAATACAAGTTGTGTATCACCCAATGGTAAACAATAACCAATGGTAGCACGTCATTCCCATATCTAATCGTTCAAAACCAATATATGGCAATGCTACCAACATAGAGATAGTTGATGACAATCCAACAATAAATTATGATGTACATGATGATGCCATGATCGATGATATACATGATGCAGTGTAAGATGATCCCGCGAGGATGTTCAAGGAAGCACAGAAGAGGATAACAATATGGTTGCAGATGATGATGAAGAAATTGAGCATAGCAATACATCTGACAGTGGGATAGACTTATTTGTTTCATTGCCTATTGGTAACATAGACCTACAGGTAGATAGTCTAGCAAGGGCCGATCTCATTGAAGATGAGATTGATCATTCATTGTAGCATATAATTAGCTTTGAATGATTGGATGTATATTTGTAATACTCAGAAAGAAGTAAAGTTGCTAATGTATTCTAAGAAATACTAGCTGTTAAGATGTTTGATCATATTTAGGGACTTTATGAGAAATGAAAAATATGTGCATTTATTTTCACATCTATAAGCACGTTTAAAAACACGGGTATATAGACACATTTTTTGCATCTATATACTAGCACCAATAGACGTGCTGATAAACGCGCCCGCTATTTTACATGTACAGTGCACGTCTATAGGGCCTTTCTCTTGTAGTGAATTCCACGTGACTATTGTTTTTTCAATTAGAAGAGCACCATGTTGTTGAAGCAACAAAATGTGTTGAAAAATCAAGCTTCTTATTTCCTCAATAGCTTTCACCACAATAGCTTTCATGACAATGTCTTTCACACCATAGCTTTCACGACAATTGCTTTCACAACAATATCAAAGTGATTTCTCCTAAAGGCAGTCCCTTCCACGTGATTATTGTTTCTTTCAATTAGAAAAGCACCATGCTATTGAAGCAACAAAATGTGTTGAAAAATCAAGCTTCTTATTTTCTCAATAGATTTCACGACAATGTCTTTCACACCATAGCTTTCACGACAATAGCTTTCACAACAATGTCAAAGTGACTTCTCCTCCTAAAGGCAGTCGCTTGCATGTGATTTTTGTTTTTTCAATTAGAAAAGCATCATGTTGTTGAAGTAGCAAAATGTGTTGGAAAATCAAGCTTCTTATTTCCTCAATAGCTTTCACGACAATGTCTTTCACACCATAGCTTTCACGACAATAGCTTTCACAACAATGTCAAAGTGACTTCTCCTAAAGGCAGTCGCTTCCACTACAACAAAAACGCTCCATAGATGCTCTTGTAGACGCAATATTTCAATTGTGTTTAAAAATGTCGGGCACATTTATTACCACGTGTACTAGCACGTCTAAAATTTAGCGTCTACAAGCGCACTTATAGTGAAAACTACACATGCATAGAGACGCGAAAATAGACACAAATATAGACGCGCCTATTGACGCGCTCCGTAAATATATAATTATATTTATAAAAAAGTAGATATATTCATTTTCTGCATCTATAGGGGCGTGTAACTGCGCGTCTAGAAAGGCCTGTACTCTGCAAAATTTTTCACGATTATAGACGCGCATTTTTCCTACAATTTAGACGCGCGAATAGACGCACAAAACAGAGGTATAGAAAAAAAAACCAAAGAGCATGTGGCTTTGCAAGCCACATCCTCTCTGGTTTTTTTTCCCCCATCAAATTATGCTTAGGGAAAACAGAGAAAGATTATTAAACTAAAAGCAAAAGAATGTGGAGAGCCAAAGTCCATATATTGATAATAACACATGATGAGCGTACTGTGCTGAAATATTTGTACATATTTCAAAGATTTTTGTATTGAAAACAAAACAATGTAGAACACCAAATTTCATATATAAGGATGAAACGTTTTTACATGACGAGTTCTAGTGCTTGTGACCTCAAGCATGGTCATGGTCGAAAGCACTAGCAGAAAGTAATACATATCAAAAATGAAAACTACAAGGCCAAGGGGAGGCATGCATGCACGGAGCTCCTCTACATCTCCTCAGAAAAGGCATCATCCTCGCTACCACCACCACTGCCGCTGCCGCTGCCGTTGCTGCCGCCACCGCTACTACTAGTCTCCCCTTCGCTATCCTCGACTACATTAGGGTTCGCCTACACAAAGGATTAAGATATATAAATACCATTACAAACAATAAATTAGAGTTACCTATACTTTTCATGTAAAAAATAAAACATACCTCTTTTGGCTGTGGAATCCTTATGGAACGATTATATTGCTCCTTCGTGATCAATCCCTCCTCGTAGACATGCTGCCAAGTGGATGCCCGGTTGTTATGACCTCGATGGTAGCCTAACTCTCTAGGAGTAGGCATCCTACCAACGATATGATACTACAAAATAATTTTAACATTCAACATATTAGAACATACTACATAATGAATTGAAACAAATTACAAAATCTAATTAAAAAAAGAAATCTAATAATACTTACAAACTCAGCCTCCCATGACTCCCTACCACCCGATCCATAATGCGACGATCCCATGGTTGCCATTTGGATACACCGCGCCTCTACATGTTGGCGACTTGTCCTTTTCTCTGCTACTCTCTTCTTGGCCTCTTTCCACTCCGTGCAGTGGCAATTGGGTGGATGGCCATATCCAAGGCGCCCCTGCTCTTGTCTTCGCAGTGACTACTTGGCGCGCATCATAAGGTGAGACCTCTTGTTATGAAGCATGTCTCTCACCTTTCACCATCCCGAATCATCTGAGAATCGTGAGTTCTCAGGATTAGGGTACCTTCTATATACTGCCCTTAGCACCTCTTGCCACAAACCACTTTTTTGGTGCTTGAAGGGAATCATACAATCTTTGTATGTGGCATGCACGACACTCCTCAAGTAGGCTATCACTTCCCTCCCCTGAGGGTTATACAAGATACCACCAGCATTTGTGATAGAGTAATACATTTGTGGAGGCTCACCTCTCTCATTTCCTAGTGAGGGTGATCGAGAGCCACCTCCTAAGCAACCCCCACAAAGCCCTCAACCTCCTCGTCCTCCCGCACGATTCTCCCTCCTCTCTCAACGGGCACTACCCTTTACCTCACTTGATGCACGTGCTTCTGCAGATGCACATGCTTTGGCCAATCCATGTACTTCAGCTGATCCATGTGCATCAGCTTATTTATGTGTATGCATAGTGCGTGGAGTACCTGTTAGTAGAGGTATACCAAGGTTTGGTGTGCCAAGGTTTGATGTTTATGTGGCAGTGCTAGGCAAAGATGTGATAGGTGTCCCAGACATGACACTAAAAACCTCCTCTGCAGTGAGAGGGCAACCAAGATAACTGGTCATCTACCCCATGAATTGCTCCTTGTTCGGAAAACCTCCAAAAAAACTACTAGATCAGTGCTCGAAGATCGAGGATTCCACATCTACACAAGAAAAAATCCTCTACTACCTTGCCTAGATAAAACATATTATATGCTGCCTCTATACCCGGTCTGTTAGTGTGTCTATTTACACGTCTAAAAACGCGTCTAGACTGTTAGCTAGACGCACCTACACACGCGCAAAGTCGGACCATATTTTTTAAAACTGTTATAAAAAACGCGCAAAAAACCTCAGAAGAAAAACTCACCTTCTTTGTTTGTTCTGATAGGTGGCAGCTAGGTTGCAAGCTCCTTGTCCTCCTTCTCCCTTCCCTTGGTAGGTTGCTTGATTCTTCTTCTCTTCCTTGCAGTTTGGCTCTTGTTCTTTACTCTCTGGCTCTTCCTTCCTCCTCTTTTAACTCTTATTTTCTTCCCTCGTTGTCTTCATGAAGTGATAGATAGATATGATTAGTGATGTCGAGCTCGAACTGTAGAAAACACACAAAAAACGCAGGAAATCATTGGTTTGAAAAGAAAGGCACAACTTTTTTTATTTTTTTTAAATATTTGCATGGTGCGTTTGTAAGTGTGTGTAATTGCACGTCTATATGCGCGGATAAAACATATTACACGCGTTGATAGACACGCAATTACAATTAAACTTATTAAAATGCTAGCTTATGGTTGTTTTTGGATCAACATCACTTTCCTAGTCTTTCAATATCAAAATGTTTGTCTCCATGTTGTAAGTATCAAAGTATTTAGGGAATATGACATATATACCAAATGAAATCATATATGTCCTTATGATTCAGGTGTAATTATGTCATCTTCTACTAGTATGGAACATGTTGAGTCAACAAATAGTACATCCTCTAGTGAGGATGAGACATTGCGTCTTCACAATCGAGACGCTTGGCTACGACGGAAAATCAAATGTATGTGTGATCATTGTCGATGATGTTTTTTTCGAGCACGTGGAATCACAATGTCACACCTCAGCATGTACGGAGAGTGGGACCAAAAAAATGACCCAGTAATTTTTACTACTTTATTTACACAAATATTATTGGTCTATGTTGCGTCTTTACCATTAAACAAAACCTCATTTTTTTAATTGAGCAAGATGCGGTACCACATCCTCAAATGGTCCCTCCAGGGCGTCGAGAGGCTGGGAAGCATTGTCCATTGAGGTGGTTTGTTTGGTGGAGCCTCAATTAATGAAATGCCCGAAAAGGACAAGCGTCCCCATCAACTTCTCGCACAAAGAATCCACTTTGTGTATGAGCCCCGGTCATCAAAGTTTACGGAATCCACCGTAAAACCTCACGGAATCCACCGTGGCACAGAATCCACCATGAAATATGCCTCCTGGCATCACTTTCTCTCTCTCTCTCTCTCTCTCTCTCTCTCTCTCTCTCTCTCTTTCTGTGTCTCTGTCTCCCTCTCTCTCTCCCTCTCTCTCTCTCCCTCTCTCTCTCTCTCTCTCTCTCTCTCTCTCTCTCTCTTACCACCCTCTGTAAAAATTGAGGATATATATTAGGATGGGGCCCGCCAGTCGGTACAGGTGAACTGGGTCACTCGGCCAAAATGAATGCAATTTTAAAAGGCCTTTAAAGGAAGGGCATGTCCTCATCACTTGCGCACTTGTTGGGAATCGGCCTTGCATCCCTGAGAGAGAGAGAGAGAGAGAGAGAGAGAGAGAGAGAGAGAGAGAGAGAGAGAGAGAGAGAGAGAGAGAGAGAGAGAACATGGAAATGAGAGATAATATACTAAAATAAAAGGCAAACAGAGAAGGGTAAAGGAGGAGAGAGGAGAGAGGAGGAGAGAGAGGGGGAACATAGAGAGAGAGAGAGAGATTTATAGAGAGATAACATATAAATTTAAAAGAGAGAATAAAAAAGGAAAAAAAGGAGAGAGAGAGAGAAGGAAAAGAGGAGAGAGGGGGAGAAGAAAAAGGGGAGAGGGAGAGAGAAGAAAAGGAGAGAGAGGGAAAGAGAAGAAGAAGAGGACGAAGAGAGAGAATATAAACCCAAAGAGAGAATTATAGAGAGAGGAAAGATAAAATTTAAAAGAGAGTCTCAAAGAGAAAAGAAAAAAATTTAAAGAGAAAATGAAGAGGGAGAGGGAAGAAGAAAAAAAAAGGAAAAAAGAGGAGAGAGAGGGGAAGAAGAAAATGGAAAGAGAATTTTATGCTTGATGCAAGAGAGAGAAAGAGGGAGAGAATCGAATAAGGGATCCGGAGAGAGAGAGAGAGAGAGAGAGAAAGAGAGAAAGAGAGAAGAAAGAAAATAGAAATAGAGAGGGAAAAGAAGAGAGAGAAAGAGGAGAAATGGATTGTCAAGTTGCACAGCAACTTCACTACTGCGAAGCAGCCTAGCGTTATGCATACGACGTGAAGCATGCATAGAACACTAGTTATTATTAGTATGACTACTTTAAAAATATCAATGTAGTAAAATATCAATGTAGTAATATTATCAATATATTTTTATTAATATGTAATATTATTAATACGTATCAATGAAAAATACCATGTACATTAATATTAATACTTATAAATACTTATTATTAACATTCATAATAAAAATAATAATAACTTGTGTAGTGTGGTGTCAATAACTTATGTATCACCACAATTAAAATAGTAAACCCTAAATGGATTTAGTAAAGCCCAATGTGCTCTTGCATTATCAATAAGAAATGGATCAAACAATGCAAAATATGACATGCATTTTCTCCTTGAAAGACAATAGGCCGAGCACAATAACTATTTGTAATTTATCATTTCATTACACACACATATTTCCTTTTGCAACTAAACATTGGGTGATATTCAAGTGATAATAGACAAGCTATATTTAAAAACAAGAAAGTCACTTAAAATCACTATAGAACACATGCACACACACACATCCCCCCATTAGGATAGTTTGCAATCCTAACTTAGACTTTATCATAACTTTTAAGGTTTATAGCAAATAGCATATAACATGAAAAGCTCCCCCATCAACCGCAAAAGGCTACTCAACTTCATTTATATAGAACTAAGATCTTTCCCTTGAATGACCATAATCCAACTTATAACTAAGATTCTATCACATCTATGTATCACACTTACCACATATATATATAAACAAGATGTGATGCAAAGTAAACTATGTAGAAATTATATACTGTAGTGAATAGAATCTGAGTAGCTTTAACTTCAAATGAGCTGATACAAAGATGTTGTCCACCCATGTGCCTTCAACCTTCTTCTTCAAGACCGAAGCAAATTATGGCTGATGTACAATAGCCAAAAGTACAAGAAGATCAAAAGGCCCCAAAGACAAAGGATCTAAAGTGAAAAAGCAAACTTAGATTCAAGTTGCTATCTGACATTGAGACAACCATGGACCTGAAAAGGTACTTCAGGATCGGATTCTTAATTGCAAAATTGAATTTAATCTTGGAGAAGTCTTGGGGATTTCCAAAAGGGAATTTCATGATGTTATTATCGACATCATTAAAAGAAAATGATAGGTTATTGAAGAACCAACACAAGATATGATCCATTGAGAGGCTTTAGCTGTTGCTAAGGCTATTCTCTATGGGTTGTTCACTGAGAAGCTTAGATGGTGATTCAAACAGATGATAGGCAAAAAGAGCTTAAGGATAGCTTGAAGAACTCTGATTAGGTGAAAGATAGATTGACGATGCATGGCTTTGGACGGGTCTTTCTTTTATAGCCGAGGAAGTTAGTGTAGTCAGCTAGTCTAACCATCCTATGAATCTTCCCTAATCAGCCAAGGAAAATTCCAAGAAATACTTCTTTTATTGTCAGAGCCCATGGACCCCTATCCCTAGATAACTCCCACACCTCGCAATTTGATGCATTGTTCCTCAAGTGACTACTAGCATAACTACCTTATCTAACCCAAAGGCTAGATCCACAAAGGTTACCTTTCTGCCATTTGATCACATAGACCTGATCAGACATACAAGGACCCACAACAAGTATCCAACGGGCTCACACATGTCTTATCCTTATACTGGGGCCCTTATAACTTAGAGTATCATGGATCATTGGTGGTACCTTACGAGGGTGGGGTATTGAGCATATCTAACACCCCCTCTCAAAGTCCATAGGTAAACTACATCCTCGTGCCAACACTGAGTCTCTAAAGATGAATTGGAAGGAGATCCTTTGTAAGAGCTTTAGTGAAGATATCTACTCCTTTCTCCTTGGCAAGTCTACTATTCCATCCTCGATCAAGTCACTCATATAGTGGTACTGGATCTCAATGTGCTTGGTGCATGCATAAAAAACTAGATTTTTGGCAATGGTAATGTAATTCTTATTATCACATCTTAGCACTATTTGATCTTCATCCTATACTCCCATATGCCATAGAATCTTCCTTAACCATACTACTTCACATGTAGCAAAACAAGCTACCTTAAGACAATGCCATATTTGGTTCCTTCTTACTGATCCAAGAGAAGATTCTTGAACCTAAAGAGAAGTAATATCGAGAAATTGATTTCTTGAAATCATTTTCATATGGCCAATATGAGTCACAATTCCCCACAAGAGTACTTTTGGAACTGTATGTGATACCATACTCAAGAGTTCCCTTCAAGTATCTGAGCACCCGCATCCCAGCTTTCCAATGACTTTAGTATGGTTTGTTTGAGAACCTGCTAAAAAAACCAACAACAAAATTAATATTTGGCTCGATGTTACATAAGTAGATGAGGTTGCTAACCAATCTTATGTACCTCCCAATGTCTACTACTAGTGCTGATGTATCTTCAATTGATAGCTTCACATTGACCTCTATAGGTGTAGCAATCTCCTTACACTTGGTCATGCCAAATGCTTTTAAGATCTCCCATGCATGCTCTTTTTGAGAGATAAATATTTTGCCAAAGATTTCAATCCCCAAACAATAGTGCAATGAGCTTAAGTCTATCATTTCAAACTTAGAGCTCAAAGCCTTTCAAGTCTGGTGGATCATATCTTCATAGTCACTTATAATAAGAAGGTCGTCCCATATATAGAACAATCACTACAGACTTTTCACCATCCCTGTAAACATAAAATTTAGCATTTGAGAAATTTCCTAAAAAGAATTTATCTATTCATTGGTACCATGCTTTAGGGGCTTGTTTCAGCCCATACAATGCCTTCTTCAACTTACAAATTTTGTTCTTAGAATGGGGGGCCTCAAACCCAGATGTGGTTGAGCCATGTATACCTTCTCCTTGAGGTCTATATTCAAGGTCATTGGTTTAATATCCATTTGGTAAAATAGCCATATTGCTTGCCTAGCATACAAGCTTCACATGGTTCCTTCATTTCAGTTATTACTCTAGGTCGGTGAGTAACCATATCTCGCATATGCATCTTCTTTAACACTGAGAAACCAATGTGACCAAATCTTTCATGACAAAGCTTACTTGTGCGCACCCCAGCAGTGGTTGTAAGAGCACTTAGCTCATATAGGTTGTTCCTTATTTCTCATTTTCCAACAACTTTGCCAATATTATCAATAATATCTATACCTATCTTAGTGAATCTTAGCTCATGGCCAAGATCAATTATAGAAGCTCATAAGCTCATATGAATTTTGTGCACTACTAATAGAAGCAGCATCTCTAGAAGCTCATGAGAATCAAGGATACTTGTAATTTTAAACTTCCACAAAGTGTAGTTTGTATCATCTAACTTGCCTTCCCTAAAGGTTGATGGTGGATAAATCCTTGGTGTTTGAATTATCACTACCACAACACCACCACCTAATGCGCCTGCACTACTACTTGATGTAGCAGCCAACATTTCTTATGTTTTCTATTGAAGCCCTTGCCTCTTGTCTACTCTTCCCTCCTCAGACCCCCCTAGGCTCTAATACCATATAGAAATTAGACAGCATAGTGAATAGAATCTGAGCAAGGAGTAGAGAACATAGAGTAAATATGAGAAGAACAGAAACTACTTTAATTTCAAACGAATTGATACAAAGATGGCTCTATCCACCAGTGTACTTCCACTGTGAAGCTTAGATGGCGATCCAAACAAATGATAGGCAAAGAGCTTAAGGATAACTAGAAGAACTCTGATTGGGTGAAAGTTATATTGATGATGGCTTTGAAGGAGTCTTCCTTTTATAGCCCGGGAAGGTAGTCTATTCGGCCTATCTAACCATACTATGAACCTTCCCTAGTTAGCCAGGAAATATTCCCTTTACTGTCAAGCCAAGGGTGCTACCCCCAGATCCCTATCCATGATAACCCTCACACCCCACAACTTGATGCATTGTGCCTCAAGTTGCTTCTAGCGTAACTACTCTATCTAATCCAAAGGCTAGAATATCCACAAGGGTCACCTTTTTGTTATCCAGTCACCTAGACCTCATTCACACGTGGCTTCTCCTCATAATGGGGGCCTTACAACTTGGAGCATTATGGATCATTGGAGGTACCTTATGAGGGTGGAGCATTATGCATATCTTACAAACTATTCACAAGTCAAAAAGAAATAATCTGAGTTAAATAAGAACCAATTTGAAGATGCCATCATGTTTGCACAAGGATTGCAAGGACAACCCCTTAAATAAAAATCCAATCAAGCATGAATAAGACCATAATCAAGATTAAATAAGAATTGAACCAAGTTAATAGCATATAGTCAAGATAGAAGAGGAGTTGAATACATCAAACTTTTGTCTCAATAATGTCCTCATGGCACCTAATCTCATTGTATAAGTCCTTGTATAGAAACCTTCTATTTCTTTTTTGGAATTGGAAATTCATGTACATTGGATGAATGTGACTGTTGCCTAGTAGTTGAAAGCATCTTTTCAACAATGGGTTTTGCACGCTTTAAGGAATTACCAAAACCATCCTTTATTGGCACCCACTCATTACATGGATGTGGTCCAGCCTCTTGTAAGCTTCCTTTGATTTGGTTCAAGGTTGCAAGTGATTGAGTTTGAAATCGTTCAAGATGTGGTTTCAAAGCAAGGGTCTTCCTCTACACAAGTTGTAAAAAAATGTATTACTCAAACAAAATGAATATATATGCAAAGTATTCACACTTGTATGTGATATGTACATGCCAAAAGCATGTCTTGCAATCTCTCATATATAACTTGCATTGTATTTCCTAAAATCAAATGAGCACATAATGGGTCATCAGAAAAATTCAAAACCATGTTCTCATTTGAAAAATTGTGAAAACATTTGCATGGGTATATTATTCAAAGCTTATGGCCAATAAAGTATCTTACCATGTGATTGTGGAGCATCAACATTATCGACTACAATGTGAATCTCCTCCTCTTCGATGATGTCATTCTCAATAGTTTCTGTAGGTAAGTGAGGAATGAAGGTGGAAGTATGACCATGATTCCCTGAAAGCAAGAATTGTTGAGAATCATGGACCTAGAACTAGATGAGCTATGGTGGACGCAAATCAAACACACGATACATGATTAGAATGAGAAATTGTAACTCAAGTGAATTAGGTTCCAATATAGATTAGCTTGGACTCATAAACACAATCTTGAGTGACTCAAAATGATTGTTCTATTACATTGAAATGAGTGTCAAGTACATGCCTTTATAGCTTTATGGATAGTACCAATTTTCTTCTCTGTGCTTATGGGATTTTGGACATCTCTTCCTAGAGCTTCTAGAGCATACATCTTTGTCATATATCTCATACAAAGCCACTTGTGGGCAAGCATCATTTGCCATTCTCAACACCCCCCCTCAAATGATGAGTCTCTATCTTTGTTGGCTTTTGCCCCCCCTGCATGTGAACATGGACCAGGAGACTAGCTCTTTGGCAGTCTAGTTAAATTAAGGCTTGAAACTTTACATCTTGGTAGGGTTTTTACATCCACTATGGGAAACAAGATCCACTAAGGGAATTTGAGATCCACTATGGGAAAGATCCACTTTGGGAAAACATGATCCATGATGGTAAATTTTTGCAAAACAATTTGTTTCTAGCAGGGAAAGTATCTTCTTCATCTTCCTTTGGCTTCTTTTGCACTCTTTGGTGCAATCTTTAATCTTCTTGGACTCCTTCTTGGTCTTCACGCTCGTTGCCTTTGTTGTGATTTTTGTCCCTTCATTGATGCATGGTACCTCTCCTTTTTGCTTTATGCTTTTCCAAATGGATACAATAATGAGTTCATGACCTTGTCTTAACAAGCTCTCTTTGACATAGATTTTGGGATACATAGCATTTTAGGGTTCTGTTGGCCTTTTTCAATGCAAAAAATTTCCAAACTTGAAGTGGGGAACTGAAGGTGTGAATGGGTTTTACCAACCTGGTTTAGTGTGGAAAGAGGTTTGATAGAGAGGGTGTGAAAGGGAGTTAAGGAAAAGAGACTTTTAATGTTGTAAACCTTAGGATAAGGATTAAAGAAAAAAACATTTGCAAGTATCGGGGTCCTGGTTCATCCATTGGAAGTAGGCATTGAAGGCGTAGGAGGTGTGGGAGGTGACCGTGTCCAGGCTGTTCGCCCTGTGAGATGGACTTGTAGTCTACCTGGGGCCCTAGTCATTGCCTAGCCCGCACACCCAGTCTAGCACATTTTGCAAGTCCGTGAGCTGGCGTCCGACCTAATTGCACATTCTGCAGGCCCGTCAAGCTAGCATCCGTGAGCTAGTGTCCATCGAGTTGGCATCTAACCTTGCTGCACACTAAACCACACTACCATCGTCTGTTACCGCATCACCACTACTGCCCTACCACCATGAGACTGGGAGCAGACCACCACTAATGCTAATGTAGCAACCCATGAAACAACTATTTGCTTTTCCTTCACTATAGCTTCGAATCCAAGTTTCACTTCCTTTTCTTTCCTGTACTAGAGTTGGAGGTGGTGGTCTGGGTGCAGTTGTTGAAGTTGCAAGAGCTCGTTTTCCCAGTCAGCGCCCACAAAGACTAGAGCCACAAACTACAGTCCAGCTCCAAAACAACCTCCCTCTCAAAGATCTGCCTTTTCTCAATCCTCCCCAAACATAATAAGTAGCAGTCGACCTATTCAAATACAGAAATCTAGCCTACTTCAAACAGATCATGACAGCCTCCCTCCTTGTAGCCGCAGAGGTCCCCCTTGTTTCTTAGGACAAGAAACCCCCTTTCTTAAGCAGGCCCTTAGCTAACCTCAAGGGCACACCAACATGAACCATGAACTAGCCTTCAATGGCTGCACCACAACACCTCCTTCCTGGAGCTGCTTTACCTCATACACACCAACGGATGTTGAATAGCTTGAGAGATTGGAATAGAAATAGACTGAAAGATTGTAGAGCTTGCAAGGAAGAAGAAAACACACCACTAGCTACCTAGCTCAGCCATGGCTCTGATACCATTTGAGAATCATGGACCTAGAACTAGATGAGCTATGGTGGACGCAAATCAAACACATGATACATGATTAGAATGAGAAATTGTAACTCAAGTGAATTAGGTTCCAAGATAGATTAGCTTGGACTCATAAACACAATCTTGAGTGACTCAAAATGATTGTTCTATTACATTGAAATGAGTGTCAAGTACATGCCTTTATAGCTTTACATGCCTTTATGCCTTTATAGTACCAATTTGGACATCTCTTCTCTGTGCTTACGGGATTTTGGACATCTCTTCCTAGAGCTTCTAGAACATACATCTTTGTCATATATCTCATACAAAGCCACTTGTGGGCAAGCATCATTTGCTATTCTCAACAAGAATGTTGTGTTATTATCTTTGAAACTAGATATGTATTAAATTATAGAAATCACAAAGTTACCTTCTATATTCGTATGGTACATGCCCATGGACTTAGTGACAATGGTATTGACATCAATATCAGCTACCATCATAACCTTGATTTGATGCTTGCACAGATTTCCTTTCATTGCCTAGTCACAATTACAATTTACCCACTCACAACTAGCATTATGAATAGTGTACCATAGCTTAATGTTGCTCATACTTTTAAATTTGGCAAGGCTATGAACATCACCCATAAAGTCTACAAAGTGATTAGGAATACTCTTTTCTTGTTTCAAGGAAGAGACTACAATCTTTTGTATTGTAACATTTTGTCTAAAACCAATTGCTCCAACTAAGATTGTGATTGGATTGGAAATGCTACCATATTGGTTCTTGTTGCTAGATCGAATCTTGAAATCTGTAGGGGTAGTTGATATCTTACCCTTGCAAGAGATGCAATCAGACGCACATTCCCATGGTATATACCCATATATGGAAAAGTGTGGTATAATCGGCTAGGATCAACCTTTTTGGTCCAAATCAAAGCTGAAGCATCAAATGGACCTACAACTCAGCATTGTACTTGGAAGATTTGATCCATATGTGATAATTTATATTCACAAAACAAAATAAAAATGTTGATATAACAAGCACAACATATGATCCAATCACATTGTATATTTTCTAGTTAAAGTTATACCAAGATTGAAGTTAAATCCCATTTTATTTTTGAAATAGAGGAAGATTTTTATGTTAAAGTAATATAAAGTTACAACATTCTATTCTATCTACCATAGATTGAAGTTAAACTCCATTTCATATTTGAAATAGAGGTAGCTCCGATAACATATGACTTTAGCCATGGATAGTAAATATCAGATTGTATCTAGAGTGAGAGCATACCATTAGCAATATTGAGAGTTTCTCAATCACTTCTCTATTTTATCAAAAAACACAATTCTTTTGACTGTATGTTATTTATATAACTTTTGAAATTTTGAAATACAATATTGTTCGTGGCATTCTATTGTTATACAATTTTAAAGCCTAGTGGACTTATGTTATGGTACTCTCAATCTTTCGCAAGAAGATACATATTTATCACCTACATATGCTTAATATCTAGCATGTTGTTGTACTCTCTTCAACATGTTTTAGTCTTTTTTAAAAGTAGGATAGGTTCCATGTCTATCTTTCACAAACTCTAAATATTTTTTCATTATAGTTATTTTATCATAAATTAGTATTTTTTTCTCCTTCAACATATATTTTTTGGATTTCCTTTAACAATTTTGCTTTACTATCAAATTGTTTACGTAGTGGATATGTGCTTCATGGACATTTTTCTACTTTCCTCAAGTGATGTTGAATCAATAAATTATAATGGTGGTTGAGGCACTAGTATCTCCCTAGGCCATCTTTTGCTTATACCTTCCACATCAACATGGCATAAATTTGGTAGTCCACATTACTAAAAGAAGAGGACAATCAAGTTGATACCTTCCACATCAGCATGTTGCACCCATGTTGGTATGCAAAGTGTGTCTCCACACATGATTAACCCACACCCAAACAACTAGTTATGATCGAAGAAACTAAAGTGAGTTGTGCTATGCCTAAGTGACCCATGCTTTGCTTAAGCAACTTGGTGACTATGATGATGATGACATCTTGTGAACTCGATGAACAAGCACAAACTATGATGATGGGTGGAACTCAATTTCATGATGATGGTCTAGGGGCTCGATCTCGACGTTAGCAACAGGTTACATGACCAAGGTAACAATGACCACCTGGTGGTAGCAGGGACTAGAGGCATTGACAAGGTGGATCGTGAAAGTGGGAGTGGTCCTCGTTGCCTCAATGACAATAGCTAATCACAAGACGAAGACTCAATAGGTTGATGCACAAACCCTCATCTCTACAATGACAACACATAGGTAGAGCTTGAGTCGACTACAAGCAGGCAAATGTGGGTCACGAGCCATGAGACGAGTCACACGAGACCCTACCACAGATGCACAAGTTGTATGGTTCTCTCAATCGATGGGACAAGAATATGGGGAGACCCATATGTGGATCTATCCCTAGCCCTATATATTTGTGTATTTGTATGACTTTTATTTTAGGAGAGGAGAGAGAGAGAGAGAGAGAGAGAGAGAGAGAGAGAGAGAGAGAGAGAGAGAGAGAGGGAGAGAGAGAGTCATATTATTCCTTCACACCTTTGATCTTTAAAATGTTAATATAGTTAATAGAAATAGTATGTCAACTACAATAATTGTTTATTAACTTTTAACTAATTTATTGCAAATGTATTAATATATAACATAAATGCATTCAATCATAAAAATAAATGTTACCTATTGAGTAGATATTAATCAATAGTAGTAAATAATAATAATTAGTTAGTTAACAATTGATTAGAATTAGTAACTATTAGCTTCAGTAACTAGTGTTTTAATAAAAATTAGTCAAGTTATATATAAAAAATGATTATGATCCATAGCTTTGTAGTATACTTTAAACATAAGCATAAGCTTAGTCTAAGGAATTATTGTGTATTACTAATATAATCGATTTTATTTATTTTATTGAGAGAGAAAGAGCGAGGTTGTTAATAAATAGATAAATTTCCTTTTTTTAAATGTTAATTCTTCCTTTTGAAGACAACTTCATATACAATGTCTATTTTTTATTTTTACTTTGATGATTTCATATATTTCTATATTCTTTGTTTCATTTATTTTTTATTTTTCTATTAGGATGTTATTACTTTTTGTTAATGTGCATGTATTTTAAATGTAACTTTAATTAATAAAAATTATTTGCATGTGCTATTTAAGAGATTTTATTTATTCATTTAATTTTAAAATATTAGATTCGTAATATTGTGAAATATTATTTTTTAGCATTTTTGTAAACATGAATTGTATAAAATGTGAGCTTTTTGTGTGGACATTGTGTTTCAATGTTTGATTACTAGAAAAATGTTGCTTTTCTATTATATATTTTTGCATGATTTTTTAATGTGTATTTTATGGTATTAAGTGATCGTAGTTGATTTATCAACTATGAATGTTACATATAATTAATATACATTACTTTTGTTGATTAAGTTTGATCATATTTTTTTAAAATAAGCATCATATCATGGTTTAGATGATTATCCTCAAATATATTTGATGTTGCTACATCTTATTAGATATTACTATATATTTGTATTTTGCAATTTGAAGACTTTTGTTGGTTTTGTATGTGGAGCATTGCAAGATTAGGTCTTTATTATGTGCTTTCCCTATAAGCACCATACAATAACTTAATGTTAAAGACATGACTTTAATATGACTGATTTAAATGTTAAAGACATGACTTTAATATGACTGACTTAAATGAAGTGTCATATAGTACTTTATTGTTATAGAAATATTTAAATAACATTTCTCATTTATCGCATGAGGATAAGTACTTAGGTACAACAAGCTTTCTTTTTTAAGTGCTCGTTTACAAACATTGTATTAGATACAAACTTCTAGTTAAGCAACCATTCATCTTGCCTTTAAAAGCTTCTTACATGATTTGTTTAATGTACTAGAAGCAAAGCTTTGTCTGACCAACCATTTAAGTTGTCTTTTAAAATTCTCTTACGTAATTTACATGAACACATCATACGAAATGTTCCATCTCTAAAAAGGGTAGGCATACAAAGAATACTTACAAAAGGAGTACTCTTGGTTCTAACCATTTGATGATGAATTTGCTATCTTGTTCAAAGTTGACAAATTTAGTTTCCAAAATACAAATTTTAATGTGAAATGTATAATAGCTAGTAAGAAAGTAAGTAGAAAGATAAATCATTGAGTAATCCATTAGGAGATGCTCCTAGTTACAAGACTTTAGCTTTTTACAAAAGATCTTATTAAGCCTAAACTAATTGGTAATCAATTGCATATCTATGAAAGTGCAAGAGGCTAAGTCCCATATATCAATTCAGTGCCATAGTCCTTTTTCATTAATTTCTTTGGATAGCTTGAGCAATAGCTTGGGCTTTCACAAACTTGGGGGGGGGGGGGGGGGGGGGGAGGGGGGGGCTTATATATAAGGGAAGGGGGAGAGCCAAACACTTAGATAGAGAGAAGAGTCCCCTCCTATGATAAGATTGATTTTTGTGGCCACTAGAAATCCTTGATGATTGAATTCCAAGCCTTAACATAAGCCTCACTAACTAAGCAATTTTGAAAAGGAGGGTCCTAAATAGCATGCCAAACCAATAAAGCTCCTACCAACAATAGCCACCTTTGGTAATTGCTATTTTTGCAACCAATGGCTTATTGGAACACACCAAGGCTAATCTTTTCGAATTCTAAAATCTATTCAGGGCTCCAAGATTAATCTAGTTGCTTTTAGTTGGAGAGACTATAGCCCATATCCCCCATCCTTTTCCTATCAACAGTCAAAGAAATCCATTGGATTTGTACAAGGTATTGCTTGTCACCTTTGGAACAAATGAATGCTCTATATAATCTTCCTACCTATTCCTAGGAGCATTTGTTGAAGGGAAGCAACTTGGCCATGAACACAGTTAAAATTAACTACCACTAGCTTGCACTTTGGCCTACTTGAAAACCTTAGCTTCAACCTTAGACTTATCAACTCCAAGGGGATAGCTTAGATAGCAAAATACCCAGATTAGCTTGAAGCCATAGTCCAATAGGCACTACTATGGGTCATCTAGAGAGAGAGGGATTAATTCAATTTTGGAGATGCTGATTGTAGATGTTGATAGAGCTACAAACTATTCATATAGTAGGAGGAGATTGTCAATAGATTTTTTTTCAACCCTTACCACACTTGCATTATCATTAGCAAAAAATATGGCAATGAAATAACTACCATCATTGGGCATTAGCATCCCCTTGATAGTGTTCACCACAATCTACC
This sequence comes from Lygodium microphyllum, assembly GCF_053477565.2. Taxonomy (NCBI): domain Eukaryota; kingdom Viridiplantae; phylum Streptophyta; class Polypodiopsida; order Schizaeales; family Lygodiaceae; genus Lygodium; species Lygodium microphyllum. The sequence goes on from NC_141139.1 coordinate 120,783,489, forward strand.
TATAATAAGGGATCTATTATCATTGCAAATAAAAGGGGGCTATGGGATAGCCTTGATAGGTCAACCTCCTAAGTGAAAATGGATTTGATATCATGCCATTGACCTATAAAAGGAGGGGCTCGCCATCGAGCCCCTCAGTCATGCTAATTCTAGTATTGGGAGCTCAAGGAGTGGAGACCTCTAAGTAAGTAACTTCGAGTTCCAGTTCTAGTTCTTGTCTAGTCATGGTATCTAGTCTTGCCTTGTCTTCCATTATACTCATGTTGTCTTGTCACCTTGTAATCTCATAGTACGAGATCTTGTCTAGTACTTTCTTGTATCTTGTTCATCCATGTCGAGGAAGATCTTGTGATTCTTATATCTTGTATCCATACTTACAGTCTTGGGTTGTGGGATCCTTCATATCCTATTGAGTCCTATTGTCTATACCTATGGCCCCAAGTTGTGGGATTTTTTGTATATTGTTAAGTTATAATTTTACCTTGTGCCCCTACGTGGGATTATCTTGATATTAGAATTCTTGTAACAAATCTTCATCTAGTCTAGTCTCTTGAGCACAATCTAGTGCTCCGTTGGCAAGACTCCTTTCTAGCCCTATTGAGCACCATGGAGGCGACCCTTGAAAGAATCATGGCCTCCCTTCAAAACCTGCAACAAAAAATTCAATACTTAAATGAACGACAAGCGCAATTTCAAATAGAACACCCTATATGCATCTAGGCCATATGCTTCAAGAGATACAAGACGAGATATGAAACTTGCAGAACAATAGAGGAAGTGATCAGATGATTTTGTGTGTTTATCATCAACCCCCAACAAGAGAACCCAAGATCAGCATGCCAGAGAAGTTCAATGAAGACCATTTGAAGTTCAAGGGATTCCTGTAACAAATAAAGTTGTATAATTGCATGCAACTGGATAGGTATCCAAATGATGCTTCCAAGGTGGGATTCATTAGGACTTTGCTTTGCGGTCAAGATTTATCATGGTTTGCCCCAATCTTGGAAAAGAATATGCTAGTACTCTATGAGGCATTTCTTTACAAGCTCACTTCTACGTTTGGAGATGCAGACACTGGTCGAGTAGCAGAAACAAAACTTCAAAAGCTACGATAAGGTAACCGCCCTGCCTCTACTTATGCATTTGAATTCAGGCAATTAATCTAAGACCTCACTTGGCATGAGGAGTATTTTATTAGCCAATTCAAATGGAGTCTTCAAGATGACATCAAGGACCTCATGCTCACTATGCCTGAGACAAAAACACTCAACGATTATATCATGTAAGCCATCTAGTGTGATAATAGATTGTTCGAGAGGAAGCAAGAAAAGTGAGAAGAATTAAGGCCTCGCCAATGGAACCCAGTCATAGAAGAAACTAAGCACGAACCAATGCAAATAGATAGAATAAATTGTAGCCCTTAACCCCACAAGAAAATCAAAGACAAAGAGAGAATCATCTATGGCTATATTATAGAAACCCTTGACACATCTCCCTAAAACCACCATCGAGCAAGAAAATGAGCATGTTCAGTTATGAATTTGAGACCATACAAGCAAACCTTGATATTAGAAAGGGTCTGTTGATTCCAACCACACCCATGAAAACTTTCCTTGTCATAGTACAGATGATCCTACTGAGAAATACACTTTCCCTCAAAGCCCTGGTCAACTCCAGGGCCTCTACATGTTTCATTGATATATCATACACTAGCTCAAGAATCTAGTAAGGATGAGTCAGTCAAGCTACCAAGCTAGTATCAAGAATTCCAAGATGTCCTTGACAAAAAGAATGCAAATCTCTTGCCCAAGAACAAACCATATGATGTTGTGCTATAGAACTCCATGAGGGGGCTCAACCACCTTTTGGACCCATCTACAGGCTATCCCCTAATGAACCAGCTGAACTACGCAAGAACATTGATGAGAACTTAGCCAAGGGGTTTGTCAAGCACTTGAAGTCTCCTGTTGGAGCCCCAATTTTATTCATGAAGAAGAAAGACATGTCACTTTGAATGTGTGTGGATTATTGCAAGGACTCAACAAGATAATGGCCCAAGATCTTCACAAAGATTGATCTACGAGGGTCTTACAATCTTGTACGGATAAGAGAAGGAGACGAATGGAAGACAGCCTTCCGCACAAGGTATGGTCACTTCGAGTACGTTGTTATGCCATTTAGTCTCACCAATGCTCCTACACTATTTCAACATATAATGAATGATATCTTCCAAGAGCATCTAGATTATTTTGTAGTTATATACTTGGATGATATCTTGATATTCTCTAAAGATCCAAAGGAGCATGAGCACCATGTAAAATTAGTTTTGGAAAAACTTAGATAAAGAGTACTATACGCAAAACTTGAGAAGTGTTTTTTTGCTTACCGACTCCAACTCCCTAGCACCATGAAGATCCACCCAATCTTCCAATGCTTCCTTGCTAGAGCCATACCATAGCTCACCAGTGAGGGGGGAGAGATCTAATCCCCCACCACATGTCCAGATTGAAGATCATGAAGAATTTGAGGTTGAGCATGTCTTAGACTCGAGGATCTCCCAAGGTTGATTGGAATACTTTGTTCACTAGAGAGGATATGAAATCAATGATTGCACTTGTGAACCTGTAGAACATCTCCAAACAGCACCTCTCAAAGTTAAAGAATTTCACAAGAGGAATCCAACAAAAATTGGACCAAACCACCAAGCTGCTCCTCGTGGAACTCGTCGCTAGAGGTATAATGACATTGCCACCTTGATAAAGTGTCCATTTCTTCTAAAAAGTAGAGTAATAAGTAGTGAGTAAAGAGTGGAGAATGGAGTGGAGAGTAAAGAGTAGATGGAGAAAGGGTAGAGAGAGAGGATATATATATATAGGATTTCTAGAATACTTGACAAGAGAAAAAACCCAACAATATATTTTGGATTTCTAGAATACTTGACAAGAGAGAAAACCCAACAAGATGTGTGTACACCAAGAGGCAATTCTATTGCTCAAGAATATATGGTGAACATTGTTTCAACATTTGACATGGTACAATTACAAGAAGTAGAGGTAGGTTTATACTCGAGACTATCAAGGTATAATTGACGTTGAGTGTCACAAGTTTCTTCTCTTACAAGAGGATTGTCTCTTAGTGTACAATCTCTTTCGAGTTCCTTCTCTTGCAAGAGGTAAGAGTGAGGGGAAGAGAACTAGATAATTTGACAATGTATGTTATGTAAGTTTTTATATATTTTTTCCTTCTCTTCTTATTTTTTTCAATTCTCCAAGATGTATTGATTGCCTATGTCAAAGTATTTCATACTTGACTATGCTTGTGTGCACATGCAAGATATCCAACTTCAAACTCTTCTTTGGGCTTACATCAAGTATGTGACAGTATATTTTTCTTGCTTGTTAAAGTATGCATAAGCAAATATTTCTTTGAGATTTGATATCAGAAGTGATATTCTACTCTTGTATGCCAATTCATAAGATCAAATGTACAAAGTAGGAATTTGTTTATATGGAAAGAATATTTGAAAAGTATAAAATGTATGAAGAGTTTCTAACTCAGTAGTAGGCAAGCTTAATGATAAGCTTGAATATTTAGAACACAAGTGCAAGGGTAAGCATGGACAGGAAAGGGGATTGAAAGAGTGGGAGAGGGAGAAGGATAGAGGAATAGAGGGAAAGAGAGGGAGGGACGAGACAAGGAAGAACACTACATACTAATTTGTTTGTTTGTCACAAGTTGCTACTATATTTGTCAAGATGGCCCAATGCCACATAGACAAGGAGATACAACACTTCATTGCCCAAGCTGCAAGTACATGCTCATCATCACAACTTGGAAAATGTGGTTGGGATGCCTTTGTGAGAGATTTTTTTAGATTTTATGCTTTATGTAACGTGTCCACCTTTTCCCTTTCAGGACACGTCTTAGCAACCCATCGGGAAGAGAGTCTAGAAAGCTCCGCCTGGCACTCCCATGGAATGTTACGGGGATTGCGGGGCGAAGCTTTCTAGACTCTCTTCCCGATGGGCTACTAAGATGTATCCTGAAAGGGAAAAGGTGGACACATTACAGTTGGTATCAGAGCCAACCAACAAAGGATCTGTCTTTACAAGGAAACTTAATAAGAAGAAGTAAAGCAAATGTTGCTGTTAAGGAAATTTCCTTACTTATCGATGATGTCTTGCAGAGTTATGAAGCATGGAGCAGATTCTTGGTGTTCCAAGTCATGTTTATGACCA